>NC_137457.1:273182486-274419152 GCF_964235325.1 Thermobia domestica | reverse complement strand
ATTGATGTATCACATTCCTACATTCCTACATTCCTACTTGATAAAAGATAACCTGAATGTAAGATGACGGCCATGCGTCTCTACCCAAGTCCGCCTTCCGCTAGTCAGATGTGTTTTAATCATTTTTATTTTCAAAATAATCCACTGTACTAAGACTTATGGACCACCCTGTATTTTCATTAAAGAGCACACACACACACACACAAAACTATTAAAATTTACCTGGGGAAACCTCTTATTTTGATCTACTATTTAGAAAAAACTTCCATAAAATTTTTAGATTTTTAAAAAAATGCTTTAGGGGTCACTACCGTGTTCTCAAATTTCAACATAATCGAGATTTTAAAAAATGAAATTTCTATTACAATTAATCACACTGGTAAACACTAAAATGACATTGACTATAGTAATAATTATCAATGAAATTATTCAACTATGACAGTACATTGCCCTCTACTTTCATCTCAACCAATAAGCCGTCACCCATGTACCGAACAGGTCGCATGAATACATGGGTGGTGTGCAAAGGAATGGCGTAAACATGAAAACAGCACCTATTAACGAACATTGTGTTATTTAAATAAGTCCAGGGCGCAGAAACGTAAGTACAAATAGGTGAAAAGTACACGAGTGCCCGTTCAGTTTTGTAATACTTTACAGTCTTCAATAATTCGAACGTAACATTTAATTATGGATTTCAGTATGCTTTTGCTCTGTAATTCTGCTTACATCAAAGCTATACTGAGGCAGTGAGGCATAGACTGATGAAAATGTATACACTAGGGTGGAGGGAATTTTTTTTTCGAAATTCGAATTTAGATAGGGGACAAAAGTTGCATCATATTGTAGTACTTTACCATAGAAAATTTTAATTCTCTAAAATAATTTTTATCCGGGGCGCAAGGGGCTTTAAGTTTGAGAGTTTGCAAATCAATTTCCGTTTACTATGTAACTATTTAGCAAATCTTCGCTGAATGTTGACTTTAATTTGTATTATGGATAGAGGGCAAAATATGCATCCTTTGTCAATAGATAAGAACATGAATTTTAATAATCTAAAATTACTTTTAGCCTGGGGCAGTGGTTCTGAAACTTTGGGAATAATAATAAGAAAATGGGAATAATAAGAAAAGTCATCAACTATAAGCATTTTGCAAGTTTGTCATAAAAAAAAGGTTTTTGCTATTTAATAAGTCTTCTGATATCCAACAATGAACTTTTGGCAGTATTGTTAATAGTATAATAGCTTGGTTGGTGGTGACAGTGACGTAACTAGGGGGAAAACGGAGCTTGTGTCCAGGGCGCCGAATTGGAGGGTGCAAAACTGGGCAAATAATTATTTTCACTATAAAGCAAGGAAAGGAGCTTTAGCAAACTAAAGATCATAAAAAAAAGAAATTTAGAGGGCAACAACGACTCACAAACCTTAGGAGCATATCCACTAGCTTCAAAGCTATGTTTTGAGGACATTGTAAAAACCTTTGCATCGAAAAGAGCCCGCAAGGTTAAATTTTAGTTCCAGCTTTTTGTATTTTCATTACTTACATCGATTTTAACTTAACATCGATTTAAGAGACTTGTAAAATGTTCGAGTATACTCAAAACAACAGCTTGATTATTTCTCATAATTAAATATTCTATTTTAAAGGAAAAGACTGTTGATTCATTCTACACATCCTGATATAATTCCAAAAACATTGTGATTTGCAGTTATTTCGTTAAGACTGTAAGAATGTGTCAAGCATGCTACTCTCAGATTATTTGTCAATCAGTTACAAAGTAGTTTAGTGTTTTATCTTGTACTAAAAATTAAAATATGTACTACGATTTTGAAATCAAGCTTTACCACTTGAAGAAAGAATGGAATAGAACTACTGTCTGATGCCAATATCAGGTATAATTGGGGAACCTTATGGTTTGGTTGGTTGGGAGGTGCTAAGGCGAGTTCTTGCCCCGGGCGATAACTAGCCTATTTGTGTTGCTGGGTGGTGAGTAAAAAATTATATTCGGTATTATTGATATTACTTGGATAAAGAAATTCACGAAAAGAGAAGGAAGGAAAGCCAAAAAACGACCTTACGGTGAAGCTTTCAACCGAAGAATATTATACTCTACTATAGTTACATTATCGAATCTTCAGACTACTTGTCATCTTCGGAAACAAGATAGGAAGACAATAAAGAACACACTGAAGCTGGAGGAGACCAATTTTAGTTGCAAATATTTTTTGAAGACAAGAGAGCAAGCACAGATTGGATGCACGTAAATGAAAAAATTCGTCCCAACATTATCAAAAGTGAAGGAGAAAACCGGCGTGACTAGAAGAAAAATTACAGCAATTGCTACTGCGGCTTTGGGAGATTTTTAAATATGTGAGTCTAGAGCAGTCGCAAAACATAATTGACAGAAGTAAAATTCAAAGAAAGCTTGTGAAAAATGGTATAAGTGTAAGAACTAAGGAGACTGTTAATAAAGTTAAACGTCGTGCCATCTATTTTGATTGGAAGAAAGACCAAACGCTCACGATGCCCGGAAGTCAGAGATATGAAGATAGAAGAACATTATTGTATCCGTGTAGAAACGGGTAACAAATTTCTCGGCTATGCTGGAAATGCTTTGACCGGATCAGCATCAGCAAACGATATTGCTAGTTTCATCTGCCGCAAATTACAAGAAAATAATGTGGACCTATCAGATGTGGTAGCTATCGGCTGCGATGGCATTAATATTAATGTTGGGTCAAAAGGAGGAGTGATTAGAGTGCTCGGAAACCATTTACGGAGGCAATTGAGGTGGTGCATGTGCTTATTGCAGTTCATTGAACTACCACTTCGTCATTTACTAAAACAAATCGATGGTATAAATACTGGCCCTTCGATGGCCCTTACACTTTCTTTGGCTCTATTGGTAGATCATTTGTGAATTGTGAAACAAATTCAGTGCACGGCTTCGAAAAGATTTCTTCAGAACCTCCTACACTCCTCAATGTGCCTGATCTCAGTTATGATCAGAGGTACTTGTGTGAAATACTCCAATTTGTAATAAGATGAGACTGATAAAAGCCTAACAGATTAAGAAACCTGGGAAACTTGGGCATGTTTGCTGGTTAACAGTGGCTTACAGACTTTTGCGTCTATAGGTGTATATATCAATGCCAAATCCTTCAGAGGAGCTCAAAACTCTATCAAAGCTCGTGGTAAAAGTATATGCACCAGTGTGGTTCAACATTAAACTGAAACCTCTTCTCAAATACGGAGCTAAACATTTGTTCTTGACCATAAAACTTCCGCGATGTTTGCAAGAACTATACAAGACTCCAGTCAATAAAGTAATTTACAGAAGTGTATTCTATGCGAATCCTCAAAACATTCTCATTGTCATTATTGATGTTGACAGATCAACTACACGAATCCTTGCTGCTGATAAAATATTCCAATCCAGAAAGCAGTGTAAACCTTCTGAAATTCGTTCCTTCGAAGTGCCAGTATTAAACTTTGAGACTAGTAATTACATAGAAATAATAAACTGGAATGAGTGTAATATAACAGAACGCTAATACTGACTCATAAGACAGATGAAAAATTGCAAGAAATTCGCGCATCCGAAAATACATGTATTGATATCCCTGAGTTGAAATATCATACGTAAGTAGTGGAACGATTAGTGGAAATAATTAGTGAAACTTCTTTCAGTATGTGGGGCACGAGAGAGAGATTAAAGAAATCCAAAATTGACTCGAGAAAATACATGCCTACTTTTGAGACATAGTCGCAGTATTTTGCAGGAAGACGTGAAGGAAATTTATGAAACATTCAATGTAATGTTAGCGAGTGGGTGGGATTGAACTCGACGGCAGCCACCTATTCAGTTATTTGCATAATCTATCAAACTTAAGGCCCATTGCACTGCAGCTAAAAATTACTTTAGAGAATTGAAATTTTCCATGGTAAAGTACTATAATATGATGCAACTTTTGCCCCCTATCCAAAATCGAATTTCGAAAAAGAATGTTTTTGCCCTCTTTTCACTCCACCCTAGTATACACTGTATTGTGCTCCTTGTGATAGAAGGAAACGTTCCCTTCAAAAGTTGAACGTTGACACTCTTAGTTTAAACAATGGAAAATTTTGAACTTTGTCGACCAAGGTTAATAACAATAAACACACCGCCCTAAAAAGAAGTAATTATTAACATAGAGAATGATTGGATAGTCACACCAGAGTTCATGTTGAGATAAAAGTGTTTCATGTCCAGATTTTCCCCGTTCCGCAGTGTTATAGCCTACTGGTCCGACTTGAGAGTTCAGTTCCCTACCAACTACTGTGTAAACAAGTCGTCATAGCAACGAAATTAAAAAATATTTTGATATGATACAAATATTTAAATTATTTCTTTATATTTCTCTTCTTCTTAATTGGTTGTGCCTTTAAAATAGCACTTTTCCCCGTAAATATAAACAATACTTAGTAAATACATACAATTTATACTGTACATTATCGTTGTACAGACAAAGTGAAATGTACGTGTTTTGATACAACATCACCAAATATTGGGTTACGTAGTGGAGCATGTGTCCATGTAGAGCATATCCATGAAATTATGCTTGGGAAAAATGTTAGAAATCTAATTGGAGCTTCAACTGAACCAGACATCTTACTGTTTAAGCTATTTAAGGGTTTCTGGAACTCGATTGACCACAGTAATTTCAAATCCGCCACAGTTTACTTCATACAAATGTTACCAATAGTGCATCAAATATCATAGAGTTTGCTATAAAGGAAACATTTTAGTAATTTTAGCCGCAAGAAGACTACAAATAACTTTTAGAGCTCACAGTCATATTCCTTGGAGAAGTTTCAGAAAGAGGTATACATTTTATCTCTAGGGAAAGTGCATCGAGTCCGATGAATGGCTAAGGCAATTTACTCGCTAAAGATATACTTATTTAGAGATCAGTTCAAACTTTCCGAACAAGAAGAAAGTTCACGTTTACAGCTGGTTTCAAGCACCATCTGCTTATACGCCCTCAGAAATGACTCGCAACTTTTGAGAAATTTAAAGGAATATGAAGGTCAAGAAGGAAATTTCAAAATCTGTAATGAAACAGTTTCTCCGACACTTGTGGTACCTATGAGAAAAGCTTATTGCGCTTGCTTTTTTTTTTTTTTTTTTTTTTTGATGACGATGTTTCTGAGGAAACTAAAAGGATAATGTTGGATACTTTAAAAAAATCAAGAAAATAACGAATCATTGAAACGTGCCCAAATTGATCATGAGGTCATTCTTACAAAGAAATTGTAAGATTTTGTATCTAGAAATAACATGAGGTTTTTCAAAATCTGGAACTACCATCAGATGTTTTCCAAACAGGTGTAACTGTCTGGAAAGACAACGAATCCTACAAGAAATGCAAGACAATTGCTAGTTCACTTGAAGTTATTAATGACGTAGCTGAATGTGGGGTTGCGCTGATGGAAGAGAACAGCAAACTTCTTACAAAAGATTTAGAACAAAAGCAGTACAGGGTCTTCCAAAAGTCCTGCAAAAAAGTAAAAAGCTGTAACTCTGTAACCATTTATTGTATTTGCACAAAACTTTTAGTAGACTTGTAAGAAAGTCTGAAATTTTGTTTCCAAGCATTCTTTCAACGCCAAACCTGCAGCTTAGCACCACTTACGTCCAAACATTGCTGAAGTCTTTTCAAGAATCCAAGAATGGCATTTCACAAAACTCATTTCTTATGTCACAATCTTCTTCCGTCAATTCCTGTACAAGTTTCAACTTGTAAGGCTTTACCTTTATTTTCTTATGAACGATATTGTGTAATGTTGTCATTGGCACTCTCAGCTCCAAGGATCTGCGTTTCAACGGTTTCTTTGGACTTGAGTAGACGCCATCTTTGTCACATGATTTGCGGTTATATTGTCAACGTTTAAATCCGCTCATTGTTGCCAACAAAAATTTTAACATTTCCACTAAACGTTACAAGCAAAATACAAAATTTTAAAGAGTACTTTCAAAGTTACAGCTTTTTATATGAGTTGAGTTGAGTTTGAGTTTAACGTCCTGTTCCGCAGCGAGGCTATATGAGACGTGGACCTACTGATTAACGTGGAATCCGAACCCATGAGCTCCCGCCGGGAATCGAACCCGGGTCCCCCACGATAATGGCGCGCACGCTAACCGCTTAGCCACGGAGGATCTAAGCTTTTTATATTTTTGCAGGACTTTTGGAAGACTGTATTTATTCTTGTTAGTTAAGCAATTTAGAAGCAAGTATCCAGACTCGAAGAAATAAACTTTGATATCTTAATATGAAATTAGAACTGACAGCGTATTTTCTTAACAGATTTTTAAATTCTTTTTATGTTGTAGCAATGTATTTACATGTTTCTGAAATATAACTTCTCTTCTAACTAAATTTTATTCATAATTCATTCGTACTTTTAAAATGAAAACTTTACAGTATGATAGCGACTCCAAAAAATTACTTTAAAATAAAAAAAGAATAGTAACTCTTTTTTTTTATATGATAGATCAAAAAGGCAGGGTGCCCCGGACCACCCTAATATATATTGACACAAATAGAATTTCAGATATGAAATCATAGTAGATTAGTATAGTTTTATTTCTCAATTCGGTACGACATATCATGATTGCTAGAAAATAACAATAATCTCCTCCAAGAGTTTACACTGAGAAAAATCCGTTCTGCGGACAGCAGTATATTGTATAAATATACGGAATCATGTTGCTTACTACAGAAATCAGTATGGAGCATACGTTATCCGTATGCTACATAGGCACTGCCACGGATGTTACATCATGCCATTGCAGGATGTATATCTAGCAGTCTTTCTTATATGACATACATATATTTATGTTACCTTATATGTTAAATACGTCCATTTGTATTTGCGAACCCGACCGCCTATAGTTCATACGGAAAGTACGTACAGATGGAAGACTTATACAAAAAGTATTATAAAACATGGGTTTTCAGTTATACGTTGCTGTACGTTAAGTCCAAAAGCTACAGGATTTACAAATGTAACATTCGATTTTACGTACGCCACACACAATTTTTCTCAGTGTACCTAGAAACCTTCATTAAGAAGATTTTACCCGTTGAAATGCTTTTGGATGCACTTACGTCATGTAATTTCAATTTTCATATCCCTTATCAGCATTAATACAAAAATGTATATTTTCTTGATTTGGGACACTCTCTTCCAAACCCAAGTTATGAGATAGTACTCAAATCTTTCAGAGAAGGTTATCGAATTGGATCGTTAAGAGAAATCTTTTTATGTACTATGATATTAAGAAAGTACGAAAAAAATATTATGAATTATAAAAAATTGGAAGTAAATTTAAACACCTAGCACGGAAGCTTTTAGGAGTTAAGAGTCGCTAGGTTGAGGTAGTTATGCTTTTGAGGTGACGAGTGGTTAGTACTCTGGCCGTTCTTCCCGTGAATTCTAGTTTTATGAAAAAGGCGTTTGCTAATTCTTCCTCTCTAGTAGCTTTCCAATGCTCGTCCAGCGCTCAATTGACAGTGTTATGGCAACATCATCAGTTAAATATTAACTGCTGATTATCCTTCCTTTTACTTAAAACAGTTTCACTTTGCCAATCTAACGAGAACCGTTATCTCGTGCGGCTAGAACATTGGCATAAACGATTAACAGATACAAATCAATTCAGAAGAAACAAGTGGAGTTGGAAAAACGTAAGATTCCTGAGTTGGCAATAATCGGGTAGCGACTACAGTGTGAAACTATTAGTAATAACGTGTCAAGCAAAATTTCATATTACATGAGAAGCAGTAGAATGCAAGGTACAACATAAGGAACAGAAAATTATAGTGTAAAATGGACAATTTATCTGATTTTCAAAGTGCGAAAATTGGTTTCTATCGGTTAGTGCTGCAAGCATAGCTAAAGTAGCAAGTGTATTGAGTGTGGAGCGAAGGTTAGTGTCAAGAAGTGATGACTCCCTACAAGACCCATGATAGAAAATGCATCAGTTTAGATGAACTTGTTACAGACCCGCAGTGATAGTTCCAGAAAAAATATTATCTGGAATATTATCAGTCTGAATCGCGTACTAGCAACGTAGGAACTTAAGCATTATCTCTTACAATCTTAACCGATAAGCATAGTCCGTCGCGAGTTAATGATATTGTCTAAGGCAGTAGGATCGCACGAGTGAAATCTTTTGTAACGAAAAATCACACTTCAACACGATGTCAATGATGTCGCGAACATGTAACATAGATTATGTTTTTGTGTTCCGTACACCCAAAGAGACATATGATTCCGAGTGTCTCCACGCAACAATGAAACATGGTGATGATTCTGTGAAACTTGGAGTCACAATATCCTGGTTTCCAGTGAGTTCTGTGCTTATACTTATCAGTTGGGTCACAGCCTGTGATGCTGTCGCTGTATTGAAGCCATATGCAACCTATGGTAAACTTGCTGTTTCCGGGTATTCTTATTTACCTCAACCATAGGTTGGCGAGCAACATGAAAATTTTCAAACTTCTCTGTCCTTTGAGAGAGATGTTCTATACTTTGATAAGTTCTCTTCTTCGTAACGGCATATAAATATTATATTCTTGGTCTTCCTCTTCCTGATTTTCCTTCTGTCTTTCCCTCTATCAGCAGGGTGTTCAAATCGAAGTGCCGAATTAGATGAAAAAGAATGGTGTTTCTTCTTTTTCTGATTATCTTCATGTTCTGTCGTCCTTCATCAGCTTCCTTTAGTACGTCTTCATTCCTATTCCTTTGATGATATCCGCAGCGCTAAGGCGGCTCAGTGGTACAGCGTTTATCTCAGGTGCATGGGGTCCCTGATTCAATCCCAGCTCGCGCCAAGTGAACTTTATAATGCACAAAAACCATGTGCGTGAGTTTCCTCTAGGTTCTCCTGTTTCGTCCCAGTTTCTTCATCCCACCATTTCATTCATTTCCTATCATCACCGTCTCCATTAGCCTAGCCGGCCAAACCGTGGGATGTAAAACTCCACAATTTCATTTCCTTTCATGACATCCGCAGCATTCTGCGCAAACACCACATTTCAAATACTTCCAGCCTGGATATTTCGGCTTTCCCAATGTCCACGTCTCTGATCCGTAAAGCGACAGGATCCATACCCGGGTTTTAATATCCGGACCTTAAAGGCAGAGGGGAGTAAGTCATTTTTATTAAATTTTCAGGAGTGACAGAAAACAGTGACTTACTTCTTTTTGCCTTTCAGTGCTTTCGGACTTATATTCAATTTTATTGTTGCTATTTGATAAAGTATTCAAAATACAACTACAAGCTGTCTAAGAATAAGAGATATCAGAACACGTGTTTCAAACCTGGCAATAACTCATTTTCAAAAAAAAAAAAAAAAATGACTTACTCCCCTCTGCTTTTAAGGTCCGGATATATCGTTTGCGAATATGCAACGACACATTTCGTGATGTCAGCGCAGTCTTCTTTTCCTATTAACTGCTTGTTTGGTCTCCACTATTCTGGAACTTACATTTTTTAACTTCTTCCGTGCAAGGATATTAGACTTCCTAAGTAGAGGAATGTCACCGTTTTCTATTTTCTCTACATCTACCCATAAGTTTGTTCCTTTCTGTCCTGCTCTTTTTCACTTTATCACTTTGAGTTTCCTCTTACTTCATTTTGCATGTTTTTTTTTTTTCAGTTGTTCGTTCAAGTTTGAAAGTGTTTCCTGCAAGTACTTTTCGTTCTCTGCTATTAGTGCTATGTCGTCAGCAAACCTTATTGGCTGAAATCTGTCCATTTACTTTTATGTTTTTATCAAAGAATTATATCATGGCCTATTCTATATATACGTTGAAAAGAAGAGGTGAAAATCCAATCTTTGTGTTACTCATTTACTTGTTTTTGCTTCGTTTTGATCTCTTCCTATAATAGCAGCCTGGTTCCTGTAAAGCTAGTACATTATTCTTCTGTCTCTATAATCCACTTTCAGATTCTTCAGTGCTCTGAACATGATATGCAAATCTACGTTGTCAAAGCTTTTTGTATATCTACAAATGCTATGACAGTTGGTATGCTTATTCTGATATGTTGCTCCATGATCAGCCGTAGGTTCAGTATTAATCCCCTTTTTCTCCTCAATCCAAACTGGTCTTCCAATAGCCGTTCTTCAATTTTCACTTCTGTTCGTTGTGAGGTAATTTTGCACAGTATTTTTGATGCATCGGAAGGCGAACTTAACGTTCTGTGTTCTTCGCATTTCAATGCGCCTTTTATCTTCAAGATAGGGACCAGTAAGCTTTTCTCACACTCTTGGTATTTTTTAAGATAATAGTTTTTTCCGTTTTGTTATTCTGAGATTCTTAATCACTTTCATCTGTATTTGGTCTATTCACGAGGCTTTAATGATGCCATATTCCAAGATGATAATGCACCCATTTACACAACTGGATGTGTTATGCTGTGATTTCAGGAATATTAGTATAGAGTTGAACGCATTCATTCACTATTTCCATATCCGAAATCGAATAGAGTTGAACATCCGTTATCTCTTTTATAAGTATACATGGGGCGGAGGTTTCCGACTGTATCCTCTGTCGTAGAATTGAGTGGTGCACTGCATTAGGAATGGTGTAACATTCGACTTGTTTCCATTTTTAAAAAAATTTAAGATTCCCCTTGTCTTGTATTAGGACTTATCTGAGGAAGAATGGTGACATAGCTCTATATTAAAATGGTTAAGTAGCATTTTCTCAAGTGTTTCAGAATGTATTTTATAGAAGAATGCGTTTTTCATTATTGAATATTTTATATACGTATACAAAACCTTAAACAACCAGAACGCTCCCATATGCAATTGAAATACTTGTTCGTAAATTGGATTCTTATGTAATTTTTATTTATTTCTTGCTGAGGGTTAAGATACTACCTCATTACCTAAAAGCAATTTATATCAGTCTCAAATTGAACACATACGGTTGTGATATATATGTACAACTGATGAAGTTAACTTACCAATGCATTTTGATTTTCGTAAAAGCTTCATTCTTCTCATTGCTTGCGATTGCTTATTTGGTGTCTCCGTTGTATGTATGAAGGAAGAGCTGTGGTCCTTAGTTGTCATTTTCTGCAGGCGATTCGTAACATCAGGTTGACCATCATGAATCAGTGTATTTTCTTGAAGTGACATATTCTTCTGGATTTTTAGTTCGTCAACCAAGGCTGAATTTTTTTCAAACTAAAACAAAGCATTTGATAATTATGTTATTATAATCTTAAGTGCTTATTCATCAGAATAGATTTGCAGAAATTATTTGAAAAATGTTCCTCCCCAATCGCACTCATATAAATGAATATATGATGTTAAACGTATATGGAGCTACTCATTATCTTTTAACTTATGAGCACTTAATGCTCATATGCCAATGAAGCTGAGCTTGGACATAAAGGTATCGAGAATGTCACTATTGATCTTGGTTATACACTACTCGTTGGTCTAGTGGCTAACTTGTGTGCCTCTGGTGCATGTGGTTCCGGGTAAAACCCTCGGTAAGAGCTCGCGAAAAATATTTTCATAAACATTTACTTTAGTTACTTTTCTGTCTCATTTAACCTGAAGAGCATAACCATGAAATTTTAAACCAAAACATTTAATGTCAATGAGTCTGAAAACCATGGATTGGACATTGTCATTGGCGGGTATCCATCATTTCTACATTAATCAATAATGAAAATCATTGCAGCACCCAAAGTGAATTAGCATTAAAATAGTCTTACAGTTATTAATACAAAAAGAAACTTTTCCCCTTCACTACGAACATTTGAGAAACGGAACACATACCTACTCATTTTTACTGGTGAGTCACTCATCAGTCTCCCTATTTTTATCCCTCATCAGTCAAGCCCTAAACGAGCTTGTGGGATACTCATTCAATGCTTAAATTGAGACATTCCACACTGCTTTAGGGTAAGTGTATGTGATAATATGTAAAAAGTGTGCAAAAGGAGTGAAAGACTGATGAAGACACAGTTAGTGTGTTGAAACTGTTACGTGATAGTGTTTTTTTTAACATATTATCACAGAGCCTTGCTCAGTGTGTTATTGTGTATTAGTGAAAGTTCTTAAAAGAACCCATATTTCGTATATACGCCTTTTTTTATTTTTATATGTTATAGAAGTAGATGATACTATCTCAACTATAGAGTACGGAATTCAATTCATTGTAAATATTAGCAGTATTGATATAATAGGCAAAAAAATGATAGTGCCATATATGAGCCATAATTCACATGAAACAACCTTTAATGCCTGCATATTGGAAGCAGTCAAAATAACTGCTTGGTACTTCTAGATATAACTGACACTAGCGCCACACATAAAATTAATAAAATTGCAAAATAATTAAACTTGAAAATCTTATTTAAAATATTAAAAGTCAATTAAGAACATCCTTTTTGAAATTATTCGAACGTTATCGCAAAAGCATTTTAAATAAGCAGTTAAAAGGACTGCTAGGTACTTCCAATATTAAAACATTGCAAGAGTTTCTCCTTGGGTAATATTAGAAGTGCGGAAGTACAAAAGCGTACTATAGCGTTAAGAAATTGAGAATAGCATTAAATCTAAAGAGCTGTACAGGTGCAGCCAGGGCTTACATACGAGACCAATATTCGATCTTGGGCGATATTAGTGGTTTATAGCATGTTGCTAATGATATCGTAATACATCGTTCAGTAAATTGGGAAAGAAGGCCCAACATACGCATTAATTTCTTAACTGTTGGGGAGATGTGATCAGAGAATGTTAGTTTTGAGTCAAAGATGACACCAAGATCATTATGACTAGTAACAGAGTGTGTTATAAGGAAACCGTTAATATGGTATTTACAAGGAACAGGATACTTTTTCCGAATAATGGAAATATTGTCAAATTTTTTTATGCTGTTAAGTTCCAATTACCACATTTCACACCAGCCGATAGGTTAATTTATGTCTTCGTGTGGGCCATCGTATTATAGAAATTTGATATTTCTCTGTTTAAATTACAATCATCACGAAAAAGTAAAACAATATTAGGGTTCATTAATGGCCGTATACAAGGCAAATAGAAGGGGCCCAAGTACACTCCTCTGAGGCACATCCAAGCTCAGGGAATGGGATCAGAAGCCGCCCCTGATAGAAAAACCTTATGTTTACGGCCGTACAATACAAGAAGCTGGATATTAAGGAAAGAAATTTGTCACGTACATTCAATCCCTTGGAAACTTCTGGAGAAGACGATTGTGACTGGCATAATTAAAAGCCTTGGACCGATCAAAGTATAAAACATTTAATTGAGCCTTTGTTATTCATACATTTAACAGCACAGAAAAAAAGAGTACTTAAGTTCGTGAAACTTGAAGTGCTCGTTAGAAAACGGTGCTGAGATGTATGAATATAAAGTGACGTGAATTGTATTTTATTTTATTTATTTATTTATTTATTTTTTGCAGATAATAGAAATTACAGAAAGAGGAGTTTTTGGTCTATAAAAGGACAACTGATCTTTAATGCCTGATTTATATATCAGAGTCACGTGAGCTAGTTTCCAGCTTTTTTGGTAATACCCTTCAAGTAATGTCCTAATGTAAAAGATAAGGATCAGTGAGAACATCAAAGGGGGAATAGGAGAACGAGCGTTCTCCTCTGGTGAAGAGGCCTACCTCCGCAGACAGTTGTTGTGATACGGGTGCACTGAGAAATATATGTTATCCAGACAGCGATATATTGTATAAATATACGGGATCCTTATGTTTACTACGAAAATCAGTACGGAGCATATGTTATCCATATGTTACATAATTTTCACACTTATATACTACATCATGCTGTTGCAGCATGTATGACATCTAACAGTCTTCTGTTTATTGCATACAAATACGTATATTACATACGCCAGGTACTGTGTATATGTTACATACTTCCATATGTATGTGAGATCCAGACCACCCACGAGGTGTGGCAATTAAATAATGAGAATGGTGTCATAAATGTGATGTGTTGCAAAGAAAGTTACAATTGACTGTTATCCTCTTTAATATACTCCCCTCTCTTAACTATACGCCGCTGCATACGTGCCTTCCATTGTTCAAAGCAATACTGTAGGTCATCAGATGTCACCCTGTTCAACAACTCTGCAGTTTTTCGTTTCACCTCTTCCACTGACTGAAAATGTGTTCCCTTCAATGTACTTTTCAGTTTTGGGAATAGATAAAAGTCACAGGGAGCCAGGCCTGGGGAATATGGAGGATGGTCAAGCAAAGGAACGTTCTATCCCTAAAGTTTTCTGTCCCTCCGCTTACCCTCGCCCAAGAAACAAACATCGTCAATGTTAAGATTCTTTCAGTGACCTAACTAACTAACTAACTAACTCTATGGCCTATGGAACCCGGAGGTTCAGTAACGCGTTCACAAAAGCTCTCCACTGACTTCTATCCTTAGCTAATTGGATCCAGTTTCTACTTTGTATTCCTATCTCTGCGAGATCCATCTTAATATTATCCTCCCATCTGCGCCTAGGTCTTCCTAATGGTCGTTTTCCTATGGGTCTACCTGTCAAGACTTTGAAAGCGTTTCTACTTTCTTCCATTCTAGCTACATGACCTGCCCACCTAAGCCTCCTAGACTTGATGACCCTAACGATGTTGGGTAAACCGTATAAACTATGTAGTTCCTCGTTATGAAGCTTCCGCCATTCCCCATTCTCGTTCCTTTGGGTCCGAATATTCTTCTCAGGACCCTGTTCTCAAATACTTTCAGTCTATGTTCTTCCCGCAGAGTAAGCGACCATGTTTCGCAACCATACAGAACAACAGGCATGATTATCGTTTTATATATTTTAAGCTTCAAATTCCTCGACAGAATTCGCGACGACAAGAGATTTTGAACCGAATAGTAACACGAATTCCCTGCTTTTAGTCGACATTTAATTTCTTCGTGAATATGATTTTCGTCTGTTAATAATGATCCTAAATATTTGAAAGTATCCACTTTATCAAAAGTATTATTTAATATTTTAACGCCTCCACAATTTGCCGTATAACGGTCCCGACGCACTTCCATGTATTTAGTTTTCTCTGCATTTACTTCTAAACCCATGTCCCTGCAAGCGTTTAATAAGATCTCTGCATTTATTTCTACTGTTCTCCTATCATCCCCTATTAAATTTACATCATCAGCATATGCCACAACCTGGTGAATGCAGTTCAACTCTAGGCCCTGGTTGCTATCTTTGATTTTCCTTATGGCATATTCCAGCACAAAGTTAAATAATAATGGCGACAACGCATCTCCTTGTTTCAGGCCATTTTCGACGTGGAAGCTCGCGGACAAAAATTTTCCTACCCGGACTTTACTTTGGGATTCACTTAAACATTTCTTAATTAATCTAATTAGCTTTCTCGGTATTCCAAGCTCTGTAAGAACGTTGTATAATGTTTCCCTCCTAACCGAGTCGTAAGCCTTTCTAAAATCAATAAATAGTTGATGTACCGGGGTATTGAATTCCCACTTCTTTTCGAGTATTTGGCGAATGGTAAATATTTGGTCGATAGTTGATCGATTTCGTCTAAATCCGCACTGATAATCTCCAATAATTTCATCTGCGTATGGGGTCAATCTTGCTAAGAGAATATTTGAATGGATTTTATAGGATGTTGACAGAAGAGAAATGCCTCGATAATTATTACAGTCAGTTTTGTCGCCTTTCTTGTGAATTGGAACAATGATTGACTCTTTCCACTCTTGTGGCAATTCTTCCTTGTTCCAGATAAGGAGAATGAGTTTGTGTATCTTGTTCCACAATTTTTCGCCTCCAACTAGAATTAACTCAGCCGGAAATTCATCTACACCCGGAGATTTGTGTTTCTTTAATTTCTTTATAGCGGCTTCCACTTCTATTCGATTGGGTTCTGGAATATACGGTTCTGCGGTGTGTATCTCCTTTTCTCCACGCACATTAGTTTTTGGCTGCGTGTTCAGCAAATCGTCAAAGAATTCTTTCCATCTATTTAAGAGGCTATCCGTATCAGTGAGAACTGTTCCGTCAGATTTCTTTAATATATAAGCACGAGGTTGATAGCCTTTCTTAAATTCGCTGATCCCCTTACACATGTCCCGAATATTTTTATTTTTACTATTATCTTCAAGTTCCTTAATTTTAGCTTTCAAAATATCCCGTTTCTTTGTTCTAAAAGTTTTGGAAGTTTCCCGCCTGATATCTGCGAAATTTTGTGTAGTTCTTTCATTCGGGTTTTGTAGCCACCGTAATTTTGCCTGTCTTCTCTTCTCTGCTAGTTTAATGCATTCTTGGTCGAACCATGGTTTGTTCCTACGTATTTCCGCGTGTCCCAATTTTTCTATTGCTGAACTTTTAATGCTATCTCTGATTTCAATCCAAGTATCCTCAACACTAGTGCACTCCGAGTCTTCTAAAACCGAGAATCTATTCGAAACTTCAATCTGGTATTCCTCTCTTACCTGGCTCTCTTCTAATTTCTTTAAATTAAATCTCTCCGTTTTCGGACATTGAGTATTACCTTTATTCAACGATAATCTCTCCCGTATTATCGCTGCTACCAGGTAGTGATCAGTGTCACAATCAGCCCCTCTAAACGACCGTACGTCAATTATGCTAGATTGTCTTCTTCTATCTACTAAAACGTGATCAATTTGATTATGTGTTTTTCCGTCTGGTGATGTCCAAGTGTATTTATGAACGTCGCGATGTGGGAATTTTGTACTCTTCACGATTAGGTTTTTGGATGTTGCAAAGTTCACAAGTCTAACGCCGTTGTCATTACTTTCCTTATGCAAACTTTCGTTCCCTATAATCGGTTTGAAAATATCCTCTTGTCCTACCTTCGCATTGAAATCCCCTAATAGAATCTTCATATGGTATCGCGGGAGTTGGTCAAATATCCGTTCCACTTCTTCGTAAAAACTATCTTTTATATCGTCACCCTTATCTTCAGTTGGAGCATGTACATTTAAAACAATAATATCACACCACCGCCCCTTAAGAGTAATAAAAGAAAGTCTGTCAGTAACAAATTCAACCCGTTTAATTGCTGGCTTTCAGTGACCTACTGTATCAATTTCTACCGAATGTAAAATACTTTTCACTGAATATTTTACATGTTATGAAACGGATACTGACTCAGTGAAGCAACCGATTCAACTTAGTTCACTATTGTTAACTGCTTGTAGAAATTACTTTGAAATGCCTGGTAAATCATAATATGAAATATGCTAATACAAAAGATGCTTAATAAATATTCTCACATATTAATGTCTAGATATTATCAAATATGAATTGAAGTTGTTTATGGTATTTCACTGCGCATCATTTTACCACTACGTTTTTGACATCTGGCTATGGGCCTCTTTATTCAGTCACTGTAGAATTATATTCCCCGTCCCTCCACCAAAAGAAAATTATCTGAACTATTTGTTCTCGGCAATGCGACTAATAATGATAAAAACAAATTACAAGTCGAATCTTTTCATTATCCTTAGCCTCCCTTACACTCAGCCTACAAAATTAACACTCAGTCTTTTGATAACATGACCCCCATCTTGGGAGTACGATACATCCCTTTCTTCCTTGCGAATAATAGTAACAACAATACAATGTAATAAAATCTACCTTAACGATAACCCTTGAACAATGAAATTAAATATTTTAGTTTAACTATGACCTTTAGGCTAAGGAGGGCGATGATTAAGGCAAGTGAATGCTGATGGAACAAGTGGCGGAATGAGAATGTTGAAGGAAACCAGAATTCCCCGAGGATACCCCCAACACACGTTGGTGCCCAGCAAAATTTGTATTTCTTTTTAACTATTTCGTTCAGTTCAGATTGTTGATGGTGAGCTAGACCAGAAGTGTGTCCGTAGAGTGCAATAGTTATGCGACGGTGGTTGTGCACATAAAGACAATTGTCCTAAGTTAACACAAACATTACCTATTGGTTACCACAAACAAGATTCCAATCTAAACCATTCAGGGGAGGATAAGCTGGTGTTCTGTCAGTGGTACTGGTATGCATGCAAAGTTATTTAATTATTATAAACGAGTAATAATATTTGCTAAGTAGTTTTTCAGTAAACTTTTATAGTAGTTTTTCATATTTTGTTCCAGTTTCCATGCTCACAGATGACGCATATTCAAAGACTTTTGTTAAGTTCTTTAAATATTGCTCTTCTCTTCTGAATTAATTTATTTCAATTGTAAATTTTACAAACAATATTCCCATGCTTTCAATATGAATGTATCATGGCTTAATACACTAATTCCGTCAATTCTTCGATTTTTTAACTCGCACTTAACATCAATCCCCTTTAGCCTACCTGACATAAATCTGAGATCACATACGTTTATTTTTATTAAATTTCAGGAACTCATTTCATGAAATTTCTATTTCGTGGTAAACTTCAACAAGCAAATTAAGTAAAGATTTTTAAATTTAAATGTATCTTACCCTTTTCAGGTCCTGACACGTTTTCTCTTTAACTGTCGTTTCCTTAGGTGTTTCAGAGGAGGAGATGGTGCGCTCTGAGCGGAGAATTCTTTTCTGAACTCTGGCTTTGCACACGCTAGAAAAAAAATAAATTAAGAACTATTTTGTATGGTTCTTTATGTTATTCTTTACACCAAAAATTATTGATTAACTCTCATACGCAAATAATGGCACAGGCTAGTCGCGCACATGAGAAGGGATCTAAAATCGAAAAATTATAGTAGATCAATTTGCTGTAGACAAACCGAAGTGTTTTATTTTAAAACGTTGCTATGTTTGCACGGTTCAAATACAGTGAACACTCTGAGTGTGTCCCTAAAATGGATCATAATAATAAACATTAATCATGAACATAAAAACAATATAACTGCCGCACGATAACATGACAGCAAATGATTTAAAAACAAAATAATAAGTAAATCAAACTGAATGTACACTCATGTCCAAAATTATTGTCGCATGTCTATAATTATGTTGTTGCAGGAATATAATTTGATAACAAATTCGCTCGGTATTTCTTATAATGTTAATATGTGTATAATCGGCAAAGACATGTATGTGGCAAATTTCATGTCAAAAGAGCAGTAAATAAGAACAATAAAACGAAAATAAAACTTTCTTATCCATTTAGCAACATTTTGTATTGCTCATTCTAATTTTCGTATTTATAATTCTTTTCCTATCAAATTTACCACAAATATACATTTACCGACTATACACATAGTGTCAATATTAAAAGTACCCAGCAAAATCATTATCAAATTATATTCTTATAAGAAGACAGTTATAGATATGCGACAATCATTTTGGACATGAGTGTACATGTTTCGTCTGTAGAACATACACCTGTATATCTGTAACACAAATAGTTTCAAACCAAGGTATACTGGGCTAACTGCGACGTAAATTTCTTTGATAAGGCAAATGTGAGTTGGTAAGTTTACTGACAAAGTTGTTAATAATTTCGCTTCTTTCCTTACATGACTATTAAAATTTCTGCTTTCTGATAGCCTAGTTCATGTTCAAACATGTTTGTCAGGTAGCAAAAGTACGGTAGGTATGCAAAATACATACGTATTCAATCATTAGGCACACTATTTTAAAGCGAATATCATATTTTTAGTATAGATGGGTGGAATTACTACAATAATATTTCGAACCGTGTAGAAGTAGTCTTCAGTATACCACACATCTCAGAAAAATATTTCTTTGTCACGGGGATACAACTCTTTAAACAATGCAAAACTGAGTTTCTGAAGTCACGCCATCAAAAAATCAAGCGTTTTGGTGTGACGTCATATCATCGGTATTCCTCTCTAAGCCGAATTAAATCCTTCAGGGTATCATTTCATATCGCAGTTTCTTAGTGTAAACTACAAATATATTTAGTAGAATAGTGAAAATAAAAGTGATGAATTAAGTAAACTATTTTCTTAAGAGGCCTCATCTCGGTGAAATTAAAATACCACTAACTTTACAGTAATTATGTGATATCTTCCATTAGATAAAAGATAATCTAAATGTGGAACAAGAGCTCCCCAGACAATATCATTTTACATGAGATACCGTTATCACCACTTACTTATCGATTTCGAGACATTTTGAAAATCGGCATTTATTTTCGCGTTTCTAAGCGGTTGAAAACGGAAAGTCACTAGATGACTTGTGATAATAGTACCTCACGCAAAATAATGTTGTCTAGGGCGCTCTTGTTCCACATTTCGATTATCTTTTATCTATTGGAAAATATCATATAATTACTGTAAAATTAGCGGTATTTTAATTTCGCTATGATGAGGCCTCTTAATATAAACGTAAGACATATTCTTTTATTTTAAAATACATTAAAGGTCATTTGTAATGTTCTACCATTAGAAATAATTTAGATACTCGTATATATAAGTAGAATTAAGTTATTATTGCATTAAACAAACAAACAAACAAACAAACAAAAAACAGGCGTACGTTCAGAATATTTAAGCGATCATATTATTGCTTTTCTTTATTTTGAAGTTCTGTCGTGAATTTCCATGCTACCTGTATCATACTATAGCTACAAATAAGCACTTTCTGCACCAAAAAGCGCTTAATGCCTTTTCAAAAAATCCGTATCTGAGTACATTCTTACATTGCTTCTTCTATGTACTGTACATATTAGCAGTTTGCCACCCGAAACCATTACTACAACTATTCTTATCTTAATGTAACAAGGCACGTATTATATAGCGCCTTACTCTTTTTTTACTATATTTCTATGAGAAGAAAATCTTTCGTGATCACCGCGGTGGTTTAGACTTGAAGAAAGCTGTAGTGAATAGAGGCAGAGAGATGGTTATGCTGCCGAAAGAGCAACATGAATAAGAGAAGTACTCGAAAATTTTTCTTCTGACCTAGGCACCAGTTCTCAACATTAGCAACCATAATAAGACTATTTCATACATGCTGCTACTTAATGTTATTTCTGGATTTAAAATATTAGACTCCAATCTCGTATTTTCAATCACTTTGTCTCCCTGTTGCCCGGGATGTTGCTAACCTGAACAAGAGGAATATTGATAGAAATTTATTATGTATTACAATAGTTACTTTGAAATTTCAACTCTTTCTTTTCAATAACCTCACACGGAATAGTGTTTTAAACATGCAAACATACGAACATATTTATATTCTTTCCATGGTCAGCTATGAGGTGATTAATGTTTGGTATATAATGGTACACTTGCGGAAGATTATATCTTGAAAGTATTGCGTTTTGTATTTTTCTAGGTCTAAGAGGGAAAAATATCATTCGAACGTTTGAAGAATTCAGACCTTTGTTAAGTTTCGTGCGTGTAGATTGATTTCCCTTTTATTGTTTCATTGACTGGAACAGCATATTGTTTATTATTCGTCAATGCATTACGAATATTCATTAATAGAGGACACGGTGGATTAATAGTGGAGAGCTTATCTCTAGTACGAGGGGTCCTTGGTTCATGCAAAATAAGTTTGTGGTGGACAATATCGTGTCCATGAGTTTTCTCGCAATTCTGACGTTTACTTTCACATGACCATTCCACCGATTATTTTATAATTATTTGAGCGCTCTCTCAACTAAGCAATTCTCATACGCATCTTTGACGTCGGAGATATGGGTTCGATTCCTAGCGGGAGCATATGTGGTTCGAATTCCACGTTAAAATTTAGGTCAACGTCTCATATAGCATCGCGGTTGAAAGGGACGCTAAACTAAAAAAAAAAAAAATCAACATCATCATTAATCATCTTCCTTTGCCTACAAGGCATAATCGCCCAACATAAACGCAGTAATTTCATTTTATTTTATTTATTAATCAGCCCATTGTAGCTAGTTAGTTTTCATTAGTGTTACAATATCAGTACATTTGTAGAATCAACATTTGAAAGTGTAAGTTATCTGAGTGCAAGGAATAATTAAAACACTAGCAGAGTAGTAAGACGACTGCAGCACAAAAAGACGGTTTGCATACCAGCAGAATTTACTTAAAGGAAAGAAATTTATACAGCAACAATGACAACACTACGGAAACTTTAATTTCCTGTCTACGATAAGAAAGTGAGTTTATTTTGCGGAAAGACTGGATAATTTTATATTATGTATTCTATATTACACCACCAGCACAAGCACTTGCTAATCTTTCAACACTCTAGTGTCGTCACTATTCAGAAATTTGAATAATCACTATTGATCAGTTCTATTAAATCAATTTGTTGCGCTTCCGATTTGATAGAAGTTGCTTCCTAGCTACTACATATCTACTAACATTGAGTTTTTTTAAAGTTTTAAGGAATCATGTATTATATTCTATACTACTTACAAGAAACTAAAATATACATAAAATGTAAGAGGAGATAACTTGAATGCTTCAACAAAAGGAATGCTCAAATATTCATGTTCCGTCCCGCAGCAGCATTGTTTGACCCTAGTTTCAACTCGTACAGCATTCACGCCCTTATGACGCTCTCTGGAGGTCCCATATTCACTCTGTCTTTACGCAAGTTCGCTGTGTAACAGAACTGCCACAACCAAGCAGTAGGCCCCTATGTTGGATATACACTCACCAACAACTGACCTTCGCCTTAATTATAATCGCATTTAACTCATGGTGTGAGAGGCCAACTGAACACAGACCTCCACAAAAAGCGACAAAACTTTCTTGGTTACAACTTCCATATATTAAATTGATTTCACTTCAGTAGCAGTAATCACACAAACGAATCAATTGTAATTATAATTTTTCTTTGTAAAGTCAAGTATAAAGTTTGTTAATTATTTGCGTTTTAACGATTTGTGGTTTCCTTTGATTTTTTAAAAATATATGATGATACATACACGCATCATTTAGTATAAAATAGAAAAGGAAGTATGCCCGTTTCCCCTTCGATTTTGTTTTTAATTTTACGTTGGAGCATTCAAACAAAACAAAACGTATCCTAACATATTATCTTTTCTGTTGAAAGTGCGTCTTCTTCAGCACGAAAAGGGAGAACACGATTGTATTTCTTTTGGTACTTACAGAGAAAGTGTAGCATTCCAACTAAGATTAACTCACGCATAGGAAGTTAAAATCTACGTATTAAATAGTCTGATTTTTATATACAAAAAATAATTTTCTTCAGAACGAAAATTTTTGTATAATTCACGTCTCGGTAATGGCATTATACTCAAGCCCAGCATACAGATATTTATCGATTGAATTTAACCTAGAATTGAAAATACATTAAATACCTGGGTTTGACAACGGTCAGATAGCGACCACTGTGCAGTCCTTTGATGATTGAGTTTTGCGGGTTACTTCGTACTATGTGAGGAGCAATGCTGTGAATGAGCACACAATGATAATATAAAAGGAAGCCTGATTTCTAAAGAGATTAAATTGTTGGCTCCTTGTTATGTGGTGTAAGTGGACGAAGTAGTAAGTGTGATGGAAATATCACGGTGAATATTATCCACGGTGACGACAAAGTACACAACTCATGTCAACAATATCAAGTGAAAAGAAAAAGGAATCGGAAGAAAGTGCTCGACGAAAGGTTTCGCCAACCATTAAAGCTGAGTATCCCTTAGTATCACCGTGGAACCACAATGCATGTGTTAATGAGACTCAAGCAGTGCCTTGCACAACCTGTGGCAATAATCATAGTACACGAGAGTTACGCGAGAGTTACATCGCATGCAATACATTTTCAGTTTGGAGTGAGAAACCTCTCAAATCAGGCAATTCGGAAGAATAAAATGTAAACCTTGCTTTCGCCATTACTCACCCTACTTAGACATAATTGAACATCGGTGGTCTATTTTCAAAACACAAATTTTGAAAAGTTCTGCGTCATCATCCTTTCTTATGTAACTGATTGATGCTAAGCACACTGAGTAGCGGAACATTAAACTTATTACAATATAGGACTTCTATGCCTTCATTCGTATGAGAACTGTTCTGAGAGGGAACGTAGTCGAAAACCATGTTACTCTGGTAGGTTGCACTCCTGTTAAATGTTTTTGTTCAGCAGATCAATCTCTGCATGTTTCTCAATGTGTTCAGTAATATTGCATAAAACGCATTATTTTATGAAATTTATATCCACCAACACACGGAAGATATTAAGTAGAGGTCACCGACTGCCTAATTCATGAACTAAGCTTCATACTTTACAACTCTTAGAGAGAAAGGAATCAGATATATGCAGAAATGCCCACACTAATTTTTCTAGAGAGTGAACAAGAAAATAACACACAAGTCACAAATATACATACTTTGATGGACATAAAGCTTCATGTAAAAGGATTATTATTTACGTACATCGTGTAACTTTATTAACTACAGTAGATACGAATAAGCAAATCGAATACGTTTTGACATGTATTTTGAAGAACCAAAACAATTTTAAATATCCGGGGGGGGGGGAAATCCTTGCTTTGTGAAACTTCGTAAGAAATCTACATAATCTAAATTTTACGTACTAATGATAGTATCTATAGAGGCAGTGTCAACATTTCAAAATACATACGGCCTCGACATCTGCATATTGTGACTGAGATCAACTCTAAGCTAGTTGACAGGTTGCACTCTTGTTAGAAGATGTGTGATTCTTAATCTTTCCATGTATGAAACCAGTGTTTCTTTCAGACATACTGTTCCGGGGGGGGCACACTTAGTATTCAGAGGGGGCACTGTTGGTATTATTCTATTTTTTATTATGTTATAAATGTACTATTTTGGTCTTTTCCGGGGGCACTCTCAGAGCTCCGGGGGAGCACTGCCCCCTAAAAACGTGTCTGAAAGAAACACTGGTATAAAACTATACTAAAGGGTGAGCTGGTGCTTCTCTATTCCTTTAATTCATTAGAATACTGAAACCTACATTTACTCGATATTACCTGCACCATGTTCCAGGCAGTAGTGTTCGCCTAGATCCTCTGCACTATACAATTAAGATACTGTAGGGCATGAACATAATATGTGTTTTACACACTAGTTTAGTAGTATATTAACATTACAAAAGACAGGACCAGTGTCAATGTAATCGAACAACTAAATTATACTGGAAACCTAACTCCAGTAAAGCTTCCATCACCAGGTTTTCCTACTTGACTTGACGGCGTCAGAGAATCCACAGAAACTGCGTGCTATGACATGTTAGTAGTGTGTGTTCCACCAACTACCGATTGTTATATTCAAAACAAGTTACGTTTTATGGTAATCCATAAAGTGGATATTAATACGGCGAAAATCGTCTATATCGTGAAACAGAAAAGAAAATAAAAATACTGTTAGTTCCTGCTGGCGACAAATGTTTAGAAGATTGTATTCAGTTTAAATGAGATGTAGATAATGCTTATATTTAATTGAAATATTCGTAAAATTAGTGATGATGAAGAAAAGAAAGAAACTGTGTTCGTCATTGCACTGGAAGTAAGCCACACATTACTATAGTTGTTGCCCAATTCTGTTAGAGGAGAATGTTAAGCTATGCTCCGCTTGATTGATGTTTACAATACCAAAATTCCACGTTCCATAGACATAGAATTAATCATATGCAATGACATTAGGACAAAGCGTCTAGTCAAACATCCAAACATTTCTAGTAGTCGATACCTAGATGGAAACGATTACTGGGATTCGTGCTTTTCTTCCCTTTACCGAAATACCAGCGATACGTCCAATGTCAATCACGTAGATACTTTAGATTTGTGAACATTATTTTTCTCCTGTAAAGTGTGCATTCTAGTCTCTCGAAAGCGTCTCACCGGCACTTAAAACATCCCTTGTATACCGAAAAAGAAGTCTCCTCCAGTAGAAGCTCACTGTAATACCATTGTCAGGAGTGTTGCTCATCCCATAGAACACAAGCTAATGATAAGATACAGTATTTCTCTATCAAGCACATTTTATACAGAAGAATAATGAAAGTGCTGGGAAATTATTTGGCCATCAGACTGGCCATAGGTGAACATATAGAGATCAGGTAGACACAAAGGAAACCTCAGGAGATACATTGCCAACAAGCATGTCCAGCGTTATAGGTTGAAGGTTCACTTCAGGTGTTTCTTATATTTCTTCAACCTGGAACCAAGAATACGCTAATAGCATAGTGTTACATAAATCAAATACTGGATCTGGAGCAATTCACTCCCATCCACGTCATTTATCGTAGTCATGTCTTGTAGTATTTATCATAGTCATGTATCGTAGTCATGCGAAACGGCTCCACTTTCTGCCAACAGTGATTGAAATTCACTTGTGTAAATTCAGATCTTGAAAAATAGGTTCATGAGATGAGTCTTGTTACTACCTTCCATGCTCTTGATGGAGTTTTTATATTCGTATGTAATTACATTAACACTGTGATATGTTAAAGTATAATTTTAAAAATTATACACTATGTGATCAAAAATACCTGGAAACCCCAAAAACATACCTTTTTCATATTAGGTGCATTGTGCTGCCACCTACTGCCAGGTCTCATTATCAGCGACCTCAGTAGTCATTAGACATCGTGAGAAAGCAGAATGGGGCGCCCCGCGGAACTCACGGACTTCGAACGTGGTCAGGTGATTGGGTGTCACTTGTGTCAGAGGTCTGTATGCGAGATTTCCACACTCCTGAACATCCCTAGGTCTATTGTGTCTGATGTGATAGTAAAGTGGAAACGTGAAGGGACACGTACAGCACAAAAGCATACAGGCCGACCTCGTCTGTTGACGGACAGAGACCGCCGACAGTTGAAGAGGGTCATAAAGTGTAATAGGCAGACATCTATCCAGATCATCAACCAGGAATTTCAAACTGCATCAGGATCCACTCCAAGTACTATGACAGTTAGCCGTGAGGTGAGAGAACTTGGATTTCATGGTCGAGCGGCTGCTCATCGCCACACATCACGCAGGTAAATAAATGCTAAATGACGCCTCGCTTGGTGTAAGGAGCGTAAACATTGGACGATTGAACAGTGGGAAAACGTTGTGTGGAGTGACGAATCACGGTACACAATCTGGCGATCCGATGGTAGGGTGTGGGTATGGCGAATGCCCGGTGAACGTTATCTATCAGCATGTGTAGTGCCAACAGTAAAATTCGGATGTGGTGGTGTTATGGTGTGGTCGTGTTTTCTTGGAGGGGGCTTGCATCCCTTGTTGTTTTGCGTGGCACTCTCACAGCGAAGGCCTATATTGATGTTTTAACCACCTTCTTGCTTTCCACTGTTGAAGAGCAATTCGGGGATGGCGATTGCATCTTTCAACACGATCGAGCACCTGCTCATACTGCACGGTCTGTGGCGGAGTGGTTACACGACCATAACACCCCTGTAATGGACTGGCTTGCATAGAGGTATGACTTGAATCTTATAGAACACCTTTGGGATGATTTGGAACGCCGACTTCGTGCCAGGCCTCACCGACTTACATGGATTCCTCTCCTCAGTTCAGCACTCCGTAAAGAATGGGCTACCATTCCCCAAAATACCTTCCAGCACCTGATTGAAAGTATGCCTGCGAGAGTAGAAGCTGTCATCAATTCTAAGGGTGGGCCAACACCATATTGAATTCCAGCAGTACCGATGGAGAGTGCCACGAACTTGTAAGTCATCTTCAGCCAGGTGTCCGGATACTTTGATCACATAGCGTATATTAGCATTTCGTGTTTCATCACAATAACAAAAATGTTTAAGTTTCTACTGATACATTAATAATCGGAGATGTTGTAGTAATCTGTATTTAGTAACCAAGAATACTGAACGGCTTACTTGGCTTTATGTTATCTTCACTCTGTCATATATTGTTAGAAAAGTACAACTACCCACAAAACAAGTTATAGTCGTAACAATATAAGACTTATTTTGTCTCGCCTTGCTTTTTAAGACGAAATAAAAATTTCAGAATATACAATAAAGTTAGTGCAAATTGTAATGTATGATCCGTCAGTTGGTGTAGTTTTACATTTACTATAAGGTAACCGAGAAAGTTCTGTCGCGCTCTGTGGAGATCTGTGTTCAATTGGTCTTCACATCGGAGGAATGCGATTGGAGATAATGCGAAGGTCAGTTGTTGTAGTGGGTATATCTGACACAGTAACTGGTTGTGGTAGTTCATTACACCGTGAACCTGCGTAAGGACAGAGTGAACATGGGACCTCCACAGAGCGTCATAAGAATGTGTATGCTGAACAAGTTTCAACTGAGGTCAAACGCCAATGCAGCGTGGCGGAAGATATACCAGGCCTTTTGTGAGAAGTCGTGACTACGCGGACAGTGAAGCGGTGGTTTAACAAGTTTAAAGACGGAGATGAAACACTCGAATACGCGCCACGTGCCGGAAGACTAACACATGTACAAAGTGAAGCTCTACCGCAGCAATTGAGGTGAACAGTGACCAGATAAGTGAGGAACTGGAACTACAATTCAGTATGAGTGGAGAAACCATTTGGCAGCACTTTCATCAACTTAGGAAGCACTTTATACACTGCAGATCTGGTATGTGTTGTACAGCATTCAAAGATGTACTGTTACGCAGACGACACTCAATTGTTTATAAAAGCCTTGCCTCAGGACTTACCACAAGCTGTTCGACTCCTTAACCAAAATTTTAAGGCTATCAGTAACTGGTGTATTGATAACGGTCTTGTTATTAATCCCTTAAAATGTACTTATACTGCTCTAGGTTCCGCTAATCAACTTAATTTAATTGTTCCCGACAAATTAGAATTACAAATAATGGACTCAAACATTAGCTATTCACGTTGTGTAAAAAGTCTTGGAGTACAAATTGATGATAAACTTTCTATGAATTATCACGTCTCTACTCAGTGTTAAGAAAAGTTGTCAATTGTCAGTTGTCATTACCAGTCAAGAAACTGTTAAATCTTTATTTACTCAGCCAACAAAATTGAAGTTCAGGTACCCATGATTTGTATTCTATCACTTGAACCACGTAAATGAAATTAGACTTGACTTGGTACATATTCTCTATTAAATAGTCATGCATTGTAAAAATATTTCACCACTCTCCCCCCTCCATTGTGAATCACAACCATAGCTTATTTTGTCTCTATGTTATTGATCGGTTTGTGTTTGTTTTCATGTTTGTATTTGTATGTTTTCTTTTCTTTCTTCACTTGTAGTACGAGGAAGAGTCAAAAAGTAGTGCCTCCCTCATTATATTTTTTTCTATTACAGCTACTGACTTATCTATGTATGACGTTATAGAGGTAACCTTCCTTCACTAATGTAGTCTTTCTTTTTCAAATTGAGTTATTAGAACCAGGGATCTGAAGCTAAAAGAAAGAGTCTTCATCGAATTTTTGGCGAAAGAAGGTTGTCCACCTAAGGAAATCCATATGCACTTGAAGAATGTTTATGGCGCAACAGAGAAACAGAAGTCGCTGATAAACCAAGAAGCGGTCGGCCGACAACATCAATCATAGATGCAAATCGAGAACGTGCTGAGGAATTGATTCGAGGAGACAGGCGCATTACAGTTCAGAGTGTTGCTGATGCATTGAACATCTCGTATAGTTCTGCCCAAATAATAATTGCTGACTTGGGATATCACAAAGTGTGGGCTAAGTGGGTACCTATGCAATTGACTCTTGATAATCGGAGGAGGCGAGTGGACATTTGTCCAGAGCTCATGGATGCATTTGCAGTTGAAAATTAAGATTTCTTAAAAAATGTGGTCACTGGAGATGAGACGTAGGTACACCTGTATAACCCTGAGAGCAAAGTGCAATCCTTGTGTTTACTTTTATCTGTTTGGCCCTTTAAAAGAACACCTACGTGGTTGCCGAGGTCAAAAAGCAACCTCCTGAATTTTTCCAAAAAGGTTTTGACGCCTGGTCCAAAGATGGAGTAAACGTGTTCAAATTTATGGACACTATATTGAAGGGTTGGATTCTGTAAAGGACAGTTCAGGCTATGCTCTGCAATAGCTTGTCTTGTTCTATGTTCGTCAATAAATTTTTTGTGACACAGGAGGCATTACTTTTTGAACCCCCTCGTACTTACGCGTGTGAGTGTGTTTTGTTAAGAGTACCCCTTTTCTCTTTTCTTTTTTTATCATCTTAGTGTATACCTGTATTTTTGTTGTATATAACCGTATCTTTTGACTCAATTGATTGTATTTTTCTTTCTTTTTCTTTTGTATAACTCAATGTACTTCCTTGACAAGGATTAGTTGGTAGAGCAGCAATATGCTGAACATCGCCCGCTTCAATAAAACCTTTTTCAATTCAATTCAATTCAATTTCAGTCGACGGGTCCCACATGATTTGACTCCGGGCCAGAAGACAACGCGAGCAGATACCTATGTTTCTTTGCTGTCTCATCTGAGGAAACAGACATTTCTGGACCGGGTGTTGATATGTGATGATGAGAAGTGGGTCCTGTACGAAGCTCCACGACATCCCATGAACTGTTTCCAAAATAGCCGAAACGAAAACTGCACAAGAAGAAAATCCTCCTTTGTGTTTGGTGGACTGTTCCCGGCATCGTGCATCGGGGAAGGCTACCAGCTGGTCAGAGCGTCAATGCAACTATATGCTGTCAGCAGTTGAGCCAAGTTCAAGGTAGACTCAAAACTCTGCAGCCAGCACTTCTGAATCTCAAAGATGTCCTCCTGTTACAGTACAACGCTGAGTCCAAGTGATTGGGATGACCCGGGACAGCATTCTACGCATTGGATGGGAAACACTGTTGCATCCGACATAATCCTCGGACTTTGCATCGTCGGATTATCACCTGTCCCATTCCTTGGACTATCATCTTAGAGGACGCAAGTTCAAATCCCTAGTAGAGGTGCAAAATACACTTGATAAATTCTTCGCTTCACGGAACATCAAGTTGTATCGTGGCCATGGAATTCCAGAAGGTTTGAAGAAGGTCGTTGATGCTGATGGGGACTATTTTTGATCTTACGTGTCATATCAATGTTTGGAGGTGGCGGGTGAGAAAACAACAGAACTCTCTTGGTTATCTTTACATGATAAATCTTTGACCGTGTACTAAAGCGGTTCATAGTAGCTTAAATTTTAGAAATTTCTCACACGGCAATATGAACTTTTGTAAACAATCTTTATAAAATTATCAAAATAAACATCTTTCTTCTAGTCTCTTTTCTGAAAACGAATGCTCTACTGCAACAAAAAAAGAAAACAAACGTGATCTCTCAGCAGGTAAAGAATACGGTGATTTAGAATCATTGCGAAAGTTCTAAAAGAAAATATCAATTAGAACAAGTGTATGAAAAATTAGCAACAAAACATTATTGTTTTTGTTTTTGTTAAAAACATATAGATTCTAATACTTACTTTCTGGGAGATCTTTCAGAGGTACCGCCCCCATATCGTCTTTCCATACATCGGAATTTGGGCTTTCTCTGTAAATAAAAGCTGTTGTTAGTGAGCTCGTCGGTAATCAAAATGTTGATAAGAAAATGTATTGGGTTAACTGCAGCAAATAGGGTCGCGAAATACAAAATGTATAGTTAAATGAAAAACAGTACACGAAATGTTAGCATGAAAGTAACAAGAAAGGTCATGAAACGTCATTAATATAAGGTGGTTATTTAGAAAGAAAAGGGAGTTTAATTTCTGAATTATATGAGGTCTCGAAATGATGGGATATTAGGTAAATAAGCAACAGAACATATTATGGCACTATATCAAAACTAATGACTTATTAACTAACCTAGAATGTGTATGCTACAATAAACAACGAAAATGCAGCAATGTTGAGTGGAAACTAGGAAGAGAGAGTTGCATCTAATCAAGTGTGATGAAATGTGGAATAATTTGAAATTTCCTTTCTATGGGACCATTACAATTTGTACCATATGCGTTTTTCATGGTACATTGCGTTATTTCTCTTCTATTTGAGCTTTTTCGTCCGTTTTTTTTTTCAAGTCCAGAGGCATTGTAGAAGACATTACGTATGGTTTCAGACCTTGCTGCGTCGAGACATAGGAGGTGATGACGTCAAAGTCTAAAATTTGTATTTTCGTGTAATACTTTTTTTTGGAGGGGGGTTATGTAAAGTATTTTTGGCGGGCTTATTTTTGCACGTAGAAGATTGACATTTTGCACAAACATGCAGTCCACCGAGTAGTATTTACCAGATATTTTTTTCAGATTTCTGCGTTAAAACAGGGGGGATCCAGACGGTCAAAAAGTTGAAAAAAGGGATATTTTTACCCCGAAATCCCGTTTTTCCTCATTTCCCCGCCTTAGATACATGATAGAGGCAAGTGAATGGTACTGCCTGAAAGGCAGTTCTATTCTGAAGAGAATGATGTGCGACACATGGCCCTAGTGTAATTAGGGAAGTGTCAGGGAAGTTTTATCAAAATATACTTCTGTATAGGGGAATTTTGCATATTTTCGGTATTATTTTTTTGCGGGCTTATTTTTGCACCTAGAAGATGGACAGGGGGATACAGAGGGGCTAAACGTTGAAAAAGGGAAATTTTTACCAAAAAATCCCTTTTACGGGATTTTACCGCCTTCGATACATGATGGGGACAAGTGAATGATACCGCCTGAAAGGCAGTTCTATTCTGAAGAGAATGATGGGCGAAATATGACAATAGGGTGATTAGGGATATTTCAGGGAACGTTTAAAAATTTCCCTTTGTATACGGGAATATGGGACATTGTCGTATATTTTTTTGGCGGGCTTACTTTTGCACCTGGAAAATTGGAATTGTGCATAAACATTCAGCGCACCGAGTAGTATTTACCAGATTTTTTTCAGATCTCTGCGTTAAAACAGGGGGGTCCAGGGGGGGCTAAAAGTTGAAAAAAGGATATTTAGACCCAAAGAATCCCGTTTTTCATCATTTTCCCGCCTTAGATACATGATGGAGACACGCGAGTCATACCGCCTGAAAGGCAGTTCTATTCTGAAGAGAATGATGGGCGAAACATGACCCTAGGGTAATTAGGGATGTCTCAGGAAATTTTTTACCTGAGATCATGGTGTTTTACGGTAAGTTGGGGCATGGTGGGAATTCCTGATAAAATTTCTCCCGCCCTTGGTATTCAAGATAGAAACTTGAAGTTTGGCACACACATTCAGTATACCAAGTACTATTTATCAGATTTTTTTAGATGGCTAAGTTCACACAGGGCCGCTCCAGAGGGGCCAAAATTGCGAGAAAAAATTTCCCTCCGAAATTTTCCCTTTGACATCATTTTCCCGCTCCTAGTATACGGTATGAGCATGCAAGTGGTATCATTTGAAAGCCAGCTCCATTCTGAAGAGAATGAGGTATGACCCATGATCCTAGGATAAATAGTGACGATGCAGTAGCTGCTTGTCTGAAAGTCTAAAAAATAGCCCAAAAACCCAAGATCTCTTAAGGGTTAATGTATAAAATATGAGATTGAAACATGTTAATTAATCTTCTAATCTTCTAATATAAATACAATAAAGAGTTTGTTTGTGTGTTTGTCTGTCTGTCTGTCTGTGTGCGGTCTGGGGACCAGACGAGTGAACCGAGAGCTACCAAATTTTGGTCAGGGGTAGCTTGGCCCACGCCCCAGATCAAGACGAAGTCCTTTTTTCAAATTTCGAAGCAGGGGGTCTCGGGGGAACGTTTACCGGAACCGGATTAGGAACCAGACAAATTGACCGAGAGTTAACAAATTTTAGTCACGAATACCTTGGTCCAGGCTCCAGACCACAGTTAAACGTTTTTATGAAAATTCAAACCAAGGGGGTCTCAAGGGGCGTGTAAAAGTGCCGGGACATGTAAAAGTAGTAGAAAATGACCGATATTAGTGTCGAATTCATAGTTTTCGCGGTCGTTGTAATCAATAGTGAAACTCCGATCGCATTCACTTCCAAATTCACGCTATTCGGCTCCGGGCCGGGTTTCACTGAGGGGGGGAAGGGTGAGATACTGAGACATATAAAGGTAATCCAAAATGACCGATATTAGTGTCAAATCCATAGTTTTCGCGGTCGCTGAAATCAATGGTGACACTCAAACAGGCGTTGACTTCCAAATACAGCCCCCGTGCGAAGTATGGGTATATTCAACTAGTATTACAATAAGATGGTACAAGTAATCAAAGTATTTCGGAATCTTGTTTCTTATATGTATAGTAAGATATAAAAGTAAGTTGCGCCCTCTAGCACGTAGTACTCTATAAGAAGAATATGATTAAATAAAGTGTTACGTAAAAATACTGTACAAATTACCATAAAAGTGTCGCAAAGCTATGTCACACACAAAGCATGTGCTTTGTGTCATATAAAGTGTTTATTGTCACTATCCTTGTTTATGTGTATATCAACCTTCGGTAACGCGTCTGCTCCCTAAGGACGCACTCCTTCACTAAGTTTTGAGCCCTCATTTTTGCGCTCCTGTCTTGGCTCGGTTAGATAGCGTCCGTTCTTTGTAGTAGCCAGATAGCGCCAAGTTGGTTTACGTTCGTAAGTTAATTCGTGTCTTGAGGACTGCAGCTTTTATGCCGTATATGCACTAGCTATATTTATACTCAACCCTTCTAAAATCAATATGCCCCTAATAACGCAACTCTTTTCTTATGAAATACTTTCTAAGACAGTAAGAATACGCTTTGTGCTAAAAGAACTTCATATTTCATAAATATTGGTATCCATTTGTGTGTTAAGCTAGTACAGGAAAAAAGTATTTTTGTATGTATTTTGTAATCTGTGATGTTCCAAACAAATAATTTGATAGAAGGCTTCGCACTAGACCCCACTTAGAAATGTATTTACAAAAACTGTATTATGGTGTTCTTTATAGTGCTGGTGGTAACAATGTTTTCGTTATTTCTTAATACTGAGTTGTTGCAACACATAACAGTTGAAAGGCACTACTTTTGTAGTATACCATACATATGAATATGTAACTGCTGAAGAGCAAAGAAAATATAAAAATAATAAATACTTGTAATTAGCAATTAAAAGTGGACGACAGAAATGGAAGAGGAGTAGTTCTAGGTAAGACATACAAAAATAATATAAAACATAAATAGTAATACAACGTTTGAAATATGTTCCTGTGGGTCTAATCCAGGTTCACTCTTTGCGGAGGATTAGAATGTACAATATATTGCATTTTTTTTATTACTAACTTCGTGGACATTACGTAAAGGTGACGAAAATCGACTGGAAGCCTTCGAAATGTGGGTGTGGAGAAGAATGGAAAGAATTAGTTGGGTAGAGCGGAAAACGAATGAGAGAGTGTTAGAAATGGTGGGTGAGAAAAGAACACTTCTAGATATTATTAGGAAGAGGAAGAGAAACTGGTTGGGACATTGCCTAAGAAGAGATTGTATCATGAGGGACGTCCTAGAGGGTATGGTGGCGGGAAAGAGAGGGAGGGGGCGAAAGAGACTACAATTAATGGATGATATTAAAACAGAAAGATCATACGTGAAGACGGAAAGGTTAGCGGAGGACCGTGGAGCATGGAAGCTTCTTAGCTGCGGCAAGTGACCTGCCAATAAAGGCAGAATACCTATGATGATGATGATCAGCAAAATGAGCCAAATTCGACTAGACTGGTAATCAGAGCAAGTCTTTTTTTTTTAACTATTTTTCATTCCTATCAGCAAGATGAGCAGGTCTTGGAAGGCGACATCTTTCTCTTTGACCAAGGACCAAGTGCATTTTGTTATGTAAAAACAATTTCCGAAGACAACATCGGTAGTAGCTATTATAGTTTGATTAAACAAGGGTTCAATTTTTAGGTAGCTTTTTTAGCGTTCCTAATCTCAACCACTGTTTTGTGTTAGTATTAATAACCGAAAAGTCGTTAAATTTCAACTTAAGAATTATGTAACAGTAATAATCTAAAAATTATCTGATTATGTCGACACATAGCTAGCTTAATTTGAAACTAAGTAATTGCCTTTATTGTTTGGATTTGAAAGAAGTAAGAGTAAGGGAAGGAACTTCTTCTTAATACAAACACTAACTTCAATGATTCCCAGATTTTCCTTTATCAGAGAAAGTTTCGTTTACCATGATTCCCTGGCCACATAGTGAGGGTCAAACTACACAGGGGTGCCGGTGTACCTGAAATGCTGACACATAAAACAGTGAAAAAGCTGATCAAATTTCAAGGCATAAATAACCAGTCTTCGTGAACTACGGAGCAGTAGGCAAAGTGAAAAAGTAAGTGATACAGTAGAAATCAGTTCATCTGGCAGCTTAATTTGATTTGAAATAGTTCAATTATACGTTTCCCGCCATCTCAAATTTAATTTCCTAAAGGATTGCAATAAGCCGTTCTAAACATGATATTAGTTCAAGACTAATATCAATAGGCAGTACAATTTTATTGTGACTAATCCTGTGTATCCCAAGCAGTTTTAATTTGTACATTTTTTGTCGAGTTTCCCCAAGGAATGAAGTTTTACTTTTATTTATCCCGACCAGTAATATGAGTAATTAATAACAAGAAGGAACAAGTCCTTAATTCCACTCGGATGATTAGCTTCGCTTTATTATGAACCCTAAGCAGTATTAAGGGGACGGCCCAATGTATCGTAGTTGCGAACGAAATCGCCTGTGGTGCAAGCGGTCCAGGGCTGACTTCTAGTATAGACAGACACTCGGTTAGAAAGGTGTAATAGAGATTTAGACTTGCAATCCCAACAGGCAAATTCCGAGATTGTACCTTACAGACAAAGTCAGATGCCTGGACTTTGAAACATAGTCATATCAAGTGTTTCTTCACATGTCTGTGAATGCTATATTTATGACGTTTGGATATTCACAACAATCTAGTAATAATTTATTAATATTGATGAGTTACTAGTTCACAGTGTAAATGGGGAAAGAAATTGTTCCTAATTAGAATGTTTGAAGAAAAATTTATTCGTTTCCGAAAGTAATTGTTCCCCACATCTGCAGTGGTAATATTTACGTTAACGCTTCTATTCTGGATATAAGAAGTAGTAAGCAAGAAATGTTTCTCCTACTGAAATGTTTCCCCTGAGAAAAACGTTATCGTTCGTAAGTTGTCTTCATTCAATTACTTTTTTCAAAGTTTGAAATTATTGACAGCTATAAAATTGTCGTAACTCTTTGAGATTCAAAAAATAAGGTGATATATTTTTTTAAAAAGGTGTTTTTAGTGACTGTCCAAGATCCTTGATGACAACACCAAAGGTTAGCTGATTCAAAATATATGAATTTGGTCAATTTTAAATTTAACTTGAGCTATTTCCCAAAAAAGGAAATTAGCAAGAGTAAAGATAGACATTACTTACTCCTTTAAAGAATTTTGGAGGCATTTTTAGCAGGGGTGTCTAAAGGGAGTATCGCCACTTCAGAAGGTCATGAGTAATTTTGAGAGGGGCAGAAGTTCAACTAATCTGACTTTGAGCCTCCAATCATTTTGCAATTACATTAACACCAAGGAATTAACCTCTTATTTTCTAGAACAGGCGTGATTAAAAATGTATTGTTTCATATTTAGAGGTTGTAAATTTATCGCTTTAAATCTTTTATCTAGTCTAAGTTCGAAAGCAGTGTCAAATCCCGTTAATTTTATTAAAAATAATAAACCATTTATTATGAAATTACTTTAAGTCAGACGGGGAAAGAGGCTGCAGTGAGGACATAAGTATTCACTGAAAATTCAAGAATAACAATGTATGCTTATTTGAGTAGGAAACTATATTTCATATCTCTCTCTGAAAATGGCAAAAATTATCCATATGTAGTATACGAATTACTGACAAGGAACGGACATGAACATGTCATTCGGACATTCGAATCAAACCTAGGCCTTTCGACAAACATAAAAAAAAGATATGTTCATGACAAAAAATTAGCTGACATGGACAACGGAATAAGTTCCTGGGGCCCTATAACCCTGTTAGTATAAAGAAAATCGTAGACTCGCAATGAAATAGCTATTGCGTCAACACTGTTCATTGGAAAGTCATTGTTTATAGTTCATTCTCTTCAACATGAAACAAGCTTTCTGAGGTGCTATGTAATGGAACCCATCACGTACTTAAACGGATAAAATTTCGATAATGTCGGGAAAATTCCCTCCAGAAATCCCTCCCATCAAATTTGGCCCCCTCTGGAGTGGCCCCGGGTAAAATCACACAATCGAAATATATCTCGAAAACACTATAGGGGATAATAAATGACTGTATCAAGTTTTGTTTTGATAGACGGAATAGGTATAAGGGAAAGGCTCTATAGCAGCGTTTCCCAACCTTTTTCAACTTGCGGCACACTACGGGTGTAACTTGAATTCTCGCGGCACACTCATAGATATTATTATTTGTAAATATAAAATACCCTGGTAATTTATTTCTGTGATTAATTATCTTTCTCACAGAGAAGAAAGCTCGATCACTAGTTTCCACCCGTGGTTAATCATTATGCTTACTTTTCATTCTAATTTAAAAAATAGAAAACAATTCAATGAAATATTGGACTCAGGTTTGCCAAACTACGCTTTCTATTTCGAAAACTGTATCCAATCATTCACTAAGAAGATAGACCAGTAAATAACGAACAGACAAACAAATCTCTTTTACTTTTAAAACACAAATATAGGTAATTTGTATTCATGTTTGCTTTGTCGAAAGTATTGAACGATATTTTAAAATTTCAGGTTACGAAATAGTCTGCAACAATAAAGGAGCAACAATGGTCATAACAATGATAACAAATACTTTTTCCAACATTAAAATTGTACACAAGAACAACACGGTATGAAACTTAAAATTGTAGATTCATAGTAATGTGAAATACAAATATACATTTTCCCATATGCCTTGCAATTTGATTGCTATAGAGTTAATAATTTTGTTTCTATTTTCTCGCGGCACACCAGCGGCCCATTCACGGCACACCTGTTGGGAAAAGCTGCTCTATAGCAATACGCTCTGTACATAAGAAACCGAACCTATGACCTGACTTATAAAAAGAACATTATATAAAAAATATAAACACAGTACTACTTATCCTGATATCGAAATTTGTACCACATTCTCTGTAGAATCAAGCAAGCTTTTCAAACAGTAACCGTGCTACAGTTGTATCGAGATAAACCCACGTTAACCACCAACACCCCCAGCTATGCCGTTTTGTTTCCTTTTTCGTTCTTACTGTGTCATACAATATCTTCTTCTTATTTTTTTTTATAAGGATATACCTCCGATCCGTATATCTCATAGTATTTTTCAAGGTATATTTTAATTGAGTAATCCCACCAGTGTGAGAATTACCAAGGAGAATGATGGCAAAATCACCCTCTGAAGGATTGGATGTCTCCTATAAGTTTTTGAACTTTCCCGTATTAAATTTCCAGCATGTGAACTTTATCCCCCTTAAAATGTATTTAATTTGCACACTGACTCCTACTAGCTCAACTGTCGCTTCAGAGGATGCGTAACCATTTATAATAGAGCTATTTTGGAAGACAGGTTTTCAACTTATCCCAAATTTCCCTTAGAATGCTTAAATTAATTGGTGATATGCAATACGTAATTGATTTGTAGGTAGGCATGATTGGCAATTTTAATCCCTTATTTTTTCGTTTTTTTTTCTTCGAAATACCACAAAGAAGAGTAAAGAATTGGGTGAACTTAATGGAAACCACCATTTGATTTGAGGGGAGAAATCAGAAGCGTTGGAGTGTATGTTATAGGATATTGAATCATCGCTTACTTCCAGAAATGTCAGGAGGCATGTAAAGTATATGGGTGGTTTCGCCGACTGGGAACAAATTCAACCTTACATATCGCTGTGTAAGCAAGTTTATAAAAATTACTTATTAAATCCGAAAAATACTTACCTTTATAAAAGGATGCCTAACTGTGGTGTTATTTTCGGTGAAGGTCATACTAAATTCCTCAAAATCGCCTGTCAAGCAAAGAAAAAAGTAGCTAGTTGTTCTGGATCTTGCAGAAATGGTTGCTTCCTTAACCTGTAATTAAAAATATGCACCTAAATCATTTGATACAATAAAATATATTAGCTCATTTATTTATTGCAAGATTTAACCCATTTAGAACTCAATTGCAGTGTCTGTAAAAAGACAATCTACTTAGCTATTTAAGAAGTATTTAAGTGTATACTGTGTATAGAAGATTCTGTATTCTTCTGCATCTGTATTCTTATGTGTCGTAGATTATGTTTTCCATATACTGTAGATTGTACCTATTGTAGATCATATTTTCCATATACTGATAATTTTCTTCTAGAATTTGTGTGGAGATCGTCACCATAAAATAAAAAGTGATAAGATAGGTTACAAGTAGACTCACAAAATTCGTTAAATAAGTCAATGTAATGTATGTGATTATGCAACAGCTTGAATAAAATCATGGACAGTTTGTTCTTATGCTATATGTTGTGTTCTTAAATTCATTTTATACAGAATAAGAGAAATATTGCTGCGGAATAGGAGAAAGAAATTAAATGAATGAACCTTAAAATGAAATGAAAGAAACCACTTAAATTCGGTGTTTTGTGTTTGTCTCCGTAGGAGAAAAATGATATGATAGTAGAATAGGTTTCTAGAAAGGATGCAAACAAGTAGAATAGCTCCGTAATCCTCAACTAACACAACGTAGTAGGCTATATCTTATATTTGCTTTAGTTGTATGGTTCTCAACCTAATTCGTATCACAACCCCTATTTTATCACATCCTCTTGCCAGCAACTCACTCTATAATTTCTGGTTTGTAATAAGCTTGTGTGGAACTTTAATTACCTATTGAGGATATCTCACTACATCCATCTATTTCTATAATAGTAGAATCAATTTCTTGTATATAATCGATACTGTAACTTCCTTTAAAGCGAAAGGAATAAAACTAAATTTTGACAGTTCATTTATACATTACAAATATTGAATCCGATCCGACATACTGTTTCAAAACGGAGGCCGTTAGAAAATTTTAAAACTTCGTAACTCCCTTAATTTTGGGTTACATGATAAAAAATAAATTGATTTCTAATTTTGGGTAAAAGACTTGGACAGCTGTTAAAAAAAAAGTTATTGAATATTTTAATTTTAGTAACGCTGCCAGTAGTGAAATCCCACTATGCTCAGGAATCTCATTAGCTTTCAATTTTATTCGTGTTTCAACATACAGGTTTTGTTCCATTTCTATTTTTCTCGTATTTCAATAAGCAGTTTTTATTAGTTTCATATCGTATCTCTTTCATTTAACGTTATTTTTAAACAACTCAGCAACTCTAGAAAGTGTTTAGTAGACAATTTTTTTATTTTGTTCTTAACAGTATGCATAAAAATAAAAATATGCCTGTGAGAACAAAATTCAAAATATTATTTAAACAAAAATTCCAGTATTAAATTCTGATATTCATCTCTTCCGATTATCTTCGCGACTTCTAGGTTGAGAAACCCTGGAAAGACTTCGTTCTTGTTTGTAAGTTGCTAATAGTAGCACATTCGCAATAAAATCCACGTGTTCTCAGTTATTCTGCAGAATAATGGCAAACAAAAAGAAGCCAGTCAGACAGACGACAACTCCAAAAGAAACAAAAGAAAAGGGATTGCTCTTGTGAAAAATCGAAAATTATGTGTGATACACTACGCATAAAACGAACCTTACATTAGAACGAGAAATGTAATCGAAAAAGGCTTCTATAAAACCTTTCACGTCAAATAACTGCGGCAAGAGAGTGACACTACAAAACTGCACCGCTTAACATCAATTGGCATCGAAATTCCTACTTAATTCCTACGACATAAACAAACTCTGTGTTTTGCTGGGACTACCAACATTTCACAAAATTACCACGGTTGCTGAGTCAGTGTGCTGAATCATGTGTCGCGGAAAATTGTCCACTCTTAGTGGATAATTCACCATATTTGGAGCTTACTGCTATAGTATAGTATGTAGTAGACATCTTGTTTAACAAGGAGCAGTGCGTATTTTGCCAGAAATAGTACTAAAATGGGGATCACGAAAGAAGGGAAAGGATTTTTCCTATGAAAAATTAATGACATGTGTGACTAGAGCAAGTGAACGAGCCATTAAAGAAATTCCTATTCGATAGGAAGATGAATCGCTACCATTTTAAATTCAAGAAGTGGATCTGATGTCAGCCGAAATGAGGTACCACATCTTGTCCCAGATCGTCAACCTGAAATTGTTCATGGAATAAACATACCTAAAGATAAATTCGTTGAAAGCGAACTCTGTGCAGATATGACAACCAGTCATCTCCCTCGGGGATTTAATCGGTACTGGGAATCTGTCATAATATAACGAATGAGAAAATCAACTAGAATAACTTGTTTTCTGTATATATAAAAAATTAATACCGGAACATTGACTCGTACGTCCATAAAAGAAGTGAACTATGTGAAGACATAAAATACGCAATTCCTCTGCTGCTATTTCATGAATCAAGACGAAATTTTCAGTTTAAATTCAACATAAAATGGGACACAAAAAATTCATTTTATTATTCCTGTGGTTTGCTGTGTTGAACCGTAATAACTGTTCATTGACAGAAAGTCATACTTGTACTTCCATGAAAATCATTTATTATAAAACCTGTGATGACTATGAAATAGTGCCAAAGAGAGGGCGTAACCCTCTAATGGCTAGGGCTAGGAGACACTCTACCAGCATACCATTTTGAAATGAAAATATATGAATAAAGTTTAAAGTACCAATCCCTAACCCTATAACCTTAAAAAAAAACTATGAAATACATATTCTTTGTTACTAGTTGAAGGATTAACCCTCCGTAGTCATTCTGTGGTCTCATAGACCCCAAATAAATTAATTTTATCTGATATTTTTCTGTTGTTTTTTGAAAACTTTTCCATCCATGTAAAATCAATTGGTAACGCTGCCTGCAGTTATGGCTGGTAAACGTCCTCAATTGGAAGCTATCTGTTATACAAGACGGTTGTGAAGTGTGTTTGGGGATCCAACAGAACCCATTGTGACCGGTAAGTAAGCGTTTGCTTCTCTTGAACGCTTTTTAATTCTACTTGTTTTTCTTTCTTTCTGACATTTCTATTCATGAAATATGCTTCAGATTAAGTTAAAAGAAGATCAAAAACTTCAACCTTTGCCTCAAAATAATGATGGTGATAGTGATAGAGAGGGCTTTAGTATATCTTTTAAGTACAAGGGACAAAAGCATTAACCTTTTCAGTACCAACATTTCAAGCGCTGAGCCAGTAGTTTAGACCTCAGTAACTTGGCTCCTAATTAACGTATAGAGATGATTTAGGTGTGTGTTTATCTCTTCAGGAAGGATGAAAGTTTCCAAGTGTGTGCATTTCGACCGCATCAAGGGTATCGCAATGGATTGATATGAGAAATTGGATGTTTTAGTTACCCTCTCCCTCAGCATTTGGGAGAGAAACTGTCTTACCAAAAGAGCTACACGCACAAAAAGTAGCGTTAACGAAGATAAATGAACATACTAACTAGTGATGCCCTATATATGGCGATTGGGTTTGCGACGGGTGAATCAGAGGGGTATAGAATTTACCCTTTTTAACTGTATATTTTTATAAAAGAAAAGCATATTACCTGAAAATTGTAGGACGCTGCCAACACTGTTATTTACCGTACGCCAAAAAGAAATAATAATAATAATAATATCACATTGAGTTCAGACATTCGGAACAATCATATCAAATTAAAAGAGGAAGCTACAGTACCGAGGGAGAAAAAAATTCGGAACGTCTTTATGAGAATATACACAGTATCGTCTGCCCTGACGTTCGCAGCCTTAGCGACGTCCTAATTGTCATAGAGATACGAACAATACCTCGTTGTAAAGTTCATAGGGCGCAACTTCTGACGAGGTAACCTTTTTACCTCTGGTGAGCAACTCATAAAAGAAGAAGAAGAAGAAAATTTAAAAGTCGGGAAAAATACACTTTTTCGAAGTTAGGGACGCTCTGGCAACGCTGCTATTTGTCGCACGCACGAGGGCACAAATGTTACCTTGTTAAAATCTGTGTCCAATAAGCTTTCCAATGAGGTATGGTTTATATGTCTGTGACAGATCAGGGGAGTAGCTAGGGCTGCCAACGTCCGGGAAGACCAAAATATTTCGAAAAATATCTACAGGGTGATTCCCTTAGGAAACATGTTCGGATTTTTTCTCACTTGGTATTGAATTTTGACCCTTCTTTTCTTTTACATGGTTGTACCCAATGTCTGGGGTACACGTGAAAGTATTGTTTCCTCCGTACAAGTAACAGTGTTACCAGTCTTTCACGAATTTCCAAAAACAAATAAGTTCTCGTTATTTAAACATATTTTTCTTCCTCCTCGTCTACGGGTTTGGTACGGCGGGCACAAAGGTTCGCTCGTTCTAATCTGTGTTACATAGTCTTTACAACGAGGTATAGTTCATGTCTCTGTGACAATTAGAAGGGGTTCTAGGGTGCCAACGTAAAGGTCTATGATTTTCAAGAAATCCCTGTCGGTCCTGAAAAGGTCAATACTTTTACTGTTCTTCGTAATATAGTGCATGGGAGTTTTCTCTTTCATATTTTGCATAATACACGTTTCTTATGTTAGTACATAATATATTTTATTAAATACACTTTATTACAAATGATCCCTACAGTGTAAAGATTTTAGTTTTTTTCGATATAGTGAAAAACGCATTTTTTGTTCTGACTGTTAATGAAAACTGTAATAAAAGTAACCAAGTCATTTATAAGTGCTAACTTATTGCTAATGGTAAACAGAACCTATCACAAAATAGTAAAGGCAAAAAAATATTGAAAAAAAATCTTAAAATTTAAAAAAAAAGAATAAAAGGGTGGTGGAGTCCTGTGGACCCCAGTGTGATCTACGTGTCACAAAAAAATAAGTCTGACCACGAAGGGTTAAGACAAAATTTTCAGTTTAACTTGTACATAAAACGCAACAGATAAATACATTTTATTATTCACCTGGTTTGCAGTGTTGCAATGTAATTACTAAAAGAATCGAATTAAAGAACTTTTTAAGGAAATTTTCTTAAATATCCCTCAATTTTTTTTAATTTGTATCTAGAAATCTCGTATTCATTACGTAAATTGAAAGCACGTACTCTTACAAATCGATCGAGGTATAACTTGTTCCAGTGTTACAATGACTGTCGAAACATTGACCAAAGTTATACTTGTATTTCCATGAAAATCTGTTATTATGAACTCTGTGAAAACTATAAAGAACATATTACCTCTACTGCTATTAGCTGTATTAAGATGAAATTTTCAGTTTAAGTTGAACATAAAATAGGAGACACAAAAGCATTTTATTATTCATCTAGTTTGCAGTGATCCCACGTAATAACTAAAAGAATCTCGAGAAGGGATGGTTTTAAGGGAAAGTTTCTTAAATATCCCTCAATTAGTTTTTCTTTGTACACAGAAATGTCCTGTTCACTACGTAAAGTGAAAGCGTATACTCTTACACATCGATCGAGGTATACGTTGTTCCAGCGTTGCGCTAATGGTCTGATCTACGGTCATTTAAAGAGATGCCATCGGTGGCTGTAAATGTACACGGGTGCTAAAAGGTTAAGGACCCCAATACCCAGGTGTTATACTTGTATGTTGACCAACAACTATTTTTTATTCTAAGGATCCTAAGAAACATTTCTAATATAGTGACAAAAGTACTCAAGTGGAGGGGGATGAGTTATCAACCTCTTGGTCAGTAGCCAACATTAGATAAGTTCATCTAAACAGTAATTCAGACCTACTCCATCGAGTACTCCTTAACCTTGCAAAAAGCATCAAATTATGCATTAAACAACCCGGAAAGTATTTTGAAAATATTATTTATTAGCAATATGTTGACTAAAATTGGCCTTTCCCCATGTACAAAGACTTTATGGACACCCTGTATAGTGTCACTACAAATGTTACTACAATCGTTCCACAGGATATATGTTTCTAGAGACTTGTAAGAAGAAATTTGAATTAAATGAAATTTCGAATTTCGTGACCCACAGTTACGCAGATGATCAATGAAAGTGTTGGAATACGAATAATTAGTGGATTGAGTATATGGGAGGAAAGATAAGAGCTTGAGAAAGCTAAAGGACACAACGTTATCCACAAATTCAGATGGCCTGAAACATCGTCATCTGGACGGCCGAGAACAACGTAAATAATTTTGTAGTGAGTACTCAATCGGTACAATTGTTACATATTTACAGAAAAGTACAATATTTAGATACTCTTCTCTTAGCTAGAATATTAACGGAAGATGATAGCAAAATTGATTGGCATACATTAGAAACTACCGATAGGAGATGCCCAGTAGTTCTTCTCTGTTGTTACTATCTTTTAATGACTTTCCACAATCAATTTACCTGTTTGGTGATATTGTAGAAGCTTCTGTTTTGCTGATCGCTGGGAGCACTAGGATCATTGGCTGCAATATGATCATAAAGAATCTCATGTGGTCTCGTTGCTGCATTCCACTGATTGTTTGCAAAATGCTGTAGAGGAAAGGAATGATTTAATTTCGAGAATATTATTAACGCTAGATTTACATCTAAAAAGTTGTAGAAAACAATAGACATTTCTATGATACATAATAGTCAATATTTGTGAGAAGTGAACATTATCCCGAATTAAATTTCTGGTTACGGCAAAACAAATTTTGGTTTCATGAACATTTTGGCATTTTTCTCAAAGCATGAGTTAGTTAACTAATCTTCAAAGTGGCTACTTATGTAACTCACAACTAAGTCCATTAAATTAGTTTTACTAAAGTTCTCATAGTGTTTCTTTCACCTTTGTACACAGGACGCGTAAGTAGTAGATTCAATATTTGCCCCAGTATGTACGATATTTAGTCATTTTAATCTCTTTCAATGTAGTTTTTATGTCAACAGATACAAGAAAATCAGAATACACCCGAGTCCAGTGAAAATGATTTAGGATAGACTCAGTAGTTCTTTTCTGTTGTTATTATCTTTTTAAAACTTTCCACAATCAATTTACCTGTTCGCTGACATAAAAGCTTCTGTTTTGCTTCTCGCTGAAAGTGATGGGATCATGAGTGGCTTTAGATCCATAAACAAGCTGATTGGGTCTCGTAGCTGCTATACGTTGCTTACTTGGAAAATGCTGTAGAGGAAAGGAAGGATTTAATTTCCGATAATATTATTAAGACTAGAAATACATCTAAAAAGTTGTAGAAAACAATAGACATTTCTATGATACATAATAGTCTATATCTGTGCGAAGCGCACATTACGAGGGCTGTCTAAAAAGTATCCGACCTTTGGCCAGAAAAATAGTTGCGAATACCTGACAAATTTGGGACCCTAATCCCCTTCAAAGTAGGCCCCTTGTGCTTCCACACAATTAGCCCACCGATCCTTCCACTGCTGGAAACACCGCTGGAAGTCTTCTTTTGGAATGTTGTTCAGCTCCGTCGTCGTGTTCCGCATTATGTCTTCTCTACTCTCAAAACGGGATCCCTTCAGAGGCGTCTTCAATTTTGGAAACAACCAGAAGTCACAAGGAGTCAGGTATGGAGAGTAGGGAGGTTGGCGAACGGTTGTAATTCCATGTTTGGCTAAGAACGTGTGGATCAATTGGGATGAATGTGCTGGGGCGTTGTCATGATGGACGTGCCAGTTCTTCGCTGTCCACATGTCTGGTCTTTTGCGCCGGACTGCGTCACGGAGTCGCCTGAGAACATCTTGATAGTACTCCTTTGTCACTGTTTGTCCTTCCGGTGCGTACTCGTGATGCACAATTCCACGGGCATCGAAGAAAACAGTCAGCAACACCTTGATTTTGCTTCTCACCTGCCGCGCTTTCTTCGGCCTTGGAGAATCGGGATGCTTCCATTGAGACGATTGTTGTTTTGTTTCTGGGTCGTACCCGTACACCCATGACTCATCTCCAGTTATCACGGAATTCAGATACCCAGGATCAGTGTTGGTGGTGTGCAGAAGGTCCTGTGCAACGTCAAAACGGGTGTCTTTTTGTTCCTGGGACAATAACTTGGGTACAAATTTAGCAGCCACTCGTTTCATGTTCAAATCGTCACGCAAAATTGCATGTGCAGAATCTTTACTCACTTCAACATCTTCTGCAATCTCCCGCACTGTCAAACGGCGATCTGCCATCACCAAATTTCGCACCCGCTCAACAACAGCTGCATTCCGAGCAGTTTGGGGCCTGCCGCTACGCTGCTCACTCTCGACTGATGTGCGGCCATCTTTGAATCGGTTGAACCATTGTTTAATTTGTGTTACACCCATCTCATCTTCTCCAAACACCTGCTGAATCTTACGAATTGTTTGGCTTTGAGAATCACCCAGCCTTTGACAGAATTTGATGCAGTATCTTTGCTCAATTCGTTCAGTCATCTTGCGAGAAACACTAAATCCGACGAACACTACCAACAGCACCTCACTTCGCGACCACCAGCTCACGACTGGCACACGCGAACGCGGTGAAAAAATTCAAGCATGCGCATTAAGGTTCTTCCTTCCACCGTGCACGGTGGCGCCGCCTGAGAATCACTACTTTGCGTGGAAAAAAATAAGGTCGGATACTTTTTAGACATGCCTCGTATCCCTAATTAAATTTCTGGTTATGGCAAAACAAATTTGGTTTTATGAACATTTTTGCATTTTTCGCAAAGCATGAGTTAGTTAACTAATCTTCAATGTGGTTAGTTACGTAACTTACAACTAAGACCATTAAATTAGTTTTACTTAAATTCTGATAGTGTTTGTTTCACATTTGTAGACAGGACGCGTAAGTACTAGACTCGATATTTGCTCCAGTATGTACGATATTTAGTTATTTTAATATCTTTCAATGTAGTTTTTATGTCAACAGATACAAGAAAATCAGAATGCACCCGAGTCCAGCGAAAGTGATTTAGCCAGAATTGCTTGGTATTACTTTCTAAACATCTATTCCCAGTGTTATATTACCAACAATATGGGAACATAAGAACCCCTTACGACTAGGACCCCTACGACTAAATTTTATACATGATACATAATTCTGTTCTTAGAGCTCCATATGTTTATGAAACTTCCAATATGTAATCATTAGATTATCAGTTACAACGACCCTGTCTATATTGTGTGTATGAGCGACTTCGCGTTATTAAGCTATTTCAATGACATTCTAAAAAATAATATATTTTGTATTTCCAATTCTGGTAAATGTAATGAGAAATAGTTACACAATATCTTCAAGTGAACAGAACTTTTTGTTCTCTTATAATCACTTGCTTCAAATCAGTAGTAAATTATGGATGAGACGACTAATAAGCTTCAAAATGAGATAGAACAGACCAGTTCCTTATGTTATTATCCCGCTGTTTTCTAAGTCAATCCACATAGCATAAGCGAGTAATTGTAACCCAGAGTTCCCTTTAGTTAAATGGTTTGGTCTAGGTTAGCGTCCCATGCAGCTTCTAGGATATATGAAGCGCGGACCGAATTGCAGTTTAAAATGAGAACCGAATTACACATAAATGAGCCCGTCGAGCCTTAAATGCTCCGCTACAAAATTAATTTGAAATAATTAATCAACCGTATAGGTCATGACGGTTGATTAATGTTTCCTGAAAAAGTGCATCTTCCCTAGATCCATTGTCGCAGATTTGGTCGCGGTGGCTCAGTCGAAGAGCGTTCACCTCTGGTGGATGGGGCTCCTGGTTCGAACCCCATTCTCCCCAAGTGAGCTTTGTAGTGGATAAACACTGTGTGCGTAGGTTTCCTCGGGGTTCTTCCATTTCCTCCCATTTTATTCATTTCTCACTATCACCGTCTCCATTAGCCTAGCCGGCATAATCGTGGGACATAAAACTCCAAGATTTCATTTCAGTTTTCCATTGTCACAGATGGAATGAATAAAACTGTATATAAGTAACCACTGCATTTTTCTAAATAATTAACGTTTGCGGTGTATTCGACGAGGATTTAGGGTTTCAAACCAATATTGAGCGTTATATGATGGAAACATAAACATTCACTATGTAAGTATGTTTATACAAAAATCACGCTTGTCCTGAAATTAGCCTACATAAAATTAAATGATCGAATTTCCCCTAAACCAAAATTTGCGTATTTCGCTGAATACTATACTGGATCAGGAAATTTAAGTCCGAGTGTATGAATTGCAAATCAAACAGCCTACACATGCATTATATGAGCTGTTTTCAATATTACAGAAATTACATTAATTATGTTAGATAGCTAATTAAAAATAATAAATAAATTGCATTTAATTATACAGGGTTAATGTGAAAAGCAAAGCTTCCTGTTCTGTGTAGTAGTGGTTGAGTTTACCAGTATAAAATCAGCTTATGTCCATAAGCAGAAATTTAATCTAAAGAGCACAATAAATGTTGTCCTGCATAATCTGGAGATCAGCACTTTTCTTAGAACTTGGGATTAAGTAGTAGGGGTCCCCGTTCGCCCGAATGACTCATCCTCACTCTCTTTTATGACCGGGGTCAAAGGTCAATGACCTGGCCTGGGGTCAATGACCTAGGGGTACATTGGACCACCCCCTCTAAAATTTGGCAGGGGTACCATGGCCCACCCCCTAAATTTTGGCAGGGGTACATAGGACCACCCCCCTTAAATTTTGTAAATTGACAAATATAAAAATTTGGTATGGTAGCCTAGGACCATAGTATGTACCTCTATCAGTATTGGGGGTCTATGTCGTTCCCTTTCATGGGTAGAAAATTGCCAAAAATTGAAATTTCGGAGGTTTTTGACCTAATTTATCCCCTTTGATGAGGTGTTATTACCCTATATGGTTATATGGGCGTATACAGGGGTTTATTCCCTTTCATAAGACATGGGTATATTGATGCACCACTTGAAAAATTTGGGAGGGGTACCTTCGCCCACCACCTAAATTTTGGAAATTGCCAAATTTAAACATTGGGTATTATAGTACAGGACCCTAATATGTATCATGATAAATTTGGCTGGTCCACCTCGTCCCCTTTTAGGGGTACAAAATTGCCAAAATATAAACGTAAGCAATACGTTATACCACGTGTTTGGTTTTCGGCCTAATTTATCCCCTTTGATGAGGTGTTATTACCCTATATAGTTATATGGGCGTATACAGGGGTCCATTCCCTTTCATAAGACATAGGTATATTAATGCACCCCCGGGAGGGGTACCTTGGCCCACCCCCTTAAATTTTGGAAATTGCCAAATCTAAAAATTGGGTGTGGTAGCCTAGGACCATAGTATGTACCTCTATCAGTATTGGGGGGTCTATGTCGTTCCCTTTCATGTGTAAAAAATTGCCAAAAATTCAAATTTCCGGGGTTTTTGACCTAATTTATCCCCTTTGATGAGGTGTTATTACCCTATATGGTTATATGGGCGTATACAGGGGTCCATTAGCTTTTATAACATATGAGTATATTAATGCACCCCTTGAAAAATTTGGGAGGGGTACCTTGGCCCACCCCTTAAATTTTGGAAATTGCGCAATTTCAACATTTGATATTATAGTACTGGACCCTAACATGTATTATGATAAATTTGGATGGTCCACCTCGTTCCCTTTTAGGGGTACACAATTTCCAAAATATAAACGTAAGCAATACGTTATACCACGTGTTTGGCTTTTGACCTAATTTATCTCCTTGGATGAGGTCCTATTACCTTATATGGTTATATGGTTATGTATAGGGGTTTATTTTCTTTCATAAGACATAGGTACATTTGTGCACTCTGGGAGGGGTACCTTGGCCCACACCTTAAATTTTGGAAATTGCCCAATTCAAACATTTGGTATTATAGTACTGGACCCTAACATATATTATGATAAATTTGGGTGGTCCACCTCGTTCCCTTTTAGGGGTACAAAATTGCCAAAATATAAACGTAAGCAATACGTTGTACCACATGTTTGATATTTTGGCCCAATTTATCCCGTTTGATGTAGTCTTATTACCTTATATGGTTATATGGTTATATAGTTATGTATAGGGGTTTATTCCCTATCATAAGACATAGGTACATTTCTGCACCCCTTTAAAAATTTGGGAGGGGTACCTTGGCCACCTCTTAAATTTTAGAAATTGCTCATTTTATATATTTGGTATTATAGTACTGGACCCTAACATGTATTACTATAAATTTGGGTGGTTCATCTCGTTCCCTTTCACGGGTACGAAATTGCCAAATTTTAGTACAACCACGTGTTTCGTTTTTGACCTAATTTATTCCCTTGGATGAGGTCCTATAACCTTATATGGTTATATGGTCATGTATAGGGGTCTATTTCTTATCATAAGACATAGGTACATTGATGCACCCCGGGTGGGGTACCAATGCCAACCCCCTTAAATTTTGGAATTTTTTCAATTTAAGCATTCGCTATCATAGTACATGACCTCAATATGTATCATGATAAATTTGGGTGGTCCACTTTGTTCCCTTTCATGGGTAAAAAAATTGCCAAAATATAAACATAATCAATATGTTGTATCACGTGTTTGTTTTTTGGCCCAATTTATTCCGTTTGATGTGATATTATTACCGTATATGGTTATATGGTCATGTATATAGGCTCATTTCCTATCATAAGACATGGGTACATTGATGCACCCTTTAAAATTTGGGAGGGGTTTCTTGGCTCATCCACTCAGTTTTAGAAATTGTTTAATATAAGCATTTGGTATCTTCGTACAGGTCTTCAAATATGTACCACTATAAATTTGGATGGTCCACATGGTTCCCTTTCATGGGTAAAGAACTACCAAAAATCAAATTTCGGAGGTTATTGACCCCTTTGATAAGTATTTAGCACGTTATACGGTTTATTACCTTTATATGTTTATGTGCCCTTTTAAATTTGGGAATTATCAGATAACAAAATTCGGTAAACGTTTTCTAGGACCATTGTAGATGTTGGTGTTCCTCTTATGGCCAAATATTCAAAATTTAAGAGTTATTGACCGGCTTTATTATTGAATAACTACAGGATTTATTACTTTTTCATAAGACACAGGTGTATTTGTGTACCAATCTTTAATTTTGGGAGGGTACATTTCTTATTGTCATATCAATAATTGGTAATTGTTCTTAAAATTGGATAGTATCTCATTCATTGGGTAAATCATTGTCAAATATGAGTATGATCACGTGATCAGTTATTGACCGATGATGGGATTAGGAGTCCAGGACATTGGTACATTTAAACTTTGTAGGATAATTTGAGAATGCGTCATTGGTTTCGATTATTACAACCAAATATAAACGTAAGCAATACGATGTACCACGTGATTGACCTTGATGAGGTAGTGTACAGGAATACATAGCTAACATGACTCATAGTCTTAAGGGAATACATGCTACAACACTGGCAAAGTTATTGTTGATGCAATTTGATTGGTTGATCACTATCTTTCGTGCAATCTGATTGGCTGATCACTATCTTTCGTGCAATCTGATTGGTTGATGAGTTTCAAATCTTTGCTGCATTCAGTTTTGTTTTAACATTTAAAAAGTTTTTGAATTTTTTTGTTTGAAACTTTGGTTTGAAATTTTTTCGTTTGATATTTTTAGTTTAAAAATTTTTGTTTGGAAATTTTTGTTTGAAAATTTTGTTTCAAAATTTTGTTTGGAAATTTTTTGTTTGTAAATTTTTGTTTCAATTTTTTTTGTTTAAAATTTTTTCGTTTGAAATTTTTCGTTTCCAGAATTTTTTCTGTTTAAAAATTTTTGTTTGAACAGTTTTGTTTGGAAAATTTTGTTTCAAATTTTTTTGTTTGAAAATTTTTTGTTTGAAATTTTTGTTTGACATTTTTAGAAGTTTGTGCACTCATTAGTAAAGAACCGGAACTGTTTAGAGCAAAAACATCTGGCAACATTATGGTGCAATAGTACACGTCAGAACATGATAATGCAACGTCATCAGTTTTGCATCATATATAAGTATCGTTCGAGTTAGTATTCATGATAACGTTATCATGGCTACTTGTCTGCAGTTTCTAAACACACGTGACGTGATGAAATCATTTACCAAGATTACTGATTTACAACAGAATGTACCTTATAGAATCTTAGCTAGCCAAAAAATCCCTACAAATTTGGATTAAGAATCGTAGTGAAACTTGAAAATGATAAGAATATAAATTTACCAGCAAGATATTTACCCATGGAAACATCAAAACAAGAAGAACTGTTGCGTTTCTTAAATACTGGATCTGTATCTTTATGTTACAAAGGATTCTTGGGTCGAAGTCATCAATTTGAATTTAGTACACAGCCGAATTCGTCAGCAATTGTGATGAAATCATGAATTCAAACGTCAGCACATTTCTTTGACGTCAGACGTAGTTGTATGAATTTGGTTGGTCAGCATGACGTCAGTAACTGTGATGAAATCATGAATTCAAATGTCAGTACATTCCTTTCCTATGACGTCAGCCGTAGTTCTATAAATCAACCAATACACTGTCATCCCACGAAATCATTTGAGCAAGTCCTTTTCATGATGTGTACTTCTAACGATAAAGAGTTCATCTTCGCAAGCTATTATCCAATAAATATATTTCAAACAAAACATGTGATGATTGGTATAAGTGCTAGAACATTTGAACCAGTGATTCGATTGGGCAAAGCAGAACAATTTGGTGTACAACTGACCTGTGAAGAATGGCAAATATTATGTTCACGAATCGACCAAATGAACGATTATTTTCATGATGAGCTAAATGTGACCATAGTCAAATCATTAGGCTCAAATCATGAAGTGGTGCTGCGTACAGTCCTCGAAGAGAAGATGGTGCTGTTACGTAAAAAGAGTACATTCCATGTCCCTCGCAACATGGTGTATGTAACGCAAACGGAATGGAACAAATTCATCAGCATATTTCAGTGTGTGAAACATGCAGTGGAAGTGTGCAACAAAACAAGTATATTCCTGAAAAAGTACTATTTTGAAAAGTGTGTAATGCATATTGTACAACATGTATCTAGATATTGTGATGGTTGTCAACATCGTTCGTGGGTGCATACCTGTATTGATAAACAGTTTATTTGTGATCAAATGGACATTGAGTTTCCACCAATTGATATTGCAATAGACCTTAAAAGGCTTCAATTGGAATTAAAATTATATGCTAAAGACAAACTAGTGCAAGAAGTTCAAAATACATTGTATCGACAATATCCAGATCCTATATCTGGTATGGATGTATGTGGAGTGTAATAAAATGATCCATTTCAATGAATTGTGTTTTTTCATTTCAAGAACAAACCCCACGTTCTGACGTATACTATTGCACCATAATGTTGCCAGATGTTTTTGTTTTAACAGTTCCGGTTCTTTACTAATGAGTGCACAAACTTCTAAAAATGCCAAACAAAAATTTCAAACAAAAAATTTTCAAACATAAAAAATTGAAACAAAATTTTCCAAACAAAACTGTTCAAACAAAAATTTTTAAACAGAAAAAAATTCTGGAAACGAAAAATTTCAAACGAAAAAATTTTAAACAAAAAAAATTGAAACAAAAATTTACAAACAAAAAATTTCCAAACAAAATTTTGAAACAAAAATTTCAAACAAAAATTTTTCAAACAAAAATTTCAAACAAAAAATATCAAACGAAAAAATGTCAAACCAAAGTTTCAAACCAAAAAATTCAAAAACTTTTTAAATGTTAAAACAAAACTGAATGCAGCAAAGATTTGAAACTCATCAACCAATCAGATTGCACGAAAGATAGTGATCAGCCAATCAGATTGCACGAAAGATAGTGATCAACCAATCAAATTGCATCAACAATAACTTTGCCAGTGTTGTAGCATGTATTCCCTTAAGACTATGAGTCATAAGTTTCAATAAGGTTAGCTATGTATCCCTGTACACTACCTCATCAAGGTCAATCACGTGGTACATCGTATTGCTTACGTTTATATTTGGTTGTAATAATCGAAACCAATGACGCATTCTCAAATTATCCTACAAAGTTTAAATGTACCAATGTCCTGGACTCCTAATCCCATCATCGGTCAATAACTGATCACGTGATCATACTCATATTTGACAATGATTTACCCAATGAATGAGATACTATCCAATTTTAAGAACAATTACCAATTATTGATATGACAATAAGAAATGTACCCTCCCAAAATTAAAGATTGGTACACAAATACACCTGTGTCTTATGAAAAAGTAATAAATCCTGTAGTTATTCAATAATAAAGCCGGTCAATAACTCTTAAATTTTGAATATTTGGCCATAAGAGGAACACCAACATCTACAATGGTCCTAGAAAACGTTTACCGAATTTTGTTATCTGATAATTCCCAAATTTAAAAGGGCACATAAACATATAAAGGTAATAAACCGTATAACGTGCTAAATACTTATCAAAGGGGTCAATAACCTCCGAAATTTGATTTTTGGTAGTTCTTTACCCATGAAAGGGAACCATGTGGACCATCCAAATTTATAGTGGTGCATATTTGAAGACCTGTACGAAGATACCAAATGCTTATATTAACACGTTCGCTGCTGAGGACGCCCATCGGCGTCCAGTACTGAATTTGGCATATGCGCCGGACGCCTCTCGGCGCTTGTCCCTGCAGCTGATTCACTTTCCCGCCAGCGCTAGTGCAGGTATTGGTGCAAGGTGCAAGTGCAAGTGAATCAGCTGCAGGGACAAGCGCCGAGAGACGTCCGGCGCATATGCCAAATTCAGTACTGGATGCCGATGGGCGTTCTCAGCAGCGAACGTGTTAAACAATTTCTAAAACTGAGTGGATGAGCCAAGATACCCCTCCCAAATTTTAAAGGGTGCATCAATGTACCCATGTCTTATGATAGGAAATGAGCCTATATACATGACCATATAACCATATACGGTAATAATATCACATCAAACGGAATAAATTGGGCCAAAAAACAAACACGTGATACAACATATTGATTATGTTTATATTTTGGCAATTTTTTTACCCATGAAAGGGAACAAGGTGGACCACCCAAATTTATCATGATACATATTGAGGTCATGTACTATGATAGCGAATGCTTAAATTGAAAAAATTCCAAAATTTAAGGGGGTTGGCATTGGTACCCCACCCGGGGTGCATCAATGTACCTATGTCTTATGATAAGAAATAGACCCCTATACATGACCATATAACCATATAAGGTTATAGGACCTCATCCAAGGGAATAAATTAGGTCAAAAACGAAACACGTGGTTGTACTAAAATTTGGCAATTTCGCACCCGTGAAAGGGAACGAGATGAACCACCCAAATTTATAGTAATACATGTTAGGGTCCAGTACTATAATACCAAATATATAAAATGAGCAATTTCTAAAATTTAAGAGGTGGCCAAGGTACCCCTCCCAAATTTTTAAAGGGGTGCAGAAATGTACCTATGTCTTATGATAGGGAATAAACCCCTATACATAACTATATAACCATATAACCATATAAGGTAATAAGACTACATCAAACGGGATAAATTGGGCCAAAATACCAAACATGTGGTACAACGTATTGCTTACGTTTATATTTTGGCAATTTTGTACCCCTAAAAGGGAACGAGGTGGACCACCCAAATTTATCATAATACATGTTAGGGTCCAGTACTATAATACCAAATGTTTAAATTGAGCAATTTCCAAAATTTAAGGTGTGGGCCAAGGTACCCCTCCCAGAGTGCACAAATGTACCTATGTCTTATGAAAGAAAATAAACCCCTATACATAACCATATAACCATATAAGGTAATAGGACCTCATCCAAGGAGATAAATTAGGTCAAAAGCCAAACACGTGGTATAACGTATTGCTTACGTTTATATTTTGGAAATTGTGTACCCCTAAAAGGGAACGAGGTGGACCATCCAAATTTATCATAATACATGTTAGGGTCCAGTACTATAATATCAAATGTTGAAATTGCGCAATTTCCAAAATTTAAGGGGTGGGCCAAGGTACCCCTCCCAAATTTTTCAAGGGGTGCATTAATATACTCATATGTTATAAAAGCTAATGGACCCCTGTATACGCCCATATAACCATATAGGGTAATAACACCTCATCAAAGGGGATAAATTAGGTCAAAAACCCCGGAAATTTGAATTTTTGGCAATTTTTTACACATGAAAGGGAACGACATAGATCCCCCAATACTAATAGAGGTACATACTATGGTCCTAGGCTACCACACCCAATTTTTAGATTTGGCAATTTCCAAAATTTAAGGGGGTGGGCCAAGGTACCCCTCCCGGGGGTGCATTAATATACCTATGTCTTATGAAAATGAATGGACCCCTGTATACGCCCATATAACTATATAGGGTAATAACACCTCATCAAAGGGGATAAATTAGGCCGAAAACCAAACACGTGGTATAACGTATTGCTTACGTTTATATTTTGGCAACTTTGTACCCCTAAAAGGGGACAAGGTGGACCAGCCAAATTTATCATGATACATATTAGGGTCCTGTACTATAATACCCAATGTTTAAATTGGGCAATTTCCAAAATTTAGGTGGTGGGCCAAGGTACCCCTCCCAAATTTTTCAAGGGGTGCATCAATATGCCCATGTCTTATGAAAGGGAATAAACCCCTGTATACGCCCATATAACCATATAGGGTAATAACACCTCATCAAAGGGGATAAATTAGGTCAAAAACCTCCGAAATTTCAATTTTTGGCAATTTTCTACCCATGAAAGGGAACGACATAGACCCCCAATACTGATAGAGGTACATACTATGGTCCTAGGCTACCATACCAAATTTTTATATTTGTCAATTTCCAAAATTTAAGGGGGGTGGTCCTATGTACCCCTGCCAAAATTTAGGGGGTGGGCCATGGTACCCCTGCCAAATTTTAGAGGGGGTGGTCCTATGTACCCCTAGGTCATTGACCCCAGGCCAGGTCATTGACCTTTGACCTCGGTCATAAAAGAGAGTGAGGATGAGTCATTCGGGCGAACGGGGACCCCTACTACTGATTAGTTTCATAACTCCGTCATTTTAAAATTATAGATTTGGTTACGAACAGGAACAGAACCTGACGTCTTGGAATTTGATCAGTGGGTGCTGATTCACCCGCACCAGCAATCTTGTTACTTACTACAATCTTTCTTATTTAAGCTCTTAAACTATTGCTGACTAAATATTGCTTGCTAGTCTGGAACGCGCAATATATCAAAAGGAACAAGTAACAAATAGGAGCATTGACTTCAGCATGGTCTTGTATATATTGCGTTCTATTTATTTCAATTTTTGTAGCCGTTATAATAGTAAAAATTTTGTTAATTATCTTATTCAAATGAATATTGTTCTTACACTTCTAGGTGTATATAGTATCAATATATTTAAAAACAAGCACCAAAATCTTAAAAATTAGATCCCTTGTACTCGGTTGAAAACCTTAGATTATAATTTTAATCTTCAATGTAAATGTAAAATAACTTGAAATTTTGAAAAAAAAAAAAATTAACGAATTCCTCTTGCTTCGTGATGTCGAAGGTGGATGTAGTGTTGATGAGAACTGCGACAGTGACGTCATTCAAAAACTGTATCAGTTTGGAGAAGTAAATTGCTGACAATTCATGTTAGTAGTTTGAGTAAATTGAACCGAGCCGCGTAACGATATGCACTTCTAAAAATACATTTGTGCGCCAGAAGTTTTGTAAGTGCCTTAAAACAGAAAAAAAAAAAAAACAAATCGAAGGAGAGAGATTCGGAATAGTGAAGCACTCCCGACATATCTATTCTCTGTTTCACATAAAAGGATAGGAAAAAGAAGAAGTTTTTTCCCCCACCACGCTCAAGTAGAGGTGAATGTTGGTGTTCCGTCTTCCACCATCAGCCCCCGCACACGGAGGTATAGAGTGTATCTAAATATGTCTAGGCCTAAATAATAAATTACAACTTTCATAATAACACTGCGTATTTTAAAACACTTAATTACATTTACCTGCATTAGTGAGTAAGTAGCACATGTGTCATTTTAATGAAAATTTTATTGAACAGTTGTATTGTTTATTTTCCTTCTTTTTTGGCAGTCGGGGTTATGACATAATGTTGGAATGGCAAGGGATGTCAGGGTTGGTAATTGAATTGGTATTTACTGCTTTGATACATTAATTTCATAATATAAAATCGGAAACCAAGTGCAATATGTATGGGTAAATTATCAGTGCGTTAAACCTGAAATAATAATAATAATAATAATAATAATAATAATAATAATAATAATAATAATAATAATAATAATAATAATAATAATAATAATAATAATAATAATAATAATACACTTCTTGTTTCCTCTCTTATATACATGTGTTCTTACATTAAAAAGAACCAGAAGAAAAATAACCATATGTATACAAACAGATAATAGTGAATAAATGCGTCTCGCCCCGGGTGCCTCAACTCAGGCAAATGCTCTGGTTTCTATTGATTATTTTTCAATGAAATCATTTTCCTACATTTTACTCTTCGTATGTACACCTGATGTGATTGTGGCAAAGTATCTTATTTTGTTTGTTGTTTATTAATACGCGGCGATAAATGTACGGTAAAGCATCATACATACAAGATTCATCAACATTGAAGTCTTCTGAGTTTATTAAGGGGGAAAATTTGTTATGGTGGACTTAAAAAAACAATCCCAGATTGATTGAAGCCTGACACGAAGTAGTAACTACAGATGCTATGTAATTTGAACAGGCCCATGTCTGAGTCTGCCGTTTCAAGCAAAATTATAATATTGGAGCTTAACCATCATAGTGAATTTGACACCCCTAAAATCCCCTAAAATTTGGCGCCTTGTGCGGTTGCAATCCTCACCCGGCCCTTTCGTTGGCCTTGAGTTTAGCCAATTGATAATAGAGGAAATTGACTTTTGAATTGTTACTTAACTATTTTAACAAAAACGGAGTTGTCAACAGTCCTGACGACCGTTGAGGGGGAGGGAGAGTAACAGAAGTTTGGAAATGAAATTAAATCTTTGAGTTTTACGTATCGCAGATATGCCGGGTAGGCTAAAGGAGACTGTGATGACGAGAATGAATGAAACAGTGCAAAGAAAAAAAAGTAGGAGGAAACAGGAGAACTCCGAGAAAATCTGCAAAAACAGTGCTTGTCCACCACAAAGCCCACTAAGCACGAGCTGGGATCGAACCAGGGCCTTATGCCCCAGAGGTAAACGCTCTACCACGGAGCCACCACGGCCCCAACAAAAGTTTTTAGTTCTCACACAACTCTTGTCTGGAGGTCAATGCAATTAATGGGTGCTATACATACTTGAATTTCATGATTTTCAACAGTCTATCGAGAGTTGAGTGAGAAAAGCAGGGCAGTTCATCATCGGTATTTATAGCTATCATAATTTTATTTAACGTTGGCAATTCATTACGGGAAAAGACCTCATGTACCTTTGATCGAATTGCCGATTTCGTGAAGTCGTCATAGTTTTCCGAGAGGGGAAATACTTGTACGCGTATTTTTGAGACTTCTTAATTTATTTTCATTAAATTTAGAAAGACTACCTTCCTTGAAATTGTAAATAAAGACAGAATGTCGACAGAATTGGTTAGCTTTTTCTCCCGATTCTTAAGTGAAACAATTATGGAAATTAACTTTATAACGAATTAGTTCTTATTTCTAGAAATGCGATTTAATAAATAGGACTAAAACGAAAACTTTAATAAATAAATAGTAAAAAATATTTTTCTTAAAGACAAAAATTAAAAACAGTAATAGTTTGTTATTCGGAGTTGACAGGTAAAAACAGCAGTGCTTTCTCACCATCAGGTGCGAGCGAATTGACGTACGAATTTAGTGTGTACACGATTCTGTTTATTAGAAAAGCTTCCCTCCCTGTGAAGGTCAACGGCTTGCTTTTCCCCTCCGTACTGGAGAGTGGTGGGAGGAAGGGGAGTTTCCTATCAGGTTGCCTGGAATAGATCTTAGTACAGCGAGAAATATCCGTTCTCCGGACAGCGGTATATTATGAAAATATACGGTATCCTTTTGCTTACAATAGAAATCAGTACGGAGCATACGTCATCCATATGCTACATGGGCACTGCCCTTAGATGTTACTCATGCCGTTGCAGGATGTCTGACATCTAACAGTTTTCCGTATATCACATGCATATACTTGTTACCTTCGTCAACTATATGTTATATACGTCCATTTGTATGTGAGATCCTGACCGCCTACATTGTTTCAAACGGACAGTACGTATAGATGTAACACTTATACAGAAAGTATTATAAAACATGCGTTTTCAATGATACGTCTGCTGTAAGTTAAGTCCAGAAACTACAGGAACTACTCATGTAACCTATCTTTTTAGGTACGCCACCTACATTTTTTCTCAGTGTAGTCTGCTGTTTGAATTCGCATAAAATTTTGTTAGTTAATCCGATGTTTCAGTACAAAATAGTACCATATCGAAAGTCGAAAACTTTGTTCTAGTTAATAAAAATACTTAGGCTTTCCGAACAAAACACGTAAGAAAACAAGGATGGTTGATAAGGAGTTCCTCATCTATAAAACAAAGAAAAGATAATTCTTCGACTGCTTGAATTACACTGTTATGTTACGTTGAATGTTTTACCTCTGAACTTGGATCGAATTTCCTTGGGTTCCCCTTCTGATTTTTACTATTTCCATTCTGATTTTTTCCCGCTTTTCCTATTTTCCATTTATTACAAGGGACGTTACATACACTTTCCTTTTTTCATCTTTCAGGATCCACCATTGAGCTCGGCATTACAGTTGGAAGGAAGTAGTATTTAGATCTGCCTTCAAGTGGAAACACAACACAAAGAAATGTAATCTCTGGAGACTATACCACATTTCACCAACAACTGTAAGTACGTGAACGGACAACATTGAAAGTGACTAGCAAGGACAACGCTGGACGCCGTGGTTTCTGTTGAAAAAGAGTGTACAGACTGCGGAAATTCACAAGAGAATGGTGGCATTTTGTGGAGAGTGCGCATCGTCAAACAATACTGTATACAATTGGGTGGATGGCTGGAAAAGTGGCAGCAAATCGACAAGAAGTGAACCAGTTCTGCAAGAAAGGTTTCTGTAATAACATCGGTGAATATTTCAAGAGTGGAGCGGCTTATTCTGGACAACAGGTGCATCACGTTCGCGGAAGTGAAGGTGGCTACAGGACTTGCCAGAATCACTCTGCACCGCATAAGCACGAACATTTTAAGATGGGTATGGTGTCTGCCAGGTGGGTTCCCAAATTCCTGAAAGCAGCACAAAGACAACAGTGCAAAGGCGTGAGCAGTGATCTTCTGCTATACTTAAGAAAGGATCCAAAGACTTCATGTCCAAACTCGTTAGTGGCAACGAGACTTGGCTGCACTACCATGTGTCAGAGACCAAGGTCCAATCAATGCTGTGGAAGCATAAAGGCAGCAGCCCCATGTCAAAGAAGTTCCGTGTACAAACCTCCGAGCCAAACGCATATTCACAGTCTTCTGGGACAAGGATGGAATTGTCCTCATTGACTGGCTGAAACCCGGCACCACCATTGTCAGCAAGTCGTATGTGACAAGATTTCGGAGTTTGTGCCGTGCAATTGAGAGGAAGCGACCAGGAAAATGGGCGAACCGGCAACACGACAACACTTCTCCTCACACGAGCCGGACAACCACGACTGCCATTAATGAGCTGGAGTTCCAGGCGCTGCTACACCCAGCTTATTATCCTGACTTGGCCTCTTCTAACTACCACCTATTCGGGGTCATTGAAGAAACCGCTAAATAGACATTTCGCCGACACCCAGGAACTGCAAGACGCTCTGCGGACGTTCGTCCAACATACTCCGAGAAAGTGGTTGGCAGAGGGCATAGAAAAGTTGCCACATCGGTGGCGCATGTCTGTAGTTCTTAATGGAGACTATGTTGAGAAAGTGGATGTATCTGCCGAGGCATAAACGTTCTTATAAATGTAAAAAAATAAAGTGTAAATCAATATGAAACACATCTCGTATTTCTCTCTTTATTTGTTTGTTGAGAAGTCATAATTTTTAAAATTACTGATTACTACTTGTATCTGGCATTTTACCATGCAGCAATGAAGCGAGTTATCTTTGCTTTTTTCTTTCAATTTATTTTAAGTATATATTACTAAGATGGGTTAAATAATTTATTCTTCCCAATGTGTGAATTGACGGGGACATGTCAAGGATCTACCCTCCTGATAAATTATATCGCACTTGGAAAATAAATGTTTTATTCCTGGCAGGAGAAAAATCTCCTCCAGATTTGCTTTCGAATGTTTATGAAGATAAAATCCTTTATTTTGTAGACTAAAGTACTACAATTAAAAAAAAAATCTTGCTAGGCATATGGGCTTGGCAACACTGGTTGTTGTGGGTTTTATTTAATACATGCCAAGATATCTCCCTCCTTATACTTGCTTCGTGCAAAGTTTCGTTTTTCTATCTCTTTTCGTTTCTATGTTATAGCTGATGGTCAAGATAAATTGTCCACCTTGTATATAGTGACAGTCCATATCAATGTTAAGGAAGCTACACATATGCACTCAAAGATTGCATATCTCAGTAACTGAGTTGAGTTGAGTTTAACGTCGGTTTCAGCAGCGAGGATATATGAGACGGAACATATCTCAGTGATATCGAATGTGCACGCAAGGAATTCCGTGTACGATATAATCCCCAGATACGCTCTGGTTTAAAGGCAGGTGAAAAGTAGGATAAAAATAAGCCATGACATCAGTAAACGAGTAATGTGTCAACGGGAAATATGAAGTGTTCGGAAGAGTTGTCAATTGTTTTATTATCTTAGTGTCAGGAATGATCTTCGCAAAGTTTTCGGTATTGTTTTCAAACAGCTTGTATATTGTAATATACTATGTGATGTTGTAAACAAACAATTCCACGCATTAGTGTTTACAAACACCACCGCATGATACGGCAAGAGGATCTCCCACTAGATGGATCTACAATCACATGCAGACGACGGCTTCTGGCCCCTCCCACGGAGCAGAAGACGACATCGGAGCAGCAGCGCCACCGCCACCCAAAGGACCCTATAAATTGGATGGACAAAGGCAATTCAGTACCAGTTTTCTGGTGACCCTCCTCTAGTCTGGTACGGGACTTTTGGAGTAACCTAACCCCAGGTCTCTTGTCTGCTACGGGACTACGCCTATCCTATCTCCTGACTTAGCCTGCTACGGGGCTCTGTCTGGGAATCCTAACCTCAGCCGCTTAGCCTGCTACGGGGCTCTCTTAACCCTCCTCTGCTTGCTACGGAGCATTGGTTCCTTAATTCCATTCCTCTTAGCCTGCTACGAGGCTCTGTTGGAGATCCTGTTTGCGACCTTACGGTCAAAGACCACCTATAACTAACCTTTGATTCCAGAGAGATTAATTTGTACAGTATTTTGTGAAAATACTTTTATAGCGGAAGCTTTTATAACAAAACTGGTAGTGGGAGTCGATTCCGGACGCTCTTTTTATTAAATGCTCTATCCACGAAACCTATATGAGACAAAGTTTTACGATATAATGTAGGCAATTTATCATCCTTTAGAAAGTATTCAATTCGTTCAATTATTCTTCCCTTTTTGAAGTACACAGGAGTCATGCTAAATAGTTGAACTTCCAATGAGTTCTCTCTCTCTCTCTTGTTTTTTTTTTTTTTTTTTTTTTTTTTTAACGGTTCAATTTCATTGACACTTATGCTGCTCTAGTTTAGTTTAAATGATAAGTTCAGGAACTTTGCCACGGTATTCCCTGGGGACTAAAGAAAAGGCTACAAATTCTTAAATGATGTAATTTCAAACTTGGAATTTATATTTCTGACAGAAATTATTGGATTTCTAAATAGTGTTCACTTACTTTAAAATTTAAACTAAACCAACCCTAGCTTGCACTACAACATATGTCCTAACTTTCGGCCAGTGGGAAATTTTTAACACACTGTCCAAGGACGGACAGTACTAGCGGACTCGAAGAAAATTCTAATGTACCAAAAACGAACCTCGTTTCGAAGAGCTGGTACCAAATATGAATTAGTTGCAAATGTCGATGTTGTTTCATAAGTCCCTAAAGACTGTAAGGCGAATAGGCACTACTTCAAGCTATATAATTTCTTGTTTCTTCATGGCTATCAGTATAGAAATGAAAAATAAAATCTTTATAGATTGGAGTAAGTGATAGAAATGAGAACTAAGTTGGTTCTTGGCACGCTGAATTCATTTCGAGGAACAACTTTTCGCTTGACCTATATGTTACAGTTCTTGTTCTAGGGTTATCAACGCTAACAGATGAAATGGTTGATTTCTGCCTCTTTCCTTTTGAATACAGGCTTAAACGAGATTTATCTGTTATGGATGCATTGATTTCACGCAGATAACACGGATAGACGCACGGATATATCCGTTTTATAACCTTCCATATATATATATATCATAGTTTAGTAATCTAAAAATGCAGATAATAATTTGCTGCTGGAATGAATGCGCCTCGGTTTAATTAGAATTGATTTATCGCAATACAGGAGGTGCGAACGCTACTACTATGTTGTATTGTTAGAGACTAGATATTATTATTATTATTATTATTATTATTATTATTATTATTATTATTATTATTATTATTATTATTATTATTATTATTATTATTATTGCTGTTCTCTTGTTTTAAACATTTAATATTACTGTGATTAATATGGATAGTGGAAGTTTTCAAAAGTAATTTATTCATCAGGAACAAGGATCTCTCCAGGCCTCAAACCAGAGGGGTCCTAGGGGGGCCTGGCCTCCCATAAACTTTTTATGACCCCTTCATACAAAATGTTATTATTAATACAAAGAACACAATTTAAATATTTGTAAAAGAATTTTTAATGACTTGAAACATCCTAACATATCCATGGCTCTCCCAAATTTCTATGGCTGGATCCGGATTCGAACTCTCATGTGCATCATTAGATCCACAAATCGAAAAAAAAAAACACCTTGAGAATAGATAAGGCTAATAAGAAGCATGCAAATAATCAAGTAGTTTTTGAGTAACCCATAAAAAGGGAATGATCTCCAAAGAATCCACCTTGGTATTTGAAAATCGTTCAGGAACCTTGCACCTTATAATGATAATGTACGAGGCTGCTTTGCATACTTACGAAAGTGTCATACAGACTTAGGGCGCATCTTTATCAATGCCGACCTAGGAATACATTGATGTTATATATGGCATGATAATCAAAGACTTTTGATGTATTCTAGAAACTATTAGCATTTCAGATAAGAAGTTACAACACACTCTGAAGGACTGCAAGAATAGAGGTCTTTGCCTCAGCATAAGGAAAATATCAGCAAAAAAATTTAATGGTGAACAGAGCTGCAGCAAGTGTAATGTTGTTTCCATATATACTTTCCAACTTCCCTGGAAGTAGACTTATCGGCTTCCGCTGGAGCCAACTTAGTAGTAATAGTGTCCTGATGATGCCCCATCACCGACAAACGTTTCTAGAAGAAAACATGAACACGTGGTCACTTCTCAGCTCATTTATTTTTACAACGATGAAACAAAGAGATTTTACTAAGGATGTGACTTACATCCGCACTTTTAAACCAGACACAAAACAAGTTTCCAAATAGTGGAAAGCACACCTCACACCAGGCAACGTATCCAGGGAAGGTCTAGAGAGGGACGGGCCCCCCTAAATTTTTGCTGGTCCTCCTAAAATTTTCACGGTAGGCTTGCAAATGAACTATAATATGGTGATGAAATATAATATAGTTGGATCGGCCCCCCTACATTTTTGGGCTGGCTACAGGCCTGCCTCACACCTCTCCAAATTACTTCATGTGAGATTTTTCGCGGTACGATCAATGGAACTTGGAGCGCAATATAGTGGTGAACTTCCTACAAACATGCTACGGCAACTGGTGTATATTCTTGTGAACTATAAAAGCGTTTAAGTGGGAAAAAAATGTCAGATGGCGTTGAAATGCTATCTCACATTGGTACGATACAACAAACAAACAGAAAGAAGAAACTACATGCTAAAAGCAAATTGCGAAGAAACAATATGTTATCCCTTCAAATTTAGAGTGATGACATCAAGCTTTCTATCTGTTCCTGAACTTAAAGTAATAATAATAATAATAATAATAATAATAATAATAATAATAATAATAATAATAATAATAATAATAATAATAATAATAATAATAATACGCTACGTCCCAATAGCGAAGAAGATGGTACGATTGCTAGTGATTTCCTAAATACTAGAGTTTGTATTTTTTTCAAGTTTACGAAAATTTTAGGGAGCGATATTAAAACTCACTTCTACTAAGAGGGAATTACGTTGTGAATAAGCGACATTTTATTTTTAACTAGATTAGAAAGTTATCGATCAACCCCGTGTAATACATAAATTTAAAAATTAAAATAAGAATTCAGGAAATTAAGAAATAAATCTAATCATCAATTGGTATTCGAACTATATTCGAGAATATTGAATAACTACCATATAAACTTTCACGGAGGTGTTTACTTAAGGGTTCAAACAAATGTTTGACAAAAGAGGCTAAATCAGGGCTATACGAGAAATGGTCAAAAATTTCTCAGTTGAAACACATGATGTGTTTGTATGGGTGTGTTGAACTGCATGTGGTTGTGCGTTATCTTGGAGTAGTAATACACCTTACAGCAGTACTCCCTTTCGTTTCTGGTGTGTGGCTGTTTTCATCCTCTATATAGTTTGTCTGAACGTGTAGGAGGAATTGCTAGTACATTTTGAAAAGTGTTTTTTTTTTTTTGAGGTTCTACCGTTTCCTCCTATTTTCTCCATTCCACCATTTCATTCATTTCTCATTATCACTGTCTCCCTTAGCCTCGGTGCATAATTGTTTCTTGTTAATGTAAATATTTTATTCCATTCTTTTCAATTAGCATAATACAGTCTGTGGAACGAAATGATGAAACAGTAGAAACTCCCATCTAAAGATCCAACAATGGGATAGTTACATTAAATATTAATGCTTTTTAACTAATAAACTATCATCGAGGCATTTCATCTCGTGTTTCATTGTTTACTTGAAAACTTACCATCTTGAAATGCACTTAGGTAGTGCTGATTCGTGCGAGCAAAGCTGAAGCACAAGAAGTTCAACTTATGAATATTCCTACAGCCAGGATATCGGAAGCAGAGTTCTCGAACTTCATGTTAGCCAAACTCAGAAGTGAATGTTTACCTACTTAAAAAGTATGTGCACTAAACGAATACTTTGAAAATATGTAGCACATTGATTCATTGTGTTTAGGTCCAATTGGCCATAGTTGCGTAAGGGTATATTAATCATTATAAAATTATGTGATAATATTATAATATCAACTAAAATCTCCTTCCCGATGTCGGATTTTTAAGGAAGTAGCGCCCGAGCTTCCTCTTCCTCCACAGCCGATTATCACGAGGTGGGGGACTTGGATTTCAGCTGTAGTGTACTATGCAAGCAACCTTTAAACGATCCATGCTGTGATGGAACAATTATCAGAAGACGATGCTGCTTCAATTTCCGAGGTGAAGAAACTTTTGTGCTGTTCAGATCTCAGCAGTGATCTTGCATTCATTTCAGTGCATTATGGTATTGCCAGAGACTATTACGAAACTAGAGAAAAGAGGTGAAACCCTTCCAACATCCTTACAGATTTTTCAGGAGACAGTTGACCAGCTAGGAAAAGTGCCGGGGGAAAAGGGACTGCTGTTTATGAAAAGTGCAAACGTGTTGTGGCAGCTAACGAGGACTTTCAAAAAATGTTGAAAATTCGTGATGTTCTTAACGGTGAAAAGTGTGATCTTGAAACGAGTCCATCTGCAATAGCTTCATTTATGTACGCCCCAGTTACTTCAGTTGAAGTGGTGAGATCATTTTCTAATGTAAAAACCGCTCTTTCTGACAGGCGATTAAGTATGACTGTTGATAACTTAAAGAAGCATCTTGTAGTGATATGCAACCAGCTTACACTGTAAGTAACATTTTGTACACATATTCATATAACAAGAAAAATATCATGTAATGTTTGAGTATTAGATAGTAACAAGTTTTGTTTTTGCATTTTAGTGTATATTTATCAAATTTTAAATGCCACTCGCCTGCCTATTTTACACAAAATAAATGCCTAAACAAGAAAAATATCATGTAATGTTTGAGTATTATAAAAAGTAACGACTTTTGTTTTTTCCTTTTAGTGTCTATTTATCAAATTTTAAATGCAATTTTGCCTGCCTATTTTACACAAAATAAATGCCTAAACTTCTGTTCTCTAATCATGAGAAACAATGTGAAGAAAGGAAATGTCTTCCTCGGAAGAGATAATGGATAGTTAGTGCCGCTACACTATCCTAATGATTAGTGGTTTAACGAATCATTAGACAAGTTTTAGTTTAACGCTAGGGAACAATAAAATATATTTTCAGTCGTAATATGTAAATTAACTTTACTAATATATAAAATGTACACATGTATGTTACACTTTAGGTTACGTTGTTTACGTGTTAGTAATGTTTACGTAATTATACATTGATACCAACATGAATAATTGGTAAGACTTGGCTAACAATGATACTTGTTCAAGGAATCACTCACTTTTCTACATTTAAGTAGTTGTATAACTAACATTACAGTAGAATCCTAATGATGAAATCTATTGACCAGCAGGTATCAAAAGATTTGACCGCTTTATTCGTATTATTATGATTATGTAATTAGATCGGTGCTAAGCTGACATTCTATGCGACGATTCTTGGAATAAGCCACGTTTCTGTAAGTGCGTTCCTTTTGATTTATTTTCTCGCCTAAGTTAGTACATGCACAAATAAGAAAAAAGAAACTTACTAGCCGCCTACTTGAATTCATTATCTTCTTTTTTTGAATAATAAGCACAGAACGAAATTTTACACGTCTATACCATAAACTAGAATACACTTTTCTGATTGTTATTTGCTAAGTGATTTAGAACAAAATGTATGTAACAATATATACATTATTTTACTTAAAATAAGAGTTATAAAACAAAACTAAATTTAGACATAAATTTGCTTGTTTCGGTAATAAACTATAGTAAATACATTACGTTATGTAGTTGTTTGTCTTGCGTACACCTACGTTTGCATGTTCCTAAATGAAATTAGTTTATGCGAGTCACGTTCGTCCTACAAAGGAGCCAAGCAATTGGTCCTCATCTGCCGATCCACTTCCCAGAAAACCTATTCATACCTGCACGGACGTCGCAAGTAAAATTGGAAGTTTGTTCATCATGCTGCATTACTCAGTGGCGTATTTAGGGGGGAACTTCCGGGCTTAAGCCCCCCCGAAATCTTACTTACTACAGTAAAGTATATGAAATATGTTGCAGAATTTTCACATTTTCAGGCAAAGCCCCCCCAGAAAGTTATTAAAGACCCTTCCCCCCGAAACAAAACCTTAAATACGCCATTGCTAGTTGTCCTTATACTCTCTCAATATCATCTATATCCGTGATGAACGTTTCAGTGCTTAAGTTTTAATAAACCAAATAACGCACTGTGCTTTCTCAATTCGATTCGCCATAGCACTTCCAAGCAGACATGCTAACGTCAAACGGTTTCATAAAAACCAAGAGGGTATATGAAACATGATGACACAAGGAGTTCACCTATCCAGTTTGCAAGAAATAACTAAATAAACAAATAAAAAGAAAACTACTTTAACGTACTACAGAAATGATAAGTGACTCGAATTCCGTAATACTCTTATAAAGACACTGCATAACAGAGTCACTTATTAACATAAGTAAATCAGCAGAGTCACTCACTAATTGACACTTCAGCATTGGAACTTTTTTTTTTTAAATAATTAATATTTTCTGATCAGAGTATGTGTTTCTTTATTAACATTAAATTAATTCGTAAGTTTCTATAACGTAATTACATTAATATATACATACATATGCCAGTTAACGTCTGAAGAAGATAACATTACGTTATGGAAACTGTTCCGAATCAATTTAATTTTAATAAAGAAGTATATACTCTGGTCACAAAAAATATTAATAATTTAAATAGTAATTCCAGAGCCATATCGGAATTTTTATACAAATATTCTCGTTGAATCCTAAGCTGCACTTGAGATGTGATTTTGAGATCATAACAACAATAAGGGGGATTGAATTATTATTTCAGTTCACCAGATCTTTTAAACTCTAAGGCACAAAACCTTGAAGTTATCTACTCATGTTGCACTTGTAGTGCTATAGGCGGCTGAAGCTTCCAAAGAATTGAAGGAAATACTTCCTTAAACTTGTCATGAACAATTTGGACTGAAATACCTTTTGTAACTTATATGTAATTATTTTATTTCATGGAGTTTGTTCTTTATTTATTATTTTCTTAATATTCTTTCATTTTCATTGTTAACCCTTTCGGACCCAGGTCATTTTTGGCGTTTTCCTACATTTTCATTTAGTGACTTACGTATTGCTCAAAAGCTATTTACCCGATTGATATGGTTGATGACTTGCTTTTAGAAGAGGGACGTGGCTATATTTTAATGTAAGTTACACTGCAGTGTTGCCAACGGGAGGGAAATCATTGAAGAAAATGTAGGAATGAAAATTTACGACAAAAATCCCTAACCGAATTTCAAGATTTTTTATAGCTAGCACCACGGCTGCCACATTGGTCCAAGTCACCTACAAAAATTCTTTGGTGTGTTGACAAGGTACACTGAAAACTTCACGTCGCTGGGTGCCATACAAAGAGACAAAGGAGAAGTTCTCTCTCATCATAAACATGAAATTTTGACACTTTTTACGCCTCAACAACAAAAATCTACAGATACGCCGGGGCTACAGCTTTCCTAATTATCCTACTTAAACTTTTTATGGTGCGTTCTGTAGGATAAAGAGGTGGCTTTTAGATACTGGTACGTTTATTCCAATGTACCAAGAAATAAGGAAATAATAGAGAGGAAAAAAGAAATTTCCGAATTTTGCACCTAGAATCGAGAATTTTTTTGTCTGTAAACTCTGCCACCACATAGATGCAAACTATCTAAAAATAACCCTTGGTAACCCACTAATATATCCTACATGTATCACGGCAATATTTAACAAAGTAAACATGAAATTAAAAAAAAATCTCATTCTACCTCAGAAATTCACCACTTTTCTTACTATTTACAGAATATTGTTTATTATAAACCTCAACTGTACTTCCCCTAATTTTGGGAAAGAAACGTTTCATGGTGCGTTGTGTAGGCTAAGGACGAAACGTTCAGAGAGTGGTACGCTTGTTGGAATGTAGCCAACAAGAGGGAAATAAAGACAAAAGGGATTTTTTTCAAAATTTACCCCTAAAATTGGGAATTATTTTTGACTGGCAACATTGCCACCAGACAGACGCAACACTATCTTAAAATAAACACTGGTACACCATTAATATATTCTACAAGTATCATGGCTTTATTTAAGGAACAAAGCTTCTAATTACAAAAAAAAAAAAAAAAAAAATAGATTACGGAAAACAGAAAAGTAGACAAAAACTTAAAGAATCAAGGGTTAGAACCTAAATACGAATTTTCCGTGCGAACCCTAATTATTCCACATCACCATCTGTACCCGCTTTTGTTCAGTAAAGACCAATGTTCGACTGGCGTAAGATGACTTGCGCTCGGATGTATAGATACGGATTTAGAAACAAAAATTTCGCAAATTTCAACTTTTTGCCCAAATTTAGGGAAATTTTAATTTCCCTAGTTGGCAACACTGCACATGGGTTGATTCAATTTATGTTGACAATTAAGTATCTATCCGAGGTATTTACTTGGCGAGTCTTAAGGAAGTCTCTTTAGAACGAAGGAAGCTACAGAGGAAAAAGAGAGAAAAAGAAAATTCGAATTTCGAAAAATCACGAATTTTTTACTTTGGAATGAAATTTGAGAAGGAAATTGGGCACCCAGAAGGAAACGAAGCTAATATGATAAATCATGGTCCAACCATATTTAGCCCCCCAAAAATGTCCCGATAACTTAATTAGTGTCCACACAGGGGCGGATTAAAAAGGTGACACACTCATGTTATGCCATTTTGGCCACATGGGTTCAAAAGGGTTAAAAATAATTAGTGATATGTGTTAAAGTTTCCGAACAACAACTCAAACTGAAATAAACATAAAAATTACGAGTAGAAAATGAAAATACTTTACATATAACCTCAATTGTATACGTACACCAATAGTTAATTTTAAGGATCTTTAGACGCCAAGATGACTTGTTACTAGTACTACTGGCAAAACTAGCTATTTACATTTACACTAAGTGAAGAAAGCTAAGACAGTCAACTGATATGACAAAATTAGTAAACTAGCTGTGAAAGGTTTTGACAAGCAGATCACCTAACCGATAGTTTGGCAGGAAAGTGTGATTCCTTCATTTGAAGAGTTCATTTTCAAAACGTCTCTTGTCCATTTTTCATTCAAAATTCAGGCAAGGGTTAAACTAGGAATCCTTTTTTAATTTTAGCTGTAATTACTGTGATTTAATTTTAAAATCCTTAAGAAACACATTTTCAGATTTCGTATGGACTTTGAAACCAAATAACAGCAAAATTTAACAAATAACTCTTAATTTACTCACTACCTGAAGTTTGAATCAGGAAAGGACAACAACAGACGTTTTGAAAATGAACGCCTCAATAACTTATTATATTTTGTTATTAAAACTGGAAACTTTTAGACTAGGCAGGAACGTATTATATGTTTTGGCGTCTCTAGGCCCGAAGATGTTTTCCGCACTTCATCTCGAACAATGATTAAAATTTCAATCTACTCTACAAAATTAAAGTCACTATGTTTGCAACTCTTAATATCTTGAACCATCCGATCAATCTCGATCAAATTTTCAACATAGATGTGGTTCGGACCTGGTAGTCTTTTACCTATTCACTTTCATGGTGTAACTTAGGGAAGGGGTAGGACGGGACATATAAGAAAATAAATAAAACAATATTTCTTGGACCGCCCAACTGACTGCTATCAAATTTTCAACATAGATGAGGTTCAGACTTGGAATTTTATTTTATCATTTCACTTTGACGGTACAGCTTAGGGATGAGAGAGGAAGGGTGATATACTAAAATCAATATATATGTATTAATGAAATGATTATGTTTGTGAATTAATAACTCATAAAGCAATCCAACATTCTCAATCAAATTTTCAACGTTGATGAAGGTAGAGATTTTAAAGTTTTCAATAATTTCACTTTGATGGTAGAACTTCGGAGTGAAGGAGGAAGAGGAGATACAATAAAATGAAATATATGCATATAAATAAAAGTGATTATGTTTGTAAATTAATAACTCTTCAAGTTCTCCAGCCGATCTCAATCAAACTTTCAACATAGGTTACTTTCGGGCCTGGGATGCTGTTCATTATTTAGCTTTAACGGTTAAAACGTGGGTAAGGCAAAGGAGGTTAAAAAATGAAAATGAAACTGACCGTCTTTGTGACGCAATAATTCTTGAACCACACGACCGATCTCACTGAATTTTCAACATAGGTGAGGTAAGGACCTGGGATGGTTTTTATCATACAGGTATTGGTTTCTATCATAACTGTATAACTTTGATGGTGTAACTAAGGTAGGGGGAGGGGAGATACAGAATGATTGGAAATGACCGATATTAGTAGAGATGCAAAAAAGCCGGCTTTTTTGAATCGATGGTTTTTTTCACATAAAAAGCCGGCTTTTTTGGAAAAAAAACGAGAATTTTGGAAATTTTGGCTTTTTTCAACTTCATGATTTTTCTATCTAAATAGCCTTCTTATAGTATATTCTATAGTTAGATAAGAATTCCATGACCTGAATGTGATATTTCGCTCTGAAATTCACCATCAAGATGGATGGAGCACATGTTTTACGAATTAAAGCTAACATGAAGAATGTAGTATTTGAGGGTAATTTTTAGAGGCTATTTAACTTTATTTTAACTTTTGAGTTATCGACATCTTTTTTCTTCTCTAGTTTGTCATCCGTGTTTCATTTCTAAGAGCTTTTAGTACTCTAGCTTCTAGCGCAAAAGTTAAACTTGCCCGTTTTTCTATTTATCCGTCAAAGCGTACGTTTTTCAATATATCCGTCAAACCGTACTTCCACATTTCTGTTATACTGTAGCTGTGAAGTGATTTAGCAATAATTTTCCGGATACAACCTTGAATACCAATTTATACAAATAATCAGTAGCGGATTTAGAAAAGTACTTTAGGAGGGTTTTTTCTGATTGTTTCGTTTCCTAAAAAGTCCTAATTTTATTTGGGAAGTGCTTGAAGTTTATGAGTACAGGCATAACTAATATTTCGTTTCTTTTATATGTTTAGCAATAATCTTCCGGATACAACTTTAAAAATCATTTTATACTGAGAATCAGTGGCGGATTTAGAAAAGTATTTTGGGAAGGGTTTCTTACTAATGTTTAGTTTTTTTAAACATTCGTAATTTTTATTTGACGGGAGCTTAAAGTTTATGAGTAAAGGCATAAATAATAGATATTTCGTTTGTTGCAGACATTCCGTAACTTTGGGGAACGGGCTTCAGTCCGAAAGACCGCCCCCCTAACCTTCGCAAAACCGTCACTGCTGGTAATTAGTAATAATAACGATTTAAAAACAATAAAAAAGGAAGTCGCCCAACTCAGAGTACACGCACTATTTCTACATTCACAGATGGAATGAAGAAAAGCTTTGTCAGAATGGTCGAATGCTGGTTGAATCCCGGACTTCTCGATAGAACCGCAAAAGCTAATCACTCAGTCATGCTTGTTGTGCAGTTGTATTTAGCTTAACTTAAATATATTCCGTAGTCTTTTTTTTTGGGGGGGGGGAGGGTTCCGTAATGATATGTTGAATCCCTCTTGTTAAAAATTCAGAAAACTTGAGGATTGGGTAAACTGTGATGGTGGTTCTATAAAACTTAACTGTAGAATTTCAAGAATATACAGAACCAAAAGCTCTAGATGTGCAGCCTTTAAGTGTATCATATAAATCTAAGTATTTCTCTTATGTTTTATTTTAATTTTATTTTGTTTCAAAAAGAGGGTATGGAATATTTTGAATACTACATACTATTTTGCTAGTTATTTGTGTATTCTTTAAAAAGAAGTGTTTACTTTTAGGGTTGGCTGATTTACACCAACTTTTTTTTTAATAACTGGTTTAAACCACAAAAATAAAAAGAATGAAAAATGCGAATCGTGTGAACTTCATGGTAACGTTTCCAGATATCAAACCACTGCAATAGTTTTATTTCCCTTTCACCTTTTAATCAAGGTGTCCCATATTCAATTCTCGGTCGAACCACAATCCTTCTTTCATGCGTAACCCAAGTAGCGGTTCGGATGTCAGTTTAAGCGAAAGTCTTCTCCTTGATAACCTCGGTATTTCGTAAGGATGTTAAGCCTAAATATACGAAACAAACCAAATTGTATATTTCTACATGCCTAAATGCGTATTGTTTTATAAAGAAGCCAATATTGATTAAATATATTGATAGAAATTGGCAAAATTTATCGATTGCCTACGTAGCTTTCAACATTAGCTTGGATTGGACATTCAATGATATCTACGTACCGGTACTAAATTTGTAATTTAATACCTCAGTTTTAGCGTACTGATTATGGTACGTTGACCTTTATTTTACATGCAAAGCAATAACAGGATTTTCCCGTTATTGTCTTACATTTCAAGTAATGACGGGATTTTCCCAATGGCTAGGGCGGGAGATTCTCAACTTAAGAAATTTACTGACCGCACTTCTTTAAGCTTATGGAAGTTCTTCCGGCATAACCCCGCTGTTGCATAATAACATCAAGGCGAAACAAACTTAGGCTATTTCTGTGAATATGTAATATAAATACATAAAGCAAAAAATCTAAGTCAAAAAAGCCTGGTTTAAACATCCCCCAAAAAACGGGTTTTTGGCATTTTCAAAAACAACCACGGTTCTTGCCAACTCTGCTTACTTTTGTATATAGGAGGTTAAAAAATTCTTATTATATACATTGGTTAATCCTGTGGAATTCATAATGTAAGTATGTTGAAGAAAAATTGTTTGAAATATTTTTTCGAAATTCATAGTTTATTTTCGATGTTTTATATTATTATCAGCATCAACCACTAATTAAATGATTTTTTGTGTTATAGAGAAGCGATACAAAGTCTGTTTTATCAATTTAAAGCAGTATTTTCAAAAAAGCCCAAAATTTCCGAAGCAAAAAAGCAAAGCAGAAAAAACCGAGTTTTTTTCCCAAAAAAGCCGTTTTTTTTTCGAGCCCTTGCATCTCTAGTGTCGAATCTATAGTTTTCGTAGTCGCTGAGAAGAACAGTGACACTTCCGGTGCCATTTAAACCCCAACTCACAATCAGCCCCGCAACTTTGGAGAGGGGGAGGGGAGATATATAAAAATGATCGAAAATGAATGATATTAGAGAGCGCTTCAGTAATACTAAACAGTGACTAATGGAACTATTACTATTTTTAATTATTTGAACCCAACGAAGCGGGTAATTAACCTTAGTCCAATATAAAATGGAGTTATTTTAGACCTATCTTTTTTTGAACTTTTAAAAAATAATTTTTAGTGCATTTTTATGTTGGATCTGCTGTACAGAAAAAAATTGTATTGTTACAAATTTCCGTTTTTAAATTAATCTTACAGGAAATAAATAGTTTTAATTTTACCATAGGCACTAGTTCAATAATAAAAGAAAATAGTTTTAAAATTTCGTCCGAAATATTGGAGTATTCAAACATGAAGCTCTCCCAGGTCCGAAAAAAGAGTTTCTTTGAGCATATACAGAATACGGAATTTGGAACTTGTGGTATATTATTGAAGTTGTGCACACTTACATTATGTCCATTCATTATTGTATCTCCTGTTGGAATACATGAATTTTCCATGTATTCCAATCCATGGAAAGCATAAAGCATTAAGCTTAAGAAAAATATCAAAAAACAAATGTTTTATTCTGATTGTTGACATTTATGGTTTTACTTCAATACAAAATTGTTCATTTGAATAAAGACAGTAAATCGTAGCTATTTTTCATCACAATAAAATCATAAAAAGTAAATGAAACAATAGAAAAGGTATTATGATACTATAAGAAAATTGTCATTTTTATAAACCAGGTTGATGTAAGTATTTATTTTTAACATAAATTTAAAGTGGTGTCCCTCTAACCTTTGTCTGAACGAAAGTGTCTATTATATAGCCATACTGTATGTTTTGGATTAGCCTTCCTTCAATGGTGAGAAGTCACTCTGTTATGGCTAGTTGAGGATCTTAAATATTTCTTTACACGACAAATTGTGGACAAAGCAGTCCCGTATCCAGGGGGTCTAGGGGGGCCGTGCCCCCCTAAATTTTTACTGGCCCCTCCTAAAATTTTCACGGTAGGCTTACAAGTGAACTATAATATGGTGAACTATAATGTGGTTGGATCGGGCCCCCCCTAAGTTTTTGGCCTGGCTACGGGCCTGGGACAAAGATTTGTCCCTTGTGCAGTTTGTAGCAAAAGCACTCTATGCTATTCTTATGACTATTTCAGCGTTGTTATGGCGAGGGTTGTATTATATGTATTATACTCTATGCTTTGGGAAATAACAGCATTTTATTTAATAACATACTGATGACGTACAGAATACTGAAATAATGGGGATAACGGTAATAGACATCCTATACTAGACATCGATACAATCAAGAATTTTTTAGTAAAATATGGCGGAAAATGTCTTCTTTCGAAGTTATAAGCTGGCGAAGTGGACTGAAAATAAACTTCAAAACTTCGTAGCTTTAGAACTAGGGACCTATCGTAATCTATTCAGCAAACTACGCAGGGACTTTTATATAGGGCTATCATTAGCTCTTAGTGATTTGCACAAGCAGTATTCCAATATCAGAGATGTATGCGTTTCAGCGAATGTTCCCTTTCCCGGTGCTCTTGAGTCTTATCAAAGTCATATTTAGGAAATATTAACAGGAAAATCCCTTCATGCTCAATATTTATATTTCTTGATTTAAGTACATTCACAAAATTGATTAAATGTATATTTGCTGTTTCTTAAAACAAAATGAACAATCACTGCCAATGTGCGATTTAATGCTATTTACATACAAAATAGGCCTAATCTAAAGCAATGTTGTTGAACAAGATATAAATATCAGACCTGTGGTAGCTCAGTGATAGAGCGGTCATCTCTGGAGCATGGTGTCCCTCGTTCGATTCCAGACCCGGTCAACTTGTAATTCTGGTAGATAAGCCTGGCATGAACGGACTTTCTCGCGATTTTCCCATTTTTTGTACTTTCAGAATTTCACTATTGTCATCCATCTCATCATCATGTTCTTCAATAGACTTCCTGCATAATTGTGACATTAAAGAAAAAAATATAAATAGTATATTTACGAGGGAGGGTGAGAAGAAAGGTTAGAAGATCGATACGTCTGGAGTTTCGTCTGTTGTAGAGGAATGTGAAGTGTATGGTGATTATAATACATAGAGTTGGCAACTGTGCATAGTGTCAGCCACCCACCAATTTCAGCGCTAGTTGTACGTAAAACACAATGGCGACTCGTTTGGAAAAGTGGCTTTGCGGCGAAGAAATCCGCTCAGTTATTCGATTTCTGTGGGTGAAACATGTAACCACTTCAGAAATTCACCGGGAGCTGGTAGAGGTTTAGGAGAGACTGTAATATCTTGTCAGTCTGTCGCAGAAATGTGTCGAAAGCTGATAGAAGAAAACGTCACCAACAAGAAGCGTAGTGGCCGATCCGCTGTTGAACCAGTTTCCCTGGGACATCAACGTCACCAACAAGAAGCGTAGTGGCCGATCCGCTGTTGAACCAGTTTTCCTGGGACATCAACGTCACCAACAAGAAGCGTAGTGACCGATCCGCTGTTGAACCAGTTTCCCTGGGACATCAACATCACCAACAAGAAGCGTAGTGGCCGATCCGCTGTTGAACCAGCTTCCCTGGGACATCAACGTCACCAACAAGAAGCGTAGTGACCGATCCGCTGTTGAACCAGTTTTCCTGGGACATCAACGTCACCAACAAGAAGCGTAGTGCCCGATCCGCTATTGAACCAGTTTCCCTGGGACATCATCAACTACCTTCCCTACAACAAGGGCCTTGTTCCAAGCGACTTTCACCTGTTCCCTCACTTGACGGAGTACTAAAGAGGCCGTTGTTTTAGAGTAGAATTTCCTGTCGTCTTCTGACTGTAACCTGAAATGCTGTTCATTGCGTGGAATGAATCCTATGAATACATTTTCCGTACCATATTTTCAATGGATTTATAAATAGAAATTAATATTGACAATTTCTCTATTTTCACCATATCGATTATCTCATGTACACTCATGACCAAAATGAGTGTCGCATATCTATAACTGTTTTCTTGTAAGAATATAATTCAATAATGATTTTGCAGGATACTTTTAATACTGATACTATGTGTGTAATCGGGAAATGTATATTTGTGGTAAATTTCATAGGAAAAGAACTATAAAACAAAATGTTGCTAAATGGACAAGAAAGTTTTATTGCTCTTATTTACTTCTCTTTTGATATGAAATTTGCCACATATATGTCTTTGCCGATTATACATATACTAACATTGTAAGAAATACCGGGCGAATTCGTTATCAAATTATATTCCTACAACAACATATTTATAGACATGCGACAATAACTTTAGACATGAGTGTACCACTACGCTGTAGTTGCTACTTGAAAGATATAATCGTAAGTATTATATAAATATTGAATAAAATATTAGCGGCTATTGATGAAGCTCATTCTGAATACGTACTTGCACATACTTGGCGTTTTCAGCGGCAGTCTCTAAGCGCTGTTTCATAAACTATAGCCAGAATTCAATCTAAACTGAAGAAAATAACAGATAGTAGCGGATTTCAAAATTCTTCTGTCTCATACCTAAGTAATACGTTTCAGAAAATACAATTGACTCAATAACAGATTGTAGCCTTTTCTTATTCTCAACTTGTTAATGGGTTGCTTCCTTTACTTTCAGTTCAACATGTTAAGTTTTGTTAGTTATAGCGATTTAAGAAACTTAAAATACATTCCGTGGACGCGATATGCCATTCAGAGCTTTCGTGTAAACGAGCACAGGCAAAGAAGACAATATTCCTTTTAAATAGATTTGCAATAAAGTTCCCTTGAAATTCCCTTGTTGTGGATGGCCAAAACAAAACACAATACCTAAATGGTCTTCCCTATAGCATTCCAGAGAATGAAAGGATAGGAATTTTATTAAAACATTTCTAGAAAGAGTGTTTATCAGTTACAGCATTTTGTTTATAATTACACATTTGGCTCGGCTGTTACTTCTCATTTTAGAGTTTTTAGCCTTTAGTAACTTGGTTTCGAGGAGGGTCAATAGATCCTTCGGCTCCCTTCGGACGACATGCTCCAAACGCACATAAAATAGGTAATTCAATATTCGATTCGTATAGTTTTTGGTTTACTTTTATAAAATCTATTTCCATAAGCAAAATAAACGTTATTACGTAAATTAAAGAAATATAATATATAACTGAACATCTCACATTTATATCTTTTAGGATAAAAGAGATAAATTATTATTCTCACTCATGAGACAAAGAATTTCTTATCTCATCTCGAAAACAGAACAAAAATTGAGACAAGAAGTCCGAATTGGTATGACACAATAAATTCCATGAACGTCGTTGGAATACTAGTTCCACGAGGCCTTACATCATAAACACTGTTTTAATATTATATAATTCGATAATAATTGTCTTTTAAATAGTGTTATATCACACCCTTCATGAATCTCCCGTGACATACAGGGTGTGATTGAAAAGTACCGGAACTTTTCCCGCCGCGCGGCTCCCTGGCGTTCGAAAAATGTGAGGGGCGGGGGAAAATGTGCGCGGGACTTTCCTCTTTCAAGCGGAACTTGGCCCAGTGCGCTGCGAGCAGCGGTTGAGAAAGCATCGCTGTCCGCGCGAACGTCGTCTTGGTCGTCGGTCACGTTTCTTGAGCGCCGAAAATGGAGTCAAAGATTGACCAACGCTACGCCAAAAGACGTTCACCGAGAAGTCGTACTCGTAGCACCATGTTTCATTACCACTGATCACACTGTCTAATAACTCTTCGTCGGCTTCCACACAATCCAGCACTTCACGACTCATTTTCACTCGCAGTTCTTTTCGCTCCTCGGTCAACACCTTGGGGACCAGTTTGGCGCACACCTTCCTCATGTTGAATTCTTCAGTCACAATTTTTTGCACTGCATAGTATGTCAATTTGAGTTCTTCGCTGATCTCCCGGAGGGTTGTCCGACGGTCCAGGTTCACGTATTCCCGAACTCGGTCGACGTTTTCATCGGTTTTCGACGTCGACGGCCTCCCAGAGCGTGGTTCATCATCGGCGTCCTCCCGGCCTTCCCTGAAGGCCTTGTTTCACTCAAAGATCCGAGTACGGGACATCATATCTTCCCCAAAGGCTTCCTTGAGCAGGTCCTGGGTCTCGGTGAACGTCTTTTTTAGTTTGACACAAAACTTGATGGCGTAGCGTTGGTCAATCTTTGACTCCATTTTCGGCGCTCAAAAAACGTGACCGACGACCAAAACGACGTTCGCGCGGACAGCGATGCTTTCTCAACCGCTGCTCGCAGCGCACTGGGCCAAGTTCCGCTTGAAAGAGGAAGGTCCCGCGCACATTTTCCCCCACCCCTCACATTTTTAGAACGCCAGGGAGCCATGCGGCGGGAAAAGTTCCGGTACTTTTCAATCACACCCTATAGTTAGGATTCTGATAACTTCTAAGTGAAATGAAGCAAAACTTAGGGAATAAATTGAATACATACATTTTCAACGAGACGGGAAAAGTTTTTTTTAAAGAACCGAGATAGAATTTTTGAAGAATCAAGATGAGACAAGACGAGATAATTTCATTTATCGGCCCGTGAGCAACTTTACGGATGATTAAAAAAATGAGTTGAGTTGATTTTGAGTTTAACGTCCCGCTCAGCAGCGAGGCTATATGAGACGTGGACCTGCTGATTAACGTGGAATCCGAACCACATGAGCTCCCGCCGGGAATCGAACCCGGGTCTCCCACGCCAGATTAAAAAAATGAATAGAAATAATTAGTGTAATAAGAATATGGAATGATACAAGAGAAAGCAAGAAACACCGCTCCGGCTAGGTATATTTATTTAAATTATTTCAAATTAATTATTTTTTTCACACTCCTTTTGACCGTACCATTGACCTTTCTCACAAGTGACGAGCGCTTCAACGACTGAACCATTGAGTCCCGTTTAATAAAATACTAAATACCAGTATATATTATATTTGATTTAAATGGAAATCAGTGGCCTCCGATCTTGCCTTAACTGCGAGCAGTCCTGCGTTCGGTTACCGGTGGGGGCACTCGTTCTGAAAAGTGTAAAAATCTTTTTCCAGGGCAGCCATTCTGAATGAGGTTTACCTGGGTTTTCCTCATTCACACCAGACAAATGGCGGGGTAGTACCTAAGTTATAGGTTCCAGGCCGTTTCCGTCCTCCTCCATTCCTTTTCTTCCTTCCCTTTCATCGGATAGTGTGATCATCCTTCGTACGTGACAGGCTATATGGCAATAGATGCCGAAAGCGAATAAAAAAATCTAAGTACTAAAATCATTAAATGGAAATCAATAAAATAGTGAAAGTACTTAATATGTACCCTCACGTAAGTGAATTGCTTACGGATCTACTACCTAGGCATTTAATCATGTTATACATTGCATTAATACATTATTGTGTTGTAAGAACGAATCTTCGCCCTTACTGTATATATTAATATTAAATAAACAGGGAATTAAAATTATGCAGTTTAATGTTTAAAAAGGTAAGTCTGGCCAGACGTATATATTCTATAGTATAATTAATAATTATATATGTATAATAATTATATATATATATGTTGATAGGATAAAATATTATTTTAAATGTTATTCTTGTAATTGTATATATGCTTCGTTGTGTATTCTTCTTGTTTTTTCTAGTTGCTTAACGTTATACGTTCAAGTTTTTATTATATAGCTTTTCTAGTATGCGATGGAAAATTCCAGAGGGTAAGGACGATTACAAAAGATTTTGAAACGATTTTACGCGGATTCGTTTTAGCGAAAATACGAAACAGCATAAAAAATGATATGGTCACTCGAGGATATATAAGTGAAGGGGGCTATTGCATTGTGCGGGAGTTAGGAGTGAATTTTGGCTGTTCCCGTCGTTGGTCTAGGTCATTGCCTCGCCCGGAATTTTTTTTTTAACTTTCCTATCTTTTAGGGATCGGTTTGTGCTAACCGAATGACGGAGAATTAAGTTCCATTTGGCCTGAGTGATGGCTGTAGATTTTTTTTAATAAGCTTTCTTGAGGGACTAACCTAAATGATGGTTAGAGCAAGGGAGAAATTCCTTGGGTCTGAGTGATGACCGTAGTTAGTATGGAATTTAGTTTCAGATAGAAATAAGCTTGAGTGATAGCTTATCGGGATGAATGATTCCTTAATCTTCTAGCTAGGAGAAAGTAGGATATTGGGAATTAAAAAATACCTCTGAGGCAAACTTCATTAAGGTAGTATTTTAGATTTTTATTATTATTATTATTATTATTATTATTATTATTATTATTATTATTATTATTATTATTATTATTATTATTATTATTATTTGTTAGGCCAGAGAAACCTAAGTGATGGTTTTCTCTTTGGAATGAATAACCGTCGTTGAACTGAGTGATGTCCTTTGACATTTCTGGTTATTCTTAATTTTTTTTCTTTGGACGGAAGGTTGGAGTCAGTCCTTCCTGATAGATTTAGGATAGGACTGAGCTGTGAAAAAATGACTGACCAGTGAAGTCTGATTAGAGACTGATGGGATGTTGTTTTGCTTGAGCTTCAAACTTAAGGGTCAGGGCTCCGAAGTTAAAGACCCCTGAATAAGATTTTCGCTAATTGGAGAATTCATTTCTTTAATTTATTCTGATTTAATCCCTGAATAAAGATTTTTTTCTTTACCCTGAATTTGGTTACAAGTTTTATTGAGAGGTATTCACCTGAGTGGGTTGGATTTTTTAAAAATTTATAATTTATGTTAGTGTTCCTAATTGTTAATATCTCCTAGAGGAGCCTGAAGAAACGTAAGAAGAGACCAGCGATAGATGTTAAAAGAGATTAGTGGAATAGATTACTGGACACTAACACTTAATTATTAAAAGAATGATACAGTAGGTCAAAATTATCTATATAAGGTTAAGTTGTGATTTTTTCATATATAAAATTAACCCTATTCAACTTAAGTTCTCTGATTACTATTTTTACGGTGACAATTCTTGTTTCCAAATCAGAAGTAATCCGAGTACAAAGTCGGAATACCTTCCCATGTTTTCCATATACTGGATCTGTTCTCACATAAATAGATATTTAAGGGTAACTTTGGTACGTTGTAGTTCTTTAGAGAAACATCTCACTGAAAAAAAAAATGTTCTCAAGTGCAGGTTTCCATCCACCACTTTCTGGTTTCATCTCTAAAGCAATGTTAAATAGGCTTACTTTAAAAGTTTAACTTATACTATACTAAATTTAATTCATTTAAATTGAGAAGGAAACAAATACAATTTTTACTTCCCCGAATGTTTTCTTATTTCACTTTGTGTCGTTAGTTAGTCTATGAAAATTTCACTTAGTTTAATGAAGTATTATAATCACAAAATTTTAATTTGGTTTAATTTAGTTTTCATGAGTGGGATATATCCAGGTATTGTGCATATGGAACTTATATACCCCTATATCAAACAATCTACCTTGATGGCATAAATTGACTAGTACTATAGCACTTAAATTGTACGCTTCCTGTTACACAACTGTGGTACATAAATTTCTGGCTTCGGATTCATCCTAAGGTTGGCAGTAGCGTAGCGTGGTATTCCGAAATGGGGATGCCAAAGTTAGTCACTTTGTGCTGCTGAATACAATACTGCTGAAGTCAGCAATGCATAGTTATTACGAGGGGAAATATAGGTTTATAAAAAAAATAGGGGGAGGGGGCAGGCCACCCTAATTGATGCCCTAGTGAAGCATACAGAAGCAAATGCGTGGATTTCGTTAGAAGCCAATATGCAATTGTCTCAGCTACTTCTTACCACTACCATTGTGACGAGAAAATCCTTCCCCACTGTTGTATGAACATTGTTTTCAATACAGTTCCCTTTATTTCTTTCTCGTGGGCAGCTTCTTTCTCCGCATACCATACTTCAATCTCGTTCTTGTTTATTTTTTATTTTATCAAAGATGTGTTGTACCTAGAAATTTGTAATCTTGGGTCCGGAACTCGGACGCCGTTCGTGAATATGGCCCAGGTGTGTATGTACATCATTTGAAGATGCTCCTTGAAAACACTTAAAACAACTCAGGGGGTCTGTCTCTGTGTATCTGTTTCGTTGTCAGATATCCAGAGACTAAAGGGCCCAAGCAATCTTTGCGAGGAGCGGGGAGTGCTGGGTCTCTTGGCCTACCAGATCGATGACCGTGATTGTACAGAATGCTTTACATTTATGTTTGTGTGAGAGAGCTCCCTCAAAAAGTTTCTGGCTACGCCACTGGGCATACCATTTATTTATCATTAAGATTAATAGTTTGCCTTTAATTACGATGCACTTAATTACGATTAAAGCATAACTATTTTTATTTTATTATTTACATAATCGACATGCTTCAAAAAGGCATTGAACTAGCCATTTCTGTTTTGTTGTATTTCCTTGACGTTAGCGCTCGTACGTTCACGTTCTGTACAGAAACTATAGCTTAGTTCAAAATAAAATAGATAAAGTTGGAAATATTTGAGAATATGCCAGCTTATATCTAAAGTAAAATGTAAAGTTGAGCTCCCTCGTGGCTAAGCGGTTAGCGTACGCGCCTTTGGCGTGGGAGACCCGGGGTTCGATTCCCGGCGAGAGCTCATGTGGTTTGGATTCCACGTTAATTAGTAGGTCCACGTCTCATATAGCCTCGCTGCTGAAAGGGACGCTAAACTAAAATCAACTCAACTCAAAATGTAAAGTTGCAAGGGGCGAGGAGGAGTGAGAAAGCAAGTAGTTGGGCATGCGCATTCGACAGAAAGCAGACGAAAAAAACAATGCTTGCAGTAGGCCTGGAAGCCCAAGGAACATAGCATACGACAGGAGGAAAGACAGAAAGTGTGCATCTGAGTGACCCGCATGCGTAGGTTCCGCTTGTCAAAATAAGGCGAGAGAGGGCATTCAGAACATTGCAGTATATTGCTTGTGATAATTACAAGTAAACAATTTATATATAATTACATACGTACTTTTTCTTATTAACAGGGGATGCCGGGCATACCGGGTTAAAGTTATCAATATTTGAGACGTTCTGTACATGTTCCTTTCCATACAAAAATCTTCCCTTAACTTTAAGAACTAAATTTTGATATACATTGATTGCTTTCCTTCATGAAATGAGTTCTTTTGTGTATTACTGCTTGTGCCCCTTCCCTGAATTTCTAACACCAAAAATACATTAGATACTGCGTACTGAAGTGATTGACATATGTCTATAATTTCGGTATAGATAATTCTTAAGAATCGATAAATATATAGACTGATCAGTGTTGGGAAGTAACGTAACACAAGTAACGCGTTACTTTTTAAGTAACATTTCCTAGTAACGCGTTACATTTTTTCCAAAGTAACTGTAACGGTAACGCGTTACAAATTTTTAAGTAACGTACCTAGTTTGCGTTATTTTTTTCGCGTTACATTTCGGATGAGTAACTACAATACATGTATATATATATATATATATATATATATATATATATATATATATATATATATATATATTTGGAAACAAATGTTTCTTTCCTCTAAGTGAATTTCTCAGAATGGAACAATCGAGCATGAAGTCACAGACACACAGTGAAACAGATAAGTTCGTAGTGCCACTTGCTGTTTTTTTAAGAGGACAGCCTTAGGGAAATCATGTGTACTAATTGCAAGCACCTGGAAGATTTTGTCGTAGATTTTGACAACAGTACATTCACTGAGTGAACTAGGAGTGCAATGATAGCGGTAGTCTATTTTACTTTGATTGGTGTTGTTTCTATAAAGATGGAGCACGAAAATGTTTTGCCTTTCGAACATCTGAAAGAATATTTTTTTCTTAAGAGTTGAGGATGATGGTGGACAGAATTCAAAAGTAAAGTGTCTCAAGTGCCCCGGCGGAAAATATTTATCAACAACTAGGGTGCCATAATTAACGATTTACAGTAAGGGGTCAATATGAATAAACTGTGTTCTGATGAGCAGGCCTACTTTATTACTATTAAAAAATAGAAAATAGTTTCCTGGTGGTATGTAATATTGAAGTTCTTTCAGATCAGTTTACTTATCCTAGAGTCCCGTTGATTATAGAGTAGTGTAATGTTTCTTTATATTCTGTATTTTTAATTTTACATAACAATATTGTTATTATTATATAATTAGTTTAGCAGAATAATAATAAGCAACCATTTTTTCTAATGCATAAGGATGAACACGAGTCAAGCTAAAACTCGACTCGACTCGAATTCAAGTCGAGTTTCGAGTCAAGTCAAGGGTAATATCCTCGAGTCGAGTTCCGAGCCGATTCAGTTTTTCGCGTCGAGTTTCGAGTCCAGTCGAATTTGATAAATGGCTCGTTCGGTTTAAGTCGTCTTGAAATCATGGCCTGATTACACTGGAACACGAAAGCCATGAGAAATGTAAGCAAAACAGTAATATGGAATACTTTTAGTATTGCTCACGAGAGGGAACACTGCTCGCATCTCGTTTCGTCTCGATAGCGAGACCACAAGATTTTTTTTTATAACAAGCTCAGCTCGGCTCGGCTCAACTGAGAAGATGGCTTGAGCCGGCTCCCTTGGGGTGAACCATCGGCTCGAGCTGGCTTGGTAGGGATGAGCCATTTGCTCGCTTCGGCTCAACTGAGCCGAGGGCTCTAGCCGAGTCGGTTGGGTGAGCTGTTGGCTCGGCTCACTTCTCGGTTCGGGTCGATAGTGAATGAGCTGTGAGCCGAGCTGCTTGAGTCGTTAACAATTCTAAGCCCAGGGCGAGCAGTTTTGGAGATATTTGGCCAGTGCCCTATAACTTTTAACAGTGTTTGGCTCGAGCCCGAATACTCCACTTAGACCCTCAACCCAAATTCAGAAGCTCGTGAGCAATGTCCTTGACTCCTAGACTACACGAGTACCGAGATTGGTAATCAACTAGTTTTTTTTAGTATTCAAATATAAACCGCCTATCTTTCATTTTTATACACAGTGTTGTTATAATAATAATAATAATAATAATAATAATAATAATAATAATAATAATAATATACGTTGTAGTAGTAGTAGTGTCATTGATAATAATTATAGGGTCTACTGTCTATGTCAGCGTTTCCAAACCTTTTCCAACTCGCGGCACACTACGGGTATAATTTTAATTCTCGCGGCACACTACGGGTGTAATTTTAATTCTCCCGGCACACTCATTTGTAACTATAAAATACCGTGTTTATTTTCCTGTGATTACTGATCTCCTTCTCACAAAGAAGAAAGCTCGATCACTGGTTTCCCCGTGGTAAATCATTATGCTTATTATTTCATTCTAATTAAAAATAGAAAATAACTGCAATGAAATATAGGACTCAGGTTTTTAAAAATACACTTTCTTTTTCGAAAACTAGATCCAACCTTTCACTAAGAAGGAAGATAACTAAATAACGAACGAACAAACAAATCCCTTGTACTTTAAAAGTATAAATGTAGGCAATTTGTATGCATGTTTACTTTGTCGAAAGGATTGAATGATATTTTAAAATTTCAAGTTACGAAATAGTTTGAAACAATAAAGAAGCAATAATGGTTATAACAATGATAAGAAGTACTTTTTTTCGACATTAAAAATGTACAGAAAAGTAACACAATATGAAACTTATAATTAATTAACACGGTTAATATAGGTCTACGTTACAATTTTTAAATATTACACAAAGGTTGGAATTGTTCAATAATATTCTCTACAATGTAACAATTTTTCAATAAAATCTATTGAAGGTTACAATTGTTTATTAATATTTTCTAATATATGAAGATTACAATATTTCAAAAATAAGGAAAACAGATTGGTGCACGAAGCAAAATTAATGTGCAACTTGAGTACAATATTCTTTCTTAATCTTCTTCAATTGTGGACTGATAGTTGATAAAAACACCCTCATATCGTGTTCCGGAGTTAACAGTTGTTACCTGTTTTTATCCTTGATTGTGTTCATTGCAGAAAATCGTGCTTCACTTAAGTAGGATGTAAAAAATGGAATGACAACTTTCACAGCCTTTCTAGAAATAGCTGTAGAAATGTGTAAGAGGTTGCGGCAAATAAAATTCTGTTTTCGAAACCTGCTACACAGTAACTGTTTTCGAAACCTACTACCTGCTACACAGTAATGTATGCACAATAATATATTACAATTACAGTATTTTTTCCATTTGAGATAATTATATTAATGTGAAATACAAATATATATTTTTCTTATTTCTTGCAATTTGGAAAGAAATAATAATTAATAATTTTGTTTCGATTTCCTCGCGGCACACCAGCGGCCCATTTGCGGCACACCGGTTGGGAAACGCTGGTCTATGTAATATACTTGAAGAAAGTACTCGAAACTACACACCGGATTTGGCTCGAGTCTACTCGAAATTCGACCCCAATTCGTGTCGAGTTGGAGGAAATTTTTCGAGTCGAGTTCTCGGGTTGAGCGCAAAGATGTCTGTTTCTAGTCGAATCGAGTGTGAACAAAACTCGCTTGAACTCGCTCGTGTCCATCCCTACGAGTGACGCAGTATGGCATTTTATCAATGTTACATTATATGAAAATGTTCATATATAAAGTAAAAATTTGTCCTTGCATTTACATAAAGCGATTCAGAACGTGCAATAATAATAATAATAATAATAATAATAATAATAATAATAATAATAATAATAATAATAATAATAATAATAATAATAATAATAATAATAATAACTATCTCTATGGCCTATGAAACTCGGAGGTTCAATGCCGCGTTCACAAAAGCTTTCCACTGACTTCTATCCTTAGCTAACTGCATCCAGTTTCTACTTTGTATTCCAATCTCTGTGAGATCCATCTTAATAATGTCTTCCCATCTGCGCCTAGGTCTTCCTAATGGACGTTTTCCGATTGGTCTGCCAGCCAAACATTGAAAGCGTTTCTACTTTCTTCCATTCTAGCTACATGACCCGCCCACCTAAGCCTCCTAGACTTGACGACGCTAACAATGTTGGGTAAACCATATAAATTATGTAGTTCTTCGTTATGAAGTTTCCGCCATTCCCCATTCCCGATCCTCTTGGGTCCGAATATTAGCCTCAGGATAATAATAATAATAATAATAATAATAATAATAATAATAATAATAGTAGTAGTAGTAGTAGTAATAATAATAATAATAATAATAATAATAATAATAATAATAATAATAATAATAATAATAATAATAATAATAATAGCTATAGTAATAGTAGTACGGAAAATTGAAGTCATATTTTTTTCACATTTTGTTTCGGACCTAAAAGTAACGCGTTAGTAACGCGTTACTTTCGAAGTAAAGTAACAGTTACTTTTTGGGGGCAAGTAACGCGTTACATTTTAAGAGAAAGTAAAGTAACTTTTAACGCGTTACATTTTTACAAATAACTTACCCAACACTGAGACTGATGAATGTACCTCATTCTACTAATATATATATATATATATATATATATATATATATATATATATATATATATATATATATATATATATATATATATATATATATATATATAATTAATAATATTCGTTTGAACTTTGACCATAACCAGGTTTTGTTTTTATTGAAGAGTTTGTAAATTTGGGTTAGCTTCTATCATTCTTGTAGCATTATTAAATTATTCCTGTAGTTTGATTCTTTTCTTGTAATGTGTCGCTGCACTCGAAACATATATCCGTGCTTTTTTCATATATCACCACAATCTAACCTTATTCGGGATTTGAAGATCGACTGTAAAAGGAAAATTCAGAACACCAAGGAAACTGTGATAAAAAAAAAAAAGTAAAATCTGATGCATGTATAAAATAGTATAAGAAATATATGGTGGTATACAGTTTCTGGTTCACGCAGATTTGTAAAATTTACAAAACAAATACATACTATTTTTTTCATATGTGCAGTGTACCTAGTTACATGTAATCAAAATATATGAGAATAGTGCCTCTAACTAATGTATCAATGTTAAAAAAAAAAGTACCGGTAATGAGTAATATGCTCACTGTTGCCACACTTGGTACAATTGTACCAAATTTAGCCCTTTTTTGTCATTCATCGGCCCGTTGGTACCACGGTGGCATTTTCAGCCCCTTTTGTGAAAAAGTTGGTACCATTCTACCCAATTCAGCACCATTTAACAAATACTTGTCACATTTTCAAAAGTGTCAGCAAGACTTTCCCTACATCTCTTTCTTTTGATATCTTTCAGGGAAGGTTCTAGGACCCTATACGACGGACCGTGGACTCCCGTTAGTGACGGTGGGTAACCAGCTTGGAATTCCCATCCGTCATACCTGGACCGGTTTTACTTTTTTTAAAATGGCAGTTTACTTACCTTATATTCATCTTACATTCTATTATTCTCCTTCGGTCGTGAAATAAGCAAGAATAAGGAACAATAATTTATATTTCAATACCGTATTTTGTTATAACGTACTATGTACACACAAACTCGAAAAGGAACGCAGGTGACGTACTTAAAAAGCTAAGTTACATGCGCAATTCCTGTAGTTTTTGGACAACGTACTGCAGTCGTGTAACTGAAAACTTATGTTTTATAATACTTTCCGTTTGCGGCCTCTGTTAAACTTCCTACGTGCCATAAAAGTCTCATCTACTTCCACAGTTGTTCGGGTTACTCCTATTTGGATATTTTTAAAAGTAATTTTTATAAAAAGTACTTTCTTAGTTTGCACTCTTAGAAGAGGGGGTGGGGGTGTTCTAGAATTTTACCTTTTTTAGTTTCGTGTTACAGAGCCATGTATTACGCTGGAAATAAAATAATGAATTCAACCCTTTTTGTTTCAATTTGGTACTATTTTTCAGCCCACTCCAGAGATAGGACTGTGGCAACACTGAATATGCTTGTGACCACGTATTAGTGCATAACAAAGTCATGCCAAACTTAAATGTGGAAGCAGTGAATGTTCCACTGCAATGCAACTTCTAATTAGTTCTCATTAGTGACAGTGAATGTTTAAAAGTGCCAGAGGAAATATATAATGTTTTTTTTTACTACACCCTTGTTTATGCGTATACCCTTCCCTGAGGAGCCTGACTGACGAAACCCCGCCCAAAATCAAGGATCTACCTGCTTTATCCTGCGGTGATTCTGTTAGACAGCATTTATGCTATGTAGTGGCAATCTACTACAGGAGGGGTTCTTAAACTGTAGTTTTTATGGCATATGACCGGAGGACAATTAATTTATTCCGACAATAAATAAGCCCTCTTTAAGTGAATCTGCTCCGTGTGCAACAAAGTGGCTATCCGGTATAAGAGAATTTGTACGACATTACGAGTGTATAACTTGAAGAATTAATTACATAAACAATGAATTAATAAATGTGGACTGAAAATACCATCGCATAAAACAAATTATTACCTAATAAAGAAACGGAGAGTGTAAAATCTGTAAAAGAAAAGAATCTCTTTTGAACAGTAAACTCTTATTTACAAACGAAAGAACAAACACGTCAGATTTTCATGGTGCTCTAGAATACCATTTTTTAACTTTTTCGTTACATTTTATTAACTAAAATCAATAAGAATAAAAAGGTTTATTTTAATAACTACCTTCCGTTTGAAGTACGTACGCAGTAGTGTGCTGCTATATACGGGCGGCGGCTACAATTCTTGTGTTTTCTTCTTAACCTATAGATTTATAGTATTAGGTGCAGACCTAGGTCCCAGTCAACCATCATTCGAATTTTATGATAGATAATTATTTTGAAAAGCAATAATCTTAGTGTAAAATTGACGAATATGTTGATTAATGATAAAAATGGACATATAGTATACATGACGCTGCATCAGTTCCCGAAGGAGCAGGATGCTCATACTTTTAAGGATTATTCATAGAGTATGTACGAACTTACAAAGGGGTAACAAAGCGACTTTTATTTACTTATCGACTGATGCGAAAATAAAAAAGAACGTACCTGTACTTTATATCTGCATGTGTAGTGCCCTTGTACTTTATCTATGACTATGTGTGTGTGGGGAAGGAAGTTAACACATATCGCATGTCTTGTGCACATGGAAACTTCTTACTATTGCACTACGTAGAAAATGTATGGTATTTCATGTAGAAGTGGTAATAGAACACAGAAGAAACGGAGATCAGGGGGTTCTCATGTATACTATTACCAAAAATGGTTTATAAATCTCGGTCTCAGCAGTTATAACTGTAGAATGGAGACCTTGATATTAACATCACTTTGCTACGTAATGATGGTTGCTTTGCTGCATGTTCTTTGCGAAAAAGAAAAGACTTTGCCTGCAGACGTATCTAGAAGCAAGGGAAAAGTTGTCATCAAACAGAGAAAAGTACATTATTAAACATTAAAATCATTCTCTATTTTCGAAATCTGACGTTCTACTTAGCATTTTTTCCCGCTCTAGCTATAGGAACTAAATACATGTTTCTCATTGGTTGCAGTTTGCGATTGTCCAAACCTTCTGATGTTTGTATTGTGTATTATAATATTAGAAGAAAATTGCCACTTTGTTGAAATTGAACAAGAAGAAAATTGAAGAAGCAGCTGTGGTTAATTTATATCATGGGGGTCAAGGTGGAACAAAATAAGCCCTGTGGGCTTCTATTCCGTTCCTACTACTACTACTATCGATTCGTATAGCGTAAAATAATTAAATCACTTCTTCCAGTATTCTTTTCATCTTATTTTAATGAAAAAAGTGTTATGACAGTTTGAAAAAAAAACCTTTCCTTGGGTCGGGTTTGAACCCCACCAAAAGCGTTTATTACTACTATCCCGATGCACTAGCAATTTCGGTCACGAGGACCGACACGACCCGCTCGGAAGAGTAATACTCCCGGAAGTACGTTTTTTCGCGCGCTACTCTAGCCAGCTGTTTTACGCACTATCCTAGCCAGTTGTTTTAAATTGGTCACAAAATTTATATCATGGAGTACAAGGGAAAAAAACTAGCCCTATATCATGGAGTACAAGGGGAACAAAACGAAATCTGTTTTACGTCCCACGGTTATGCCGGATAGGCAAAAGGAGATGGTGATTATGAGAAATGAATGTAATGAAGAAAGTGGAAGGAAACGGGAGAACCCCGAGAAAACCCACGGGCACGGTGTTTGTCCACCACAAAGTCAACACGGCGCAGGCTGGGATCGAACCAGGGACCACAAGCACCGGAGGTGAACGCTCTTTCGCTGAGCCACCGCGCTCCCGGGAACAAAACGAGTCCTGTGGGGCTTCTAACCCGTTCCTACTACTACTACTTATCTGCACAAAATTGAGTAAATCACTTTTTTGAGTATTATTTTCATATTATTTTAATTTAAAAAGTGTTATAAAAATGTAAAAAATGTTCAAAAAAATACTTTCCTCGGGCTGGGTTTGAACTCACGCCAAAAGAGATTTTTGTGACTAGCATATAGCGCAAACCTACTCGGCCACGAAGACCGACAACAGCAATCGATTGATTTCTGCTATTTGAAAGCAACGTTGCAAGAAATGGATAACGCCAACCAATCAGAACTGTTTTTTTCGTTCCTACTTCCGGGAGCATTACTATCCTGAACTAGTCCTGGACCGACAGCGGCAGGATTTTGATTTCTGCTACATGTATGCTACGTAGCGAAAAACGGATAAATTCAGCCAATGAGAACCGCGTATTTAGCTCCTATGGCTAGGGTCGAGCGTGATTAAAATATGCTTCTACTTATTCTATTTGGCCGTACTCACTTCTTACACCAAGCAATGAACAAAGCTTTCCTGTGGAGATTAATAATATGTAGAGGAGTTGAAAAAGTGATCTTACTCTAATGCAGGATTTAGGATTTAGATTTCTGGGCTTTGGCATCTAAGGCCATTTAGCCCGTCACGTTTGAGGGATGACGTCCCTCGGCGAGCACACAATCCGGGGAAAGGGAAGGAAGGAAGCGGCCTGGGACCTATAAGTTAGGTACCACCCCGGCATTTGCCTGGGATGAATGAGGAAAACCTCATTCAGGGTGGCTGGCCTGAAAAAAGCGTTTTACACTTTTTCGACCGAGTGTCCCCACCAGGAATCGAACCCGGGACTGCTCGCACCGAATTACCCTAATGCAGTGTTGAATGAACGTTGAGATGTGGATAAGAAACAGCCCGCGACATTATTTCTGATTCAAACAATGTAGAAAACGAGTTATGTCAGATTGTTGACCATTTTCCGCACGAGATGGCTTCAGTGATACAAGTTTCATGGTATACGAGTATCAACGGATCACATCTATCAGAATGCTTATAATTAGACATAAGATCTTGTACTGCCCATGTAGCACACATCCCTAGGATGTCCCATTTTGGTAGCATTTATGACACAATTCCTGGGATTATCGGGACAATGAGTAGACATTCCATGGATGTCATATATGTAACGTCCTAAAATTATTACTAGACATATAACTCCCACGACCTGCCACTAGACATCCTTTTGGTGGAAAATTGAATATTCCGTTTTCTGTGGTATTAGCGGACATTTGGATATCCCGTGGAGGTCCTATAGATGTCCCAGGAGCAAATTCGGATCAATCCGCGATGTCACGTGGTCCATTGTGGATTTGTCTCGGACGTCCCGTGGAGGTCCGTGTGATATTCGGGTGTAAAGATCAATGAACTTTCGGCAAACCTGGGATGCATTTTACTACTTTCTTTCGATAAAAGCACAATTGCTGGGCAGGCTCGTGAAGAAATTTTTGCTGTTTATTGAGGAGATACATCTTCAAAAGCAACAGCCAAAAGATAGTTTGGAAAAGCAACGGTCAGATGCTTCAGTCGATTTCATTGTGGAAAATGGGATGTCAAAAATGTAGTGGGCAACAAATCACAGAAAAAGTAAATAATATTGTGCGAAAAATCGATCAAGAGAAGGATGTAAGATAACATGACGTAACTAAGGACCTAAGTATCCATCATCAAGCTGTTAAAACATTTTAATAAAATTCGAGACAAGAAGATCGACATTTGGGTTTCACATGATTTATCAAAAATGTTTACTTGACCGAATTTCCATTTCGGGTTCCCTATTGAAACATAATAGGCTATTTCTGAAGTGGTGGAGTAATGGCGCGTTTACACTTAGTCGATTTGCGTTCGATTCAGTTGAATTGACGTCACTTTTAACTTAATCGACCGTGTAAATGGGACTTCAACTTAATCGCTTATTGATCGAAGGCGACTAATCGACTGGCAACTGAATTGAAAGACGTTCTATTTTCTTTGTTTGAAATAATTGAACACATCCATCGATCTGATGGGGCGTTTACACTTGGTCGATTTAGTCGCACGACTGAATCGATTTAGTCGCACGACTAAATCGACTCGCTGCATTTGCCACTAAATCGAAGCAACTAGGCCGAATCAGATCGATGGATGTGTTCAATTATTTCAACCACAGAAAATAGAACGTCTTTTAATTCAGTTGCCAGTCGATTAGTCGCTTTCGATCAACAAGCGATTAAGTTGAATTCCCGTTTACACGGTCGATTCAGTTGAAAGTGACGTCAATTCAACTGAATCGAACGCAAATCGACTAAGTGTAAACGCCCCATTACTCGGCCTAGTTGCTTCGATTTAGTGGCAAATTCAGCGAGTCGATTTAGTCGTGCGACTAAATCGACTAAGTGTAAACGCGCCATAAGAGTGATGAAACTTTGACAATATGCAACAACAACGTGCCAGAAAGATAGTAATCGAAGTGACACCCAGGAAGGGTATGCTGTGTGTTTGAAGGAATCTGGTTATCATTCTACATAGCAAGAAGTACTGTTGGGCAGATCTTTACGCTCAGAACTGTATTCATGACAGTTACTATGATTGTATCTAACAATTGAAAGGAATTGCCTGAAGCTTATCAACAGAAAGGATGTCGTATATAACGCTGACATGTTTTAACGCATTCCCATATAACGCAAATTCAATATCGCCAAACAATTAATTGTCTCTTCCTGTGTAAACTTTCTGAATGCTGTTTAATAGTTATAAAACATGTTTTCTGAAGATCCAGTGATTAGACCAACTGAATGGTGTAGTGGTTTCCTCATTCTTTATTCAAATTACAACAGATAATTTATAAATTTTTAACTCCAAACGCTCAACAGCTTTTAAGAAACCTGATAGTCGAGATGGCATTTATTCGTATGTGGTCCTTCGCCTAATTTTTGCCTAAAAGCGTAATAGTTGATTCCTTTACGTACCAAAGTATAATATTAAATCACACAGCATTGGCGAGCGAGCGGTGGCGACAGAAGGCGGGTTAGAGCCCCGCAGGGTACGTTGTTTTCTGTCTTTATTACAAGGATGCAAATAAGCAAGAAAATTTTACTACCCCAAGGAAAAAAGCTACTAACCCACATTCCGCAAGAGAAATCATTTACTTACCTTCCATATGATATTAAATACTCGCGCGAGCCGATGAATCACTCGTTCGGGCGACTGGGCGAGTGGTCATATGCATTCCTACTTTATTACATTTAAATGGGATGGGGTCTTGTCAGGGGTGTAGCCAGCAGGTTTGTGTAGGGGGGCGTCGTTTTTGAGGGGGGCAGCTACAATGTACAAAGCCAAAAAATGTGTTGCTGCTAGTGTTTTTGAGGCCTGAAAGAAAGGAAAATTTTGGTTTCCTTCTGGAAGACTAAAAACACTATTTTAGCTTATTATTATGATTACACTGGTATACAAAATTTTGCTTATTATTATTTCTTGATGAATTTTTATGTATTTTGACCCTCTGAACACGAATCCGGCACTTATTTTTATGTAGTGTCAATATTTTCAGTGATATAAGCATGTTTTATTTTTCTACTTATAGTGGTTTATACAGAGCAATTTGCGTGCATTTATTTTGATACTCGCTAGGTGGTAGCGTATTTGTTGTGAAAGATAATTGTTCGGAGTAGCAGAGAGATTCTAAAGACTCATAGCAGAATTGTAAATTGATTAAATAGTCTAAGCAATAATTAAGCTGTAGCCAATTCTGATAGTAATAAAATGGTCGCAGAGTGCTTCCTTCACATTTTCCACAGTTATTCTATATTATCGTATAAATCTATCTGAGTGCACGTGCGTGTTCAATGTCAGTGAGTAAGTGTCAGTGTGTAGTTAATGTATTTGAGCAACATGTCGTCGGGTCGGAAGTGCAAGTTAAGTACGGATTCCTTTTGTTATGTGTTTGGATATTATATTGGTCTGAAGCAGATGAAGCATAGGATTGTGCCTGGAACAATCTTGTGCAGCCTATAAAGTTTATTTCGGAATGGTGATTGGGGATCTTGACAAGCCATTGGCCCCACATGTTTCTTGTGGTAATTGCAAGTCGACGTTGGAACATTGGTTGAATGGGAATAGGAAAAGCATGCAGTTTGCCATTCCGCGAGTATGGAGAGAACCTACCAACCATCATGATGATTGTTATTTTTCCATGATCGACTTGACGCACCACAAGAAAGACAAGAACAGCTACAATACCCAAACATACCATCCTCCCGATCACCAGTTCCGCATAGTGAAGAACTCCCTACTCCCTCACCTCCGCCCTAAACGGTTTTCAGTGAAGAAGCAGCTCATTCCGACAGTTCAGATAGTTCGTTCGTTTTGGAAGATAGTGAGAAACCTCATTTGCTGAACAAAAAGAACTAGATGATCTGGTTAGAGATCTACAATTACCGAAAAATAAGTCCGAATTGCTAGCATCACAACTCAAAGAGTGGAACTTTCTACTTCCTTCCTAGAGGGGAACGTTTCCATAAGGACATTCAGGTAATGGAAAGCAGATACGAAGCAAGGTGGGACTGTGCGATGATGGGTGATTATAATTGGGGATTACTCCGTGACGAATGAACGTTTCCCACAAAAGAAAAAGAACCACTACCATTCACTTTCGATTACAGAATTCCAGTATTTGATGAACAATTTTTCCTCCAATCTCAAGTACTCTTGTATATTTTTATAAGAAATGTAATATTCATATATTTTGGTATTTATGTACTGTTATGTAGGTTTTTGTTACCCAGAAAGTTGATGTCCAAAATGTGTGTGTTATGTTTGTAGTTCAATGTTTCTATAAGATACAATTGTATAATATGTTACTGTTTCAATAAAAAACTGATATGCTTATATCATCACAAATTTTGACATTATGGGAAAATAACTGCCATGTTCGTGTTCAGCGGGTGCAAATCATTAAGAAACCGACGAAAAACCAACATAAGCACAACTTTGATCAAAATTTGTATACCAGTGTTATTATTATTATTATTATTATTATTATTATTATTATTATTATTATTATTATTATTATTATTATTATTATTATTATTATTATTATTATTATCCATAAATTATATTCAAGATAATTTTTATTATGCTTAATGAAGAACTACTGCCCGGGACCAAACGCTATTCTTTTGTGCATAACTATAAAGGTAACCAAGAAAGTTCTGTCCCTTTTCGTGGAGGTCTGAGTTCAATTGGACCTCACACTGTGAGTTGAATGCGAGTGGAGATAAGGTGAACGTCGGTTGTTGGTGTGGGTATATCCAGCATACTACCTGGTTGAGGCAATTCAGACACACCGTGAACTTGCGTAAAGACAGAGGGAACATGGGAAATCCACAGAGCGTCATAAGAGCATGTGTGCTGAACGAGTTCAAATGGAGGTCAAACGCCGCTGTAGCGGCACAGAAGATATGCCAGGCCTTTGATGAGGGTGTCGTGACGACGCGGACATTGCAGCGATGGTATAACAAGTTTAAGAACGATGACGAAACATCCGAAAACACTACGTGCCAGAAGACCAATACATGTACAAAGAGGAACTGGGACTACAATTCAGTATGTGGTGAAACCATTCGGCAGCACATCCCTCAACTTGTGAAGCACTACAAGTTGGGTCGATGGGTCTCTCATATTTTGACTCCGGGCCAGAAGGCAACGCTGCAGTCGCCTGTGTTTATTTACTGTTTCGGAGCCATTTCTGGACAGGGCGTTGACATGTGATAAAAAGTGTGTCCTATACGAAGCTCCACGGCGCCGTCATCATTGGTTAGCATCCCATTAACCGATTTCAAAACAGCAGAGACCAGCACTGTACCAGAAAAAGGTTCTTCTGTGTGTTTGATGCATCGTGCATCGGGAACTGCTACCAGCTGGTCAGAGTATCAATGCAACTGTGTAGTGTCAGCAGTTGAGCTGTGCTCAACAAAAACTCTAAACTCCGGAGCCATCACTTCTGAATTGCAAATGGGTCCTCGTTTACGGGACAACGCTAAGTCCCACGTGGCTAGGATGACTCAGGACACCATTTTCCGCCTTGGATGGGAAACAATATTGCAACCACTATATTCCCCGGGTATTGCACCGTCCAATTATCACCTGTTCAATTCTTTGGATAATCACCTTGGAGTACGCCAGTTCAAATCCCTAGTAAAAGTCCAAAATGCACCTCATAGTTTCTTCGTTTCACGCCCCACCAAGTTCTACCGCGATGGATTGCATGGCCTTCCACAACGTTTTCAGAAGGTCGTCGATGCTGATGGGGACTATTTTTGTTCTTCCAGTTTAGGTGACATATCGGTGTTCCAAGGTGGTGGGTGAAAAAGCAACAAAACTTTTTTTTGGTTACCTTTATATTTAAATTTAAGACCTTGTATACAGAACCTATCTACACAAGATTGATTTTCTTTGAAATTTCACTTAATTTTTTTATGGTTTCTTGACAAAAATATTTATTTATTATTCGTGAGTAAAACAAAACGTAATTATTTTATTACACTGAGTAGATATAAAAGAGAGCGAATGAAATCCAAATTGAATAAAAGCATTGTTTCTCACCAAATTGTCCATCCTCTATGTCTTTTAAAACACTTGTTAAAGCATTTAAAATATACTGTACTTACAAATCAGTTTAGTACCTTTGTTTTATGACTGTATTTGTAGTACCTTGTTAAAACGTTTGTCTTCAAACTGTCAAGTATAAATCGCAGTAAATTGGGTAATCTGCTTTCACAAAAAAGTATCCTATGTTTCGATCGGTATAAGGAAGTGATACTATACTATTTTTCGATCGGTATGGAAAAACAATATTTCTCCATACTATTTTACCATAAATTATTGTATGGTCAATAAACTTTGTTACTTATAAATGAATGAAGCTAGATAATTTTACTATGATGTTTTAAAAGCTGGTCATTTGAGGGGGGGGGGCAGGAAACCATCTGGGGGAGCCTGGCCCCGATGGACCCCCCCTTGGCTACACCCCTGGGTCTTGTGTTCTAGACCTTGCCGCCATGTTGATTGTGTTACCGTTACGTTCAAAAATTTGACTTTCTCCATTAGCTTACCACATTTTCTACAATTTACTTCTAGATTTATTAAGCCATAACTTTTACTTACCTTTTATAGATTTTCCTGATTATCACCTTATTGTTTCACAAACTGTAATAATGTACCTCATATCCATAGCTGCGTGTCTGTATACCTGCAGCCATGTGTACGAGAAGGTTCTAAAACACAGTTCCCCGTATATCGATTAGTAGCTAGGTTGGTTCCTTTCTGTACCAAAGTTTAATATTCAATTCACATAGTAGTGCCGAGCGAGCGTTAGCGAGTGAAGGCGGGTTAGAGCCTTGCAGGGTACGTTGTTTTCTGTCTCTATTATTGCTAAATGGGAAGGGGGACTTGTGTTCTAGAACCTTGCCTATGTTTACAAAACCAATGCTCATTTTATTTCCACAATTCTCCAATGCAGTAACCTTGGGCCAAGTAGTTCCGTCCGCTTGCCAAATAGTACCATGTTTAGAACCGCTTCGCTCTCCTTACAAATCATCAACACAGAAACGAGCGAATTATTCTTTTCTTCCTGATCAACTTTCAAAATTTTGCTACAAACAGACGACCAACTTTGAAACTTAACCCATACAGACAAATCGAAAGATGAACATTCAACTTCACTGCTCGAAATCATTGTATGCTGGTTACAACAATTTAATAGAATCTTCCATCTCTATTAGACCTTTGAATTACTTGTATATCGTAGGAGTAACATTTTAGTGTTAAGCAAACGACTTTGATCTGCAGAGAGTTTCGTTCTTCTTATTTTTTCTTTAAATGTTCCCCATCACTTCCCAACATATTTTTGTAAAATTTTATCTTCTTGACGCATTCCCATTAATTACATGAAGGTTAAGAATATCAATGCAAAATAATGTTACAAAAACGATTATGCATGCAGGAAAGAATCACCCACTTTTGTTATGTGGTTACTGCAAGCAACCTTTCTTTTCCTATACTTTTTTTTTTTTTGTTTTTTACTAAGACTTCCTAAAGTCAGTATGTTTCGATCAGTATAACTTCATCCTCAAAAACACTACCTAAGGCAGTAGTAATGAAATTTCAAACAGAAGTTCTTATTTCACGAATATAATAATAGGCTCATAAAATAGATACTTATTATGTTAATACTTTCGACTGTCCCTATATATAAGTTCCCTTTTATATTGAAACATTCCTTGTGTTTTTGTGTTTCCTGCTTACATTAATACGATTATTGACTTTATGAGTGAATTAACTGATTTCACTTCAACATTTTGCAAAAATTGCATACACATAATTTATCTGTACAGATTTTTTTCATCCTAAGGCTAGTTTTAGACGGAAGCATTTATCGTAGCAAAAATCGTATTATCGATATCCTACCGTGTAAAGTAGCAAACGCTATAGCATTTCCCATGCCATGGCATATCCTATGGCATTTCTTGTCGATAGAACCTGCTCTATTTCGTAGCATTTTCCCCAGCATTTCTGCTCCGATTGCAGCGCCGTGGTGTGTTAAAAGGAAGCGATGTGTGGGAAATTTAATTGTAGTAAAGAAAAATGAGGATGAGTAGGGATACTATTATTTTGTTGATTAAAAAATATGAGGAACATCCTTGTTTGTACAAAGTTAAAAGCGTGCAGTTTCACTATACGGATACACACAGAAATTCATTAAAAAAACTTTCTCGTTTCATTTATTGGTGTGCTCTTGCATTCTCCGATGCAGGTTCACTTTAACAGGTGGTAACGTGCAGTTTTACTATACGGATCCATAGTATAAGTAATAGTAGTAGTAGTAGTCTAGTAGTAGTAGGAGGAGGAGTAAGTAGTAGTAGGTGTATTAATAGTAGTAGTAGTAAGAGTAATAGTAGTAGAAATAAGTAGTAGTAGTAGTAATAGTAGTAGAAGTAAGTAGTAGTAGTAGTAGTAAGAGTAATAGTAGTAGAAGTAAGTAGTAGTAGTAGTAGAAGGAGGAGGAGGAGTAAGTAGTAGTAAGAGTAGTAGTAGGAGTACTTAGTAATAGTAACAGTAGCAGTAGAGTAGTAGTAGTAGTAGGAATAGGAGTAGGAACGGGTAGTAGTAGTAGTTGGAATAGGAGTAGTAGTGGTAGTAGTAGTAGTAGTAGCAGCAGCAGCAGCAGCAGTAATGGGAATGGGTTAGAAGCCCCGAAGGGGATGGTTGGGTTCTGTTTTCGATACAAAATGGGGAAATTACAGACTTGCCAAAATTTTATGGCAGCTTATTGAAAATTACGTGCATTTCAGGTTCGACTTTAATTTCTATATTTCCACATAAATACCCATCTCAGATGTAAGTGCACACCATATTTCCATTACTTATACACTACTCTATTAAAATATTAGAAAATTCTTCTGTAAATTTTAAAATCTATGGATCTGTATTGTATTCCTGCACCGTTAGAAGTCTTTTGTATCATAATAACCATATGCGAAAAAGGGCTTTAGAAGAACTTGTGACTGAAATATCTGTTTTTAGTTTTGGAGCCATAATTGCGCTCTTCTCCAGTGATTTGTTTGCTACGTCACGACAAAATGCTTATCAAAATGCTACCGTGTAAAAGCACAATATACTTTTCATGCCATAGAATATTAAACGAGATTTTTGGTAGCACATCTGCTACGAGAAATGCTACGATAAATGCTTTCGTCTATAACTGGCCTAAAAGGTGATAATGGAAAAAGAACTTCGAAAGTGTTGTAATAATGTGTTAAGTGTTCCAGTTGAATGCACTCCCATCATGGTTGTGAAGGGTGTAATACTAGGAGAGACACAAAATGAAACCCTACGTAATGCTCTTATGTGATTGCTACGATATATACTATGTTTTATAGTAAGTAAGTCATTTGAGTCATTTAGTACCGGCGTTTTTTCCTGAAGCATTGAAGGTAGCAGTTCTTAAACCAATATATAAAAGTGACAAGAAAAAATTTACTACGATATATCTTATGCTTCATACTTTTTACAGACCAATATCTACCTTCTCCAAACTTTTTGAAAAACACTTATGTATATAAGACTAGTAAGCTTTCTAAATAAATTTAATTTGATATTTCCTGCTCGAAATGGATTCAGAAAGTCTAATGAAACTGTTCTTTATTGTTTTCTCTATTCCGCTTTAAATTTAATAAACGCTAAGAAGTATGACACCGGCTTATTTCTTGATCTTAGCAAAGCTTTTGATACAATTGATCATGGAATTTTATTTGAAAAATTACAAGATTATGGTATTAGGGGAAATGCTTATGAATCGTTTAAATCGTATATGTATACAAGGCAAACAGTTGAAATTAACTGTCTAACTCGGGATACGCAGGGAGTAAGCAAATGTTATTCAGATACCAAAGAGTTAAAGCTCGGAGTTCCTCAAGATTCTATCTTAGGCCCTTTCTATTTTTAATATACATGACTTGCCACGATGTTTAGACTCTGCTAAAAATGTTCTGTACGCTGAAGATACAAATATATTAGTAAGCGGAGAATCTTACGTTGAGTTATGTGATGCAGTGGACTCCACCATGTCTGCAGTCAATGTCTGACTAGGTAGAAAGTCTTCATGCACGTGCTTTCACGTCGTAAAATACGAGATAAGAGAGCGCCCTTGTGTAACAATTAACGGCAAAAAATATAAACTTATGTTTCGGATATCAAATTTCTTGGTCTTTGAGTGTCAGATACATTAGATTGGAAAATTCACATTCAAAAATTATCTAGTAAGCTGGCTCAAACCAGTTACATGTTAAAACTTTTTACGAAATAGTGTCAGTCAGCATGTTCTGCCCACAACTTATTTTGGACTTTTTCATTCTAAATTGAAATATGGTATTATATTCTGGGAAACTACTGCATTGCTAAATTCCATATACTTTTTACAAAAGAGATCTTTAAGGTTTATAACAGGAAGTAAACCTCGAACTTCTTGTAAACCTGTATTTAAATTTCTTGAAATCTTACCTCTTCCATGTATATATATATGAACTTCTAAAATTAGTATGAAAAAGATATACAGATAGGTACAAGCAGTTTCCGGGTGACCTCAGATATTCTTTTATATAATACAAGACAGGAGTCGTATCTTCATGTAGAGTCTTCACGTTTGAAAGCGCATAAGTGCATATCGTGTGACAGTGAATATTTATAACAAGCTTCCTTCCACTTTAAAAAGTAAAACATCCAGTTTCAATAAAGCAGTCAAATACTACCTACTCGAGCACTACTTCTATTCTGTAGAAGAATATCACGCAAATCCAAAATCAGTTATATCAAAAAAAGCTGTACCATGGTTTATAAGGTTTAAAGTGTATATATATTTTTTGCATATCTATAATGTAAGGGTTTATTAACTGTTATTTTGTTTTTATATCGTTATATTTCTAAATTAGAATAAGGAAACATTGTACCTCTTTAACCTAAATTGACACCATTTTTAATATTGTACGTAAGATTTAAATGTATAAATATCTACACATTCAATGTTCTTGTGACGTGTCCAACTCATACGTTCACGTTGTTACAATTTCTATGAAAAAGGATGAAAATGAATACAAATACAAATATGAAAAAAATAGGAATTAATAAATCTAGACTTCGCCCTAGCATAGCAACCCCCTAGCTGTAGTCAAAATATACGAAATCCTTACTTATGTTTACTGCGGAAACTATACGGAGCACACTTTATTCATAAGCTTCATAGTATTGCACTTTTCCCACTACGGTACATCATTTCGCTACGGGATATGTGCAATCTAGCAGTATTCCTTTATATTACATACGTATATGTATGTTACATACGTCAGCTACATATTTTATACGTTCATCAGTATGTGAGATCCTGACGGAATATTTACAGTTCTTTCGGTCGTACGAAAAGTACGTTTATTCAGAACACGTATATTGAAAGTACATACAAAACATGTTTTGAGTTATACGTTTGCTTCAGTATGTTACATAGAGCTGTACGTTAAGTCCATAAACTACAGGATTTAAGCATGTAAATTACACTTTTCGCACACCACATACTTTTTTCTCAGTGCTCATTTGCTCGGGTGTTGGCAGTCATAGCGCGCGGTCTTGTACTAGCCTGATGCTAGTCGATCTTATTGCACGTCCGTTCTACGAAGACGTTCAGAACCTTCTCTGCTGGTATGGTAATAGATATGATATCCATCGCTGCCAACATAGCTGCACAACTTATGCTTCACGGAGAACGTGGTGACGGATTCGATGATAGAACCAACCAGCCACATGAAGGCTCACAATACGACGTCGTTCGAACTCGCTCATTTGACTGAATGGAGCAAGAATAGATCATTTTGGTATGTTGTCTTGCTTTGTTTACTGTTTGAGTCATATTAATTCACATGCTGAAATCTGTTTCTGCTCATTGGCAACACAGAATGGACACAGATGTCGCTAACGCCACTTTTTTCTGCGATCTGTTCGCCGAAACAGTAACTACGTTCATAATCTCGTATTACCATAGAAAATAATACTGGAAGCCCATCAATATCCCTTATCTATTACAGGACGGCAGATAACTTATCCCTTACAATATCTCTTATCTCCGGCAATAAAGAAAAAGTAAATTTTACGAATTACTTGTAGCTACTTTTCACTGAGATTTGTAGTGTTTCGAACTCCCATTTAGATACTTCCTGTGTCAATATTCCGGCAACACTGCTTGTAACGAAAGAGAATTGCTACCATGGAAGAACGGAGAAAAGATGAATTGTAGTTTTATTAATTTCTTTTGCACAAATTATGAAATCACATTGATTGTTTCACATTGTTAAATAATCAAACACCTGTAAACGTTTTCTTCAAATAATATTAGAAGATACCATTCTTATCTTGTTGAAAATCTATATCCATTGAAATTGACAAACAGAGGTAATGATATTTTCTTTTTCTCGGTTGCTAGAGCTTGTATTTCGTATATAATGTTTACATTTGTTGGTTATGTTTACGGAAAAATCATAAACAACAAATAAAATGTTTATTTCTTTTTAACTTTGTTTATCTACTTCGGTTATTTTTTCTATTAGGAAATTTAGATTTCGAGAAAGTTGCCGACATCAGTTAGTATGCAAGGAATTGTTTCTGATTTGTTCTAATTTGAGAGCGTGTATGAAGTTTACATTTAAATTAAAGATTTATCTTCATATTTAAGTTTGAGATATTACGTTTCATATGTACGTTTCAAATATTCTATACAATTCTTTACTTAAGAAAGTATTTCGATGAGAGGGATAAAAGTTTGGCAAAAAAATCAAAAATATATTAGAATATATTAGTTAATTGCTCTAAAAACAAGTATAAACAAAAAAGACAATTTCTTACGACAGAAATTACCCTAGACCCTCCTCCTCAAACTATAAAGGTAGCCAATTGGTCATCACACCGTGAGTTGAATGCGAATGGAGATTAGGCGAAGGTTAGTTATTGGTGTGGGTATATCCAACATACTACCTGGTTGTGGCAGTTCAGTTACACCGTAAACTTCCTTAAGGACAGAGTGGACATGGGACCTCCACGAAGCGTCATAAGAGCGTGTATGCTGTATCAGTTCAAACTGGGGTCAAATGCCGCTGCAGCGGAGCGGAAGATATGCCAGGTCTTTGGTGAGTGTGTCGTGACTACGTGGACAGTGCAGGGGTGGTTTAACAAGTTTAAGATCTGTGACGAAACACACAAAGAAGCACCACGTGCCGGAAGACCAACACATGTACAAAATGAAATCTTCAGGCAGCAATTGAGGCGAACATTGGCCAGACATGTGAGGAACTGAAAGTACAATTTCAGAAGTTGTCACAGTGAACATGTTAATCCACAAATGTTTTCACCTATATGTTAATTAGTCTAATTAAACAGACGACGCCACAATAATTTCTCAAGAGGTTGACTATAAGAAGAAATAACTTTTCCTCGTAACTTACGGCATTATAACTTTATCCCATGTAATACACTACAAGAAGAAATGCGTAAAAAAGGACTTCTAGATGCCAACTAGTGCAATATTGAGAGTGCAAGAAATTTTCAGAGATAATGGTAAGAGGAAATATAGTATTTCCTTTTAGTAAATTGCATTATATCTCCTATTCTGTTGCATTTCGAAGGATTTTCTATAATTCAAACAGAAGTCGCTTTTATTTTCTTTAATTATTTTTTACTTATGACACATGATTATATTCGCAACTTTATCAATATCCCCTATTACGTTTCAGGTGTTGATACAGCATAAAATTCCAAGACATGGATATCATGGAGAGGATATGCTAGTGATGAAGAAACAGCAACAGTAGCAGAACATCCGAAAGAACAAGTAACAACTTATCTGAATTACTCTTTCTATTTTTGTCTCTTTGAGCAAAGAATTTCTGACTACGAAAGAAGGAATTAGTTTCTGTGATGGAATATTCCAGCAAATGACTGTGGGGCATGGTGGCTCTGTACTAGAGCGCTTGACCATAGTTCGTGGGGTTCCTGACCCGATCCCGACCAAGTAAGTTTGTTGTTTAGCCCATGTGTTTTCTCGTGGTTCTTCTGCTTTCTTCCACAATCTCCTTCCACTATTTTTTCTATTAACATTCTTACCTTAATGATCCGTCCCCCTTATCTTCACGGGCATAATAATGGGACGTTAAACTAAGGATAGGATAATCATTTGGATTTTATTTCATTTTCATTTCAAATGACTGGGATTAAGTTAAATTATCGCCAAGTGTGATGAATCCAAATGGTTATTCTCTACAATACATAAGTTTTATTTTGTTTAAATAATATGGTTGAAACTACCAACTTATATGCCCCATACACCGTGTGCGTGGGTTTTCTCGGGGTTCTTCCGTTTCCTCCCACTTTCTTCATTCCACCATTTTCATTCATCACTCATCATCACCGTCTCCTTTAGCCTCACCGGCATAACCGTGGGACGTAAAACTCAAAGTTTTTATTTTTTATATGCCCCATAATAAGGCAAACCACTGAAATCTACAAACAAAGCTGAAATGAGTTCTTTCATAGGGTTTCATTTGGTGAGAAGTTGTTCTGAAATATTCACATTTGTCTGGATTGAATTAATAATGTTCCAGAATTCGATGAAAATAAAGGAGAGACTACATTAAAATGACAGAATATCGTAGGAAGATACACATTTATTGCTTTGTACAACTGCTTCTGTTGGAGAACGATGATGCCTGAAGATCTTTCAGAAATACGTATTTCATATTCACACAACACCACATTAAGTCATTTTATCCATTGATATGGACATGTTATAAAATGTATGCGCATAAAAGTATCTTTTCAATGTTTTGTTTCGTTCGTTTGTATTGTTAAACATTTTGACTGCCATGAGCATCATATGTGATGCTCACTTTATTTTTCCCTGGGGCCATGAGCACCATATATGATGCTCATGCTTGATATCACAAATTACTAACTTATCCAGGTTCTTGAGCATCATATATGATGTTCATTGTCACAGATTACTGTGAGACAATGATAGTCACATAAGGTGCACGGCTCCCATTGGTACATTTTCGGGAGAAACAAAATATCGCGACAAACATGTGATATAACTATCCATAATCGAGCCAAAGGTACGATGAAATTTATGGCCTCCTGGAACCAGTACCCTCAAATCACGTTGGCAGTAAACCTGTAATCCCTTGTTCTTGTTCTGGTAACCTCACAAAGAGGTTGTACAAAGGAGGAGATGTGGCGCCGTAGTACATCCGCTATGGCTAGTGATGGGTAAATTCCCAGGAAGATATTTTTCGGGAATATTCCCTGGGAAGATTCCCAAAAATGGGAATTTTCCGGGAATTTATGTATATACAATCACAAAGAAAAGTGCATTCTATTACTATGTTATGATTTGAAAATTAAATTCGTTTTTATATCACAGTTTATTATTACTGTAGTCCCCAGAGGAGTCTTTAAAATGTATATTTTGAACGGTGTCATGTTATTTTATTAATATTTTATTATATTTAGATGGTGCGCATAAATGGATATTTACAATATGTTCTATGAAAGTAAATATGTTTCAAAAATGGTATAGTAAGTCCACATACTTTTAAACCGCTAAACAGTTTAAATTTACATGTAAGTGATTTTTCTAAACTTAACTCTACTTACTCTTACGATATTATAAACATATTAAATTTTTATATGGTATAAACAAATTTAGTTGGGTAAGAAGACACATGTCCCACCATTTTATGAACATTTGCGCATAACTATGTATGTTCACTATATTTGCAAGATACTTTCTTATCATTATAATTTTGCATGTAACATTAGGGCGTGTCGATTTTTTCAATTTTCAAAATCCTAAAATGAGGGGTGCTAAAAAGTTGAGACTTGACATTGTATTTCGAAGCATATATTTACAAATTCGATATAATGTTGTTTTGCTAGGTAAATATCAGTCCAAAGTTTTATCATTTTCGTTGGTTTTCTTACAAATTTACTTTTGTTGTTCATAGATGGCGCCAGCGTTGTATTTCATTTATTGAGCGAAAATACATGCTTGTTAAGATTAGTTTTATCTATTTGCACATTGCTGAATTACAGTTTTAATATTATGTCAAATTTATATTCTACAATCATTAAATTAGATACATTTTCATTTTTAAATGGGTGCTAAAGTTTTCACATTTAATATGTAATAACTCCAAGGGTATAAGATTGAGAGCTTCAAATTTGAGTGTGTAAACTTTTTCAACTAGTCCTTATATTAACATCGTGGTTTCTTGGTGTTTCTTTACAATGACTTCTAAGACAAAAACAAAACGTAGGGTCTAATACATTTACACATAGGAGTAATTTGATTGGAACCGGCAAAGAATTGTTACCCTCTGAACTTCCCGTCATTAAGCTATGTTGTCATGCAGAACATTTAGTATGGTGTCGGCTTGCGTGCCACACCTGCCTTATCTACTGCCGCTCTTATGGATGTTAGCTTGATGACCGACAAAGACCAAAGGCTTGTGATTGATCACAATAAAGTGAAGAAAGCACAAGAAAAAAAATAAAATCCGTGGATCAAGAATTTGATGAGTTCTGTCAGCAAGATATAATCGACTGCATCTTCTTTGACGGTCGTGAAGATATTACGAACGTTATATTGGTAGCATTAAATTCAAATCACCAGTTCCCTGGGATTATATGAGAATAACACTATTCTGTTTACAGCGAGCAAGGTGGACGCTATCTTTATCATTTCACTCCTCAGAAAGTTTGTGACAATAAAAAGCAAGCTGAAATTTTTGCAGATAATCTTGAAGATTTTAGAAGGGCATTGATAAAATCTTACAAGCAATTGGAGGTGATTCTACTAACGTCAACACTGGTTGGGAAGGTCGTACTATGCATTGGGTAGAAGTCAAACTCGGTCGTAAGATAAATTGGTTAGTGTGTGCTCTTCACACCAGCGGGTTACCTTTGCGACACTTAATCACAACACTGGATGGCATAATTTTGTGTAGCAATCAATGGAAATGTACTATTGGAGATATGCTAGGCGCAGTTACTGTACTTGAAATCGATCCTTCCTAGCAAAAACTCCCAATTGGAGAGCCTCTTATTGCGCTGAGTGAAAATATCGTAAAAGATTTATCTACAGATCAAGCATACGGATATCAGATTACACAGGCGATTCACACTGGAAAACCTCCATGGGATCTGGCGCTTCTTGAAATTGGTCCAGTCAGTCATTCAAGATGGTTGACTACAGCAAATAGAGTGCGTCGTTTGTGGGTTTTAAATACGAACTTAATGTCAAATATCTCATAAATATTAGGCGGATAGTGAAATACATTGTTAGTGTCTATTACCCTGCTGGTTCAACATCAAAGTCAAGCATTGCTGAGAAAAAGGGCCCCGCCACATCTCGTTTCAACTGTAGTGACTTAATATGCAGAAGAAGATTGTTGTGGATGCTGTACTTCAAAAGATACTTAACATGAGAAGTGAGGCAGTACAAGGAAGTCTCTCTGTACGTCCGAGGAAAACACCTGCTATCGACCCCAATGCCTTGTTCGTTTTAGAGATGATCGACTGGTCTAAAGGTGTTTATGAACTTCCCTTGACATGCAAACTTTCAACAGAAGTAGTAAAGAAATTTGTAGATGTTCCGATGAAAGTACCACAGTGGCCAAATCACGCTCAATCTATGGAAAGGTGTATGAAACAAGTCACAGAGGCAGCAGCAAAAGTCTATACCCATGAGAAACGTGAGGAGTACGTGCAGTGGCGTATTTATGATTTTCTTTCGGGGGGGGCTTTCCTAACTTTCGGGGAGGGCTTTGCCTGAAAATGTGAAAATTCTGCAAGATATTTCATATACTTTACTATAGTAAGTAAGATTTCGGGGGGGGCTTAAGCCCGGAAGCCCCCCCCCTAAATACGCCACTGAGTACGTGATAGTTCAAGAAGCAAGTCCACAGATGATGTCCGAAAATGAATCAAAACAGGACATAATGGAACTTGTTTTGTGAATAACTTGTGCGTTAATAGTATTGCTTACTTGTTGAGGTTATCACAAAATGTAACACAAATGTAGCATATATATAGTAATACTATAGTAGTAAGAAGTATATGAGCTGTATGATGCAGCAGTTACAAAATAATCATTATAATTGAAAATTAGTAGTTTGTTAATGTGGTTGAGTAAGATATTTTTATAATGAATGAAAAATGTGTTTCTCAAGATTTGTAACAGAAGCTACACACTTCAAACATGAAAAATGTTACATGGTTTTACTAAAACAATTATAAAGTATAATAGTACGTAATCAAAATAATGATCTCTGTTTTTAGTAACTTCAATGCAACAATATAAAGTATAAATACAGTATTTCAATACGTACGTCTATGTATGCAGAAATTTTATTGAGTGTTTTCTCAAAGTTTTGGTTATATACGCTTTCTTACTGTACCTCTAGCTTTATTAATATGTTTGATGATTAATAAAATGTTTCATACGGAAAAATAATTTATTTTATAGCATCAGATGACATTTCTGAAAGTATTTCAGCATGAAATTACGAAAACTGCTCTTGTGCTATATTCAAATCTTGATTTACCTAGCTAGAATTTCTTTAATCACAAAACTAAGTGTGGATTTGACTTTCTCATACCTAAAAGCATACTTTCAAGACACCTCATCATGAAAAATTGCAAAAAGTATATTTCACCCTCAAAAATGACACGCCCTAATGTAACATTGCCACACACGACCTTTCTTCCTGACCATTTCTCGAAATTTCATGCTTTAATTCACATGTAAGAGAAGTCCGAGTACCTCTTCAGAAATTCAAGTCAGAGAGAGAAGACAGACCGACGTCTATTACTAACGGTGGTTCAGGGTATATTAATAGTACTTCACCTCTATTTCTACATTACCGGTACTTTACAAAATGGTTCCTTTTCATCATATGTAAATCAGTACTTTGCTACTTCTCGCTATTGTTTAGCTTTGGGGGGCTTTTGCACCTACTTTTTTTTTTTTTTTTTTTTTTTTTTTTTTTGGCGAAATTCTATTCCGTTGCGCTTGTTTTATGGTTTCATACGTTAAATTACGTTACCAACATTAAATTCAGACAGCATTGCCGAGCGAGCGTTAGCGAGTGAAGGCGGGTTAGAGTCCCCGCAGGGCACGTTGTTGTCTATCTTTGTTACCAACAATTCATTTTATTTATCACATAAATCAGATACCTTTACGGTTTGCACAAATCCCCTACTGCCCTAAAAAAAATGTGTTCGATACTTTCTTGACTAGTTGAACACCACTATCAACTCATTTCTTCCGTAAATCATCCTACTTTTTTGCTAGTTTTGGCCACCCAATACGAAAGAATTTCCCTAGTTTTTAGTGCAAAATGAAATGGAACTTAAAACATCATATTATTAGTTATATAAGGTACAGTCAAAGAATTTAAAAAAATTTTAACCTCCAAAAACCTAGAAGTAAATCATAATATATTAAAATAAAGTAATTAGTCATATGGTTCTTATAATTTCGAAGATAAAGTAAAGAAATGGAAATAAATTCCTTCCCGGGAATTTATACGCCAGGGAAAAAAACAGGGATATTCGCATTTTTAAAATTCCTTCCCACCAGGAATATTCCCACTGCCCATCACTAGCTATGGCCCTGGAAAATCCCTTTTATGTCCCTCAAATGCAGGAATAACTTTTTCTTCTTTTTTTAAAGATTAGATAAGAAAAATAATGTTTGAAAGAGCTCTTAGAACTTACTCAATACATGATTTATCGAGGAACGTATTACTTCCTAACTTTTTCGTTAGAGGCTCCACATGAAGTTGTCAAAACCAACATTGAACTGCTCTGCCATCTTTTGAGATAATGCTTAATTAACTCACGTTTCATATAGCTACGTAATATGCAATCTAAATAATATATAATAAGTTGCCATTTTTATAGTAAAACGATAATCTACAGTAGAACGAAACTTGCATAGATATTGTACTGTCATTGGTTTACGTATCTACTCAAAATTTCAGAGTTGTCATTAGTATAGGAGGATGAAGAGAAGAAAAAAAAATGACACTTAGCAAACTCACATAATTTTACACCTCACATAGAAATACTGATTTGCAACGTTGTTATACATGCTCAGAGTTGCCAAACCCAGAGAACAAAATTATTGATGTTCATTTAAAAATTATCGTATATTACAAAAAACAAAAAACAAAAAAAAAAAAAAAAAAAAAAACGTATATTTGTTATACACGCGATAATTATAGAATCAAGTATACAGCTACCAATAATAGCAATAATATATAATAAATCTATAAGGTACTTGCAGCAAATAAGGCCCACCTTAGAAAAAATGCTTCATTTGTAAATGCTTATAATGTAATTGATATGTATTTTATTTGTCAATGTTTTGTCTATATTACGGTGTATTTACTTCAACTTAAAGATTGAACAAATTCTATGAAAAACATATTGAAAGAGAAACATACAAAATGACAAGAATAAGGTTGAACATATAATAAACAAGTTACCATTAAAAACGGATTTCATACTAACTTTCAACAATGTTTACACTTGATAACACTTGTAGCAAATGAATTCCTCATCATCGGCGTCGACCAAGAGAATGCATTCGTCATATACCCATACACCGCACCGTTAACACCATTTCACCGATCCATTCTTTGGCAGATAATGAACGATATTATGATACCTCGACCGCTCAGAACTGTGCTCGACGTAAGTGTGCTTAGAAATACCCCAAAATAGTGGTATGAGTCATTCGCATGGATTATAATTAGAGATTTACATTATGAAAGACATCAATGTAGAACTCGAACCTGCGAACCCCCATAGTCAACAGCATGATAGACCGCCCTACTTTAGAGGTCTGCACGGGCCGGAATTTTAACCGGAGCCCGGCCCGGTTCGTGAATTTCTAATGTGAGGCCCGCCCCGAGTATGAAATATGTTTTAGCATTCAGGCCTAGGCCTGTCCCGAGCTCGTGTGATAATGAAATAAGCACGAGCTACAGAAACTTTTGTGGATATTCAAACAATAAAACGTAAATGCCAAACAATTGCTGAGTAATTACGACTTTGTTGCACATGAGCTTGGGGTTAGTTGGCGTATAGCATTTTGAGTTGGTTGGCAAGTGCGCCAAACAACCCCATGTGGAATTTTATTTCATTTTACTTTTATTTTTTACATTGTTTGTTTTATTGTTATGTTGTTTACAGTACTACCGATCATTTACTTCAATGTTATAGAGTAGCATGCACGTATTAGATTACTGTCAAAATTTAGAAATCGAGGTGAGACTGTATGCCGGACTCTGAATTTTCTGAATAGGCCTAATTCTCAGGATCAAGAATATTTTGTATGTGCTCTTTTGTTACAAAGATAGAGTCCTAGCTATTTCTTTTTCTTTCTTTGTGGAAAGTAGGAAATAAACTGCATTTCTCGATATTTCAGCTATAACATATCTTGGTTTCTCTTAGCTACTTTGTGAACAGGGGGAAATAAACTACGTTTCTTGATAGTTCAGTTATTTTAATTACATTTTGAAATAATATGAAGAATTAAACTACACCAAATCATATTAAAACTTATGTAGTTTGATAATCTTGTAGCTTTCAATGTCATGACAACCAAACTAGAATGAAGGAAAGAAGTTCTCATATTTCAAAATGCTGATTCTTTTAACTGATTCCGAAAATGCTGTTCGGAACAAAAGTCATTTCAAACTTCAAATACCCTACTTCAATGCAATATATAGAATAGAATTTAGAAAAATAATGTTTATTTCTAATAAACCCACTGTTTGTTTGCGTATTGCTATATTTAAAAAGTATGCCAACTAGCCCCACAATATCAGCCAACCAGCCGCCCCCCCAAAGCTCATGTGAGCCCCCTATTGTATATATGAATATACAATATTTGTCATAATTTGAATGCAATTTGTCTTAAAATCCTCATATATATACCTTCTGCATCTGAATGCCCCCCCCCCCCAAAAAAAATTTACGGAGAAATCTGCGCTCTTGTTATTGAGCACTTCCTCTAGAGCTACAATGATTAAATTTGGTATGATTGTAGCTTTCCGAAACTAACATAGAGGGTAATTGCCAAAAGTGAATATTTTAAATTTTTTTTAGAGGATCTAAAAGAGGGTATGAAAAATTTCCCTATGTTATTTAAATGGGCCTTTTTTTTAACCTATAATCTCATGTTTTAGGTACTTAGAATTGGAATAAAAACTTGAAACTCTGCATGCTTACATGTTTTCGTTAGCACTACCTAAGTAAATCAGTAAAAATAAAACAATTCCAACTTTAGAGTGGTTTTATAGGGAACTGAAAACTCTTTCCCATGTTATATATATTTTGATGTATTCTACACCTCAAAATGTTTAGACACTTCCACAGATTAGAAGATGAAATTTGGCATGATTTTAGCCATCCAGAACTAACCGACAGAAACAATGAAAAAGCGAATATTTTTAAATTTTTAGAGGTCTAATGGGGGACGCAGAAATTCCCATGTTATTTAAATGGGCGTTTTCTTGGGTACAAAACCTTATCTTTTAGACAGTTGAAATATGAAAACAAACGATAGAATTGTGGGCTCAAGAGGGGCGAGGCCCCGGATGGGCATATTCAGGAAATATGAAGAGCAAGTTCATGAAATTCACTCTTGATGGAAACGCCGATAGATAAGAAATACGAGGCCGTAGGCCAAGCAGACTCGGGGGTGGAGTCCCCAGGTAGCGAAAGGCTAATCTTTATATAGATCTGAAACTTTAACAATCAGAGCCTATATATATATATATATATATATATATATATATATATATATATATATATTGAATAACAATTTAACTGTTTTCTGAGATTGTTGTAAATGACACTGGTTTGTGTTAGTATTTTTTTTTGTTTTAAATAAAATTGGACTAACATTCGTTCAGTTCTCAGCACATTTTATACCTTATTAAATCGTCTTGAATTAGAATAACGCTGATCATGTTCTGCTATAGTACGAAATTCGTCGCTTATAATTTGTTACGGTGCTACATGAAAAAATGAACTGAATGACATACCTGCTTCTGCATAATACGAAACAATGTTTTCAATAGTCATTTACTTTTATTTCACTATAGCCAACAACACGCATACACATATATTGCATGTCGTCTTTAGATTATGTAAACTTTATTAAATATCTGCATATCTTGTATTTAAGTTGAATTGTACTGGGGCTCCTTTGTGGTTAATCGGTTAGCGCGTCTTTGGCGTTGGACTCTCGGATTCGATTCCCGGCAGGAGCTCATGTGGTTCGAATTACACGTTAATTAATAAGTCCTCGTCTAATATAGCCTCGCTGCTGAACGGGGCGTTAACCTCAGAATCATTTTGATTTGTACTCCTTGGAATAGAATTTAAATACAATAGGAAATCGAATATACGAACTAATTGGGACCACAGGTAGTTCGGATTTTCAAATTGTTCGGATTTTCGAAAATGACCAAGAAAATGCCATTTAAGCTTAAATATACTTACGGTACGCTAGAGTACATACGGTACATACGGTAGAGTACGGTATGCTCTTTTATCGATACAGTGGTTATATAGTACATACAGTAATTACAATACTGTACGTAAGGCAGTAGTGCCCACCTCCCTTATGTCCATGACAAACCCCCCTTAATTGTCTATCCATAGGTGTTCTTCTATGAAAAAAACCTTTTTGATTAATTTTTACACCCCCTCAAACATATTTATACAGATTTTTACCCCCCCCCAATATTTCAATGACGCAGTTTGCGTCATTGTTCCCCCCTTTGTGGGCACCCCTGCGTAAGGCTACTTACATTTAATGTTTCTGAAGAACTTGCTCGTACACTACATTACACTGTTCTTGTAACTCACACTTGAAACTTAACTTGTTTAGGCCTAAGGGAAATTAAAAATAATAATAAAAGAAAATATATGTATGACAAACAATTACACATGAATGAACTTTTGTAAAAACACTGATTTCACTCAACGCCGACGGACAACCCTTTTGTTTGTTTATTGCTAGCGCTAAGACAAAATGTAAAAAACTTCTAAGAACCGCGTTCGAATTTTTGAGGTCCTACTGTAAATATTTATTATTTTCTCATGCAGGTAAGACAATGTGAATTTAAATGTCTAGTCGTAAGTTTCCAAAAGTATTAACGTTTTGAATAAGAAAATCCAATATTTATTTCACGTCGAAGAATCTCTCGAAATTTCGACAGCCAAAGTACCAAACCATCCAGTCATTCATGACAAGGAACAGTACGAATCCTCACGTAAAACAACAAACCATTCACAGAAGTATAGAAAACGACCATGCATATGGACGAAACACCAACTCACATAATTACATATGACAGATATACTGATTGTCAAAACACCACATAAAGTATACAATTTCGAAGACATTGAATCGATAATGATTTCGCATGTGGTACTACATCAACTAAGGAGCCATAGGGCCCGTTATTATTATGCAGAACGTCCTCAATTCAAAATGGATCAGGCTGGTGTCTTTAAATTCTGATAAGTAGAAGTGATGAAGTGATCTATTCTCAAAACTATGATCACCTTACTTCAGGGGAAAACAATGCTGTGAGTTCCGGCATTTTCACGCGCACTGCATCAACATACCAAGCACTATCCACGATATCTTCAGTATTGGACTTCTCTAAATGACGGAGGACTAGAATCTGATTAAATCAAATACTATAACTCTTAATCCTTACGTCATCAGCGTCAACCTCGCATTCAGATCCGTTGACACTCTGTAGATCCACGAAATGAAAGTAACACAAGAGACAGTACTATTTATTACATAGCTAGTTGCTAGGTTAATATGATGCTTAGCTAATTATTGAGACTAAAAAATAACCTCTACTAACATTTCTTCATAAACCTTTTCACATTTCACAAGGCATCATGTTAATTTCCAGGCATTCGTTGATTTGTTGGTGTTAAGACCCCTGCTAGTTCTGAGTTGTTTATATACGAGGATTAGTCGAATGTAATGCAATAAGTCCAAAACCCAAACAGCAAGTGTCATTGTATACCGTAATCTACATATGTATAAAGTCAAACTGGCCCTAGAGGTAGCGTGGCATGATACATATATAACACAGAGTCTTTTCACAACAATGACACTAAGTATTCAACAACGTTTGATACCTGAAGTGATACTGAATGATTTCCAATTCGTGCCTAACGCTTCGGAAACGAAACAAAAATATTTGTCATAAAAACGAGAAGGTGCACTGAACAACAGAGCAACAACTCGAGGATTCCAGAAATTTGTGGTGGTTGTTAAACGGTCAAGGGCTAACCAAGGTCCGTCCGCCTCTAGGTTACTGATTGTGAGGTTATACGTCAAGCTAGTGATGAAACATTTGTCAACAAGCACACAATTTTCAAGCAAACTCGGCATGTTCCAGTGTGCTGTAGTTCGTGATGTTCACGAAATTGAAACAAATCAGTGGTTGTCGCATTGTGCTACATGAGTAAACTCCATCTTAGGCACAGAAAAGTATGGATGTGAATTGTCTGAAGTAGATCTTCACGTGGGAAGAAAAGCGAGTTTTGTTCATAATGGGAATCAAAACAATGGTTTTGGATGCCAGCTTCTAGAACCAGTCGTCAAACAATTTCTTCTCAAGGGTGAATGCCTGCTCTATGTACGTTTTGGAGCTACTAAGGGATAATTCACTTGGAGCTACTAAGGGATAATAATAGTCGCAAGACCGACGCCGACCTTTACTTCAAACTGTTGAAGTAGAGGTATGCTGTACTACTAAAAATACCCTATCGTATTGAACACAAAGCGCTCCCTGCTGCAACAGAATAACGCAAAGCAGCACTCGATTTGAGAAAACAGAACAAAAGTTTGACGAATTTAATGGCATTAACTGACGCCACACCGAGCAAATTTTCCTGATCTTGCCTCTTCGAGTTACCATCTATTACGATCCATTGCCTACTTCTTGACTTCACGACACTCAACCAAATATCAGAAAAAGGAAACAGCAATGGTTGAATGGTTTAACTGATTTGTTTCTATTCAAGTACAGGACGTAGTACCGAGGAAATGACAACAAGGTGGCTACGGACAGTCGAACACTAAGGGATGTACTTTGCTTGTTAACCTACATTGAACTTGACAGTGTACCAGATACTTACAAAACTTATAACTTAATCTTAATTTATGTGGATAGAAATTTTTTCCAGTTACAGCCGTATTAGCCATTTTCATTTTTAATGGTTTTGTTATTTACATGAGATTTTTTTCATTTACCTAGGTTACATAGGTTTAAGACTGAATATTCATTTTGAAGATTTGTGAGTTTTTGGGTATGATGATGCGTTCTGGCTGATCGTAAATTTCTGTCTACCCGTCTGAAGAATATGAACGATTACATGAGTTTAGGTATTTTTGTGAGTTTGGGGTTAGTTTTATGGTTCAGGAATATCCAATTATTAAGATGTCAGGTAATTTGTAAACAACGTAATATTCTTTGAATAATATATGCACAGATCTGTAACCCATATTTACATTGAGAGTTGTTACAGCAGAGAAGATTGTAATTCTATATTTTTTTTGTTTCTACGGAAGATAATTAGTTGTCTGAATATGTCCAGCTACACTTCGAATCCAATCGATATATAGACGAACTTGAACATATGCTGATGGTAAGAATGCTCCTGGTGTGCAATATTGATTTCCCTGTGATGCTACTCCCACAACGACACCATCGGCTACAGCTGGACTGCCAGAGTCACCCTGCAAAACAAAGATTTGAATATAGTTTTTGCGTTTAGAACTTAAATAAGAAAAAATAAAAAAAACAACATAGTTTTACATTTACTCTTCTTCACAAACGCATACCTAATTCGGTTTCCCAATTATCAATACTTAAAAAAAAAGATTTGCTACTGAAATGAGATCATATTCAAAATAGAATAAGACAACTCTGTCGTATTTTCACATATATCGTATCTGAAAATGAGCCATAACCTATATAATTTTTTTGTGCTTTATATATATATATATATATATATATATATATATATATATATATATATATATATATATATATAATATTAGTATTTTGTGACTACGAATATGCTACACAAATAATTCATTCAACTCTGCAACAATTCACTCAGAAACATACAATATGTTTACTGAAGAATTAAATATTAATTTGTTGCATTTTACATCGTCATTATGAGAATGCTGAAATTAATTAATTGCAATTGAAAGTAAGAATTACTGAATTATTATGCCGCATAGTAAATGAGAAAAGAAAATTACCAAAACGTTTTAGTAACGTGGAGCGAAGCATAGTACGACATATCATTCTAAAAGAGCTCAAATAGCGAAATAAATATGTAAGTATACGTTATTAAAAATATAAATTACATTCTGCGTATGAAATCATTGGTTTGTTTATTTTTACCTAGAACGGAAAGTAAGCATAGTAAGAAGATGTACATTTGAAGATTTTTTTTTTTTTTTTTTTTTGGAAGAGGAACTTCCTTTTAACATTTAGCATCGAAAGACGCAAGCTGAAACACAATTTAAACAAAGAATACCTTCACAAAAGTGAAATGTAATAGCAATGTTACTTTTGTAGTTCGTATATGTGATTTACCAACTTTGAAGGGCAAAGCTCCAGTGAAATGTATTTATAAATAACCAGTGGCGTATTTAAGGGGGGTCCCGGGCTTAAGCTCCCCCGCCGAAATCTTACTTACTATAGTGTAGTAAATGAAATATCTGGCAGAATTTTTCACATTTCCAGGCAAAGCCCTCCCCGAAACAAGATCGTAAATACGCCACTGTAAATAACGGATTATACGAAAAATATTTAGGAGAAAACTATCAGGGAAAATAATAAAAAAAAATATGAACGAGTTTATTATAGAATTTATTTGGGCAATGTTACACATATTGAACAACCAAGCGATTAAAGTAGGAATCATCACCCGAATAGAAATAGTATGTTTTATCGAATGTTCTACAAATGTAGAATATTCATTGAACTTTTAGATTCAGAATCTTAGCATTATACTCAGAAACTTACTTAAGGAAATATGTTCAGCTCAAATATTAGCTGTTTGGTCACAAGATAATATTCACTTCAAATTACAAAGGCACGTAAGTATATTGTATCTAAAACAGAGAAACCTATGTTTAAAACCTACAAACATTCAATATTAACTGAGATTTCAACGGATTATTTAGAGAATAAATTTCAAAATTGTGAAATATATTGGAGAAGATTTATCTGGTTTAATCTGACTGATTTTCGTAGTGTACAAACCGTTTAGGCTAGGCTAAAGGAGACGGTGATGGTGAGACATGAATGAAATGATGGAATGAAGAAAGTGGGAGAAAGCGGGAAAACCCTGAGAAAACCTACGTACACAGGGTTTGTCCATCACAATGCTAACTTGGCGCGAGCTGTTATCGAAACAAGAACCCCATGCACTAGAGGTGAACGCTCTATCCCTCTATAAGCAATTAAATCAATGACAGCATTTTCCATCGCAAAGGATGGGCGACAATCAACCACTATAATGTTTATTTCTCCATCGAAAAACTTTCCTAAATTAAAAATCAGTTGTTTTTAATATTCAGTTTATTATTCAAAGATTATACCTAAGTAGAGCAAAAAAACAAATTTCAATGCCTACTATAATTAGCACACTTCTCATTCATTAAATTAAAATGTTCAACATGAGTCGGAACCGAAATCAGCTTCCCGATCAGCAAAACACTACGGTAAGAAAACACCTTTTTAGTTCTATCTAAATAACAGCAATAGTTGACAATTACGCATAACGGTATTTATATACTATTTGATTCATAAGCATGTTTTTTTTATTACCGAATAACAATCGAAATATATTGAATATTTTATGTTGCTAAACGAGAAAAAAAATCGAATCACCCTTCCCAAATCACGTGGCCCCCGTAGCATAGGTGCTAATGCTCTTGCATTCGGTGCGAGCGGTCCCGGGTTCGATTCCCGGTGGGTCACTTGGTCGAAAAAGCGTAAAACGTTTTCAGACCTGTCGCCCTGAATAAGGTTTTCCTGGGTTTTCCTCATTCGTACCAGGTAAATGTTAGGGTGGTACCTAACTTATAGGAAAATACATGGAAAATACATTTAGAGCTGTATCAAACATTAAGATCAATGCAGAAAAATCTCCTTTCCTTCATTTTATTTTGATCTTTGTTACCTCTAATACAGGAAGATTAAAATTTCGACCCATTATATACAGTTTAAGTAAGATTTTAAGAAAGAGATAAGGTTGTGAATTATATTTATATTTTTTTACTCAAATCGTTGTATAAAAACGAAATCTCTATCTGTCAATTTCATTTTAAATAATACTAAACAAAATTTGTTTTATTGTTATATATATATATATATATATATATATATATATATATATATATATATATATATAATATGTGTGTGTGTGTGTTTGTGTAAAATACAGATGATTATTATGGAGCCCTATTACGCTTTAAAATACTTCTATGTATATAGCGTACAATACAATTTTATACATACCCCACATCCTCCTTCGTCACGATAGGGATATCCAACACAAAAAACTGTATATGGAAGATCCGATCTATAGAAACTCTGGCAAAGTTGGAAATCCATTACTGGAAGTTTTATCTTTCTAAGAACCTTTGCAGGTATTCCTTCCTGCAAGAACAAAACGCAAAAATATTTCACGAACATGGCTTAAGACGTGATTCCGGAAATTTAAATAAGAAAACAAATCATATACATACTAATGTGATGAGAATGCATAGTTTTGTCGGAAAGGGCTAGGTCCATGGAAAATACATTGTAACACACGTAATTTAGTGATGTAAATCGGTGTAAAGGAGGATCAAGTATCAAAACATCATACTTCAGCAGTATCCAATTGGCGCAGGCTTTACGCCAACTTAATATTCAGATATGTTCGAACTTAGAAGTGGTTACAAACTGGTCAGAAAGTAAGCTTTGACACCAGTGAATACGGGACAAATTGACATCGAATTGGAAGTGTCTGTAAGCGCAAGTTACAAGAATCCTCATGTTCCAAATTACCTGTACTTTTTCACAGTTAAGGAATTTCTAGCTTCGCAACTTTGCACTTTGCGGCCCGGGCACCCAATTTTTCCTAATTACTTTGTTAGGAATACATCTCACAATTTGTCGGTATAATTCATTAATACCCTGTATATATATATATATATTAAGGACTCCCACATCACAACAAAAGCACAGGTATAAAGCATGTGCAATTATTTACAAAGACAGACGATACAATAAGGAGGCAGACACGATGGAAACCGAACGGAGAAATCACGAAAGGATCCGAAGGACGAGCGGACAAATAAAAGAGGAACCACAGGAGGACCTGGCATCAATCTGACCACTGATCAACTAACCTACACTTGCTCCGAGGTCGCATTGGACTAGAGGTACACCTTTAACTGAGCGCGAGGTCGCATTGGATTAGGGATCATCACAACAACCAAAACCTCACGAAGCTGTCTTCGGCTGAAGGAGTTTTGCTTCAAGATTCATCAAAACCTTGCAGGTGCCTTGGAAACTGCTTTCGAGAGGAGGGGCACCGTGCAAAACACGAATTCCCTTCATCTGGTCAATAAGAAGGAAATAAACTATTTATTCTTTGTAAACCAAAGACATTGTACTTAGGAATTTTCATAATAAATTGGTGAAGGGATGAGACTCGCCTGGACCGTTATTATGACTCTGCCTATAAAATCCTTTCATTGTGATAGGCTTCGGGAGTTTTCTTCGTGGCTCTTTTCTTAACTATTTATCACGCACAAAACTAATGAGGTCAGTATCAAAATTCATTATCTCTCCTTTCTTACTTTTTCTTTACCTTTCCTGAGTGGAATTTTATGTCAGAAAGAAGGTCTGGTAAGCAGACATATTGATCAGGAGGAAATAATAATATAAACTTTAATATGACAGATAGTGCATCTAATATATCTTTTAACATACCTCATCTTACGAAATATTCAGGACACGTGCACGAGGACCCAGACAGATTTTTTGTGCTGTTCGATCATATGGCAACCACGCAATTATGGTCACCAGCTAAAAAGAAGGAAATTGTACCAGTATGCTTACAGGATACAGCGTTAGACTTAGTTTTGCAACTTAAAAGTCAAAACCAATTAGGAACATTATCCTATGAGAATTTGAAGTCTAAATTAGTTTCATTAAGCAGGCCGAAGATTCCATCATACACCTCGGAACAGGAACTATTGCAAGTCCAGCAGGGAGCGGATGAACCTATAGATTTGTATTGTTTTGAGTAAACTGCATGCGATGAGGCAGTTGATACCAGACGCATCAGGAAGAGCAGAAGATTCACCACTTATCATTAGAATTACAAAGGGATTTTCTTAACAAGATCGCATTGGAAAAATTTGAAACAGTAGCCGCTTTACAAACAAAGCTGAACACTTTAGAAGTCGCTAATGACATTTTTACGAAAAAGATATCATGCAGAGCTATCACAGACACTGCACACGCTATAGGCCAAAACCCTATACTTAACCCACAGAATCCATCATATGTATTAGCAAATGAACCAAAAATAACATATCCAACTCAGCAACCATACCATCATACATATCCTATACAGATGCAACCTGCCATGTATCCAATGTACAGTTATGTACCTCATCCCAACAACAACTTAACACCTATCAGTCTAATCCATTTTTAAAGACCTCTCAACTATCAGTACCAAATCCACAAGAATATCATAATACGGGTCAAGAACCGAACACCGTTCTCCACCACGAGCAAAATCATCATCAATATGACCGATCTACCTTGGCCAATAAAGTAGCAGAATCATCATTAGTGATAGCCCAGTCAAGCTATTGAAATCATTCAAAGAATAGGCAAGGATATAGGAAGAATAGTCAATAACCTAATAAAGATAAGAAAAACAGTTACAATTCCTGAATAGTCAACAGACCCCACCTGCGGAGAATCAAATATTAGTATGCTCGATATGTCGAAAACGGGGACACGGATCCTCCACGTCAAAAAGGAAAAAAAAATGTAAAGCCGTCACTTGGCAAGGGGGTCGACAGGAAACATCATCTGACCATGCGGAAGAGCAAATAGAAATTAGGGATTACAATGGCATAAATTACTAAATTTCTTTGGTAGAAACACAGGCAGAATGTTTGGCAGAAAGACGCAAAAACATTACTCTAGAATATGAAAATAATAGATCCAATTTAACAATTAAAACTAAATCAGGAACCGAAAATGCAATAATTGATACAGGAAGTACAATTTCAATATGGCCGTTAGAATCCGTGCCACCCGGAACAGATTTAATTCCATTTGAAACAATAGTGAAAAGAATTTCAGGAAGGTATATTTGTTTAAAGCAAATATCACTAATAACATTTAAAGTAGGACAAGCGACATCCAATCATTACTTTCGAATAGCTAATAAGACGATGAAAATAATTTTTGGGAATGACTTCCTTCAACGTGCGTGTGCCACCATAGACTTGAGCAAATATATAATTTCTCGCTTTAAACATCCACGGAAACCTCAATTAACGTCTGAAAGCAAGGAACATACACTATCAGCTTTTACAACACGCATTCTAATGTAACCGCAGCAAGATTGTTTATACGTGACTAAACACATAACCCTCCCTCCCCGCCCACATACGCTTATACTAGTAGCAACAAGAAATAAGAAAAGAAAGAAAAAATAGATGATACAGAATTCTTGAATGTATCATTGGTTCCTGGAATACTCGAGAAACATAGATTAAATGCTCTTGACCAAAAGATAGACAGAAACAAAATGGTAATCCTACTATCAAATCCTAATAGTAAGAACGCCAATATAAAGAAAGCTACACCAGTGGCGGTTCTTGAGGAAGGGCACAAAATTTCATTTAACGGTCTAGAAACACAATAGACGTCAACCAAAACTTAAACGAAACTCAAAAACAAGCAATTTATGAATTGTTGTTCAAGTATAAAGACGTTTCTACATACGTCTCTAACGATATTGAATATTTTAGTGGATATGTTTACAAGATTAGAATCTCTAAGTCGGCTGTATTTCACAACCGTTCCCCACCGATTCCACTTCACATCCGAGACCAGGTAGACAAACAATTTCAGGAGCTCCTTAATGCAAAAAAAAAAAAAAAAAAAAGACACAAACAACAATCAATTTAGTTCTCTTCTTTTGGTGCTCCGGAAACCAAACACACAAGAGTTTCGGATAGTCCTCAACTTAGAGAAATGTAACAGCTATACTAAGTATCTTTCAGTTTTTTTTAAATCTATAGAAGACGTTTTAAGCTCTGTAAAGGGAAAAAACCTATATAAGCAGTTTGAACCTCTCGGCTTGTTATCACCAAATTTTGCTGCATCCTAAGAACCGTTAATATGTGACCTTTGAGCTCAACCACATTAGAATATCATATGAAGTTTTGAGGTGCACGATGGGCCATCGTACTTCAAGTCAAACTCTCAGTAACACCACGAGGAAAATGTTGGACGGGTTACCCTATAGGACTAGTTGTTTCGCGGATGATATCATTTGCAGCGCTTATATCTTTCAGCATCAATCAGAGGACTTAGAATTACTATTCAGAAAGCTTAAAAAACACGATTTTCCTGCATTTCCCATGAAGACACACATAGGTTACCAAAAGCGTCACGTATTAGGATACCCCATCAGTGGGGAATCTATTAAAATATCACCAAAATAGCTAGGAAAATAAGAAATTTAAAAAGCCAACTAAGAAAAGGATTCTCAAACGTTTCACAGGGTTATGTTCATATCTTACATTTAGAGCACATATCAAGCATTTCACAATAAAAATTGAACCTTTCCAACAATTAGTAAATTCTAAATCTAAATTTAAATGGACAAAGTAGCATGATACTCTCTTTGAGCAATTGAAAGAAGATATACTGCAGGCTATTTCTCTGTCCCATTTCGACGATTCCCTAGAAATACCTGTATATAGTGATTGCAGCCAGATACAAATAGGGGGAACACTCGCTTGTTACGATCCAAAACTGACACAGAGAAAGTAGTCGCTTATTGTTCTAAGGGATTGACGAAAAGTGAACAGAAGCCTAGTATTTGGCAGAAAGAATTATACGCTCTTATATATTCTTTGTGGTAATTTAGCTACTTTTTGCGGAATAGAAAATTCAATCTCAACGTAGACGCAAAATGCTTAGCCACGTTGGAAACACAACCTGATACGGTTGGGAAATATACGAGATACAAATTGTTCTTAGCCGACTATGATTTCAACATCCAGTACTTGTCAGGGTTTGAACTCCCTTTGATATAATTTGTAGACTAGAATAAACAAAAAAGATCATAAAAGAAGAAGAGAGCAGGACAAAAATGAATAAAAAATTAAAATAATCTTGCCTTTATATCAAACAGTCTCCAAGCCAATACTTTACAAGGAGAAAGTTACAAACTTCTACCAAATGTAGCAAAAGAAAACAACGTAAGACGACAATTACAAGAACATCATCTCTGTCTTAGAAGGAAAATAATCAGACAAGATCTCCAAAGTTAGATCGGTAAGACTTTTGTCTTAAAGATGGCATATAATACAGGAAACAAAATCATCCTGATTTATGCTTTATTACATCTTTCATGTATACCCAAGTCGCTAGCCAACTTGTGGTTTACAACTTTTCATCGACAAGCAACGAATCCTCACTTTGTGTTTACAAAGTCATATAAAGCCGATATGAAGATATTTTATATGCCGCACCTTAAGAACTACCTTGCTCACAAAATACGCCATTGCCCAGACTGTAAGAGACTAAAACAGCTACCAGAAAGGGAAATAGGACGAACTGCTGCATCACCCTGTAGGAGATATAGCAACAGCGTGTGCGTGTGACGAACTGGGGTCATTCCCAAGCAAAGTGGGACGAAATAAGTATATATTAGTAGGCACAGAATTATCTGCACGTTACGTTGTCCCAAAGACAGAGGACGCAATAAATGCCGAAAATATAACAAGATTTTTAGAATGTGACATCATTCTAAAATTCGGAGCATTCACAACATTGTACTGAGATCAACATCCACTACATGAGGCTGCCACTCCACAACATCTAGAGTAAGAGTACGATTTTACCTATAAATATTCGCCAGCATCTAATCACACTTCGAACGGATTGGTAGAGCAAATCAATAAAATTACACAAAATTGCCTCAAATATTTCGTACAAGAGCATCATACGGATTTGGAGAAATTGCTACTACACGTTATTTTCGTTATTAATACTTACATTCAAGGTGGGACCAAATATTTATCGAGCTACTTATTATTTGGATACGAACGTAGGATCACGACAGAATGCACGTTCGATTCTAAACAACACATACAAGTTGTCAGGGATAAGTTAACAGTGATCAGGAAGAACGTACAAACCAACCTGGAACAGGCATATATGAAACAAAAGTTTTACGACAAACACCACAAACAGACATCTTGTAACTCAGGATATCTTGTTTTCTTTATATTACCCTACAAAAGAGATTAGTCTACCAGAACATATTACCACTCATTACGAAGGGCCGGCAAGAATTATAAAGAAATTAAACAAAAATTTGTACCGCGTGGAACTACCTCCTAAATTTAGTAACTGGACACAGAATATCTTGCTGGACCGTTGGAATCCATTTTACAAAGACCGAACTCAGGGAATATCAATATAAGAAGACCCAGGCACAAATAGAAGAAGAATATAACAATCTTCCAGCTACTTACCAGCAACAGAAGACAGAGCAGGAGCAGAAAAAAAGAAGAAAAAACAAGACAACAGAAAAGATGCATCAACATAGATAAAATCACGTTTCTTTATTTGGCCTATAGAATTCGTCTCAATCTGTTATTCAATTTCGCTGCATGAATATTTCCGTTGACCTAGCAATCTACAAACTCAACACTTTTTCCTCTCTTTATTAGTTCCAAAAGTCTTTAATCCATGCAAGGTCGAAATACAATAGTCTCTTGTTTCAAATTATATGATTGCTTCTTCAGTTCAAATTATATGATTGCCTATTACGTCACTTCTCTTTTGTTATACAAGGTGTTCATGAAATTGACAAGGTGTTCATTCTCTACATTGACAACGTTAGAGAGAGTGACCAAAAATTACATTCTCTATTTTCTTCATTTTTAAAGAAAATGTTCCAGATTCTAATACCGATAATTCCCCTTTCTTTGGTTCTAATAATAATTTATTTGTGTCTCATCTGTTATAAGCCCCTTTATACAAACAAAACACTAACTAAACGTCTTCATATATATATATTTACCATTAGAAAGACTTAACTCACCGGCGGTAACTACTTAAGTTGAAATTCAAACGAAACAGACCGCATATACCGGATGTGACGTCAAGATAAACACCGATTTTAGTAAACACCATCATCGACCAACACCAACGATTAGTGAACTTACTACAGTTAATGCACTTCTGCCCACTCTGAGGGAAATGATAGTGAGTGCTTAGATGGGACAGAAATATAGTGTTATTACTATTATACATATATCACAACAAATTTTCTTTTTGTTATTTTACAGTATATTATAGTGTTTTTACAGTGTCTTTTAAAGTGTTTTCAATTGTATCAGTGATATAGTGCAACTATCATCCATGACAAATGTATTTTTTTCACAAATAATCTTGTATATTACTTTTACAGTGTGGGGGTGTAAAGATCTCCACATCACATATATCACGACACGTGCCATTATTTACAAAAAGCAGACGATACACTAAGGAGCCAGACACGAAGGAAACCGAAAGGAGACGGACCACACAAAAGAATCCGAAGGAGAACGAGCCACCCGAAGAGGACAAATAAAAAAATGACCTTAGAAGAACCTGGCATCAGTCCGACCACTGATCAACTAACCAGCACCTGCTCTGAGATCGCTTTGGACTAGGGGTACACCTTTATCTTAACCCGAGGTCGCATTGGACTAGGAATCCTCACCACAACCAAAACATTACGAAGCTGCCTCGGACTTAGGGTGTTTTCCTTTAAGATTCAACCTTGCAGGTGCCTTGAAGATTGCTTTGAGAGCAGGAGCACCGTGCAAAACACGAATTCCCTTCATCTGGTCAACAAGAAGAAAATACACTATTTATTCTTTGTAAATGAAATACATTGTACTGAGGGATTTTTAAATAAATTGAAGGGAAAATACTCGCCTGGATCGTTGCTTAGATTCTACCTATGAATTCATTTCTTCTTCTCATTTTAGAATTACTTTTCCCTTCCCCCATCAATAAAATAATTGCCTTAAAAATGTATTGTCCAAGATACGACTAATAATGCTTAAAGACTCACAAATCGGGTTAACGTCGTACCTTTAGCATTTCTTAACACCAGCGCAACATCGACCTACAACAGCAGTTCTCAGTCTTTTGCAGACTATGACTCCAACTTTTCAAGCCCCATACGAACCCTTCTTCTACACAAATAATAACAATTATAATATAACATATTAAAAACTACCTTAACGGTGACTCACCGGCAAACTTTCAGCAACTCTTGTAAAATAAAATGAAATATTACAATGCAATGTCCCACAATTATACCCTTTAGCTAAGGGGAGACGATGATGAAGGCAAGTGAATGATGATTGGAAAAATTGCTGTAATGGTAATGAGAGAGTAAACGTAACTACCACTAGAAAATTAATAGACACGATGGTGTCTTTCACAAACGTACTTGGCCGGAAATCGAAGCAGAGACCCCACATACTCAAGATAAACTCTGTAGCATTATGCCACAATGCTCCCCGCAAAACCCTGGAGAGACGTGGCCAATCAATTAAGAAAAAGTGACATAGAGGAACGTAATAATGTTTTCCGACGAAACAAACTCTACGAAAGCCACATCCTGAACATTTTTGTACATTGGTTTATCACATACAGTATATGGTTTATCACATACTCACTTCAGGTGATGGTGAACCTCGTTCAATACCGAATCATAAAAATTATTGGTGGACAACATTGTACCCGTAAGGTTTCTTGGGATTATCTTGTTTTCCCCTACATTCTCATTTCACGAATTCTTTCGCCATAATTAGCTTTCATCTATTATCTGTCTCCAGTATTGGATCGGATTTGAGCTTAGCACCCATTCGGTAGTGAGGCTTTGTGAGGTGTCCAGTTATGGCTTAGGATCCGAAATGCAAGCTCTCCTGTCGGGAATCGAAGCCAGGTCTATTGTTCCAACGTTGCATATCCTACCAATCTAATCATGAGTGATACCTCTGTCTTCATTAACCTAGAAGGTAGGTAGTGCATAGCATTCTTGTTGATCGTTATTTACCCAATGTATTACCTTTTAAAGCATAATAACCTTGCAGAATTTTGAAACATAAAGCGAGGAGTTCGTCGTGGTCAGTCCAATTTTGAAGATACAAAAAATGAAGACAATACTCAAGTAAATAACTTCAACGAGAAATCAAGCGACTTATGTGTAGATTGCAAACCTGTGAAAGGTACATGCAAATTTAGCGAGACAACCTCTCGTCTATGCCCAAAAATTGTAGAGATTATTCAGTGCCAAATATCGAGTATCTGTTACCATGTCGAGAGCTGCAGCTTGAAAGAATATGTCGCAGAAAGGTAAGTTGAATGAGCTTTACAGAGTATATATCTGAATGAAGGCTCTATGTAAATTTAGGGAACCGTTTTGAAAGTATTTTCTTATTCCCGTGAAAGAGAACATAGGAGAATTCTTCCACGCAAAACGTAATACTGTTTCACGATGAAGAGAATTGCAATTGCATGAGAACTATTGGTTGCTAACAGTAAAACAGATCCTCCGTTGCTTTAAGAACGAAAAGTAGCCTCTCGAAATGAGAGAACTCGAAGTATGTGATGGAATAATGTATGTATGTAGCGTTTATCACTGTAGGAATATTTATATTCACAGAATATGATCTAAAATTTAGGGTATACTTATTTTGTAAAGGAACAATAGCTTGTAGTTGTTTTTACGAAATAATATTTCTGATTTGACGTACAAAAGACATGAAACGAGCGTTTTCAAACTGACAGGTTCGCGTTACTTACCGAGATCTCGAGTAAATTAATTGGCATGTGAAGTTTGTTGTTAGACATGTCAGTTTATTACTTCAATGAATAGTTTTTCTCTGGCCATATCCTCTATCCATTTATCTGGTTTCTTGTATCCATTTCAGACAGTTTTTAATGGTAACAATGCCACTATCTTCTACGTATTTGCAATAGGATTAAATACACTTAGAAAAGAGCTTTTATTCAGAATTTAACGGAGGTACTTTTTTTTGCTTATTCAGAAAAAAAAAACAAAAACACACATGCTACAGCATGTCTTACAGTGCAAACTGTATTAGATGGCAAAACGATGTGAAAACAACGAAATAGTGCACAGTATTGGGATAAAAGTAAAAGTTTATAACATCTACTGAAAATTAGTTAAAAAGTACAAACGGTACAAAATTATATCTTACTCTGAGGCACATAGCCCCTTATCTGCCTGGATATGACACTGCATCACTACGATAGTGAGAAGAAGATACAAAAAGAATCACAAGAATCAATTATGACATATCCTCAACGCTTACATAATGATAAGGGCATAAAATGTCATTGGGGAAAAATTGTCCTATATTGGTTTAAAAGTTTTCAAATTCCTGAGCGTTGGAGTGTTAAACTTCCATATTGCCGATCGAAAGAAATATTAGAGTGCATCAATATCTCAACGTAGCGTTGAAATAGCTTGAATTATTAACCTTGTAATGCTTACATATTTGAGCTATATTGCTTTTTATATCTTATTATATACACAGTTTATTAATACATTATAATTTTAATTAAACAGGGGTACTCATTCATTCGTAGTTGTTCTGTCTTCCTATTTTGAAGCATAACACAACACATTGCAGTTATAGAAATAGAAATATAGTTCAAGCTACTTCCAAAACATGTATGTGGAGATGGACAACTTTTAGCGTGCTTGCAACACGGAACGCATGCCAAATTTAAACTACGCCTTCGAACATTGTACACGAGTAGCTTGCTCTGTATAATATATTTTGAAACGCATTCTTTTAAATGGATTCTTGAATTGTTCTTCAAGCAAGTCACGTAATGATGAATAGATAGTTTATTTGAAAATAACGTTCATTTGTGTTTACTTACATTTATTTCTTTTCACAATTATTTATCACTTAGTTTGATGGACTCCGTCAAATATATCTGCTTTGCTTCATATTATTTCCTGTGTCTGTTTTAGTTTGAGAATAATATTAATAATAGTAATTCTACGAAAATTACCATTAGAGCTGTGTAGTTTCTAGTTTTGTTAATAGGAAGTTTAAAACTAGATTAAGACATATGCAACTCCCATTTCTAAATTTACATAAAATATCTAATGATATTATTCTGAATTGAGGTTTGAATTATTGTAATGAAGTAAGTACTGTATATATGGAATATTATACTTCACCTCTGTGTATCCAAATCCTACTGATGTTATCAGTTTATTGACAGGAATTTCTGGTCCTGAATAGAGTACAGCTGGTCCTACATTAAATCCATCATAACTAAATGGTGGATATACCTGAAAGATTTAATTTTAACTGTTAGTTATGTTATTAGAATGGCATTTTCCTTAACTGTGACATTTTATTCGTTTCCATGTTATATTTTGAGATAAATAATTAGCAGAAAACTTTTGGTTATAATACCCATGAACATATCCATGAATATTCTTATGGTAGTATACTTCAATCTATTTTTTTGTTCGTACTTAATGCGTACTTACAAGGAAGGGTCACGCAGTGGCTCCGCTGAGATCCGAACGAGTCAATTGTGTTTGCATTTGAAATGCTATAACTAGATGAATCCCAAAGTTATACGTGCCACCGGGAGAAATATCGTGAGTTACAACATATTTTGTAATGTAAGAACTACAAAAAAATTACATGGCAGAATAGTTTGAACCGAGTCATTTGTTCGGAAACGGTTGGATAAGTGGAAAACTCGGCCAACACGTATCCCATCATTTTCAACGACAAACTTTTTGGGGTAAAAAACTTTGTCCCAGGGTCCCCCGCAGGGTCCCAGACGGGGTCCAACTCAAAATTTTCAAATGGCAAGGGGGGTTAAGTGGCACAGCATTTGAAAGCTGTTGTAAAATGAAAGAAAATGCAGCAGGTCTCGACTCTCTACAACAACCCTGTGAAAAATGGCGACGGGTCAAAGTGTAAACAAAAACTTAATTGAAAAGTCCATGGTCACTCCTATAAATCGGAAATGGTGAGACAAATGTGAAAACAGAAAGGGATGTGTGGTATTATTTTCAAAGTATAACGATTTAAGTGAAAACGTCTTGTCCCAGGGTCCCCACATGGTCCCAGGTGGGGTCCAACTAAAAAATTTCAAATGGGAAGAGAGGTAGGACATTGTTTGAAAGCTCTTGTTAAGTGAAAGAAGATGGAGCACGTCTCGACTTTCTACGACAACCCTGTCCAAAATTGCGGTGGGTCAAAATGTAAACAAATTGGAAAACAATCCAAGATGGCCGCTTAAAACCTATATCGAAAGGATAAGCATACCAAACTGCTGAAGCTAGGAAAACAACTTTGGCATTAATGTTGATTAGTAAGTGACTAAAATATGCAAAATGTTCAAAAACGCGACATCTTGAGTTCAAAATGCCGCACTATGTATCGAACGCATATCCAGCTCACACCACTGGTCTTGGAGAAGTGAACGTTTATGGTTAATAGTCCACAAAATATCAAAGAGTATAATCTGTAATCCAATATGGCTGCCAGCGTGAAAAATGAGTTTGTATATAAACATGTTATTTCTTGGAATACTGTGACCAAGCCAACAAAGTTTGACGCAGTTCGATGTACTGAAATGACTTACATATGTTTGGTACTACTTGCCAATCTTGCAAATGATTGTTTTATAGTTGGTATTGTTTGAAGTATTGAGATCAAAACAACGAATGACATACAAATGTAACCATCACAAATACGTTACAATAGAGTCCGCAACTTACTGGTGCAGCAAGTTCTTTCTGTATGAACTACGTATGACAAATTAGAAAAATACCCGAAGGTATTCAACTTTTTTTTAATTTATTTTTTTTATTATGAGTAGGAAGTCATAGTTGTGTGTTCATCGCATATTCGTTATATTCAAGTAAATAATGCCGAGAGAACCGTGACGAACGTGCATTAAGAAGAAACCATATAGACCTATGTGTTGTTACCGAATGAAATAATAGTTGAAGTGAATCGAAATACAATTGTTGTTTAGTCTTCCTAGTATTTATAAATACATAATAGAGAAAAATAGAGATTTAGATTTGTACTGTTATGAATGACAAGTTTTAAGCACCTTGGATTCAAGGTGGCCATATTTTTCAATTAAGCTTTTATTTACATTTTGACCCTCCACAATTTTGGACAAGGTTGTCGTAGAAAGTCAAGACTTGCTCCATCTACTTTCATTTAACAAGATCTTGCAAACGATGAGCTTCTTAACCTGTCTTGCCATTTGAAACTTTTTAGTTGGACCCCATCTGGGACCCTGTGGGGACCCTGGGACAAGACGTTTTCACTTAAATTGTTGTACTTTCAACATAATGCCAGACTTCCTTCCTATTTTTAAGTCTCACCATTTCCGATTTATAGGGTTGACCATGGACTTTTCAATTAAGTTTTTGTTTACATTTTGACCCTCCGTCATTTTGCACAGAGTTGTTGTAGAGAGTCGAGACTTGCTGCATTTTCTTTCATTTTACAACAGCTTTCAAATGATGTGCCACTTAACCCCCTTTGTCATTTGAAAATTTTGAGTTGGACCCCGTCTGGGACCCTGCGGGGAACCCTGGGACAAAGTTTTTTTACCCCAAAAAGTTTGTCGTTGAAAATGATGGGATACGTGTTGGCCGAGTCTTCCACTTACCCAACCGTTTCTGAACAAATGACTCGGTTCAAACTATTCTGCCATGTAATTTTTTTGTAGTTCTTACATTACAAAATATGTTGTAACTCACGATATTCCTCCCGGTGGCACGCATACCTTTGGGATTCATCTAGTTATAACATTTCAAATGCAAACACAATTGTCTCGTTCGAATCTCAGCGGAGCCACTGCGTGACCCTTCCTTGTTAGATAAAAACTTTGTTTTGTTTAGTATTGGAAGAACCAGAGCTTCACGTCATTTTGTGGGAAAATGCAACTGTGCACAGATGAAATTAAAAAGATTTAGAGAAGACTATCCAGAGATAATTACATTAAGCGACATATTTTAGGATTTAAATCATACATTGAACAAGTATTAAATGATTGTCTAAGGAAGAATGGGTCTAGTAAAAACAGAATAACATTCAACATGGCGTTATAGAAATGCTTTACAAAGACAGTAATACAAATAAAGGGTTGGTAAAAGTGTTGATAATTTTTATTGTGGTAGTATTCAGAGCTTTGTTCACTGACAAACAGTCGTAATAGTAGTACTACATTTGTCATTTGTTAAACGAACATGCCAATGATCAGCAGTAGGTGAAGTATGGCTAAATATGGATAATATGGAAACTTTCCAGTTTCCAAGTTTCGATATGATATTGAGTTAAGATTTGTTAAAATAATAAACACGCAATCCTGTAAACTTATTTGGGAATCATCATTTTGGTCTGCACTACCAAATTCTGGAATAAAAATGTTAACAGAGCCACCTTTTCTAGTAACGGCAGCGTTGCTTACCGTTAAGTGATTAGAAGGGTTAAACCGGTTTAATATATAATAAAAACAGCAACAAAAATTACGAAATGGGTATTTTATCGGTCAATAACGTATTACATCAATAAGGGCTCGGATTACAGCTTTAATGTTCTGTGGCATGCTGTCAATGTACGACATTAAGACATTCAAGTCCAGTGTTGAACATTTTTGAGAAAAAGATCCCGTTGCGCTACCAACGTGGAGGAAAATTGATGTATCCTCTTCTCGATCGGTTCAAATATATCTCGAATTCTTCAATAACGTTGAGATCAGACTAATTCACGGTCCAGGTGAGATATTGAATGTCCACCTCATCGCCAGTAACAACATTCCTAAACATTCCTAGCTCGTTCAAATATGCACTCGTCGTTTCGATATTAGGACTTTGGGATGTGACCTCGTCTTAAAAACTGAGGAAGTGACACCTTATTATCCAGAATGGGCATGTAACCTGCAGCCTTAATGTAGTTGGGCATCTCTATAAAGGACCACACACAGCACTCGGAACACATTCCAACAACAGTTTCATTACTTGAACATTAAACATGTTGCATATTCTGATCTCTTGTTTTTGTAGGTTGGAAATTATAATTAGAAAAGTGCATGCCATTTTCTAAGATGTTTTAACGTATTTCAAACAGGAGGACAATTTGTGGCAAACAGCAGCTGTATTCATAGAGATTATATGTTAGCTCAGGTGCACCGTCCACGGCATGTAATTTTAATTATAATTATTTTTAACAAAAGAGACACTGACCAAAGCTTAAAACTTTACTTTATTTTAAATTATAATTTGTAACTGTTTCGGATATCTAGCATATCCTTCTTCAGACACGATCGAAATTAATGAAAATACAGACATATATATAAATGTTGTTATAACAGAGTTTAAATTCTTTAACCGTCATATATATATTCATTGTTATAAAAAAAATTTAAATTCTTTTAACAGTCATATATAGAGTCATTGTTTTATTTTTGATTCACGATTCTAAGAACTATTAAATAATTAATTGTGTAAGATTTAACCATGATTGATTTTACTTCGTCTAGAAAGATTGTCTTCCGAAACCATCTATCTGATTACTTGTTTATACTCAGATTTTCTCACCTTTTTCACATTTGTTTTAGATTTTTGACAGAATGGCATAGTTCAAACATATAAATTATCCTGAAATCAGAGACTAGAGGTGCGAGAACACAGTGAAAATATGCTGTAGTTTATTGTGTAACTGCCAGTCGAATACATTAATTAAATTATGTTGCTTTAAAATGATACTTAGAACGTTATTTTTTTTATTTTCAGTTTTAGTATGAAGTTTACATTAATTTAACTACTTTCCTTAAATAAACTTAACTATTCTCTTAATTGGTGATTGGACACTTCCACCAGCCACAACCCATGAAGTATAGAGACTCTACAATTGACAATTATGAAAATGTTTAATTACTGTTCGTATTAAAGTATCGTCAAATAACAATGTGCCACTGGTGACAATGTTATACAAAATACGCATAAAGTAGTCATCTTTTGGTAATTCATAATCCAAATTGTTGAAATAAATCGCGTCTGTCCCAGAGAAATATATTGATTGATATTTCAACAAAACTTATGACTAAATTCATGAATTTAAAAAGTATGTTGCTACTACGAAAGGAATACATTGATTCATTAAGAATAATTTTTCTATTCATTCTAAGTTAAATAATTACCTTTAGGAGTGCAATGTCATTTAACACTTCTCCCGGAAGGTATCTACCATCTATAACATCGTGCCTAATTCCAGCGTCTTTATATATTGAACCAACTAGAAGAGAGAAATCACTCCATTGGCTTATTTCGCTGCAATAAAATGTAGGTATTAATATTGATGGTAAATATATTTTAACATTTCATAATTGTTCTCTTACGTTTATCATACATTGTATTATTGAAGAAAAAACACGTCTCTAATATCATGCAAACATTCAAAATTATTCATTGTATATTTCTTTTCTCCTAGCACCGAAATAACATTGAAGAAACGAACACGGAAAATCTCGATCAACTAATCTTCCAAAACGTTACTGTCCATGGAAACATGCTTCCAGATATTAGATACATTTGTAATTTAAGTAGTGCAAGTTAACCGTTTTACTAAAATAATTAATAAACATATGAAAGTAACTTTTCATACATAAATGTTTCCGTTTAAATTTATTTATATTTTTTGTAGTATACTCACGACATCAGGTTCTTTCTCGATTATTATTAGGTTTCTCAATTATTTCTAAGTCAATTGGATTTCTAGTATCAAAATTGCAATTGGCTACTCATCTATCGTATGACTGTGTTTGTTGGATAAAACTGGCACAACATGCAAATTTCCTTATTGTATTTGATATTTTTCTCTATTTTTTGAATTTATGTACTGTAACTACTATATGTTTTCACGCTTAGTAACTTCTTTCACCATTACATAAGAGACCTAAATATATTACACTTAGTATCTGTCATAATTTTCCAAAAGTAATACTTTTTTCAAATAGTCAATATTTTCCTTTTATCCGTACTTTACTTTACAACTGTCATTAATTTCGCTATTTGTTTCACTATTCGCTCCGGTAGTTCATTCTAACCTATCCATTTTTATCAGACTGCATAATACGCAAATTTGGAATAAAATATCATTTCAAATTAAATGAAAATAATTTTAATAAATACTAATATAATCATATCAAATCAGAACGAGAACAACAGAGAAAGGTATAAAGCATAGATTAAAATAAGCAAACATGAGCTAATGTAATACTATAACAGTATGTGCAAATTTTTAAGTTAAGAATAGAAGGTGCCACTGATTAAAAGCTACAAGAAGTATATTTCGATATTTGTTTTACGAGAATTTTAAAAATATGTTTGCATATATTGATCACATGACAATTCTTCTCGAATGATTCGCTAAGAATTTGAAACTAGAAAAATGTTAATTTTTTTGTTGAAAAATCCAGTACAGCACAAAATATACATTGAAGTTTAATCCATTGTCTCAATACTGCATTTTCCTACTAGATAGGAAGTAACACCTCCTCTGCTGTTTGTAAAGATTTAGTATGAGTGAATCATATTCTGTGTTTGCAATGTCACAGTTATAGTAGTGGAAATGTCGAATAAAATTATGAAAAGAAAATGAAATTTTTACGTTTTACGTCCCACGGTTATGGCGGTTAGGCTAAATGAGACGTTGATGACGAGAAATAAATGAAATGGTGAAACGAAGAAAGTTGGAGGGAACGGGAGAACTCCGGGAAAACCCTCGCACACGGTGTTTGTCCACCACAAAGTTCAAATGACGCGAGTTGGGATCGAAACAAGGACCCCATGCATCAAAGGAGAACGCTCTACCACTGAGCCACCGCGGCACTTCTTTAATGAAATTAGATCCCTAGTGTATTTGATATACTAAAATACGCGTTTTTCTCTTAATTGGCATTGACGTGACATGACGTGTTAAAGGCTACTCATTAGTAAAGAGATGGAAGAATTTAGTGTCAGGCTTTCCCATATTTGCATGACGAGTCAAAGAGAACCACGAAAAGTATCTTTCGTTTAGTATAATCACAGAGGGTGTAGTTCGAAATATTATCGGAATTAGCGTAGATAGCGTTTGAATTCATAGTTGTAAACAGAGAACAGTTAGAGACGACATCTACGTTATTATGCACATCTTATCTATCTATCCTGACAAATTCTCATAACTAGAAAGTTGAAGAAAAAAACATGTGTATGTATTCTCATTGGTGATGCATGATCCTCATCCATCATATTGAGTATTTTAAATTACAATTTCATTTTGATTGTTGTCTTCATTTAAACAGACAATATGCGGTCATGAATTTAAGCAGGAAAAAGCATCTCTTCATTCCACCACGGAAACGTATTGTTACTCATTCGAAATATCCTTCGAGGTCTCCTTTGCTTCGTCTCCGTATGTTTTATAAAGCGCAATGCATGTTGTGACTGACGTAAAATTCTAATAGTAAAATATGTTCGAAACTTTCAGTCTTACGTTCATTAATTCTACGGGCAGCAAGCCTAATCCATAGTTTTAAGACTAATATATTGCATTGTTATAACTTGCAAGTTAAATGCTCTGATTTTTAAAAGTGCAACTTTAATATGGATGCTATCTACTGCCAGTTTTCATTTTGTGTGTTAGCTTTATTTCAGGTATGTGTGATAACATACATGTTCTAAGGTATATTTATAGCAGTTACACTTTAAATATATATAATTCAGATTAAACTGATATGTAAGGTATGTAGTGAATCAATGGTAGAGTAGTCGCCCCTGGTGCTGTCAGCTACAAGAGTAGTTGAACCTGTGACTGCTGCAATTCAATCACCTAGGGTTCAATATACTTGCTGGTATCAGCAACACCTTGACCGATTCAACCCAGATTACACGTAACTTTGCAAGCAATTGGTAAACCTATGATGCAGTTAGAATATTTTTCTTGTGCAATTAAAGAACGAAAAACCATCACTGTAAGATTGTCTTCACGGTTTGGAGCGTGATTTTATCAATAATATTATAATCCGTTGTGTTTATAATGTATTATTTCGCTACATCCTGCATATAAAGCGAAGGAAACATCACTGGTTCTCCCTGTGTCGTAGGGAAGTAAGAGTAATATTGAATATATTGAGTATACGTAACTTTTATTCGTTTCCAAATAACATATAAAAACACATATTCAACTTCTTACTCTTTTGGTACCCTATTTTTGCTAAATTTTCCATGTTTTTATCTCGCACTTTTCTTAAATTTTATATTTAACAGTGTTAATTCTATTCTCTTTTTACATGTACAATTTGAGAACAACATGTCGACTTTGTAAATCCATTAAAAGTGTATTTAAATTCAAAATAGTAACAATTACAGGATTTTTTATTATTTATATTCATAACGCTTTTCACCGAATAGAATCCTGAATCCTCCTAATATTCGTTCTAAGCTCTTTCAAGGTTCACGTATATGCGGTATTGGCATCCTTCCAGAACGGAATCACAGTTACCGTCGAGTGTGAATATATAAAGGAAAGTGACATTTACTTCGATGTGAAGTATGTGAAATAATCGATTCACATAATAATCAAAGCAACAACGTCTTGAATTATCAAACAAAAGCTTCACTTCAGAAGATTTTGAAAGCAACATTGTCTTTGATCATCGCTGCATAAGGATGCATTTTAGTGACTGCAGAATTTAGACAATTTTCTTTTGGTGATCGAGTTCCAATTCCCCTCCATCATTTTAAAGATTTGGATACATTCTACGATAGGGTGCAGTGAAAAGAGGCCAATTTTTTTTTCGAAATTCGATTTTGGATAGGGGGAAAAAGTTGCATCATATTATAGTACTTTACCATGGAAAATTTCAATTCTCTAAAATAATTTTTAGCCGGGGCGCAACGGGCCAAAATTTGATAGATTATATAAGTAAGTGAAAAAAGGCCAATTTAAAAAGAAAATCTAAATTCGAATTTGGAAATTTGGCAAAAGTTGCATCATACCCATGGAAAATCTACCATGCAAAATTGAAAGTTTTAAAAGTTTTAGTTGGGGCTCAATGGGCCTTAAGTTTCGTAGATTTTGTAAACAAATACACGTTTATTGTGTATTTGTGTAATTATTAGACAGTTCTTCACTTGAAGTAGACTGTAATTTGAGGGTGTTAAGACTCGTCGTCGCAACGAGCTGAATTTCTAAAGCTACCGAAGTTCATATTCTATGTTACAGGCTGCATCAACCCAGAATTCACCACTAAGAGGTTACTGCTGTCAAGTTCAATCCCATCCACCCACCCGCCAACATTAGATTGACTATTTCATAAGTTTCGTTCATGTCTTCGTGCAAAATTTTGCGACTTTGTCTAGAATTAGGCATATATTTTCTCGAGTCAATTTTCTAACGAATAAAGACATACCTCTCTTGTGCTCCACATACTGAAAGAAGCTTCACTAATTATTTTCACTAATCTTACCACTACTGTTGTTCTGTATGGCTGCGAAGCATGGTCACTTACTCTGAGGGAAGAACATAGACTGAAAGTATTTGAGAACAAGATCCTGAGACGAATATTCGGACCGAAGAGGAACGGGAATGGGGAATGGCGAAAACTTCACAACGAGGAACTACATAATTTATATGGTCTACCCAACATTGTTAGGGTCGTCAAGTCTAGGAGGCTTAGGTGGGCGGGTCATGTAGCTAGAATGGAAGAAAGTAGAAACACTCTCACAGTCTTGACTGGAAGACCAATCGGAAAACGACCATTAGGATGACCTAGGCGCAGATGGGAGGACAATATTAAGATGGATCTCGCAGAGACTGGAATACAAAGTAGAAACTGGATGCAGTTAGCTAAGGATAGAAGTCAGTGGAGAGCTTTTGTGAACGCGCCATTGAACCTCCGGGTTCCATAGGCCATAGAGTTAGTTAGTTAGTTAATCTTACCACTACTTGTGTATGACATTTGAACTTAGGGATATCAACACGTGTATTTTCTGAAGAGCGAATCTCTTGCAATTTTTCATCTGTCACATGAGTCAGTATTGGCGGTTCTGTTATTTTACATTCATTTCAGTTTATCATTTCTGTGTAATTATTAGCCTCGAAGATTAATACTGGCACTACGAAGGAACGAATTTCAGAAGGTTTACACTACTTTCTGGATTGGAATATTTTATCAGCAGCAAGATTCGTGTAGCTGATCTGTTTTTACCAATCATGGCAATGAGAATGTTTTATGGATTTGCATAGAATGCATTTCTGGAAATTACTTTATTGACTGGAATCTTGTATGGTTCTTGCAAACCTCGCGAAAGTTTTATGGTCAAGAACAAATGTTTTGCTCCGTATTTGACAAGAGGTTTGAGTTCAGTTGAGTTGATTTTGAGGTTAGCGTCCCTTTCAGCAGCGAAGCTATATGAGACGGGACCTACTGATTAACGTGGAATCCGAACCACATCAGCTCCCGCCGGGAATCGAATCCGAGTCTCTCACGCCAAAGACGCGTATGCTAACCGCTTAGCCACGGAGGAGCTCTGACAAGAGGTTTCAGTTTGATGTTGAACCACACTGGTGCATATGCTTTTACCACGAACTTTGCGAGAGTTTTGAGCTCCTCTGAAGGATTTGGCGTTGATATATATAGACGCAACAGTCTGTAAGCCATTGTTAACCAGCGAACATGCCCAAGTTTCCCAGGTTTCTTAATCTACTAGGCTTTTATCAAAGTCTCCTCTTGTGACAGATTGGAGTATTTCACACAAGTACCTCTGATCATAACTGAGATTACGCACATTTAGGAGTGCAGATGGTTCTGAAGAAATCTTTTCGAAGCCGTGCACTGAATTTGTTTCACAATTCACAAATGATCTACCAATAGAGCCAGGGAAAGTGTAAGGGCAAGTACCTACACTATCGATTTCTTTTATTAAATGACGAAGTGGTTCAATAAAATGCAATAATCATATGCACCACTGCAGGGGCCTCCCTAAATGGTTTTCGAGCACTTTAATCACTCCTTCTTTTGAACCAACATTAATATTAGTGCCATCGCAGCCGATAGTTACCACATCTGATAGGTCCACATTATTTTCTTGTAATTTGCGGCAGATGAAACTAGCAATATTCTTTGCTGATGCTGATCCTGTCAAAGAGGCACAGCCGAGAAATTTGTTACCCGGTTCTTCACGGATGCAATAATGTTCTTCCATCTTCATATCTTTGACTTCCGAACATCACGAGCGTTTGGGCTTTCTTCCAATCAAAATAGATGGCACGAGGTTTCACTTTATTAACAGCCTCTTTAGTTCTTACACTTACGATTTTTCGCAACCTCTCTTTGAATTTTACTTCTGTAAATTATGTCTTGCGACCACTCTAGACTCACATATTTAAAATCTTCCGAAACCGCAGTAGCAATTGCTACAATTTTTCTTCTAGTCACGCCGGTTTTCTCCTTCACTTTTGCTAATGTTGGGATGAATTTTCTTGTTTGTGTGCATCCAATCTGTGATTGCTCTCCTGTTTTCTTTAAAGGATTCTTCCAACTAAAATAGGATCTTCTCCAGCTTCAGCGTATTCTTTATCGCCTCCCTATCTTGTTTCAGAAGATGACAAGAAGTCTGAAGATTCGATAATGTAACTAGTAGAGTATATACCTTTTGGTTGAAAGCTTTACCCTAAGATCACTTTTTGGCTTTCGTTCCTTCTCTTTTTGTGAATTTCTTTGTCCAAGTAATATCGATAATATCGAATATCATTTTTTACTCACCAGCCAGCGATACAACTAGGCTAGTTGTTGCGCGGGACAAGAACTCGCTTTAGCGCCTCCCCCCCCCCGACCAACCAAACCAAAACGCTCTCCAACTATACCTGATAGTAGTTCTCCTATTCCATTCTTTGTTCAAATGCTAAGGCTTGATTTCAAAATTGTAGTACATATTTTAATTTTTAGTACAAGTTAAAGCACTAAACTACTTTGTAACTGATTGACAAATAATCAGAGAGTAGCATGCTTGATGAAATAACTGCAAATCTCAATGTTTTTCAAATTATATCGGGATGTGCATATGTGTAGAATAAATCAAGAGGCTTTTGAATTTGAATAGAATATTTAATTATGACAAACAATCAAGCTGTTGTATCGATTATTATATTCGGACATTTTACAAATCTCTTAAATCGATGTAAGTTAAATGAGAACACAAAAAGCTGGAACTAAAATTTAACCTTCCGGCCTTTCTTGGATGCAAAAGTTTTTATAATGTTCTCAAAACATAGCTTTGAAGCTAACTTATGATCTATGGATATGATCGAAAGCTTGGTGAGTCGTTGTCCTCTTAAGTTTCCGAGGTATTTTTTTATGATATTTAGTTTGCTAAAACTCCTTTCCTTGCCTTATGGTGAAAATAAATATTTGCCCAATTTTTGCGCCCCCAATCCGGCGCCCGGGGCGCAAGCCCCGTTTCCCCCCTTAGTTACGTGACTGTCTCCACCAACAAAACAACTGTACTATTAATAATACTGCCAACAGTTCATTGTAGGATATCAGAAGACTTATTAAATAGCAAAAAGCTTCTTTATGACAAACAAGCAAAATGCTTATAGTTGATGACTTTTCGTCTTATTATTCCCAAATTTCAGGACCATTGCGCCCCGACTAAAAATAATTTTAGAGAATTAAAAATTCATGTTGTTATCTATCGACAAAGGATGCATCTTTTGCACTCTATCCACAATATAAATTACAGTCTACTTTCAGCGAAGATTTGCTAAATAGTTACATAGTAAACGGAAATTGATTTGCAAAATCTCAAATTTAAAACCCCTTGCACCCTGGCTAAAATTTATTTTAGATAATTGAAATTTTCTATGTTAAAGTACTATGATATGATGCAACTTTTGCCCCCTATCCAAATTCGAATTTCGAAAAAAAATTTTTCGCTTTACCCTATTCTACAACATTTTCTGGGAATCTCTACTCTTATCAGAAAGAAACCAATACATTTTAATGAAGGTTTAAAAATGGATAAAATCGCCAGATCCATAATTTTGAAAAAAATATCAAATACCATACAAAATATCAAAAATATTATTCAAAAAATAACGCTTTCGGCCTTAGTAAATCAGTCCAAGAGTGAGAGCTCGTTTTTCAAATTCTCAAAACATTATTATTTCTATGGAAAGAGAGAAATATTTTATCTGCCTTCTAGCAGAGGAAACCCCAAATATCCAAGTTCGATCGCATTTGAGAGAGAACTGTGTTCAAGGATTCATATACAATAGGCCATCGTGTACTGTGTGGAGGTATACTGAACGTTTCTGAGATATCAGAGCACCATGTAAATCAGAGCTGTTTTTCGTCATGATCGACGTCGGAAGAGAAAGGTAAGCAGTTCCTTGTCTTTAATTCAGTTGCAATGCATATTTTGAAGGTAAAGTGTAGCCTTTCTTATATTCAGCGACATGAAAATGCGTTCAATATTCTGATAGGTAGAAATCCTTCTGTGGAGATCTTCAGTTCCATTGATATTATAAACGCATCCGCTCTCGTCGAACAAAATTCCTGCTTTACGTTCGAAATTCCCATATCAACATGTGCTTGTGATGAACAAAAACAAAACCATACACTTCCGGTTCATCCTTGCACAATTTCGTTTGGTTTATTTGAAGAAATTAATTTACTGTCATTGGAGAATTTAATTTTCCTGGTAATTTTCTAAATTATGCTGTGAGAAAGTTAAATTTATGTGTCTTAATTAAATGTAAAAATTTAAGTTCTGTCAATTAAGTACTATCTCGTTTTCATCAATACTCTGACTCTAGCATAATATAAAATTTCTATGAGACAAGATGTTTAAGTACCGTTTTATTTCATTGTAAGTGTTTCATTTTCAATGTGTCAGTGCAACAGGAGACGTGTGTGTATGTTGTGTGTAATATCAGAATTTATAGGAGCAATTTAATCTTCATTCTGACGGCGCCTCATAAGACTTGGTTATTATCAACGTTTAACGTGAAATCGTTTCCCCAGTATATTTAAATGTATATTTGTCTTATGTATGAACAACTCCAAAAGTGCATTACAGCCTGCAATTATCACTTTCCTACAGTAGTAAGCAACCCAAAAAACACCGTCGTTAGCTGGTTAAGAATTAGAAAGGCGTTGGCTCAATCCTCAATTTTGTTACAAATATAGCAGTGTGACATGCTGCAAATAAGAAAATAAAATAAATTGTTAAGAGAGACATCATTTTTTATCGTGAGGGCAATGAATGGCATATTAAGTTACAAAATATTCTTACTTAAGCAGTTCAAACAAGACAAAATGTTAAGAAAAAGATATTCGAGGAAAGCTATTTCTCATCTTTTTCCAAAAAGAATCTCAAAATCTCTTAAAAAAGGAAAAGTTACATAATGTAAAGGGTTACTATAAAAGTCTAACAGCACAAAAATAAACATCCAAAAAAAGAGATATAAACACAAAATTAATGACATTATTGACGTAGTAGACTTGAGACCCATACGTGGAAGATAAACAGGTGGAACCCTATTTTTAAATGCTATAATAATAATAATAATAATAATAATAATAATAATAATAATAATAATAATAATAATAATAATAATAATAATAATAATAATAATAATAATAATAATAATAATAATTATTATTATTATTATTATTATTATTATTATTATTATTATTATTATTATTATTATTATTATTATTATTGAGAACTCGTTTCCTTTTCAAAATCTCTGATTCTGGCCAAGAGCATCTGTGCATATAGTGGTCACGTGTGCACTTATTGTTAATGAGCCGTTCCAAAGGCTAAAAGGGATGGAAATCTCCGAGACTGAGGAACATAATAATTTCTTAACATAAATTCTAGGTCAAAGTTCGAACAACTTGTTTTTGAGAGGCGCTTTTTTCTTTTTTTCTGGAACAGAAAAATTCTGGCAGTTAAGAAGTTACTGTATATAATAATGCAAATTTGCATGTGGAATCATTTACATTGCAATTTGTAGTCATAAAGAATTTGTCATTATAAGACATTATTGTAAAAAATAAATTTTATTTCTTCATCCATCGCAAGTCCTCAGGGTTCCTTATACCTCCCCCCTCCCGAAAATCGATAAGGAAAATTTAGGATGTTGATATATTCGCGATATCGAATGCTGATATATGCCAACATCGATATTGATGATGTCGATGTATCGAAATATCGCACAAGCCTAGATCCGAGAAATGATACAATAATAATAAGAACAACAATAATAAAGGATGCTTGAAACATTCATTAAGTCCGTTTCAAAACGAATACGAAGCTTGGTGGTCAAATAAAATACTTCCAGTTGAACTGTAGATCTCCGAGACACATCTAGGATAATGGCAAAGGTTTAAAACATGATTTGTTTCCATGTGATTGGGTTGCAAATTCGGAAGCGTTCATTGAAAATACTGATCTGAAGTACATTCTAGTAAACTCAGTAAATAGCGTACGTAATACGTTTCATTAAAACTACTAATGCGAACTGAACAAAAAGAAAGAAAAAGTAAAGAAAAGAAAAGAGAAAGAAAGAATAGAAAAGAAAAGAAAGAAAGAGAAGATGAATGAGTTCTATTCTACTGCTAAATTTCTATCAGAAACACCCTGTATTAGAAGTCCAAACTGTATCATAATGAAAAGTTACAAATGTTCAAAAGGAAAATTTAATGTTTCTTACAGATGTCGAGACCTTGCATTTCTCAAATATCAATTGTGAACAAAACACATTGAATTATAGGATGAAAAAAGTTTTGTGTCAAACCAACAGAAATAAAGTGCTGTTTTAAAATAACCAAAGAGGTGACAATCATCTAGTTATCTCCGAATATGTATCCGTTCCGAACACCTATTGCGGATATAACATTGTAATTCATACAGTTGGAGCCATTATTTTCTGCTCAAATCCATATTTCCTGCCGGGAATCCAACCGAGATTTTCCACCTGGAAGCCTTGTACGATAACTACTGCTCCATCGATTGCTCTATCCAAACTTTGCTTAACAAATGGTGTGACGTTGCTTTCTGAAAAAGACAACACGAAAAGGGCTGCAGATCAATGAAGTTTCCTTGACCTTTCTCAATCAGCATTGGTAAATCGTCTCTATCATGGTACAGGTGTTTGCTTTCAAATTTTTAATGATTGGTCCTCTAGTATGAGAAGTCGATTCTTTACGATCACTTTGCTAAAATGAAACAGCTTGGGCTTGAACAGGATTTTTACCTAGATTAAATAACTGTACTGCTTGTAAGTCCGCTACGCCCACACTATTATCCCACATGAAGCTAAAACCTAAATATTATTAACTTCGGCTTTGGAACGAACCGGCTTCTTCCTGTAAGGTTATTTTCACCAAAATGTATCGTGCCGGACACACATTTGCCGATTCCAAACGTTTTAGTATTCTCCCGATATCCTGTATTATTTTCGCGTGTGCCCTGTTTTAATTTGATCATTTAAAGTGTACAGAAAAATTTGAGTAGGACTTTAATTGCCCGATTCGGTGTCGAGAACAGAACCCACCTACCTCCTTCGGGGGCTCCTAACGCGTTTCTACTATTACTACTGTTACTAATAATACTAATGCTACTAATACTTTTACTACTATTACTACTACTTTTACTATGAATCAGTATAATAAAACTACAAGGATATTTTAATGTAAAATGTGTAATGAAAATTTTAAAAACTTATCTGTAAATCACTTTTTTCAGTATTGTTTTCAATATTATCTTAATAAAAAAAGTTATGAATTAAAAAAAATAAATAAACTAACTTGGTCCGGGTTTGAACCCAAATGAAAAAAAAATATCGTTATTAGAGTGTTGCGCCAGCACCCTCGGCTAACGTACGAGGTCCCCGACGGCGTTTGGCGTTTATTTTCTTAAAATGTATATCATGACTCTTAATGTCTTACCTGTATTGGCTAATAAGATAGAGGATACCTGAAACGTTTGGGATCCGGAAATATTCGTGCCGGACATAAGTCCTTGACCAGGACTGATTTGAAACCAAATGCAGATTATGAGAATTAAAACAGTCATATCTGATTTGGTGTGAGGAAGAAACTAAATTGTGAACCAAAGGTTTAAGAACAACTCCATTTATTAACATAAATTATGGAAAAGATTATTGCCTTATAACATCATAAAGATATACGGAAGACGTTTTTCAATAAAAAAATAACGTATTATTGTGTAGGCGGAGTCAGATACCTAACGCAAACACAGTTAGAAAGAATCTTTTATCTCGTAGTGGTCGTGGTTCAGTGGACAAGGAGCCTTATCATTAATCTGGAAGTTCTCGGATGGGATCCAGGTCAGAAAATATTCTTGTTTTTTTCTGAAGGTTTCTTATTGGAGCTTTAACGACGATGACACGTTTTGTTATCTTCAGCTATTTGAATACTCGGGTGTTCCAATACTTGAACTATCAAATCTTCAGAAATAATAATAAACTAATAATGATAATAATAATCTCGTAGAAGGTTAAGAGTTAGAATTTTATTATCCTACAGGTCATACCATTATAAGTAGAAACGCGACTTTTGGCAAGAATATTTCGGTTTTGTTTAATCTTGCCAGCGAGAAGTGGAATTTCTCATCTTGTTTCTAAAACAAAACAAGCAAAATCGAGACGAGAATTAACATTTTACATATGAGACGGGAGAAAGGTATCTCAAATGAACGTCTCGCTTTGGAGACGAGAATTGAGAAAAAAACTAAAACTTTTGTAAATATTTTTCGTCTTATCTCGATTATCGAAATAGTGTATATTCAATCTTTAAGTAACAAGTATTACGGAGCACATCGAATTATGATCTGTGTAGCTATTTTTGTAGCAAAGTTTTTATAATTAATATTGCATATTCTAAAATAATTTTATTATATGCCTTACTGTTCAGTGATATTTAGTTATTTTTATTACAATTACTTCCCTTAAGACGAACAGTAGAACACTTCCTACATGAAACTTTAGTGGAACGCTTTCGTTTAAAATTTGGGTAGTTGCAGAGATGTATCTTAGAGATACGGACCTCCCTTTCCGAAATCACGACTTTTATGTAAGTTTTGCCTAATTTTCGGTCATCTTTAACAATTTGAATACCATTATTATTATTAATATTATTATTATTATTATTATTATTATTATTATTATTATTATTATTATTATTATTACTGACGTTTTTGAATTTAATGGTTCAGCCTGTTCTACCCTGGTCTCGCGCAGAACAAACGCCGTGTGTGTAGATTTTCTCAATGTTCTGTTTCCTTCCACTATTTCTTTCATTTTTATCATCGTCCTCTCCTTTAGCTTATTTGGCATAACCATGGAAAGTAAAATTATTTTTTTTTGTTACGGCTCATGTGAGTTCAGTAGACCTACCTTCTACATAAACTTTGGCTGGAAACCTTTCGTTATGCATTTAGGTAGTTGAAGTGCGTACGCAGAAGATATGTTCTGGTGTTTCGGACTCTTCTTTCCAATTCCGCCTATGTCGTAACTTTTGCCTAATGTTATTGGCGATAATTATTTCTTAGAAGTTTAGTTCTATTGTTCTCTTTTCTTGTGACTTTGCTTTGGAGAGTTTTACTGTGTATAATTTAAAATTTTTATTCAAAGAAAGCAATGCACTTAGAAATAGAAATACAAAATTTGTGAAAAACTGTGTGTTGGAGTCCCAAAACACCCCAAGTGGACTTCGTGAAACTTTAAAAAACGCAAACACCTTTTATTTTCCTGGAATTATAAATAAAACGGTAGGTCTGGAAGAGGATATAAAATCAAAAGTATGTTTTATAGTAGAACATTATTTCAGATTTCACTGTAAAATACTTATAGAATCTGTTTCTAAGTAAGTATCTATAGAAACTTGTTATTTTGTATTAAATATTTATAATTATATGGGCTATGCGCATGGATGCCTTACTATTATATAAAATATTTTAATTAAGTCTAAATCACGGAAATAAATAAATATCTAACCGTAATTACTGCGAAATTAAGTGTGGAGTCGAATTTGACACCATGCGGACTTAACGTTACAATATTCGATGCGGACTTCTAGTGTTAATAGTTCTGTCCTCATACGAAATTTGTCTTCTATATTATTATTATTATTATTATTATTATCTCTCGCAACATTAAAAAAACCGAATATTTTTTTCCAAAAGTCACGTTTCTGCTTATAATGGTATGGCCTGAGCAATAATAAGCTTTAAAGTTTTAATCTTCTACGATAACTGTTATTATTATTATTATTTCATTATTATTACTATTATTATTCCTGATAGTTAAATATTAAAATACCTGAAGATAATAAAAAAATCAATCCCCACCAAAAATCTTAAGCATAAAAGAAATACTTCCTTAAGTGGATCTGATCCGAGAAGCTCCAAATTACTGGCAAGGCACCTTGTCCACTGGAAAATTATCAGTATGCAATGAATGATCATTCTTTATTGTGTTTACGTTAAGTATCTTTCCCTCCGCCTACAAAGTTTAACTTTTTTCTTCGTTTAAAAGCGATTTTCGTATTTCTTTTATGATGCTGTAAATGAATATTCTTTGGCATACTTTATATTACTAACTTGAGTTGTTCTTAAACCTTTGGTTTACAATTTAGTTTCTTCTCCACACCAAGCAACAGATATTACCGATTTAATTCTCATACTCTGCATTTGGCTCCGAATCTGTCAAGGAATTATATCCGGCAAGGAAATATATCCATCACGATACAACTAAGTTCATTTAGTTGACGAACTGGGGAAAAGTTAGCACCCACTAATAAATGGAACAACATACAATCCAGGAAAAGTTACAGAAGTAATAACAAAATATGCAGTAATTTCGCCGTGCATGATCAAAAGTACACGAATAATAATAATAATAATAATAATAATGTGGTGTCTGGTTCGGTGTTAATGATTTATGATCGTAATTAATCGTTCGATGCTAACCCTACCGTAATTCGGTCAATCCTGGTTCGATGATAGCGAACCAGACAACCAGCTAAATAAATACACTTAGCATATATCATTAAATAGTTTATTCTTGATTATCGTGACAATTAAATTAGTAAACAACTTAGGGCTTTGCATGGGCAGTGTGGCTACTATCTATCTTCCTATTTCATTCGTAAAGTGTTGGATTTATAGTTTAAGCTTAAGTTAATTTATTTGGCTTTAGTTGAAGCTAAAGATCGTTCGGTTTTGTTATTAATTGCTTAACTTAGACATCTCAAGAGAAACTACTAACCTGGTTGCTGTTGAAATACTTCGGTCTTGGTATGGAAGTGTCCAGATTATAATCACTAAGAATATACAGACTTGGATGTCGACTCGCGGGATCTTTCCGAAACGGGAGTTTAGTCGAGACTGTCCTCCTCGAGCTCTATCTGCAGGTCGAAAACTACCTTCCGTATTTCTTGCAATCCTCTGAATTCCTATCAATGCAATTACCTCGTAGGTGACTTCCTTGTAGCAAGACTTCCTTGTATCTGACTCTGAATTTTTACATATTTCCTGGTTGCGACGTCTATAGAGCAATGTGCGTATACACGGAAGTCTGGTTTTTAAGCAACTCAAGAGATTCTTAAGTCGATGTCCTTATACACTTATACTATCTAACCTGCCAATTATTAATGTATTCACCACAATAATAATAATAATAATAATAATAATAATAATAATAATAATTGTCTACCTGAACAATGTAGTTGTCTATTTTGGTGTAAATAACCTTACAAGAAGAAGCCGGTTCGTTCCCAAGCTGAAGTTAATAATATTTGAGGTTTAGTTTCATGTGGCATGATAATGTAGAGGTAATCTAGCGGACTTACAAACAGTATAGATATACAATCTAGGTTCAAATCCTGTTCACGTCCAAGTGCTTCTTTTCAACAAAGTGATCGTGAAGAATCGACTACTCATCCTAGACGAGTAATCCTTAAGAATGTGAAAGCAAACACCCATATCACGATAGAGACTATTCACGAATTTTGCTTGAGAAAGGGCACGGGTATTACCAGGACATTCGAAACACTTCATTGATCTGCAGCATTTTTCTTGTAATTGTTCTCAGAAATAAATCTCACACACTTGTTAAGCAAAATTTGGGTAGAGCAATCGATGGAGTAGTGATTATCGTACAAGGCTTCCTTGAGGAAAATCTCGGCTCGATTCCCCGCCAGGTAATATAGATTTTTTGCACAAAATAATGCCTCCAATTGTGCGAATTATAACGTTATATCCATGAAAGGTGAAATCGACACTGGATGCTTCGAACAGACAAATCTTCGGAGATGACTAGAAAGTGGTTTCTCTTTGGTTATTACAAAACAAGATTTTATTTCTGTTAGTTTGACACAAAATTTGTTTCCTTCCTATGATTCAATTTGTTTTATACACAATTGAAATTTGAGACATGCAAGGTTTGCTACATTCGTCGCTTATATGACATAAAGATGTAAGAAATTTTAAAGATATGTGATATTTCAGCTGGGAGCTCTTCGAAGCTTACTCTATCATCTGATGACCTGAAGAAGAGGCGCAAATCTATCTCTTATAGATTTTCTGCAGTAAGATATGCTGAACTGTTTTAAGAGGCATTCTTGTATTGCTTACTATATCTTAAAATGCCCCTCCTGCAAAATTGCACTTTTGACTCTTATGTTTGTACGTCATAAGCGACGCTTTAAGGAACATCCATTCTTCCTTAAGAACATTTGAAACTTTTCATTTTAATAGAGTTTTGACTTTTAATATAGGGTATTTGTGATAGAAATGAAGCAGTAAACTAGCTCTCGTTCATTTTTCTTTCTTTCTTTTTTCAGTTTGCATTAGTAGTCTCAAATGGAAGGTATGACCTATGTTATCTAGTGTGTTCATTAGAATGTGTTTCAAATCAGTACGTCCAATGAACTTTAGAAATTTCCAATGAAACCACGCGGAAACAAAGCATGAGTTAAACACTTTCTATTATTCTAGATAAGTCTCGGAAATCTACAGTTCTACTGGAAGTTGAGTATTTGATTTGACCACCAAGTTTCGTATGCATTTTGAAAGTGACTTGATGAATGTTTCAAGCATCCTCTATATATTCGTATTATTATTATTATTATTATTATTATTATTATTATTATTATTATTATTATTATTATTATTATTATTATATTATTTCTAGGATCAAGGCCTGTGCGATATTTTGATATATATTGATATAATTTAGCAACATTAGATGTCGCGAATATTTCGACTTCTATATATCAACATTCTAAATCTTTAATATCGATATTCGGATTGTGAGGTATAGCGGCCCCAAAGATTTGCGATGAATGAAGAAATAAATTTGCACCACAAATTGGAATGTAAATTAATTCACTTGCAAATTTGCAATATTATATACTCTAACTTCTTAGCCGACAGAATTTTTCTGTTTAGAAAAAGAAAAAACAAAAAGCACGTGTCAGAGCAAGTGCTTCGAACTTTGACATAGAATTTATGTTAAGAAAGTTTTTTGTTCCTCGCTCTCGGAGATTTCCATCCCTTTGTGCCTTTCGGACCGCTCATTGACAAAAAATGCACACATGAACGCAATATGCACACACGCTCTTAGGCAAAATCTGAAATTTTGAAAAAGGAAATGAGTTTCTAATAATAAGAATGATATTAATAAAAACAACAATAATAATAATAATAATAATAATAATAATAATAATAATAATAATAATAATAATAATAATTATTATTATTATTATTATTATTATTATTATTATTATTATTATTATTGAGTTTACAACAAGAGTCCCATCTCTTTATTTTGTATATGTAAGTGTGCTACGCCACTGGTGTCCTTTATTTTATGTTTGTCTCTCCGTTTCGTGTGGATGTTTGCTTTTGTACTGTTGTTCTTTTAAATTAAGCCTTTACATTATATAACCTTTTTGTGGTTTTCTTTTTTTTTAAAAAAAAAGGAGATAAACTGCTTTCCACTGACATTTGTTTCTTACTATTTATCTTGTTTGAACAGCTTAAGTAAGATCATTTCGTAACTTTTTATGCCTTCCATTCCTCTCACAATAATAAAATCGTCATTCTTAATTTATTTTATTATCTTATTTGCAGTTCGCCACACTGCTATATTTGTAACAAAATTGAAATTTGGTCCAACGCCTTTCCAATTCTCACAAACTCCAACGACCGTGTTTTTTGGGTTGCCTACTATTGCATGAACATTAGAATTGCAGGTGATAATGTACTTTTGGAGTCGTGTATCATCTTAGGAATGATTGCGTGTACGAGAGAGGAAATGTGACATGTACCCTTTCACACATTCACGGATACATACAAATGCATACGTATATTCAAAACCTATCCATCTTAATCCAGCAGTCATCATTATTGCTACTAAAGAGTGACTGAAGGTACTGACAGGTTATCGGCCTTCGTGTAAATTGTCTACTTGCCACACTACCTTATATACGAGTTTAATCTTGTACTTTCAGTTGATCACGACACACTGGTCTCCTATTTGCACCGGAGAAATTTTCAAAAGTGATGTATCATCGAACTGACCGATTTCAAAATGTTTGTGAATTTACTGATGATAGGATAAATAAATTCACGTTTGAAATATTTTTCACGCTATTGATATATTTGTCATTTAGTATATTTATATATCGCATGTATTACTTTTATGGAAAGTGGGGGTTCACTAAAAACCTATACGCATTCAAACATTTTATTTTAGTGAAACAATTTCAATTAGTTTTGTGGTGTACTTGTTTTACACTCGCTCGAACTTAGCACCCAATGATAACGAAAAGAGAAAGACGGAACGTGTTTAGAATCACTCATTTAATTTATTTCTACAGCTTAATTGTTTACTTCATTTATTGTATTTTTCAGCTTATTTCATCTAAACGCATTTCTTTGTGTTTGTAGTATTTCATAATGGTTATGTATTTCATTTTAGTAAGGATTTTTGTTTTCAAAGAATTGAACGAAAAACTTGTATTACTTATATGTTCAATACATAATATGCATATGAATTTATTAAAGTAAATACTAATCTCACAGACATTATACTATAGTGATAGTTAATTTTACATCTTTGATTTATCTGGTTTCAAAACTGGCTGCTTTATAAGAAATATGCAATGTCGTGCTGTTTTGCGAAAACTATTTTTAAGAGAACTATATGCAAATATTTGATAAGCCTTATTCCTGATGCCTTACATTTTAATACGCTACATCTTTTTGTATATATTTCTAAACTTAATTTTTTATGAGTTTAACAATGCTTACCAATAATAATTGGTCAATAAGAAGTTAAAGAATGTTCGTTCGTCAAGTAAGCATATATTACTAAAAAGTACTTTGACATGTGAAGGCTAAATTTAAATAATGTTTATCAGAAAAACAAATTTGCATTAAAGTATTTCTTCCAATATTAAACTTCCTGTATATAATTATTCCTTTATTTTAAAACAAAATATTAAAATTTATTATAGTATCCCGAAATAATGACTCCTTTCTAGTATTGTGATTTTTTGTAGCAATTAATTATATCTCCCCGTGCTCATTGGTTTTCTCGGGTTTCTCCCGTTTCCTCCCACTTTCTTCATTCCACCATTTCATTAATTTCTCATTATCACTGTCTCCTTTAGTCTAACTCGCATAATCGTGGGATGTAAAACTCAAAGATTTCATTTCATTTTTTACATCTTCCGTGTACAAAAACAATTTTGTACACGTATCTATTTAACGTTGAAAGTATAATTATGTAACATTTCTCAAAGGGTGCCCAAATAATTCAGACAGAAATTTAAAAGGAAATGGGCAACGCTTAAAATGTTACAGAGTACATCCCATGCCATTGACAAGAATAAAAAGAATACTAACACAAGCAAAATTACATAGGTAACGGAATTTGTGACGACAAACAGAACAATATTTACGGGTTTTTATACTTATCTTACTTTTCATCTTATGTAAAATAGCATAAACTAGATATACATACACCGAGCACATATATATAAACTGAAAAAATGTTTTATATATATATATATGTTTGATACATTAAAACATACCGAACTAAGCAATGCCAAGCTGTTAAAGCCCATTGCTCATTTAAGATTGTTGCTCCGCATAAATATGTTGAATGCATTACTACAAGGGAAGCCTGAAACGATTAAAGCAGTGAGAAATATAATGGTTTGTGAGGAAAATATTTGTAATCTTTTCTCTAGAAACGAGTGAGCTTAGTACAGAGAAACAATGATAACACTCACGTAAGTTGAAATGTTAATGTTTGAAACAACAGCATATGCATTGTGGTATTTCTGTAACATGATTGTTTGCAGAGCTCATGTTATCATTTTTTCTATACTCAATTCACTCGATTTGAAATGAGGATTAATAATGTTTTCCTCATGATTACAATTAGGAACAATAACACTAATAATTATAATAGAAGTGAAGATAAAATAATACTATATCGTTTGTCTTATTTCTAATAAGCAGAGCATTATTATTGTCATTTTTAACAACATTTTCAAAGAAATATATTTTATAGTTTATTTTCAAGTTAGTATCATTGTGTTCGGCTTTGCAGAATACGTAATTCATTATTATGTATCTTTGGTTTTAAAAAATATGAAATTAAACAACCTCGTACTTTGCAACATAAACTATTACCATAGAAATTATTTTCTTGTCAATTTAAAACAAATAATATAAAATTTAAATAGTGACACGGACAGTATCAACTACAGAGCAGGGAAACCTGCCTAACTGTTATTTCCAGACAGATAGCTGCATTAATTGTTCCCTGTTTTATAGTAAACACAACATTACTCCTTTTACTATGATTCTCTTTAAGTTGGTAAAGTACGATTATAGCGTTATGTTCGGCAATAAAGCTATTAAATACATGCATCCTGGCTCAGTGGTATATATAAATCACGTAAACTTCCACCAAAAGTTGAACCCTGGTCTTCCGTGAAAAAGATGTATACGCTATATATATTAGAGCGGAGCGAAAAATCGCTTTTTTATAAATCGAAAACGCAATAGCGTGGAAAAGTTGTCAATTGGTATTGATAAAATACTGTAAAAGTTTCGTTTCTGAAATCAAATATCTTCCGGTGGCGAATCGCCAAAAAAGATTTTGTCTTTGTAGGGTATGCAAACCCGCCGTACACATCACTCTTTTGTGATTTTACGGTAAATGAACAAAAGTATTACCTATATTTCTTAACTTCAGCAGTCTATAAAATTGAAAAAATAATTTCCAGATGATTTAGGTTGAAACCATAAAATAGCCCATTTTAGCAAAACAAAGTATTGTGTATCATATACTGTAGGTCTACTTGTGGTTTCATATAAGGTTCTAGCATTGAATATGCCGATAAATGTGTTCATTGTTCATTATAACTTTTTCTTTAATACAATTTTCCTTTAAAAATTCTCGTGCTGCTTTATAGAGCTTACCTTCCTCCCTGCGTAAGAATTCAATTTGGACTAGTCCAATTGATAGCAGCAGTATAAAAAAGAAACAACTTTAGTATTCGATAACTTTGTTCGAGTGTGGAAGACGATCTTTTCAAGGTAATTTTGCGGTGTTAACATTGCGTTTCAGTATTTACTTCGTTGTACGTAGTTGGGAAGTGTATAACCTATTTGTTTGTGTACTGTAAATTAAACTTTTTGTAATGTGTGTGAAATCTGTATTTTATAACAATATTGAAACTTTAAACATGCGGAAAATAAGAACAAAATTAAGAACAACTTACCCCGTGTTTGGACATTCAGCTGAGCTTCCAGGTGTACAGTTGCGCACAAAATCAGATGTAATGAAGTATTATTTTCAATTGGTAGAGCTTGAAAAGTGAGAAAGGGTATGATCCATCTGTAAAGAAGGTGACGAGAGACGTTGCTCAGTGGGTGAAATCTGTTTAGGACAAGGCTTCCATCCCTACTCTGTCGTTAGAACGTATGGTTCAGCTTCTACTTGCCTTGCACGGAAAATATACAAGAAGTTTGTTAAATCTGAGAAGAAAACGAAAGCTCTGCTAGTTGCCAGAAAAAATGGATACATTTAAACAAGATTACACGAAGTTCTTTGATATAACCTGTAAATGTCATGAACTTTCCATGTGCTCATGTGAATTGAGAAAGAAAGTACCTAGGAAGGAGTGGACATTTCTGCAAGAACAGAGAACAACACGAGTAGCCAGATATAGAGGGAATTGTCTATGAGGAGACTTTAATCATACGCACTAAAAGGAAATCACGAGAGACCACCCGCTTACAATCTTCTTACATATCACAAACGAGTACTTCTAATGAACTCCAAACATCACCTTCTGATAGCGATGAGTGTAGTGTTGATGATTACTTTGCGAAACAACAGGAAATTAGAGAAAAAGAAGCAAGCAGCAACGACATATCCTTAGACTTCTCGATATGCTGGCAGATCGATTTGGAACATCAGATCGTGCAAATGCTTTGATAGCAACAGCTACATTGCAATCTTTTGGGATAATTGATCCAAAAAATGCTGGCCAGATGATAGACCGCTCAAAAATTCGGCGAGAAAGGGAAAAGATACGACAAAAGGAAGTGCTAATGGCCAAAGGAAAGGTCTTAGAGGCTTGTACTTTGATGGTCTTAAAAGATCAAACTCTATGCAGGAAAGAGACTGGAGGACTGCTTTTCAGTAAAAATATACTTTACTTGTAAATATGGAGCTAAACACGTGTGGCTAATGAGAACTTTAAGATATATACCACAAAAGGAGTGGCAATTGGTTCAAGAAATAGTTCAAAATAATTGTTATTTCGCACACCCGAAGAATATGGTTGACAATGAAAGATTTCACATCAGAAAAGAGGCATGGAGAAAGATAGTCGACTCAAGGGGAAAGGCTAGGAACGAGAAGAGTAGAGATAATGACAGTAGTAACAGTAGGAAGATGAAACAGGGAAGACCAGTTAAAGTAAACAATGAGTCACATGTAAAAAAAAATGCTTCCAAAGCTCAATTTCAAATGCAAACGATTATACATACCTTATTAATGGGGAATCAGTAGAAGTGACGCATCGTCTACTGCTGTCTTGTTTTCCAACAAAAACTTGAAATATACAGTAATAACCATGAACATCCAGGCATAAAAAGAGCTTTGAAATATTCTTGTCACACCCAGAGTTCAGAACTTGTAACAGAAGCTTACCCAGAAGTTTGTGGCAGAGATGGTTTTATCAGACGTAAACTAAAATCCGAATCTGTACACCAAAAAGTAGAAACAAAGGCAAACTATACTCTGGAAAGAATCGAAGATCTAATTTTGAACATACGTGTATGGATGGTAGGATGGGCATGGAAGAGACCCGACCTGCATCCACGTCCTCGTCGTGGGTCCTGGGTCATTTCACTGAAACAAGCAGAGAGGTGCAGAAAAAGTATATATTTTGTATTAAGTAGATTTTATTTTGATCAAATGGGCTATTGTGTTATTCCAAATGCGCCTAAATCATGAAGAAAATATTTCTTAAATTTTATATATTATTTAAGTTAAGAATTGCAGGTAATACTTTTGTTTATTTACCGTAAAAACACAAAAAGTGGTGTGTACGGCGGGTTTGCATACCCTATAGAGACAAAATCTTTTTTGCCGATTCGCCACCCGAAGATACTCCATTTCAGCAATGAAATTTTTACAGTATTTTATCAACATGAATTGGCAACTTTTCCGCACTATTGTGTTTTCGATATATAAAAAAGTGATTTTTCGCTCCGCCCTAATATATATCCATGTTGTTTTTTTTTAATACTCTGTTGTTAGGACGTTGGATGCCTCTCAAATTTTCTGTTGGCATGTTATTTCTCAATGACTCATATCGAGCGCCACGTCGCCCAAATTGTAAAAACATCACTCATATTGCGAAAAAATAACTTCACCCTATATTTTATTTAGATGAGTCTGTACCACAAGAAAGTGACTACATAAATTTAAGTCCACTACTCATAGGAAATGCCACTCTATTATCAAATTAACTAAGAGTGACAGACTATTCTGTGAGCATGATTCTTTAGAGCAATGGGATAGGCAGCGGCAGACCTCAAACATTGATAATAGTATGCATACTAAATAAAGGCAAGCATACTCACAATGCTTATAATGTTACGTATACATATAGATAAGAAAAACAGACATTGCTTGAATAGATCATTCAAAAACTTTAATTGCGGCAGGGAAAATTGTGAGGAAAATATGACATCAAATAGAGTACAATATTGCCATTTTAGAGCAATTAGTTGTAAACACATTGATTAGTAGCAAAATTATCTCACAATGATCTAAAACATGATAGATTCATCATTTTTGCCAAGAATGTTTTAAAACCTATTTATGGAAAGGAAACTAACTTTTCTAATAAGTTAAATATGTTTCACCTACTATTTTTACTCTTAGCACAAATTGAAGAGCTCAATTCCAAAACAACCTAAGTCAAAAAGTAAGTATTTCAGGATACGAGTTTTGTGTGTTTCCATCATTCTATTTCTGTGAAAGAAAAGTAATCTATATATAGAAGAAAACTGTAGTTGCCTACTTTTCGTGACATAATGGTGAAATTATCATCTATAGGAAGAGTTTTATAAGTGTTTCTAGGCATGAGTCAGAAATTAGCTTCAGGGAATACTCTTGACTAAGGACAAGAGCAATGCTGGAAAGAAATGCTGTTTTCTTTAGCCTACAATTAATTTGATTTATGGAATTTTGATATGAAACGCTGTTCAATATACGGAGATGCTGACATGGAGCTTATTAGAACTAATATCTCAATTGACAACAAGTGACTTATGCTCTTTTGAAATCCACCCTTTCAATGATACTTTCACATAACATATGCACTATAAAGCATTTTAAACTATACTTTTTGCAAACAATATTAAATACGCCAGTATATTTTAGGTTATAAAACTGGTTTGGAAAACATATGATTAACATATGCTGATTTCAATTACATTCGATTTAAAAAGTATATTCTTCGTCGCGGATTTACAGAAGTATGTTCTCTACTGTAGAGAAATGACATCTCTCAACTCACAGTAGAAAGTTTAATTTCCTTTCAATATATTTACGGAGTATGCCTATTGATGTTAAATATATAATCGTTATACGACTAGTTCTAAATATGACTCTAGTATCCTACTGCGAAACTTGGATTTTCGAGTACCTAAATGCTAGAGTTTTAAACTTAATAATGAGTACTATTAATATTAAGTATTGTAAGAGTATCATTCCACGTAAACCTGCTGACTTACAGTTGGACCAATGTTATAAAATATATTAAAGTTGCCATTAGAAATGTTAACAATATTTATTTCCTTCCTCCAATTGCCTTTAATTATTATAAATTAACAACACTACATTATTAAAAATTAAAACACTACCTGCCTAGCGTGCCATTTGAGTTTCACAGTAATGAATTATTAAATACATTTCTCTAGTGGCTATTGAAACATGCCAAGTATTACTAATAGGAAAAGTGACGAGGTGAGGCTTTCAGGCATATGGACACTATATTTCGTACGTAGGTGACTTGGTTAAAGTAAAAAAATCCCATTTCTTTCTAGTCTTCACAACCTCCTATTAAAATCGTTCAGTTATCTATTTAATGTATTTTTTGACCATAATAGTGACAAGGTAAGCATGAAATGCTCAAATAAAAAGTAAATACTTGCTTCTGAAATCTTTTATCATTACAATGTTATTTGTAGTACAGTCGATGGTGCGTATGCTAACAGCTTAGCCACGAAGGAGCCCAGAAACTAATTTCAGTGGAATAATTATGTATCGCACTTCCGAACATTGCACAAAGCGTTATTACCATACATAAAGCACGAAAATACTGATGAGGCTGTCCTAATTCGCAGTAACTAAAAGATGAATCTGCTAACCAACTGAAGATGAACAAGAGTAGAAAACCACATATGTGTTCCCCAAAACTCTAGAAAGCAGCAAAAATTGGATGATACTTGCAGATGGAATGTCTACAAAGAAGACAGAAATTTGAATATAACTTGTATGAGGTATAATAAGAAGTTTAAAAGTACTCTGTGTTATATTGCGATTTTATTCCTTATGTAGTTCATAAAAATTGAATATTATAATTACTAAATATATCTAGGAACAAAGTACAAGAAACAAAGAACTGGATTAAACCCATGTACACAATGTTAGTTTACCACAAATTATTGAATTTTGAGTTTATATTCAAAGTTAAATGCACGGTTAGCGAGAAAGATGCATTTTTCCTAACAAGTAGCTAGTGCTAAGTATGTGTAGACGTTAATACTAATATAGAAACATAGACCTGCATGCTTCAAATAAAACACATGTGCGCCTCAATAGCTCACTTTCTTATGATTCAGAAAAGAAAATTAGTTTATTATTTCTAGAGTAAGATATATATATTGTGATAGTTCCAAAGTACCTTCAAATACAACGTATGCACAAAAGTTTATTTAATTGAAAGTATAAAAACATTTTCTGAAAGTCAATCATATTTCTTTTTAATGAGCTATATAAGCTACAAAACATTAGGAAATTGAACAAGCAGGGAAATAGATTTTGTAAAATTTTATCACTAATAATGGGTTAGGGCATTACTGTAGTGTATGAGGATAATTATTTCAAACTACAAAGAGTTAAGATAAATTTAATCAGCTCACCTAATTCTAGGAAATTCCCGCTTATTTTAAACGTAAATGGATATTTTTAATTAAATTTGAAAATTAATTTTCTACGTTTCGGTAGTGTAAGAAAACTTTAACAAATACAAGGAAAATAATTATGAAACATTATTAAGGTACAGCAAACCAATACGCAATAAAACAAAATTTAATATAGGTTTTTTACAAAATAAAATTTATTATATAATTAAAAACTATAGAATATGTCTAGCATTAATTACCATAAATTTAAATTCTCCTGGCGCTGCTGGAGCTCCATTGAATATAGTGTGGTCAGGAGGGAAAATATCCTTACCAATTTCTACAAAAAATGTATGTTCAGAAAAATTAAAATATTGATGACGCAATAGATAATTTAAAACAATTTAGTTCATAAAATAATTGTTGTAAACAACAATACATTCTTCCTCAATTTAGAATCTACAATATGGAAAGTGATTTATATTTTTTCTGGCACGTCATAAAATAGTGAACTTTGACAGTATCCAAATGTGTACTTAGCTTTTCTGTTCTTTTCTTAGACGAGATATTATATTGGTAATGACCAAATTATTTATCTACAAGAATCCGAATTAATGTAGGGAAAGGCGTTGTACCTTTGAAACAATGTACTTTTGAACACCTGTACTTTTCTTGGATTCAGAGCTATCTAGGTGCAGTCATTAAAATTCATTTGAAAGAGGAAGGGTGAAGGGGCACTACAAACGCTATCGGCAGTTGTTTACTGACTGTTATACCGAGTAATGTTCGTTTTAATTTTTTCATCTTCAAAACGAAGATTTTTTGTAGTTACCTTTTCAGTTTTGTACTCTTCGGTTTTCGCAACTTGTGATATATATTTGCCTAATCTTGGGATAGAATCCATTGGTGAGTATAGCAGTATTTTTAGTTTTAACTTCTGTGCGATATTTAAGTTAATAGAGAACTTTTTTTGTAATGGTGACCCTCTTTTACCTATGAACATTAATGCATCGTGTACCTTTAAACGATAAATAATATTATTCAAAGGTACAATCCTGATATTTCACATTTATGGAATTGCAGAGATTGTAGGAAAAGTTTATAACAAAGCATTCAGTACTAGTAATATAACTAGTGGGTTTAAATCAACTGGAAATTTTCCCCTTGGATCGTAGTATTTTCACCGATGATGATTTTCTGTGTTTCTTCGTTACCGATCGAACTCCTCCAGAAGAAACAGCTACAAGCACTCGACCTTATTCAAACATCAATTCTCTCTGAACAGTTATCCGGAGAGCCCCAATCAAGGGAAGTTAAAACTTCATCGGCTACAAAGAGATATAGAAATATAGTGTCATGTCAGTTAAGTTATTTACCAAATCTTCTTGCGACTGCTTTTGGAACTGCCACAGCCAGCATTTCACCTGCGCAAACACGACCTTACCCAAAAGCAGCACCACGGAATAGAGCAATGAGAGGAAAAGAACCCGGGAGAACAAGAATTATTACATCACCCCTAAAAAGGAAGCCCTCGAAAAAAGAAAATCAGAAACAGACAAGAAAACAGACGCAATTGTAGGACCCAGAGACGTTGTGTAGACTTCGAAGTTTAAAATAATTATTGCAGTGATTCATAAGATGGTCTTCCGGACATTAGTTTTCATGATAGCACTAGTGATGAAAACTTCGAAGCCTAGAGGGAGGTTAGACCTATCATTAATTCAGAAAAATGTTTAAAAGAAATAGAGAAATTCCAAACGAGCAGTTGTGCTACTGATGATTTTCACAGCTGTTCTTAAAGAAAAAAGGAGACCCTGAGCATTTTGTTGGTGAAATTGTAGATGTCGAAGTCACAGATTTTTCAAATTGGGTTCCTCAAATGTTTTGGGGAAACAAAAAAGTTTGTGTACAGTAGTAAGGAAGTATTTGATGTTATGGAATCCGACATTATTTTGAAGTTATCTTCACCGTCGAAATTTGGATCAACTAGAAGGCAGAGTAAGCAACTGATTCTTGAAGTTAACTTCAATGGTAGCAACTACAATGTTAAGTAAATTAAAAGTGAATCAATGTTAGGTATACTAGTTTACATTCAATGTTTCCCTGAGTTAATTTTACATTGGACTTCACAGTTTAGCCAAAAATGCTGAAATCCTCAATGTATACTTAGGCTATATTTAGTTGGTATTTTCCTATTTCAAGTATTGGTTTTAAAGAAGCAAGGTTATCTTAAAAGTTGTATTATGCTCAAGTTTATTGTTCACAAGTTTTTGTTAGAACTTCCCTTCCATTTTGAATTAAAATTAATCAAATTTCAATTCTGGATAACATTTGTATAGCTAAATCTTTTATTGCAATTTATAAATGTTAATATTTGTGGCTTCTTTTTACATTGTTGCCCATGAAACGCTTGCATTATTGCTTTGTTCAAAAATACAAAAGGGTCTGTTCAATAGTACACAATCATAATGTACACTCATGTCTATAGTTATTGTCTCATATCTATAACTGTTTTCTTGTAGGAATATAATTGGATAATGATTTTACAGGGTACTTTTAATGCTGATACTATGTGTATAATGGGGAAATGTATATTGTGATAAATTTCATAGGAAAAGAATTTAAATACAAAAAATAGAATGAATAAAACAAAATATTGCTAAATAGACGAGAAAGTTTTATTTTCGTTTTATTGTTCTTACTTACGACTCTTTTGACATGAAATTTGCCACATACATGTCTTTGCCAATTATACACTTACTAACATTGTAAGAAATATCGGGCGAACTCGTTATCAAATTATATTCCTACAACAACATATTTATAGACATGCGACAATAATTTTGGACATGAGCGTACCTGTTCTCAAAACGGATATGTTCTTATTATATCTTATAAAAATATTATATATATGTAACATGTTTAAAAATTATCCTGTCTGATAGGGAAGAGATGGCACTTCAAATATATGAGAAAATTGAGGAAAAAGTACTGAATATTAGCATCAAAATTTCGAAAGCTTTAAAAGTGTTCACAGGTACAACACCTTCCCCTATATATAGCAAGAAATTAAAGACCCAATCGAAAGAATGAATTTTGTAGTAGTAGTAATGACAATACAATCTGTGTGTAATGTGTAGTTTGCGGTCTCATATCATAGTAGTACGTACCTTTCGTGTATGGCTAGTATGATCACTCGATAATTCGCTTTCTTCTATCGACCACATTATCCAAAAGATATACTTTAATATATTCTCCTAATTAAAGGTTTAGTGAAAGTATGAGTCAATATTACTTTCACTTAAGAGATAGCAGATTTATTGTACATCACAGGTTTTTAGGCATAAATATTATTTGTTTTGCCTCTGTTTCATTCAAAACTTACATGAATTTAACACTATCGCATATCTCTTCCATCATCTCGATATGATCTTTTAAACGGTATAAGAGTGACATTTAGCTATTTTCCTTTGTTAAAGGCTTATTATCTTGAGAAGTGTATGTTGGAGAACATGGTTACAATTGATCACCCTACATTAGTGCTTTCATTCCCCTAGCATCTCCAGCTGGTACATAGGTTTAAGTAAACAAAAATGCTTACTGCCAGTTAGAGATGTGGAAATAGTTTTGAAACATCTGAAGTTTTCTAATACTACTTGCTTTTGCATACAAGAAGTAAAACTGATAATTCGTTCGTTCGACTACCTTGTTTAAGTTCTGTGTTGTGATATAAAGAAATATGTTCAGAGACAGCTAGCACAAATTCACATATACAATAGGATGAGCATGATGTCCGTGTTATAAATTGGAAAACTTCTATAATTCTCAAAGAAGCGAACTGAAATTTTCAGGTTTTAAATCTCACAGTTAAGCCGGCTAGGTTAAGGATTTAAGGGGGGCGAAAAATAAATGAAATAGTAGAATGAATAGAGTGGGAGGAAAATGGGAAAACCCGAGGTGACCCACGTACGAGGTGTTTGTTCACTACAAAACTCACTTTACGCGAGCTAGAATCGAACCAAGAGGACCCCATGCACCAGAAGTCAACGTTCTACCACTGGATCACGTTGACCCCTTCAGAGAAAGCAAGTTAGAAGGAGCAATTTGTTGAGCAGTTGCATCCGAAACTGATGCTCTTACAAGTAACCACATTCTTAAAGAAATGTACACTCAATGTGGATAAAGATCAGATAAGGATCAAAACCTTGAAAACTCTGTTTCTTCAAGCAGCTAGGTAAATTTCAAACCAGACAACATAGCACCATAATTCTAGATATCTTTGCAATACATCTTATCATAACGCTGAAAATACAAGGCTGAAAATAAGAATCAAAGGCCAATTGTGATTGAAAAATGCAGTTTGGTCTAGTAGGTCATGGTTCTCTTATGAATAGCAGCATAATTGCTGTAGCTATTTATATTTGTTAAACACCTATAGCATTCTATTCCTAAATTTGAGAAATCTCTGTATAGGTTTGCAATACAATCTCAAATTAATACTAATACATTTAAGTATTATTTAACATTCGTTATTATGAGGAAGTTTTCAGTCATAAGATGTTCATACATTACTCCTGTTATGTAGCATTTATGATGTCACAGTGATGTAACACTGATCATGTAACTAAGATGAGAGCGCCAGCGAATAAGAAAGACATTCAATAGTAGCCCATCTAATAATAAAATTAAACTCATCACTTTACAAACATTATGATCTGAGCTGATCATTATGCAGTACAATTTTATGACCTATTCCGTGAAATCATCTCACCTATCTTTACACAGACACCAGCATACAACTATTCCGTGAGTGATGACATACTTTTTTTCCCGGAGGCTATTTGCATTTCAAATATTTCAATATCGCGATAAATATTTTACACTGTACACAATAATTACTATGGAATGCAGCCATATATTAAATTCAAACCAATAGGTCTTTCTGTGTTTAAATTGTCTGGGGTTGTTTCTTTTAGTATATATTTTTATTTTTTCAGGAGTTTGAAAAGTTGCCTCGGACACCTGTATTTTCAATATGTCAACAGTTAGTTAAGACGATTCCAATTGCTCACCATGCATCTTATTTTACATATGTGTGTGTGTGGGGGGGGGGGGGAGAATGAGTAAATAGATGTTACTTTAGGAGCTTCCAGATAATGAGTTTCTAAAAGTAAAGTTGAAAGTTTTATTGTAAAGAATATACAGCTTTTAGTGCTGATTGGTAAATGTTGTTGTTGTGGTGAAGAGCAATGCGAAGGCTTGGGTGTATGTTACGTAATTCAACGGCAACTTGTTATAAACAAATTTTTGTTTATCCGTACACATATACAGTATTTTGGTATTTTAAAGCTGAGTGTGCTGCATGTCCGCTGTAACTGACGAAACATGCAATTATATGTTCGACAGCACTCTTCGAACGAACAATTTTGTTCACTTGACTAACTTTCAAAAAGTCAAACACTTTATTACTATGTAGATTCTGTTTCAGATAAATACCCTTGTCCCATGTAACAATAGTAGACCAAGTTTGACTTACTTCGGTGTATCAGTTTTCAGTATTTATTTACACAAATTGGATGGCGATTGGTTTAAATTTCTGTCAACGTGTATGGGGCAAATATTTAAGTAAAAGTGCGAAATTATATATATACTACTTTGATATTAATGAAAAGGATATCTTAATTTTACGGTATGTAACATGCCGAACTACTTCAATCGTTTGACGCACAAAATCAGCATTACTGGTAAGAACAGAAGTGAATGAATGACCTTTAGGAATTCATTACAAATGAATATTCAGTCATGTTTTAATTCAGCAAATCGACTGTTCACTATCCTATTGAACGGCGCAACCTCCTAGAAATATAAATAAATTAGCGCTACGAATTATTTTCACCTTACAGTACATTCAAAATCATTACAAAAGCATTGCCTGGAAGTGTTGACGAGAAATTTAAGGTTCTCACACAATTCTAGTTTTCCAAGCTGTTATCACAATAAACGAATCACTTTCAACAATCAATCCAGAGTAATTGGAACATAGAAAAGTCTACTCCATTGAATGCTATAATAGTGTACTAATAGGAACAGTGTAAATAGTAGTATTGAGAAAAATTCAGCAGTAATTGCACATAATTCTCTAGGGAGATTTAATGATACTCACTATTCATTATATCATATTCTTCAGAATCCTCCATGTCTGTGCAAAACGAAACAAACAGGATTGAGTTATTTCAAAGTAATTTAAATATGTATACTATGAAAAAAAATACAAAATTATACTCCTGTTTTCTAAAAATTAAAGTTCAAGAAGCAAATATTTAATATTGTGTAAACTTACAGAAGTTTTATCTGACTGTAAAATACACGAACAATTAAAATGTACTAAGGAAAGTGCATAAGAAAAACAATCAATTTTAATTTTAGTTCCTTGTAGTTCATTTTAAATGTACATTAATAAGATCTCGATTAAATGAGTGTTTACAAGGTTACATCAAACTTATGAATAAGACTGCACTGAGAGCTCTCAATTTTATTTAGCACTGAATATCATATAATTACTTTTGAGCTCTTTTGCAGGGTATTGCAAGTTAATTTGAAGTGTATACAAGGAGCTCTTGGTATCAAAGATCTTAACGTAAACATTCCTTTACGAACCATCAAGAAGATAAACTTAGATTACTAGAAAACAACTTATCGCAATGTAAAAGTATTGTGTTCGTGTGAGCGGTTTACTGATGTACCTTGATGGTAAGATTGTTGGTATAACCTTGAACATGTATTGACAATCAAGCGAGTGATGCAACAATTTCTCAAAATGAGGAAACCACATGTTTCTTATAAGTTCGTCAGCATAGTAAAACTTCTCAGAAGCAACATCTTAATGAAATCTTTAATCAATGAGATAATTTTGTATACTTTCCACAGAATTTTACTGAAGAAGTAGCATTACAACCTGAGCCTAAAAGAGACAATCTTTTTCAGTCTTCGAAAGGGAGAGAATAGTGCTTTCGGATGAGTATCAGGTGAACCTGGTTTTAGTGATATCACATATGAATTATGTGATATCGCAATGAACATACTTTACTAATTTACACCGTTTAATACTTTCACATTTTGCGTTCCAGTGACTTCCATGTGAATGTCATATCATTAACTTTTTCAATCCAAATGTTCAATAATCCAAAAGGTTTTTATCCGTAACGTAAATGCTATCCTCGCGCTTTCACAATAACTATGCCTTATAAAAGGCCTAGAAAGCCTTTAACAATAAATGAAAGTGTGGTATTACAGCAGGCACATAATAAAAATAAGGGAACCGGTCAAAACCCCCACAGCCAAAACCCCCTCACTCAAGAAATGTCAAAACGCCCACACAAACGGTCATAACCCCCACACAAATGGACAAATCTCCCAAACGCACGAACGGTCAAAACCCCCACAGCCAAAACCCCCACACTCAAGAAATGTCAAAACGCCCACACGATCGGTCATAACCCCCACACAAATGGACAAATCTCCCAAATACACGAACGGTCATAACCCCCACAGCCAAAACCCCCACACTGGTAGACGGTCATAACCTCCAACGGTCATAACTCCCACACAAATGGACAAAACAGCCACACATAGCAACGGTCACAATCCCCACATAAATGGACAAAACCCCCACACAAATGGACAAAACTCCCACATGCAGAAATAGTCACAACTGCCACACAAATTGACAAAACCTCCATGCTCATGTATTGCCCTTGTACTTTTTAATAACATTTTTTATTCCACTTAAACTGATGTTGCAACTATTCTTCTTGGGCGTCATAAAGAGCCGTAACAAAGACGTGAAATGACGATCAGTTCAGAGTGTGGGGGATTTGTCCGATTTTGTGGGAGTTTTGTCCATTTATGTGGGGATTATGACCGTTGCTATGTGTGGCTGTTTTGTCCATTTTTGTGGGGGTTATGACCGATTGTGTGGGCGTTTTGACATTTCTTGAGTGTGGGGCTTTTGGCTGTGGGGGTTTTGACCGTTCGTGCGTTTGGGAGATTTGTCCATTTGTGTGGGGGTTATGACCGATTGTGTGGGCGTTTTGACATTTCTTAAGTGTGGGGGTTTTGGCTGTGGGAGTTTTGACCGTTCGTGCGTTTGGGAGATTTGTCCATTTGTGTGGGGGTTATGACCGTTTGTGTGGGTGTTTTGACATTTCTTGAGTGTGGGGGTTTTGGCTGTGGGGGTTTTGACCTAGATCCAAAAATAACACCTGGAACGCAAGGGGATTTTGGTCAAATTATGGCAATGTTGCATGTAGAATACTTAAGTTTCAAGGAAACATAACCAATTACTCCCAAAGTGTTGAAATTTCAGGCCAACAATAAATTTTCGAGCTCTATGTGTCTCCACACCAAAGTTCACAAGAGTCAGACTCAATACGAATTAATTAAATTCGATACACTCTTACTAGATGCTCTTTTTTACTAAAAGAAGGATGGACTTACATGATTTAAGGTCCGTGCTACAGGTTATTTTTTCCTCTTAAACATAGAAATTAAATTCACTATAAGAACTTTATTACCGCAGACTAGATCAAGGGAAATACTCCTACAGGCAATACAGTAAGTGACTGATGAACGTTCTAAACCATCATTTAACATCCTGCATTTACCAAAATATTCCGCATTACTGAAGATCCTCATCGTTTTTATATTATTTGACCATCTTGTATTACGTCAGTCGTATACGGAGGAGAAAAGTAAACAGTTACTTCCTATGTATTTACAACAAATTGATTGAGATTTAGTTCTTCAGTTAACCCTCCGTAGCACGGGCCGCGAAGTCACACTCCGCAGATAGAGAAATTTTAGTTTTCTTAATTTGATAGGCCACCGCCATGTGTAACCTGCCGTGTAGCTTCCCCTGTCAAATCACGCGCACATCAATGGCTACACTGAATTTGATCACCAGTTTGCTAAGTCAGGTAGAGTAATAAAACATTAGAACTGTTGAAAGGAAAAGAAATGAAATGAAATCTTTGAGTTTTACGTCCCACCTTTATGCCGGTTAGTCTAAAGGAGACGGCGAAAGATGAATAAAATGGTGAAATGAAGAAAGTGGGAGGACACGGAAGAACCTCGAGGAAACCCACGCACACAGTGTTTGCCCACCAAAACAAAGTTCACTTGGCGGGGGCCGAGATCGAACCCAGGACCCCAAGCACCAGAGGGGAACGCTCTACCACTGAGCCACAGCTGCCCCTTAACTATTGAAAGGAGTTTATACTGTAAAATAGACATTGGGAATTGTCAAAAACATTTAAAAGAAAATATTCAACAATTTAAAATCGCTTCAAAACAAAAATAAACATTAAGAAGATAAATATATATTGCGGAGTGAGACTTCGCGCATGTGGCTTGATGTTACAATTAAGCACGTGTGCGATGGAAGGTTAAAGACACAAGGTCAATTAATTAACCTTACGTATGAACGATTAAAGAGTAAACTAGTAACACAAAGTTGTCCAAATCACCGACCTACATGACGGAATTTTAAATCTACCAAAAACGTCAAGGAGTAAATGAACCCAAACAAGCCTTTTTCACAACATGAAAAATGAGACAAGTGATGCCTATAGGGCGGAGAGCAAAATAATTCTTTGTTTATTCCTAGGACTGAACAAAAATTTTATTCAATATTGCATTACAGATCTTTCTGATAGTGCAATCGCTACAAGGTCATTTCAACTCATTAGAAACCATACAATATCTTATGAAAAAGATATACTATATAGAATTATCACAAGCAATTTACTCTTCTTATGATCATATTTCTAACACCTGACCTTTGATTATTATTGACTCAATCGCATGTGCTGTTTCTGGCTCCTGTTAATCCATGTATTTTTAAAAATCTAATCATAACATCTATAATCAATTTTCGAATTCTCACAGTTTGCAAAACCTACACTATTACATTATAAAATTACGAACACAAGGCCACACCAAGCAAATACTCTCTTTCACATCACTGCTATAGGTTGTTCCCCAAAATCAAAGATCAACCTGCCCGCCATCAGGTCCAGTCATCATAATCTCGTTCGAACACCACAAACTCTGTAAAATAATTCATCTGATAGTATTACCAACCAAATGACAGAACTCTCTTTTTTAGTTGTGCATGAGTGGCTCTCAATTTATAAGAAACAGAGTGGCGGAAATCATGAGAACAAAGAAATGAGAATAACATAAAAATAGAAATAAAAAATAAGGAGTAATATCAAAAATAATAATTCTAATTGAAATATTAGCAATAATAACAATTTTAAGAACGCGAACGTGTCCCTGTGTGCCACATTTTATAAGCAAGACTCTGAACCAGACACTTTTTAAATAATAAATCGGAAAGCGAGTAACAAGGTACCAGAATAATCCGACAGCTCTGAAGGCCATTAAACAGAATATGAGACAACTATATAAGAAACGGAATATGAAAAGTCTAAGAATTAATAAATCATTTGTTAGTGAAAGAAACGAGCTGCGAGAGTTAATATTGTCCAAAGGTCCCTTCTAAACGGAATTGTTAGCGCGTATAATAAGTTACAAGAAACTGTAGACTTTTTTTTTTTTTTTAAATATGAGCATACCTTCAGATCATCTATAAATAAACTATCTTTGTAATGTTGCCATTGTACTGTACTATCTTGATTTCAAATTGTTATTCTACTGTTATGTTACATAATTGTTAAAATGTTTCAGTGTAAAATGGCATAGTACTGAATCTGAAGCTATTATAAATAAATAAATGTTCAAAATTAACATTTTACTCTCTACTGACATCACCTTGAACGACAGACAGGAATACATAGATCTAAACATGAAAGAGAAAAATTACTTGTTAATGTCCGAGTGAACATAGATATTTTGGACATAGTATTATTAAATGCAGGATCTTCACTTTCTGTAAAGCCAAAGAACTGTCTATCTAAAAATTCTAAACTAATACCATTCCCCGGTAATATTAGAAGAATTTCTAATACAATCGTTAAGGTAGATATATAACCTTAATTAAATTTAAAACGCTCTGTACCATGTTTAGCCTATAACAAGTTTAAAATCACACTCTCTGAACAACAATTCTTTTCCAAGCAGGAAGTAAATCGAATAGTAACTTTCTTATAATTATTTGATCAGCTAAACAGATAATTACGTGCCGACAAGTCGAATTTCTAACATTGTATTTACAATATCATAGGATAGTTTGTGGTTTTAAAAATGGAAAAGGAAGCCATTTCAAAGGCAAGAATATAATCTAGTTTATCTGGAGACGAGAACGAAAGACACACTCATAACTAAGAAAAGATGAAATGCAATTTATTCGAACGAGTAATTGTGATTGTGGTTGTGATAGCGATTAAGCAAAAACTGAGTTTATCTCAGAGAACCATTTCATTTGAGGAATGCTGCTTTCTTTCATGAATTTACATGTGTGAATAAGTCTATGATTAAAGAAACCTTAATAGGACAGTGCTCTAAGCTGAGGTAATTGACTGTACTCTAAACATTTAAACGTGCAGAACAAAATAACGGCTTTTACTGGTGATGTACGTCGTGCGAACATTTATAGTAAAACTTGTGTAACCGCTAGAGACTATATATCAGTGAACCGTTAATTAATTCATCGTACACCTTGGCTACTTACTCATTTGTTACTGTTGAATCTTATCAGAGTGTTGCACACATACTCATACGTCAAGCAATTTACTAATGCATAGTACAAGATAATGTTATAGGCCTAAGTTAGCAAAACAATAATTACATTGCGAAATACTTAAATTTTAAACAAAGTGCAACAAATCTTGAAAGAGATTATTCTTGCAAAAAGTTCTGACAAATATTGCTGCTTCCATACTTTTAAAAATTAAACTTAGTATATACTGTACTTTTCCAAAGTGTAAATTTGAGTATTTGTACCCTCAAATTAGGCTACTATTTTTCTTCGCTTCTGACACGTCGGAAGCTGCTCAAGTATCACTTTTTTTTTTTTTTTTTCGAAATTGCGATCCTTACGAGAATGTTGCTCTTTATTAATTGAAGAATAAAATTCCAATCCACATCGATGAAATATTTAGTACTAGATAAATAAAGTAACAATATAATAGGCAATTCGTAGAAGAGAATGAAATCTAAGCAGCTTGTGGAAAGAAGTACGCTATATGTAGAAACGAAGCATGCCATTTCATAGAGTGAAGCATCTAGGGGTCTACTACCTAACACGAAGCTGATGAATGAAAAGGATGAGATAACGTGTCCATCAATGATCTGTTGAAGTTTATGGTGATAGTATTACTCACTACAATATGGCCTAGATATCGTATTTAGATGACCTCATACGAAAATGAATAATCAGTAAACTGGAAAGAGAACAAAATATGACGCGTGTCATCCGGACTTTGATATTACTTACAACATTGCCGTATGTACACAGGTACTGTTGCTACACATAAACAATGCTGTGTGACGGAGAGACAGAAATCGATCACATCAACGACAACAGCATACGACCGTAACGTTGTGGAAAACAAAGGAACGAACGATGCCATACAAGAGTAGCAATTACGAAACATTTAACAAGCATTAAAATCTCACTTATTTCGTACAGTGGCACGTAATCTATATGTAGGTGATCTCTTTGCCGATGACTATTACATTGTGTTCTGTTGAACCCTGCAAATCTGCAGGACTATTTTCGGTGGTACCAACAACATTATAACTGAGCCTGGGAGTGGTAGGCTTGTGTTCTCAGATTAAAATAGACTGAATCTGAACAATGACTAAAAAATACACCGATCTAGAGAAAGGTGGAAGCACACAAATAATCTGTGACAGTTGTCAAACATAATCTATTTATTAATACAATGTTGTTGTGTGAAGGGCATAATGTTACATGCATGTAAATACCTCAAAAGTTTTGAACATATTACACTAACTAAATAAGATTATTTTGACACCGTACTCCTACCCGGTGTGTCTTTCGAGGGGTATATTCTGTGCAACATAATCTTTATAAATGATAATACGTGTCCGCATCAAACAGCTTAGAGGGTGGAGCTCTAAGGATGATAGATTTTTGTCAACTTGTCTGTAATGCCTGTTTGCAGTAGAGCATATAACATAGTCCTCCGTGACCACTCATTCTTTTAAGGACAATTTAACTCATTTTAATGACTTAAGTACCATCATTAGTTACTGTCTCTTTATTGTAAGTAATTCTTTGTGCATAAAATTGCCGATACTGTTTATAAAATCGTATGTTCTTTCGTTGTTTCTTGTATCATATTGTAGTATTTCCGGTATGGTGCTTGAATACATGGTTTCAAAGATTTACATCACTTGGTAGTAACCCACCATACGAAACTAACACTCGTTCTTAAGTTTTGCAAATCACTTTATAATGATGTATGAGTATTCTTTTCTGTATCCTGTTTCATTTTATGTTATATATATATAACGGGTGTCAAAAAATTCCACCTACAAACTTTGGGAGGTAAATCCTTTCATACGAAGAAACAAAGAGTCTTAGTAAATATGGGTCCGGAAACGCATTGTTTCGGAGATATAAGGCGCCGAAACCGTGGAAAATGAATCTTCAAATGCGTATATTTCAGAAACTATTCAACGTAGAGGGTGCGGTTTAAAAACTCACCAACGAAGTCATACCTGCTCTTGTTAAACATGCATGTTTCATAATCTTGCAATGCCTGCGGAAGGGATTCCCCAAAGGAGCATAGGAGTGAAGATGGCTCCAAAGGGGTATGAATGGACGACTTCCTCACCCGTTAACAGTACTTCCTGTTACCAAGACGATAACTCAAACGGATACAAAATAATGGACACTTGTATACCTGTTGTGTGTGGTTGCATTTCCGCCACATACGGATGATGCCCAATAATGCATTTCGGAATATGAAGTACTGTGAATATGCAGTCGAAGGTTCGTAGTGAGGCAAGTGCGGTGTTGCTACAGCATAACACACAAAGCAGTGATTGAGAGCTGTTGAAACTAGATGCAAACCCGCTATCAAAATGTGCCTAAATTATCGTGGACAAATGTATGTTAAATATGCAGCATTGTGGAGTATAGTATTAACATACGTAAGAAGCAGCTGACAAATGACCTCCTGGGAATAGCGATAATGTGATTCGCATACTAGTAGCATAGTTGGTGCCGTGCAATGCTGTAAAGCATAACCTCCAGTCACACAAATAAAATACACAAAGCACAAAGACAGAAGAAGACGAGTCAATGCAGGAAATGGTGTTTGTAATTCACTTGTACCTTACAACGTCACGAAATCTACTAAAAATGTGAACCATTGACTTCAATACAGAAGAGATAGAGTCGAAGCACTTCGTCTCGCACACTAGGAAAAACGTCGTGGTTAACACGAATTCTTGCGGAAGCTTCGACAATGTGGCCCACAAGGTCCTATTCATTCTCCACTGGTGTCTGGTAGACCAACTGCTTCATGTGTCCCCATAGGTAAAAGTCCATAGGTGTCATATCCGGTGATCTAGGAGGCCATGCTACAGGACCAGCATGCCCGATCCATCGATTCCCAAACATATCAGAAAGTACATTTTGAACACGCCGAGACCGATGGGGTGAAACTCCGTCATGCTGGAACCACATTTGTCGCCGGACTGCAAGGGGGACATTTTCTAGCAGTTCCGGGAGTACCTCTGAAAGAAACACACTGTAAGTATGCATGTTCAGTCGTGGAGGTAATACATAAGGTCCTACTAAGACATTATTCACTATACCGGCCCACACATTAACTGTGAATCGTTCTTGATGACCTCGGCGAAATATTGCATGCGGATTGTTTGCCCACATATGCCTATTATGAGCATTGTAACATCCGTCACGAGTAAAACTACTCTCATCTGTGAACAAAACATGCCGGTCGAACTGCGCATTCTCCACACACTGCCGCATGTACCATCGGGCAAATCGCACACGTGTGGAATATGGATAGAAATGTCCTTTATGTAGGACGTTCCACATTTGCTGGTGCTGAACATGCAACACATGTCCAACGGCCCGCGTGCTTTTTCAGGGATTTCGTTCAAATTGGTCCAACACATTCTCTTCGAATGCTGGTGTTCTTACTGTTCGTGGTCTTCCTGCATCAGGCCGGTGTATATGTAAGGAACCTGATTCTCGCAGCTGCCGATCAATTGACGTAAATGTAGTGTGATGGGGGCACCGTCGTTCTGGAAAACGTTCTCTATACAGTCTTTGTGCCTCCCTTGCATTTCCCAAAGCTGCACCATATGCCAGATGCATATCACTTAATTCTGCCCAAGTAAACTCCATTTCCCACTACGGTATTTTATAAAGCACAGACAGTAAGCACTGCACACAAGCACAGTCGCTTCCAGAATACACGTCAGTCTTCGGTAGACTATTCTTTAGGTGCTCGTCTGTCATATGGCTTAGAGTCGAATCCCACTAACAGCATGAATCCGTTAATCAATGTTTATTTTATCTCTTTTATCGTATTTTTGTTCCTATAAACAGTTTTGGACGTAAGACAAACGCTATGTACTGTCATTTCAAGGACAATGTCTTTTTGTTGACTATTCTGGACTCAGTTAAAATTATCGTGTGAAACTGAAATACCTCTTACATGTTTTAATATTTAAAGAAGACCAGAAACCAATTTCCTTACACACAGTAAAATGATAATCAATGTTGTTTCTGTTTTTCAAGGTCGACAATACCCTACAGAGTTCGACTGCGTGTGCATTTAAGTGCAGCCTAAATCTGTTTACATTATGAGAGTTAATGACATCCGACGACTAAAGTTCAGACACAAACGCAGGCGATCTTGCGGCCAGAGCGTTTATAGAGGTACCATCTTGGCATTCGACTTGTGAAACTGAAGAAAGCCACTCAGAATGGTTGAACAAAGAGTGGCGAATCTAGGGTGGGGTCGGGGGGCGTTGGTCCCCCAATTTTGCTGCGTTACTAGAAAATCACTAATGTCATAAATACCAAAACGCAGTCCAAATTACGTATTTTACATAGCAAAATACTGACACCCCCTCCCCCGCCAGTTTTTACTTTCAAGATCGGCTACTGAACACAATGATCGAACCCGGTTCTCTCTACACTTAATCTACTGTGGTTGCTAAATTGGAATAGGCGTATAGATTTGAGGCTCCAGCAGTTGCATTGTAAGCAAATATAAACATGAGAAGAGTATGACGTTATGATTATTATTTTGTAATAACGTCCCCATCTTATAGACCTAACAAAATGGACACGAAGACAATCTTGATGTAACTTTAAATGGAGGAATAAAGACAAGATATAAAATATGAAGGTGGCTTATTGTTCTGTTTACATATTTTGGAATCCGTTAAGACGAGCGGCTTGGGTACCCGAAGAGAAAACGAAACCGTAGCAGGACTTACGTTTAATTTAACGAGCTAAACCAATTCATTTAGATATCACATTCGCGCACTACAGTATCATTCAATTGCACGTTTATAACAATTGTTTATTGTTTGATTGTTTATTTGTTAAGATGTTCAACGTCCCTTTTCAGCAGCGGCGCTATATGGAGACGGGACCCAAAGTTTCAAATGCGATCCGATCCATCTCTTAGTTGTTGAGTCCAAAGCTTGGACTCTTAGTGGGGATTGACCCCGCGACAGGGCGCGCCAACGTGCAACCTTGCTTTCTGTTGTTTCCTTGCTTATCCACGTAACGATGTAACAACTGAAAGAAACAAGTACCATTGAAATCAGGTGAATGGTTGCAGACTTATTAAGATAATGCATATGATTTCAAATCACAAATCTCTTATACATTTAATCAGATCATTCATGTAATGTACTTAACATTGGGTCTCGTTCATTAGTAATATTCACTCAGTTCATTAGACATAACGATATTTGTAGCCATTGCTAAACATTACGCATATCTGGAAATGTGCTGACTGTATTCGCTATCGTGCTATTTGGGGGTTTCCTTTGCATCAAGTGTTTTCACAATTTCAAGCACTCTCCTTTGTGCTATGCTGTAGCAACACCGCACGTGCCTCACTACGAACCTTCGACTGCATATTCACAGTACTTCATATTCCGAAATTCATTATTGGGCATCATCCGTATGTGGCGGTTATGCAACCACACACAGCAGGTTTACAAGTGTCCATTATTTTGTATCCGTTTGAGTTATCGTCTTGGTATCAGGAAGTACTGTTAACGGGTGAGGAAGTCGTCCATCCATACCCCTTTCGAGCCATCTTCACTCGGCAGATTATCCGGGAATCCCTATGCTCCTTTGGGGAATCCCTTCCGCATACATTGCAAGATTATGAAACATGCATGTTTAACAAGAGCAGGTATGACTTCGTTGGTGAGTTTTTAAACCGCACCCTCTACGTTGAATAGTTTCTGAAATATACGCATTTGAAGATTCATTTTCCACGGTTTCGGCGTCTTATATCTCCGAAACAACGCGCTTCCGGACCCATGTTTACTAAGACTTTTTGTTTCTTCGTATGAGAGGATTTACCTCCCAAAGTTTGTCGGTGGAATTTTTTGACACCCTGTATATATATATATATATATATATATATATATATATATATATATATATATATATATATATATATATAATTTAATTTCGATTGATATAATTGCTTCGAACGCTGCAGATTGGAATGTTCATTTTGATAGGGATTCAGATGTGAATCAAAATACTTTGTTCAATCTTTTGAAATATTGAGAATATTGGTTATGTGGTTGACATAGGGCATTCATGTCTTTTGAGTTATGTTTGTAATTTCCTTAACACTGCAAAATATTTCGTTTCATGCTGTAGAAGGCAAAATAATGTGTAATTCTCAGGGAAATGTAATTTTTTCGCAAACTCATTATTTTGTTTCATTTTATTTGGCGACGACAACTTCTCACGCAAAAGCAAATCTCTACTCAATTACATACATATTCTCAAAATATGATAATTGTTTTCTTGTTGTGTTTTGCTATATGTTACAATAACTGTCTAGTAAATTCCTTTCATAAATAAATTTATACAAAACGGCAAAAAATCGAATTTCGCTATTAATCTTATAAGATAATTACATATCTATCTATCTATCTATTTATCTATCTATCTATCTATCTATCTATCTATCTATCTATCTATCTATCTATCTATCTATCTATCTATCTATCTATCTATCTATCTATCTATATCTGTATCTATATCTTCCAGGAATTAAATTATATAAATGTAAATACCAATGTAAGTTTTCCATTTTCATGCAAACATAAAGAATTTCGGTAAACCAACGACACAAGATAAAAAAGGATTATTGTTTCTTACCTTGCGAGTAACATACAAGTGGAAGTGTCATAAAGATATTATAAATATTGATGACCTGCATCTTGCTGCTTTTTAAATGTTTTCATTACCGCCAAGCTGAATTATGGCTGCTATATTCCTTTACTATGGTCCATGCTATAAAGTGTGTTATGAAAACATTATTTTTAAAGAAGAAACTAAACTGCATTTGATACAAGTCTTTTATAACTAGAAACCCTAATATAGGTTTTAATGCATTATGTGATAATACTAAAAATGTTTCGACGAATGCAAAACACGAATGTAAAACCCGTAGGACCCTTTGCGTGTAGAATAATTGTATAGACGTCTTGAGAATAAAAAGATGAGATTGAAAGTTTAAGATATATATATTAGCAATTTTGCGTTTGCAATATCTTAAAACACTTAGCTATTTTTAATCCGTAATGTGCAATGTTATTGTTTCAAGTATAAATGTTATAGTATATTACCTGCTGAGAAACATTGTATTGTTTTCGTGTCATAAACAAAATTGTAAGTGTATAATGCCTGATATAGTGTAAATAAAATATGTATTATCATACGCTATAATATGAGTTCGAATTGAATACTTCATACATCTGAATATACCCTAGTAGAGTACACATATGATACTATATTAGTGTTTTAGTACGAAAAATCTCTAAAATATCGTGTACAGTATACAACGTTTCTTATAGAGATTTTGCAATATCTGAGACGTACATTACTAGAGATAATTCAGTATAGATTTTGTTACATATTTCTATATTATGCTCAACAGATATTTATATAGAAATACTAATTCATTGAATGTTATTTTAATTTGAAGTAAGCATTCTACACTTCAGTATCAACTACAATCTCCGAAATTTGAAATGAAACTCTAATTGTGAATCAATTATAGACAAGCATGTTTATCACTTGGGCTTTAAATTTAGATAATATCTGCGTTTTACTCTACATAAATTATGAACCACGAAGTGTTGCAGTTATTTCGGAGATTGTACCTCTTAAATGTAGAAGTAAAAGATATTGTTTTTTACTTTTGTAAAAAAATAACAGTTAATAAATGATATGTCTTGTGAACTATTGTGAATATTATAAACTTTCATTAATAAAACTACTTAGGAAGATAATAAATATACGTAGCAGTTAGAGGATAATGGTGGTATGTAACAAATGGTACATTTCACGAAAATTGACATGCACAACTATGTCTGTTAACATACACCCTTCAACGTTTCTAAATCTCTTCACTTGCACGAGGACTCACTAAATGATGTTACGTAGCATGACTAACGTATAACATGTGCATGAACCACCAGTATTCAACGTTTCGAAAAATGTAACTTAAGAATTTTATCCTCTAAGCGCTCCATATGTAATAATTTGAAGTAGCATTGCAAAACAAAGCATCATCACAACAAACTTTGAAACCCTTGTAGAAGAAGTTATGTCAAATATGTATATACACACTGTAAAAAAAGTGTTATATTTCCGTTATCAGCTTTTACAGTTCCAACAATAATATATAAAAATATTAAAAAAAAACATTTTTGTGAATACAAGTTAATATTTGATTCACATCGACTGCCTAATCATAAATCGATTGACTATTGCCAATCGTCGTTTATCAATGACTAGTATACGGTTAAGTAGCCAATAATAATACTTCTGTGCTATTTCTATTATTTGTATATAATGATTAAATTTCAGTTTTCGGACTGTTATTGATTAGAAACAAATAAGACTGAAAAGATGCACCCTGTTTCCGTTATTTTTATCATAGTGTTTGTTATTTATTAATTGTAGAACAAAACTTAATCATAATAAAATCGTTCATGATCCTGGAGGTACAGACAGTAAGAACTTGGCCCAGGAAAATCATACGTTCTTGGCAGAAATACTCGGAAATGTCAAGATAATAGAAATAAATACACTAAACTGGATAAATGAAGAAAACCCAATGTTATATAACAGTGAGTCTCTGGGTTCATATTACTTGATTTTTGGCACATACATTATAGCCAGTCAATGATAGGAAATTAATATATAAGACAACGAGAAACCAGGATCATTCAGTAGAGTTTGCAAGGTAATAACCAGCATCATCTGAGATAATCTATCTTTAATAACATGAGAATATGTCTTTATTTCTCAGTGAACTTTCAGTGTATCCTTAATTTCATTCCCATTTAGATTTCAGTTTACAGCCCAAAATTCTTACAGAATACATTGTATCGATTTCATTATTGTTAATCTCAGGCAATATCAGTTTCCAACCTTGTTTTTGCGTTAACCAAAAATTCTCATTTGAAAGTTCTTTGATGTATTCTCGTGATCCGATAGGCAGATCGGTTTTGCCAGAGGTTATGAGAAAAACTCAGACGATCAGACGACACTCTAGTGAACAAGGTCTCTTCTGTAATCCCACATACAGTAGAGCATCGATTATCCGAACATCGGTCAACCGAACGACCGCTTAACCGAACTGTGTACTCGCTCGCACCTGTTACTCTCCCACCCTACCGTCCATCATCCCCCTCACTCCCAAACCAAGTTTCCCACAGTAGTCGCCGCACTGAGCCACCGCTGGCGGAACATTGCTTCTAATGGGGCCTTCATAAGGCGCTGCTGACCGGTCAAGCCGCCAGTCGCTGTGTTTCAACAATCAGCACACTTCTGTCGGTTTGGCACTGGCTATAGAAGTACAGTCCAGTCCAGTGCAGTGCAGTACAGTACAGTACAGTACAGTACAGTTCGATTATCCGAACAAACCAGTTTTCCGAACACCCATGTCCCCCAATTACTTCGGATAATCGACGCTCTACTGTATCATCGTAGACATATCATTTTAAGGCAGCTACATTTACTTCCTTAGCAAGGCATTGTATCTCCTCGGATGTCTACATGCAATCTTTCAATTTCATTAATTTAAACGTACACAAGAGACTACATATTTGTTTCAGATCCATGAGGACTGAACCTAAAAGATGATTTTCATTTCTCCATACAGCCCACGGAGGACATTTTGGCTCCTATGGTCATATAGCTTCTATATATTTCTTCAGACTTGCGTTAAAATTTCTTTCAAGTACATATCAATGAGAACCTTAGCAAATGCATAGTTTTGTCAATTCCGGGTTTTCAAAGTTGCGTTAATAATCTTATTATAGCTCAGATTTATACAACTGCTGCAATGAACAGACGTCTGAAACGTATTCAATTATCTAACGTTAGGTATTATATATATATATATATATATATATATATATATATATATATATATATATATATATATATATATATATATAGGGTGGTCGTGCATGAATGTCATATGAACATTGGGTGAATGCGGCTTCGTTTGGACGCTAGAGGCGTCTGAAATGTCACCTTTCGAGGCGGCAATTTGCAATATATGAAGAACGGAGAGAAATAAGAATGTCGGGTCAAAACATATCAAAGGAAACCCCATCTGAAGAATCCAATTATGCATAAGTAATGGCGAAACAGTGGCGGCGCTAGAGGGGAGCACAAAGAAAGTGAACGAAACATGGAGAAAAGTAAACAATTTACACTGAAAAGTTGTAGGAGGAGATGTTACTTGGAACATGCAACAACAAATGTTAATGAACAAAGGCAACAACGGCTAGTCTGTAGGGACATTATGGGAGGCGGATTGTATGAATGCAGTATCTTTGTAATGGTGAGAAATAGGAATGTCGGGTCAAAAGATATCAAAGGAAATCCCATCCGAAGAATCCAATTATGTATAAGTGATGGCGAAAGAGTGGCGGCCCCAGGGGAAGCATAAAGAAAATGAATGAAATGCGGAGAAAGGTGAACAATTTACACTGACAAACTGTAGGAGCGGATGTTATATGGAACATGCAGCAACAAATGTTAGTGAACAAAGGCAACAAAGGCTACGCTGTAGGGACACTATGACAGGTGGAATGTTGAAATACAGTATCATTTTAACGGAGAGAAATAGAAATGCCGGGTGAAAAGATATCAAAGGAAATCCCATCCGAAGAATCCAATTATGCACACGTACTGCGGAACAGTGGCGGCGCATGGGAGCTGCAAAGAAACTGTTAAACACTCTTAGTAATGAAACGTACAGATCGTAAAAAGCACGTACGGAAGATGAGACCCAGTGTACTGTAAAAACAAGAGGTATTGTACTTACCATGGTCAACATAATGCCATTCTATAGCAGCTGTTCAATATGTCCTTCTTGTTCTTCAAGACAGACAGTTACCCGATGGCGTAAGGATTCTCTGACTAGTGCCAATATCGCTGGCGTTTGCCGTAATGTGGCAAATGCAGCACATACATGCTGGCGAAGATATTCAACATCATGAAGGGGCCGTGTATACACGAGACTCTTCACGTAACCCCACAGGAAAATATCTAGGGGATTCAGGTCGGGTGAACGTGGGGGCCATGCTTGTCTTCTACAACGACCTATCCACCTGCGTGAAAATGTTTTGTTCAGATATGCACGAATGGTGTGACATGAGTGGGAATGGGCGCCATCATGCATAAACCACATGCACTGTCGTGTCCTCAGTGGCACATCTTCAAGCGGAATAGGTAGGTTCTGAGCCAGAAACTGGAGATACGATATTGCGTTCAATCGCTGTGGTAAGAAGTGTGGTCCCACAACGTTGTCGCCAATAATACCAGCCCACACATACAATTGGAAACGCTGTTGATACTTCGTCTCTACAATTGCATGCGGGTTGTTGAGTGCCCATCGATGGTCATTGTGGAAATTTGTGATGCCATCCCGTGTGAAAATAATGCCTCATCCGAGTAAAATACCTGTGTTAGAAAGGCTGGTGATACACGGCAGCAGCGGTATAACCAACGACAGAAACGTCGCCGGGTTTCATAGTCACCATCGTATAACGCATGCGTTCGTTGTACGTGGTATGGTCTGAGATTATTACTATGCAAGATGCTTAGCACGACTTAATGCGAAACGTGTTCCTGCCTTGCTATTCGTCGGGTACTAATACTCGGGTTCCGGGTCACATGCCGGAGTACCCTCTCTTTCAGTGGGGGTGTTCGAACGCGTCGCCGTCTCGGAATGTCTGTGTTGGGAAGGAATGACCCAGTGTCCCGCAATTGCTGATGAATACGAATAAACATCCCCGGTGCTGGAATTTGTCGATCTGGGTAGCGTTCCGCATATAACCTACGTGATTCTTCTGCATTACCTTCCGCTAAGCCGTACATCAAATGCATATCTGCCATTTCGACGTTAGTGTATACTACTCTATTCATTGTGGTGCATTACACATAGCACTTGTCCGTCCCGCGCTTGTCAACACCACCTTTGTTTCACAGGACACAAAGTAAACCACATTCACATACACATGGATCACTGCCCTGCCTGTAGAGTTTAGCACTAAAACGCTTGTGCTGTTACTGTCATTGCCCCATTCAGTACGAATGAACTGTGCACTGTTCTCTGCACTTTCGATGCGAACGCTCTCGTTACCCACGCTTTCACTACTCCTATAACTAACTCTACTACGCGACGCTCTGCATGTCCCCTTGTTCCACCTACTGTAGCTATGCGCCCTCTGTCATCGGATGTATCATACAGTACACCTAGAGTTGTATTCCGTGTTTCCTGATTGCTTTCAAATAGTTGTGTTTTCACCAATTTCAACTTTTCTCCGCGTTTCATTCACTTTCTTTGTGCCCCCTCTAGCGCCGCCACTGTTTAGCCATTACTTATGAATAATTGGATTCTTCAGATAGGGTTTCCTTTGATATGTTTTGACCCGACATTCATATTTCTCTCCGTTCTTGAGATATTGCAAATTACCGCCTCGGAAGGTGACATTTCAGACGCCTCTAGCGTCCAAACGAAGCCGCATTCACCCAATGTCCGTATGACATTTTTTGCTTGTTTTTACCTGTAGATTCATCTCCCGAATTTTCCGACATTCATGCACGACAACCCTGTATATATATATACTTCATTTCTTCATATATGGACGAGATGATAGAGCAGTCCATGATTTATTCGAGAGACGGTGGTGAGTAGTATTGAAATTGTCAGCGTAAAACATAAGTTGGCACAGTATTCGTTACCGTTCAATTTTGGATTACAAATTATGTTATTTCGGGAAGTCAATCTCTCACCAGATGTATATTATTAGAAATTAGAAAGCAAGATAGTATATCCAAAATTCGATTCTTTACACACGCCTACATTTCAAATTTTTTCAATTGTAGTTTTCAGTTCATGTTTCGTTCGTCAAAGTTAATGGAGATAGGTTTAACGTGCTATATAAAAATGGAATTCAAATTGGATGAACTAGGGACGCATAAACGTTTGTTAGGTGGTATATAACTATTTGCCTAAGACGTAAAAAAAGCAATACTTAAACATCATCGCCACATAGAAAAATAGCTCTATAATTAAGCCTCCTCACTCTGATAAAGACGATTTGTGCACATTGCCACATCATTACTGGTGTATTTAATTTGCAGAATTCATCGACTCCATTTAACGGCATTCAACTATGTCTGGACAATGACTGTTTATAAGTACTCGCAATTATTTACTCTTCTCTACTCTCTCTACATTACTTGTTTTCTTTAGGTGAAAAATACGTTGATCTTTTTCTGATCTACTTCGTTGTTTCTACTGAATTTTACACAAACATTATTAGCGTAACTTATCTGTTTTTGTCCTAATTTACGAAACTACTTATCGAATATGGGGCGAAGTTATTCAACATTTTTTGTAGTTATTAGTCCTACTCATAGTTTCCTTCTTTCCAACTGTTTTCTTTTTTTTGCAAAGATAAACAAATGCTATTGAGTGTAAATTGATTATTATATAAGTCTGTCTCTCCTTCAATAACTTTACCTGAGCTTATCCAATATAATTTCGCTTTATATCTGTTCTAATTCTGTAACAAAGTTGAGTAACACTTTTTAGTGAACTCTCAAGCACCGTAGTTTACTACCAACGCCTTCAACTTTGTTTTATTCATAGTAAGCTCTCTTACGTCGCTGTTGACAGATAGTATTGCAACTTCATACACTTTCGGACTAATTTCAAGTTTGCTTCCTTCTTCAAAATCTAAATTTCCTTCTTTAATATTAGACTTATATAAAGCTATCGGTGGTGGACAAACAATAGCTGGTTTTATTGTTTGACTAGATAGATTGCATTTACTTTCTACAAAAATAATCTTCGTGCTAGCTTTACACAATTAACTGTTAAATTCATCTTACTTTCAAAACTTTTGAAATTGGTTCGCTTGATTTTAATAGTATTTACCTGGTCGAGAATTATTAATGATAGTTAGATATCAACTAAATGGAAGTTCACACTACATTAGAACATTACGGTGCAAATTGTGATTATAACTTCAATTCCACTCATTTTTGTATCTCACGTGTTCGAAATAATTGATCTTTTATTTATACAACGACAGAGATCTGCTTAACAGCTCTCTGCCAGAATTTAGAGATATGCCGATTAACTTTGTACTCTTTCTTTGCATCCTTTCCATTTATCTGCTTTGCTTTTGTATTCTTTCAAAATGTTTTCTTATAAATATTGGTCATACTTTGAATATCCACTTCTCTGATATTGTTTTCTAACCGTCCGTTAGTAACAGGGGTGACGCGTAACCTCATATCGGATTATTCTGTTCTTTAATACTAAAAGTACTACTCTCAGATTTGTGCTGCTTCATGTGAACTTCCGAAACAACTGTGTTTATTAGCATGTATGTGTTCTTCGTTCACATCACCTTTCTTTGTGAATTATGAGAGTGTTGACGTGACTAGCCACAACTGTTATCATTCGCGTTCGTAAACTTCTTTAATAAACTCAATGAACACTTTTATATATAATTGCATCTATGACCGTATCCAATCTTAACTATGAAAAACAATTTCTTCTGAGTTGGAATGCAATTCTGAATGTAGTACTGATGACGTTTCTTTGAATGAACAGAACAAGATTGAAGCATAGTTTGTGTCTGTGCGGAAATACATGTATCGGATTCAAACGCTGAAGTAAGCAATCATTCAGGCAGTATCGCAAAAAATTAAGCCTGACACACTTGGACCAACAAGAAAGGGAAGAAAAGACGTTTGTGTTATTGCACGTGTGCCTCATGTTAATAGAATATGCACTTATAGTGTTGGGGTTATCAGTAACCCCATGTTACCATCCACCGGTCTATAATTTATGTTACCAACAGAGGGGTAAATCACTTTTATTCTTTGCATTCTGTGCCTACCGACCAATATGTATCAGCATCTTACATCTGCTACAACATCAAACACAAATAGTAAACTTCCTACAGTAAAAGCATCATAGTTTCATGTGTTAGTATAATTGTATTCATATTACGAACAAATTCTTGTTTTAAAAGTTTTTTTGTTTCTAACTGACGAAATGTACTATGGAAATATACCTTGTTTCTTTATTTTTATCTACATAATACATAGTAAGTAACTATATATCAACAAGAACTGGCCACTTTCTCATGTTGATTAGTTAATTTTTGAAGAAATATTTTTCAAAATTGAATTCTAAAATAATATAGAAAGTTTTCCAAATTACACACATCTAAGTTAGTGTATTAAATATATGTGAATAAAATAAATAACAACATAATTACAATGAAGTATTTAAAGAGATTACTAAATTAATGCTCAATTTCTTCTTTTAAACAAATACTTGTACAGTAATTTCTTTTTTGACTTGCAATACAATATCCCAAAAATGTAAAGAATAGATAGAATGCAAAAGCGTCTCACTTGTTACTCTAAAATTGCCATTTCCGTTTCGCGCTCATGATCTTTATCCTCATTTACTAACAAGCGCTCACAGAGAATGGGTGAATCGTAGTTACAAGTTGTGCTAACAGCTGATTACTTAGTATGAGTACCAAGCAATTCAACATTCTAATTCTTGTGTTCTGATTTCAAATCCGTCGTTTCGGTACTGGACAACTAAATATCCCCGTTAGAACCATAAATTAAATACAGAGTCATGATATCGAAAGGGTTAAAACGTCCTTGAAATATAATTTAGAATTAAATTCATTTCGCACTATAACATTCATTTCTTGATCAGAATATAATATTCATGAAGAGAGGAAAATAAATACAGTCCTTCCAATCACATCTCACACCACGATGTTTTCTTATGCATTTCAAATCATTACTTAACCTTGGGATAGAATTGAATAATGATTAGTAGCAGCGTATTTGGTCACCTTTTGGCTGTCATTTCATGAGAAAATAAATTTGTTTAACTGCCTGTTTGGTATCTTTCCGTACGTCTGGCAATCCACTATTTTCACAAGGAAATACGTGTCTCTAAACTCCACTCACTCACTTCGAATTAAGTTATGATCTTGTCAAATAAATTACATGCAAATTTATTTTATTTTTCCAAATATCATATGACCAAAAATATATTCGAGTACAGTTCTAGTACACTTTCTCAAATGTTATCAAGATATTAATGTTAATAAATTCCCACTACTAATACCTACATTCATGCAAGATCAGGAAAACTTTTGAACTATAAAATGAAATAGATATAGTGGGGTGTTAAACATATACTTCGAACACAAATGTGAATAACAATCTCTTTCCTCAATTATTTTTTTTAATTATTCGTAGTTTTGTGGCTCTAAATATACAGGTCTTTCGCACTATAGTTGCTACTTTTCTTTAAATTACATAACACAACAACACTAATGGTATTGCGGTCCTTGTTACATTCCTTTCCTGTACACTTTCACAATAAACGTGTTTCGTAGAACATACATTAACAAAACGAACTGTAACAATGCCCCTTGACAACTGCTAGAAAGTAATAGGTAAATACTTTTTTTTTTCACAAAGCAGGGATGATACTATTATTTAAAGAAGTTTAAATTTTCCAAGTCACAATGATTAGGTATTATTATTTTCTTACTTACAATTCAATAACCAATTAGGGAGATGTTTCGAAACTACGAATTACACTTTTTAATGTAATTGTTACCGTACAGAATGCTGGCGTGGTCCTCAGGTTGAAGTCCTCTTGAACAATATATATGATTTAGGTCTACCAAACCGAAAGAATTGTTGTGATTAGCTGCTTAATTGAGTACGGCTGGGACCTGTCCAATCAGAAAATAATTTTGAACTTGACAAGATGAACTGAGAGCTGTGTTGTATTACTAGAGATGCAAAGGCTCCAAAAATAACCCGGCTTTTTTGAAAAAAACTCGTTTTTTTTCCGCTTCGCTTTTTTGCTTGGGAAATTTTGGGCTTTTTTCAAAATTCTGCTTTAAATTGATAAAGCAGACTTTGTTTCGCTTCTCTATAACAGAAAACGTCGTTTAATTAGTGGTTGATACTGATAATAATATATAACATCGAAAATAAGCCATGAATTTCGAAAAAATATTTCAATCAATTTTACTTCAACATATTTACATTATGAATTCCATTGGATTAACCAATGTATATAATAAGAATTTTTTAACCTCCTATATACAAAAGTAAGCAAAGTTGGCAAGAACAATGGTTGTTTTTAAAAATGCCAAAAACCCTTTTTTTGGGGGATGTTTAACCAGGCTTTTTTGGTTTTATCCAGGCTTTTTTGATTTAGATTTTTGCTTTATGTATTTATATTACATATTCACAGAAAAAAGTTTGTTTCGCCTTGGTGTTATTATGCAACAGCGGGGTTATGCCGGAAGAACTCCCATAAGCTTAAAGAAGTCCGGTCAGTAAATTTCTTAAATTGAGAATCTCCCGCCCTAGCCATCGGGAAAATCCCATCATTACTTGAAATGTACGACAATAACGGGAAAATCCTGTTATTGCTTTGTATGTAAAATTTAAAGGTCAACGAATCATAATCAGTACGCTAAAGCTGAGGTATTAAATTACAAATTTAGTACGTAGATATCATTGAAAGCCCAATCCAAGCTAATATTGGAAGCTACGTAGGCAATCAATAAATTTTGCCAATTTCTATCAATATATTTAACCAATCTTGGCTTCTTTATAAAACAACAGGCATTTAGGCATACAGAAATATACTATTTGGTTTCGTTTCGCATGTTTAAGCTTAACATCGTTATGAAATACCGAGGTTATCAAGGAGAAAACTTTCGCTTAAACTGATATCCGAATCGCTACTTGGTTTACGCATGAAAGAAGGGTTGTGGTTCGATCGAGAATTGAACATGGGACACCTTGATTAAAAGGTCAAAGGGAAATAAATCTATTGCAGGTGGTTTTTGATATCTGGAAACGTCACCATGAAACGTCACCATGAATTTCACCATGAATTTCATTCTTTTTATTATTTTTTTTTTTTTGGTTTAAACCAGTTATTTTTTTTTTAAAAAAAAGGTGTAAACCAGACAACCCTAAAAGTAAACACTTCTTTTAAAAAAATACACAAATAACTAGCAAAATAGTATGTAGTATTTTTACTTCAAAATATTCCATATCCTCTTTTTGAAACAAAATAAAATTAAAATAAAACGTAAGAGAAATACTTAGATTTATATGATACACTTAAAGGCTGCACATCTAGAGCTTTTGGTTCTGTATATTCTTGAAATTCTACAGTTAAGTGTTATATAACCACCATCACGGTTTACCCAATCCTCAAGTTTTCTGAATTTTTAACAAGAGGGGTTCAACATATCATTACGGAACTCTCCCCCCCCAAAAAAAAATAATACGGAATATATTTAAGTTAAGCTAAATACAACTGCACAACAAACATGACTGAGTGATTAGCTTTTGCGCTTCTATCAGTAAATCTGGGATTCGACCAGCATTCGACCATTCTGACAAAGCTTTCTTCATTCCATCTGTGAATGTAGAAATAGTGCGTGTACTGTGAGTTGGCCGACTTCCTTTCTTATTGTTTTTAAGTCGTTATTATTACTAATTACCAGCAGTAACGGTTTTGCGAAGGTTAGGGGGCAGGGATGCGCACGAGATGAGTCGAGACAGGATTTTCCTGATAAAATTCGAGTCGAGACACGGCTCTTCCAATAGAAAAATATACATTTTTCGAATCGAGACATCACTTTTGCAACGCATTTTCGAGACGAGACAGCCACAAATCTTGTCTCGTGCGCATCCCTATTAGGGGGGCGGTCTTTCGGACTGAAGCCCGTTTCCCAAAGTTAAGGAATGTCTGCAACAAACGAAATATCTATTAGTTATGCCTTTACTCATAAACTTTAAGCTCCCGTCAAATAAAAATTACGAATGTTTAGAAAAACTAAACATTAGTAAGAAAACCCTTCCCAAAATACTTTTCTAAATCCGCCACTGATTCTCAGTATAAAATGATTTTTAAGGTTGTATCCGGCAGATTATTGCTAAACATATAAACGAAACGAAATATTAGTTATGCCTGTACTCATAAACTTCAAGCACATCCCAAATAAAATTAGGACTTTTTAGGAAACGAAACAATCAGAAAAACCCCTCCTAAAGTACTTTTCTAAATCCGTTACTGATTATTTGTATAAATTGGTATTCAAGGTTGTGTCCGGAAAATTATTGCTAAATCACTTCACAGCTACAGTATAAGAGAAATGTGGAAGTACGGCTTGACGGATATATTGAAAAAACTTACGCTTTGACGGATAAATAGAAAAACGGGCAAGTTTAACTTTTGCACTAGAAGCTAGAGTACTAAAAGCTCTTAGAAATGAAACACCGATGACAAACTAAAATGGTCTAGAGAAAGAAAAAGATGTCGATAACTCAAAAGTTAAAATAAAGTTAAATAGCCTCTAAAATTGCCCTCAAATACTACATTCTTCATATTAGCTTTAATTCGTAAAACATGTGCTCCATCCATCTTGATGGTGAATTTCAGAGCAAAATATCGCATTTAGGCCATGGAATTCTTATCTAACTATAGAATATACTATAAGAAAGCTATTTAGATAGACAAATCATGAAAATGAAAAAAGCCAAAATTTCCAAAATTCTCGTTTTTTCCCAAGAAAAACCGTCTTTTTAGGTGAAAAAAACATCGATTCAAAAAAGCCGGCTTTTTTGCATCTCTATGTGTTACCATACTATGTGAAAGAACAGCATCTTGATAGAACTGGAAACATCAACATGGGAACTGAAAGACTTGGAAATGTGTGAACAGTGGTAGATTAATTGTTTAACGTAGACCAGCCCCAGTGCTGAAGTTGCTCTTGGTTCACTGGCAACTCCACGGGGAAGAAATCAATAATGATATTGAGAACTTAACAAGGACGCATAGAATAATGGTGTGTAAAGATGCTTCTAAAACACGACAACACAAAACCACACTATTAACACAATTATGTGACATTTTGAGGTCAACTGGATCTCACCTCATATTCTCTAATGTGGAGGATTCACTATATTCCTCTAATTTGTCTGCAACACATTATGCACAATTTGATAAGTTTAAACAAATATTGCGTAGCCGAGGATTATCCAGCAGCGAGTAACTACAGCAGACTATTCACTTGTTGCATTTCTAAGGCGCAATGCTTCAGCAAATCTTCTTGAAAAATAATACCACTGCATACAGTTAGGTCCCGATTACGAGTAAGATTCATGTAATACATACTGTGACAATTGAAGCGTGTGTTTCAAGTAACTCGTCTTAGTCCTAATAATATAAATTATAATATTATAGTCAGTAACATATTTACAGCTGCAAATTTTGTAGCAAATGTGTGATAACCGAAACAAAAGGGAAGAAATCCTGAAACAGAAACGAAGGAAAATTTCAGACTACTGAAACTATTTGCTTGACATTATAGTAAAAGTATATTATTGCATAGCTCAAGTAAAACATTTTCTTTTTTTAAAAAAATGTTTAAATGTTGTTAAAAATTTACTACGATAACTTCAAACGCAGTACCTTATAATAGTGTTATTCCTATAGTAGTAGATCGAAAATAAATATATTGGAGATAACTGTAGTATTGTCTCTATTTTCGTATTCACTTAAATTATTGTGATGTTGCGTGTGTTTCGTTTATTATACATATTTGAAATTAATAAGTATCTAGTATAATTAACAAATATGATTTTACGACAGTTTTCTTTATATACAAGTACTATTAAATTAATACGGAAAATTGATTTAACTACAAGAGGAGTATATTTCTTTTCTGACTAATTGTCTCAAGTTTGAAAAAAAAGTTTTAGGATATACTATCATTCATTAAGTAATTTTCTAAAAAAGAAGATATTACAACATTTTGAACAAAAATGAAATATTTATTACTATAAACTGTTTTAATTCGCGTTATTTTAAGAGTACGGATCTCTCATGAACTGCTTAATTCACTCCCTTGTACTCGACACCATTACGAACAGATTAAAGAATACTCACATCAGCTAATAAAAGAATCAGTAAAAAGGACATAAATTTGAAGTTCTTTCCTTAATGAATAACATAAGTCTTAATGTTTGTACGATGAGTTACATTTAGCTAATTGGATACGTAGAAAATGCGAATTGAGAGTTAATATTTTTAAAATAAATCTAAACACATCTCTTTTATTTACTTATAACATTCCATCAGAACAATGTTACATTGGTTGTTATCTATTCAGCTACTGACATGTTCGGTTAACAAACAACTTAATATACAGATTCTAAAAGGAATATTACAATAAATATTATTACTGTATTGATTGTTAAACAATAATTGTAATAACAACGTATTATTTGACTTATTGACTCTAAAGATGTAAGTTAAACAAATGTACACACTTAATCTGTGAATGTAAGCATTACTCTTTATTTATGAAATAAAAATAATGTTTTAGTCAGTAACATATTTAAAGCTAAAAATTATGTAGCAAACATATGGTAACTGAAGCAAAAAGAAAAAATGATAAATATTTTCAGATTTTTAGCTCTTTTAGGATTGATCCAAACTAGTAAAGGTATAGTAAATGTCTTAGATAAATTCGTTATGATACTTTGATTACTTGTCGTACTCTGAAAAAAAAACATGTATATTTTGAAACGATTTGATTGACATGATGTTAATTCTGTTTAATTAATCACAGCCATATTTTGTTCATGTTCTTGCCATTTATTAATAATAAATGATGATTCACTCCTGGGAATAAAAGAAATAACACAGTATATATAAAATGTTGATTAAAGTTGTGCTCCTATAGGCAATTCGTGTCATACATTTTCGAGTATAATATTTTAGCACACGTAATTATACTGGGACATGGTAATTGACATCTCTGAAATATATCATAAGAATAATACTTTTTCTGAATAAAATATAATATTTTTGCTTTTAATATTACCTTAGTAGAAGGATCAAGTGTAATAATCTCAACATTTTAGAATAGCGAAATGTGTTCTCTTCACTAATTAATTTTCGCTTAATAGGTCAACTATAAGCAACTAACTCTAATATTTATGAAACCCAGAGTTTCAATACCGCTTTCACAAAAGCTCTCCACTGACTTCTATCCTTAGCCAACTGAATCCGGTTTCTACTGTGTATTCCTATTTCTGCGAGATCCATCTTAATATTGTCCTCCGATCTGCGCCTAGGTCTTCCTAATTTTCGTTTTACTATTGTTCTTCCAGTTAAGACTTTGAAAGTGTTCCTACTTTCTTTTCAAAAGTTTCAAATTAAGTGCTTTAACTATATGCCTCTTTGTTCATGATTCCTTGTTATCCTGGATTAAGGAAGAATTTCCCATGTTTTTACATTTTTAACTTTCCTCATAACTGATGTCATATAAGGCTACAAAAATGCATCTTTTCATGTCAATATTATCTATCGGTTTCGAATCAAATGACAAATTGAAGTGTATTTTTTTAATATCAGCGAAGAATTTTCCTTGCAGATGGAGGTTTGGAGCTTTTGATTTATACGTTGCTCGTTTCCCTTAATATGTTCCAAATTTCAAGGTTTAATTTCTGTAGAAAATATCCAACAGGGCTTGAATTAAGTGGTATAAATATATGTAATTTTGCGCTTGCCTCATAATGTTTTCCTTTGAAGGATACTTCCAATTTGTAGATTTCGTTTGAACGAAAATCTTAAATGTTTGCAAAATTTTAAGTTTTGATGTTTAAAGATAATACTGTCTCATTTGGAATAAAGTGAGGTAATTAAATTCAATTTTGCATAATCTCCTAATATTTCTGAATGAGGGAAGACATTTTTTGTATTCGGCCTTTTTCTTTATTTCCATCATAAACCCGCATTACTGCCAAATTTCAAATTTCGAAGTCAGCAAGATGCTAAAGCTCTGATGATTGGTTCAGTGTCAAAATTCTTTTTTGTAAGCTTTCAAAATGTTCTTTCTCTCAATTGGTTTAAAACTTTAAAAAGATATTTTACAGTTAAGTCGAAATAGTAATGATATACTAGTTGGAAACTAGATGACGTCCAGAACGACGTGCATAAAACAGGTGGAACAACGCAAAGTAGCTTTACACTGTCAGATGGACTTTCGTTACCGCAATGAAAGGTTATAAGCCGTGTTGAAAGCGACCAGACGGGAATTATAGTTTTGCACATCTGATGGTACTTGTTGCGAAACCGTTGACCTATTGAGTGACTCAGCATGGCAAATGAGGAGGAGTCATTGCATGAACCTACAACACGAAAGAATGCAGTTAGTTCTATGAAGTTGTTTTAGAAATCAGCACAGAGGAATTTGATATTTGGAATTTAGGTCATTGTCCGGTTGTTAACAGGGCAATCTCCTAGCTGGTAATGGTTCTGTATTGGTTTGGAGAGTGTTCAAATGACATTGTTGCCTCAAATGCCCTTGAACTATACATTAACCATCCAAAAAATATATTCATCTACTTGGTTGTCTTCTCCACCTCTTTAACGACTTCGTGTACACTCCCTAAAATGGGATTTTAAATTTTGACAATGTCCTAAGTCAGCGGCCAAGTGATTCTCTAATGTCCATATATTAACCCTAGTGAATACATGTGGGAGTGGAATACCATCCAATAAGCTATTTATGGACAAAACCCTACATCTGCAACCAGTGGTGCCCACCCCCCCTTATGTCTATGACGCACCCCCCCTCAATTGTCTATCCGTAGGTGTTCTTCCATGAAAAATCTTCTTTTCGATTAATTTTACCCCCCCCTCATCAAACATATTTATATAGATTTTAACCCCCCCAAATATTTCAATGACGCAGTTTGCGTCATAGCCCCCCCTTGTGGGCACCCCTGTCTGCAACAATCACTAACTTATTGTGGCTGCATACATGTATAATATTCCAATAACTAACCAATGAATTTTCTTGTCCCTGTCGCGATGAGTTTGCCTGCTTGTGGGTCTACATGTTATGTTCGAAGCATCCATGGTCTTCTAAAATAGAATGATAGACACTTGTGTTACTTAATATAACATATCGGCTAAAAACTGAGAGTCGGACAGTTTTCAAAAATTATATTGCACTGATGGTGCGAACATGAAACTAATTATACATATTCACTTCGTACTTCTCAAGTAAAATTATATCACATATTCCGATGGAACCTATCTTCGTATACCTATCACAGGATGAATCTCTTTGAGTTATTAGATCTGACTAAACACATTGGTTCGTGCAACGACAGATCTACGAATGCATAAGACAAAAGGGATTTACGTATGCATAAGGAAGAAGTCATGGAATATTGTTCAACTTAAATTTCGATTAAAGTTCAGCGAGACTTTGATAACAAGAGATAAATACGCTCCTCATTTGTGAAATTACTGCACGTTCTTTTTCCTTTCTGTGTGGTTTTAAGAGACACTTTTGGTTTAAACGAGACATAACAGGAAAATGAGACAAGGTGTTTTAACGTAGTGTAAAAATTAACTATTTATTGAAACTATCCTATTATGTTGAATTGGTATCTTTCTGTGGGCCTTCTTATTAGATCCTCTTCAATCCTACTGTTTAATAATTACGTTCATCTATTGCGAATTATTTTCTTGTTTAATAGTTATGCAAATGGACTTTAACTTAAAGAAAATTACATTTTTTCTTCAGTTTGAATGAGAATAAAGTAAATATTAGATGTCGGTTGCTGTTAAAGAAACAAACAAACAAAAAAAAACATGGAACTGCATTTCTTTATACATTGACCGGTTTTAAACGTTTTGACATACCTAATATTATAATAAACGAGTGTAATAATATGTTTGACATAGATATTCTTACTTAGCTTCATTCCAGTAATATAAATTAAAACTGAAAGCAGAAATTATACTAATATAGACACTTGCTTGAAAAATCTCCGTAGATCCAGTAGAACCGTGAAAAAGAGTAAAATTTTATTAATTGCACACATTATAAAATTGCTAAAAAGCAGAAACTTTATACGCAATAATAAAATGTTTAATTAGTGACGACATATTGTTTCTGTATACAATAATACAATTAAAAATTTATATTAATTATCTAGTGCGCAGGTGTGTCAAATTTACTGAGTAGTAAATTAATGTAGTATTGATTTCAGAAATGAAAGATTTATGCATAGCAATTCTGATATGTGGTGTTGTTATTTATATTATTTGTGCATTATATAAGGTCAATTTAGCATACATGTCCCCAGAGCTTTTCTTATATATATATATATATATATATATATATATATATATACAGGGCAGAGGTGGATCCAGGGGGGAGCGATCGGGGGGCAATCGCCCCCCCCCCCAGTAGAGGAAACTTTCTTATTTGATATATATATAAATAAAACCCATCCCAAAGTTTGGAGCCCTTAAATGTAGCAGTATGACAACGCACCTCCCCCCCAGAAGTCGATCCTGGATCCGCCCCTGATACAGGGTGTGTCACCTAACTGTGACCTAAAAATATTTCCGAAATGATAAAAAATATGACAAATCTAGCTACGTAAAAATGTACCCATGTCAGAGGCCTATCAAATTCTGTAAACAAGTGCCCCCAGGGGTTCCAACATAGAGCCCCAGGGGCCAACTTGAAAATTTCAAATAGAAACCTGTTATTTTTAATTCTGATTGTGATTCTGCGATTAAAACAAAGCAACATTTACTTGAAGCGCTTTTTCGTTATTCTAATAGATGGCACTGTAATCGCGAAAAAATGAATATCATCGTAAGTGCGTCACCTATCATTGCAACCTCAAATATTTACGAAACGAAAAAATGTGACAAATCTAGTTACTTAAGAATGTACTCATGTCAGGGGCCTATAAAATTATTTAAACAAGAAGTGTCCTCATGGGTCCCATTATAAGGCCCTAGGTGCCAACTTGAAAATTTCAAATAGAAACCTCACATTTTTAATGCAATTTCTGATTCTGCGACCCAAACTAAGCAACTTTTACTTGAAGCGCTTTTTCGTTATTCTAATAGATGGCGCTATAATCGCATTTTTGAAATGACAGAAGATGTGATAAATCTGGTTACGTAAGAATGTACCAATTTTAGGGGCCTACAAAATTTTGTAAACTACAAGTGCTCCTAGGGGTCGTATCATAGTGCAGCTTGAGAAAACTTGGAAGTTTTAAATAGAAACATCCTATTTTTATTGCAAATTCTGATTCTGCTATCAAAACTAAGCAACTTTTACTTGAAGCACTTTTTCGTTATTCTAATAGATGGAGCTGTAATAACAAAAGAATGGATATCACGTCACCCACCTAAGGCTGACGATAAACTAAATACGTAGAGAAATGTGCTTGCAATTCAAGTACGTGTCCAATCATTTTAAAACTTCTATTCAAGTAACATATTATAAAGTTGCTTTTATCTTCCCAAAATTCCAAATAGAAACCTTCTACATTAATGCAATCTCGGATACTCCAACCGAAAATACGCAACTTTTAGCTTATGTATTTTTTCGTTGTCCTCCTAGATAAAACATAAATCGCAAAAATAATAATATGATTGTATCTCACCTGAGGTTGATAAATGAAAATCCGGTTCAAGAACTGGACATGCTGTGTGATGTTGGTGCTAAGACTTGATAACAAACAAAATTATGAACATGTTTGTAACAATATTCTTTAAGAACTGAGATTTTTCTGTGAGCTTGTGGGCACAATGAAAGTTGATTAACTTCTTGCTCTTCAACTTCTTGTTCTTAACTCTTGTTCTTGCACCTGAGAGGTAAAAGTGAAAGTGAACACGTAAGATTGATCGATGAATCAATTAAATTTTAAAAGGACATCATCAGTTTCTTGTTACGGTGATGTAGATGTGCATAATTACGATTTGATTTGAAACTGCATGTAATTCCATCTGAGAAGTGAAAGTAAATATGAATATGTAAAGTTTATCTGTAGATCTACGAGAGCAAATGTGCTCTTATAAATTTCGTGTAACAAATAACATTTGACCAGAAGACACATATGTGCCACCCCTATGTCATATTCTGTAAATACTTATGGTTTGTTGTAAATTACATTTAAGTAACGTAGAAGTCATTAGATCTTGGTAGCAGTAGGCGTTATTACATAGAGCCTCTGAGCTCTCAAGCTGTATTTCAACTGTATTTCAACTAGTTTGTATTAGAGATCTCAAATTAAAGTTCTAACGCTCTCGATGATACGAGAATGGGGCAATCACCAAAGGTCATGTGCTGAAGTAATGGTAATATTTAACGCAAAAATCGCGTTCCACAGAATCCCATTTGAGATCTACTATCGAGTGCATTGCAAGGCTCGTCGAGCAAACGGTAACTATAAAGGATTGTAACATTCCTGTTCGACCGAAATCGGCGCCAAACAGCTTGATGTTGCGTTCATTTGTTGAAAATACTCAACTTAGCATTCATAAAACTGCTGAACAACATGACGTTAGTTACATATCTGCGACAAGAATGAAGAAAATGAAGTTCCGGCCATACAAAGTTCATCTGATACACCAGCTGAATGAAGATGTCTCTGATCGGTGTAGAATTGTGTGAAGATATAATGAAATAAGTCAATGCTGATCCTACTTTTCTTACCAGCAATTTGTCCTCTGATGAAGTCACGTTCCAATCAACCGATTATATTAAACCATTAGTGCATGAAGTTTCCTAGAGGTAATATTTGCGTACAATATGTTTTTGTGGGGTATGTTTAGAGCACTTTGACGGATTCTACCTGAAATGTTCAATTGTAGTGGGCTACAACCGCCATAAAAATCACATACACGGGAAATACTTGACCAATAGGCCTATATTTCACCAATGTTTTTGTAATAAATAATATTTTATTCTTCATATAACATTAACACTTGGTTACCTTGGTTACGGTTTTAGTTATTGACAACATATTTCTTTAGCAGTCATGTACTTGAAACATTACTGATATTTCAATAATAGTGGCCATCTTTGAAGAATTTCCTCTGTAAAACCAAAGTGCAAGTTTTTCAAGAAGAATAGCACACTCTCATGGCTGTTAAAGGAGAAAAGTTCTGGATATGAGGTTATAATGAATTAAAACGTAATTAACACAATATCCAATTTTTCGGATCACATGCGCTAATGGGTTAGCATAAATCATTGCAGGTTTTCATTTGACAGCAATTTCATTAATCCTTTCAAACACGTTCTACATCCTGAAAAGTTGAATATGTGCTAAATATACAACAATTGATCCTTTTTTATTAATAACAATTTTACTTCTGAACTGTGTGAGGAGATGGTTGGAAATCAAGTAGTTCCAGCAATAAGAGACACTACAGAAGACAATTATGCCCACACATGGTTTCAGCAAGATGTACAGGACCGCACAACCGTATAAATATACGGCAATTTCTTAACACGGAATTTCCTAAATAACAGATTTGCAAAAGAGGTGACACTAGGTAGCTCACAGGTTCTCTGTTCCCCTGATTATCGCTACTAAACTACTTTTTCTGGGGTTATCTAAACATCCGAGTATATCAAAGAATGCCAAAGACTTTGGATAATCTTCGTCAAAGGGTTTTAGATGATTTTGTTCTTATTAAACTGGACGTCATCAGGAATGCAGTATTCGTGTTTTACCATCGAATTACTCACTGTCATAGGAAGAAATGTGCGCAGTTTGATCACATGCTGTAAAACATCAGTTACACCTTGTTCAAATGCCAATTTTAGACAACCAAGTCGTGAGGGGCAAGGAGACTTATGATAGTCAAGTTCTTCGGAATAAGAAAAACGGGAAGACACTACTTGGCTAGTAAAGGTAATGTGTAGTTATGCATTCCATAACCAGGGTAACATTAAATCTAGATATCAGGAAACGAAGAAAGCACAATGTTTTTTAATTCTCTACTTTCATGTGAAACGGAATTTTCAACGAAGTTCGGCTTATGTTACCCATCAATGTATCAGTTACCCATGCCTAAAAACTAACTGAACTTTGAGAATGCATTTAGGAAGCAGTTGGATCTTCTGCCTCTGGAATGTAAAAAAAGAGTGTGCCAAGAATTAGACCATCATACTGATGTATGTTGAATTACAATCGGCACTCATCTTGAGCAACTTTGACAGGGAACGTAACACGCATGTATTTGTAAACAAAAAAATATTTTGAGTTTTCTGTCATTTAACATAAGCATCATGTCATCGTGACTAAACACACGAGAGTTATTAACCTTTGAAATCGGGAAAATAATTTACAATAGCCCTGTATATCAATTAAGTTTCTTTGCGCTTTACCCGATTTTCTAAATTTGTTCTCCTATGAAATCTCCTTTGTCATTTTTGCTTTTTACGTAGAGTGTGAAATAATGATTTTACTTAATCTGACAGTGTCACGTGATGTTTAACAAATATATTGGTCTACTTGGCATTTACAATTCTAGGGAAGATGTTTCTTGTTACAAAATAAAAAACTTTCCTTTCTATATCGCAATGGTCTACCACGGTCGCATTGAAATACAATTGAAACCAATTTTATTTAATGCTAAACCCTTTTAAAATATTGGACACAGTTTTTGTTTCATCTTTTTATTCTCAGCCATTTCGGATTTATAAGCACTGGACGTTTTATCTGATATAGGACCCACTTTTTGCGGCCATTTAAAAACGGTGGCCCAAATCGAAAATTGTTTCTTACAAAAATTGTTTCGTTTTTCAAGTACTTTTGAATGAGGTATGACTCAATACATGTTCTTATTTGAAAATTTGAAGTTGGCCCCTAGGCCCCCTTGAAGGAGGGCTCTGGGGGTCACCACAACAACACCATGTGATGCGCCCTATGACATTTTCCTATCTCACTTTTTGTTTCATCTTTTTATTCTCAGCCGTTTCGGGTTTATAAGCACTGGACGATTTATCTGAAACACCCTGTATATATATATATTATGGGACTAAATTAAGCCAGAAGAAAAAATAGACCCATTGAATAATTTTAAATTGTGCCTCAAGCAATTAAAATTTTGAATGCGTTTACAATACATAGTATATGGGGAAAATCTGGAGTAAACCCTTGTAATTTAGAAACAGCTCAAGGAAATAGAAAGATATCTTGGATGATGCAACTAGAAGAAGAGACGAACCTACTCTTGTATACCAGTATTATGGCGGTATTATTTATGTCGGCCATCTTGAATTCAGGTCAAAAGTTTTTAATAGGAAGATGATCATGTGACATATCGTTTGGTAGCATTTTACCAGAAGCACAAATCTGGCATTAGTTTCAAGTTACCTATAATCATGTAAAAGCTATTACGTGTGAAAAACAAAATGCTTCGATGTAATGTTATTTTATTGTAGTTATGGACCACATATTTGTAAGAATTTTGGAAGTCTTTTACATAACTGAAACAAACTGCAAGAAGTTAAATCTTTGTTTCGCTATGAACTACAAATAAGTTTTTATATCAAGATGATTAATAGACCATAGTGAGAAAAAAGAAGAAAGAAAAATTGTAAGAAATTGCAATGCCCCTTTTTTATGTAGTAGGTTTATGATAAATGTTCTATCATATTTCCTACATAGTTCACTTTTCTCCCATCTAAGAAAAGATTGCCTGGAGGTCTTCCCTATATGGAAAAGAAACTGTTTCTGCTCCTCATTTTTCGTAACAGCGTTGTTATAATCTTCTATTAGTTTCACTTCCTTTTCTACTGCATCGTTTGTTACGTGGAGGAATTTAACTATTGTCTTTCTCTGAAAATAGTCATTGTTACTTGACCATGAAATCCGACCAAGAAACTTTTTGGTATTTTAAATCTCACGAGGAAAATTTGTGTGTTTGTTGTAACAAAATTTCTTATTTCCCTTTTCGTTATAATTTTAATTGTATCACCTCTTGCATCAAACTTCTTTGCTGCTTTACGGATTCCGCTTACAGTTTTAATTCTTTAAACCATTTTTGGTCAAAATTGCAGATCTTGTAAAGGAGAATGAAATGTTTGATCACATTTAAACCAAGCCTGAACATATAATCGTATCAGAGAAATGCATACTCTCCGAAGTGTACTTCTGATGAGGATCTTGGTTAGAAGATCGAAACGTCAAGTGTAAATATGTTTTTATATTAAATAAGTGCAGTCTTGTTCAGCAGTTTGTTTATTTTCGTGATTTTATTCGCAAGATGTACGACTATGATTGTGTGTAAGTTTTTAGGTAATACAGAACCTAAAATTACATATGATGAGAGTCCAGAATGTACAGAAAACGCTTTTTACTCTGAATGTGTCAGTCCTCTAATAATCACGAAAGCCGTCAATATAATAAAATCAAATGCTACTTGAGCTGACCAAATTAGTAAAATGGGTCAAAAATTATCTACAGAGAAGGAAGCAATTTGTAACCGTAGGCGATATTTCTTCTGCACTGCGCTATCTCACTCACGGCGTCCCTCCATTACGTGTCCTTGGCCCTCTCCTATTCTTTTTATACATTAACGACCTTCCTTCTGTCTTATAATACTGTAAGTATCACCTATACGCAGATGAATTTCAAATATATATCTCAGGTCAACCCGAAAACTTGGACAATTCAATTCAACAAATGAATGACGATCTGCACCGCATTTACAATGAGTTAACCATAAATACACTTAAATCGAAGTGCATTTGTATCTCCTCTGAACGACTTACACAAATGCACCGTTCGAATATAAAAACAGTAGAGATAAATGGAACAATTATTCCATTTTCTAAAACTGTTACAAATTTTGGTGTAATAATAGATCAATTTCTTGAGTGGAAACCTCACATTAACGCTGTATGTAAGATAGCGTTCTGGTCTTTGCATTCACTCACCAGACTAAAGAAACCCACTGAAACAAAGCTACTACATGTAAAATCTTTAATATTCCCTCATCTTGAATATTGTGATGTAGCTGTATCAGACTTAAATGAAGAATTAGCGTACCGTTAGCAAAGTATCCAAAATGCCTGTATAAGGTTTGCCTATAATCTCAAATGATCAAATCATTTAACTTCATATTACAGAAAGCTGGGCCTTCTGAAACTTGCCGATAGACGTGATTTGCATCGACCCACACTTCTCTTTAATACTTTGCGCTTTCAACAATCTTCCTACTTATTTCAACGTTTGCAACCACTAAATGCTCACCACGATCACAATACAAGATCAGATTGGATCAGGTAAACTACTTTCTCTTCCTCCTCATTCGTCAAAATTGTACTCGAATGCGTTCTTTGCATCCAATATCCGTGCTTGGAATGGCCTTCCATTCAACACAAGACAATCTCAGTCAATCAACCTATTTAAGAAGCAGATCTTCCATAAGTCTACTTAGCAGAGGCTTACTAATATCTAAAAAAATGCTGGTTTTTATACTTCCTACCTTTTATTTCTTTTGATCACTAAATGCATGTGAGTATATTATGTGGTTATTTGTAGTAGTCTAAGTAATCTATGTGTACATTTGATGTGATGCGCGTGCGTGCGTGCGTGTCTGTGTGTGTGTGTGTGTGTGTGTGTGTGCACCTATGATTGGGAGTATTTTATAAATTATACATATTTTATTATTATTATTATTGTATTACTAATCACGATATTATTGTATTGCATGGTCAAGTGGGAGTCAAGGCAGGAGCCTTAACAACGCCATGTAAAATAAGAATAAATAAAAAAATAAATATTAATAATTTCAAATCATTCGAACAAACCGCTTTACTCAATGTATAAAGTAAATAGTGTTCTTCACTATTCCTAACTATGAATGTGCATCAGAAAAATAATGTGAATATATATAATAATGCAGAACCTTATTACTGAAACAAATATATCTGAGATGAAAATGTGTTTCAGAATATAAATCTCAGTATATTAAGAAGTAACTTATGCATGACAAATAAATGCAGACAAATACAGTACACACACTTATGTTATGACATTACACGTTTTAAATCTTTATTTTACATTTATATATAGTGTACTAAGGTCTTTCGTCATCCACTATATCTGAGATACTATACTTTATAGATAATGATTATGTAAGTTCTGAAATGATTGTTTAAATACATATTTCATTAAATGATTTTAATGTAATTATTTTATATAATTATTCATGTTTGCGGGAAAACTCTGTCCCAAACGAGAAACAAACTCACGACTTGCCTCCTCTGTAACACTGAGCAAACATGAATACACCTGCGGAACTTTCTAAACAAACCTACTTTAATTTCTTAGGCAATGACGATTGTATCGGATGCTTATGCTTTTTTTATATATTTTTTTTGTCTTGTTCAATCATCAACTATGGATGTGAAAAGTATGATTGCTGTCTTTGCTTTGATTTGAAATCTTATTTTTCGTGTCGAAACATAGGTGACAAAACCAACGTGTTCTCACATGTTTACACAGTTTCAAATAGTATATCATTATGTTTTTCATTGAACATTATCTATTTATACACTTAATAACATTTCAACATATCTTATTACACTTAAGAAAAGAAAAACACATATAACAAAAATTCCCTCAACTGGAAATTTTCACTCTATCCTTGGAGCTAGTACTCGCTAACCTTGGTTTAAGTTTTGCGAAGTTATCAAAAGTATCCGAAGTCATATTAAATACGGTTCTCTTTTTTGAAATAGGGTGCACTTTCCTTCCTATAGTTCTAATTTATACACTGTTATAATTTTGTGATTCATTATATTTCAATTAAATATTGCTACAAGTAAAAGTTTGAACGACATTTGTACTAAGCGTTTTCTTTTTAATATTATTCTTACGTTTGTTTTATTATAATTTTCCTCTCTATTTCTATCGATTTATTATTGAGCATTATTTATATAGCTTTCCTGAATAACATTTTACACTCGTTAGAGGATCTACCACAAATGTATTTTCAGCTTAAAATTTATGCTTTTTCCTTTCCTACAAATGTAACTCGTTTGGAAAATTTCAATTTCTTGAACTGCGACAGATTACACACAAATGCAAACAAGAGGTCACTAGTATGGAGATTGAGTATAACCTACAATAGATTAACAAAATACATAATAGGTTTGGATATTAATAGTAACAGCGTAAGTCAATTCAAGGAAGTTCTTTGTAGTGTAATAAGAAATAATTGTAGGTGAAAGAACATCAATGATATTGCAACCACATTATAAATGTATTATAATATGAATGTATGAATGTGTTATAGTTGCTTAATACATGTAACGGACACTGTAATTGCGTTATGTAGCCTGTTGTGTCTAAAAATGAATAAATATAGAAATAAATAATTTAATCGTACATAGAAGTATTATATTCTCCTTTCATCTATACTTAACTCTACGCTCCATTTGGCCAATTATGTGTCTCCACTTTCGCATGACATTAAGTAAATAAGTGGAATGTATAAATGAATCACTCATTTGAGAAACATCTCATGTCCATTTTTGGCCAAAATTGAGTTAGACATATTAAATTGTTGGTGAAGGCTAGACACATCCAATACGCATAGAACAACTCACCTCCACTTAGTAACCATGGTGATGGCGCATTAGAAAACATCCATTCCTTTGAGAAACACCTCATCTCCTGGAAATGTTGTTTCTCAAATGACAAATGCTCCAGGGAACGCTATGCCAGGTCATATCATAAAGGCTATTGACGACCACATAGCCTCTTTTACCCAGAAAGAAGCCCATTACACCAGCAGGTCTTACAAATACTTGAACGCTAACCTCAATGTAAGAATTATGTGGCAACTTTTGAAAGAAAAACATCCAGACTTGAGTGTTGATTACAAGTTTTATTTGAAAATATTTCATGAGCATTTTGACCTAACTTTTGGGAGGCTTCAGATTGATTCTTGTTGTAAATGTGAGGAACTGTCTGTCAAAATAAAAAGTCCATCTTTAAATGATGTAGCTAAAAGAGTTTATGTTGCAGAACTCCTTGTGCATAAAAGAAGATCACAAAAGTTTTTCAAAGCCATTGAAAATATTAGACAAAAGTGTTTAACGGATGAAAAAGTAGGTGGGATCTGCATGGATTTTATGCAAAACCTTCTTCAACTTTCTCAAATACCAGTTCAAGAAATATTTTACTTACGGCAGTTGAGAGTGAATGTTTTTAATATTCATAATGTTGCAACCAATAAAGCCAAGTTTTATGTATATCATGAGGGCTTAGCTAAGAAGGGGCCAAAACAAATTTGTTCATTTTTAGTTGATTATATCAATGAAGTTCTTGATGCTGGTGTTAGGCATCTTCATGTTTTTTTTTTTCGATGGTACACCTGGACGAAACAAAAACACCGTGGTTGTGGGGTTTTTTCTTGTCCTAATAGAAACTGGCCGATTCGACAGTATTCATCACTATGTTCCTATTCGAGGTCATTCGTACCTTCCATGTGACCGCGACTTTAGTGTAACCAAACGAAAAATTAAAACAACTGACAGGATTTACACAGTAAAACAGTATGCTGAACTTATGCTGCACTCTGTTTCTATTCAGGACAAGTTCCTGGTGGAAATAGTAGAAAGTGAAAAAGTGATGGATTTTAAATCATAGTTTGGTCAATTGTATAAAAAAAATAATATCTACGGAGACTCAAGCAAGGATCATCTCAAGGAAAAACAAAATTAAATTCAACATTTCAACATTTATGGAGTTTCATTACTCTAATAAACATGTAGGCCAAGTTAAAGTAAAAAAAAAAAAAACAAAACGTCATTGGTGGACTCAATGAACAAACTTTTGACTTGAAAAAACCGGGAACTGGTTTACCAGAGCTTCCAAAAATCAGTACCTACCCGCAAAAATGTGTGCCTATCAACATCAACATAATCAACGATCTCAAGAAAGTCGAAGCCTATATACCTGCAGACATTGTTGGTAAATTTTATTCAAAAATTTATGACTCCCCAACTATCGATATGGATAACATTGAACTGTTTTAAGAAACAATGTTTGGAAAATGTGTATACATTATTTGAAAAACAAAATACTGATTTTATTAATAATTTGAATTGTTTTACCTTTTATTTCATACCTGATAACATATCGTTTAGTCAGTCATTTGAGAAACAACACATCTCCAACAACGTTTATATTTTTTTAAAATATCAAAATAAAAATAATAAAGTTTTATTTTGGTAGAATTAGCTTACCAAAACCCTGTAGAAACATATAAAAAATTTCAAAAAATATATGATGTTAAATTATGAAAAAACTGTTTTTTTTTTAAGATTTTCCCGAAAGTTTACTTTTTTGGATGTGAGGTGTTTCTCTAATGACCGATTCAAATATTCTTGATCTTTCATGGAGCAATGAACTTGTCTAATCTTTAGTATAGTATAGTATAGTAAAGCATCCCTCTGTGATGGTTGATGATAAGAATCATTTTTTCAGTAAATATTAATTTGGGTAGGTGTTTCACATACACTGTCTTACATTGCTTTCACTGAATGCAATAAAGTTGTTTATATGCTAATTTTTCTTTCAGTTGATAGTTACCTGAAAATAGTTGGTAAGTATATGTTTATTATTGTATATTATGTCAATTTTTGCTTTTGTAAATACACTTGTAAATATTTGCGTTAAATGACAGCACACTGTGTGTTTTCCTATGATAAAAATATGTAAACCGAGATCATGAATTAGCATTGTGTTTGAGTGGATAATTAGAAAATTTAAGTAATATGCGTCAATAGTACTGCAATGTCCTTGAAACATACATTTTTATACTTTAATATGTTGAACACTGAGCAGAAGAAATATATATACAATCTGTAATTTACTCATAGTGTATTTTGTATTTATTTGTGATACTATATGGTTTTAACACACAATTATTAGTAACTAAAATCTGACGTAAGACGGAGTTACGTTAACATTAATTGTTAATGCTGAAATTAGTAGCAGATAATAGTAAGAGTGGGTGCTCAGGCAAATCGCTGTTATTGGCTCTGAGAACACCTTAGTACGTCACGTGATATAGTGTCATATCGAAAAATGTCCTCTTGATGTTGAGAGGTAGTCATTAGCCATTTTTGTACTTCCATTTCATGAACTTACGTTTCCCTGCCAATCTATTGCTGTTGGTCATCTCCTCACTTTACTTAAGTTCTGAAATTTCACGCAATTAGAATATCTGGACTCTACTATGGATTCTACAGTATATATGCATCTCTGAAAATGTAGGTAGTCTTAACTCTCTCTCTTTTTCCAAATATTGACATTTTAAAGACTTCTGGCTTCATTTACATCTCTAACATGATACATCACACACTTCGCGGGTATGTGACACAGATAAGTATCCTTATGTTCAACATTGTTCCCTTGTGGTAGCTAAGACGGGTGCTTATTGCCTATTAATGTGCACTTAACATTATTGCGTGTGTTTCTGAGACAAGGTACATCTCTTTGAGGTTCATTTGAACGGTGTGTGTCATTCCCAACGACTGGAAGAAGGGGAGAATAATTTAAAATTACAAGTGTTGAAGATGTATATGTTAAAGTCCTATAAGAAAATTCCTTACTTTCTTTGGTGATTGTTTAAGTGCAAGTACGTACTACTGTGGTTAACTTAAATGAGAGTTTCGGGTTAACCTTTCATACTTCGTGCCCCAAGATGGATACTACTGGTCCCATATGTATCAGGTTTTCTAAACAACACCTTGTTTTCTCCTTTTCCAGTTTTCAGGAATACATTATAATTTGATATTTCAAAATGTCAGATAAAAGAAAATTGTTCCTTTGGGATGCATATAATGTTTTAACATGCGTTATGAAACTTATTTGTAACTAAAACCCTACACAAATGGGAATATGTCATTTTATGATCATATCAATGTTCACTCTTAATTATAACAATAGGTGTTAAAATACTAGGTAGGTCGAACTGTAATTAGACAGTGGCACATATCTGTGAATTAGGGTCTTCTTTAGTGTAGTACTCATCTTTTTCCGTCACCAGCTTACAGCAACTAATGATTGGTACCTAGGACCAGAGGAGAAGCAATCATAGAATATCAGTTATGAAAACTCTAAGCCCTTTACTTTTTAAGATTTGTTTTCCCGATACAGGAGTACAAACACTCAGGTAAATAACTCTGATTGGTTCTTGGGAGCAACGTGCCACATTTCATGTCAGGCCACACATATATTTATATAGCTCTGATTTGTAATTGGGAATCGGATGACCAAGGTAATACTTTGACGCTGCTTTCTTATGCTGTAAGATGGGAGGGTACAGTCCTATTTTATCATGCTGTATGATTAAGTATTTTAATCTCTTTGACGAGTTTCTACGACAAGATATATACCGTTTGAACAGGTGTATGAGTGGAGAACCCTGGACCTTAAGATTTAACATTCATGGTCAAATTGACGGATATTTGCTAGTATTTTAGACCAAAAGACGTATGTTTTTGGATCTCTTGACCAAAAAATTGCTGAAGTTCTTATGATTCTATACCACGTGGTGAGTAAGTTATATTGTGTAGTTTGGTGAGATATTTTTTGTTCTAAGAGTCTCAAATGACATGTGATGTTGACACCGTTCGGACATCTAACATAAAACTTAGCCAGGGTTATTTTGGTTTAAGTAGAAGTTCAGGTTGAAGGAAAATAGTTATTTTCAGTAATACATTATAAGCTTAAATCTATATGTCAATATCATATAAAATAAAATGCTCTAATTTGGAAGAATATGATGGTCTGTCATGTCTTAAGGACACTATTTTGTATAATATCCTTCTTAATTTTGAATATGATACGTCAGGATCCTAATAAGTAAAAGTTTAGTTAATTAAGAGCTTTTTTTTAAAAAAAAGAGGAAAGTCCAAGAGCACGGCACATACTTTTGATTTTCGGTAATCCGTAATGCAGTAATCATCTTCTCAAGGTACGATACTTCACAACTATCACATGAATCCATGCGCCATTTTTCACTCTATTCATACATTCTCACTCTCGCGTCTCTTTTAATTTAAATTTGTTCCAGTGTATTAGCAATTTACAGGTGTAAAACTAATAGAATATTTCATCCACATGTAAATGCATACACATAAAACTATAGAGCCTTTCTATTTGAATTCTGCCCCTTCTGGCGCTACTGTCGATGTGTGTGTTCCTGTACCTCCCTCGAAAGAGGAGGAACAAGTTGCTGCGGCCAAGATCTTTCACTTGTTAGATGCGGAAGCGTTGACACAATGAATTATTTCACAGGCTTCACTGTCCACTGTCTTGTTAGCCATTCTAAGTAGCCTACGATCTTCACTCGTCAAGACAAAACGACTGAATGACAAATTGGCAACGTGGCTGAGGTCATTTACTTCTTTGCCGTAAGCAATGGGAGAGTTTCCTCCGTCATAGGGTGGCGAAGATGGGGCCGAAGTATAGTTCACATAGTTTCCGAGGGCACACCTGAGATAGACAGGCTCTAGCATTATATCTCTAGTAGGCAGATAAAATCTTGTATATGCTGTTTTAAATTGTATTGACGGTAGTGAAGTTTACAGTTGTAACTAGAATATCAGAGTATACAGTTTATCATTCAAGTTAATAATCAATGTTGAATTTAGTTTGTTGTAAGAGCAATTTGCTATAACTTTGTTGATATATTTGATTGAATGATTGTAACAATGATTGAGATTGGAAATATGCTTAGTTACTTTTTGGGCAACTACAGTCACTGAATGAGATAACAAAGTGTTGTTTTGAATAAGTACCTAAATTTTCAAACATTTGCTGAAAATATTTGCTGTATACTGACAAATGTAACATTACACGAAATGTGCTATAATTTAGCTATGTCATACAAGACTTGCTTCTCATTCTATAATATAGTACATGAAATATACTGTTTGTTATAATTTACTTATGCCATTCACGGTTTCTTTATCACTCTACTTGATATTATATTGCCTTTGTTATTCAAGTTCCAGCGCACGGAAGTTTAGAAAAGGAAGTTCTATCGCGCACAAACATAAATTTTTATTCATAACTTCGTTTTCACTATCCTAGAAAGGTGCACTGTTTTAATACATTTAACACTAATGCGGAAAGTGCCATTCACAAATATGTTTAACATACGTATTTTTCTTTACACTAAAATGAAACAAATAAATACTATAGTTTAATATATATATATATATATGCCAAACTTAATGAAAGAAGAATAATTAAATATATTTATATCTTTAATAATAATGTCCACATAATAGTTCATCAAGAAGGGGATTTAGGCAATAACTAACTACACTTACGAATTCGATGGCTAATCGAACCCGGAGGCTCAATGCTGCGTTCGCAAAAGCTCTCCACTGACTTCTGTCCTTAGCCAACTGGATCAATTTTCTACTTTGTATTTTTATTTCTGCGAGATCCATCTTAATATTGTCCTCCCATCTGCGCCTAGGTCTTACTAACGATCGTTTTCTGATTGGTCTTTCAGTCAAGACTTTGAAAGAGTTTCTACTTTATTCCATCCTGGCTAATGACCTGCTCACCTAAACTCCTAGACTTGATGATCCTAACAATGTATGGTGAACCGTATAAATTATAAAGTTTCTTGTTATGAAGTTTCCGTTATTCCCCATTCCCGTTCCTCTTGGTTCCGAATGTTTGTCTCAGGATCTTGTTCTCAAATACTTTCAGTCAATATTTTTCCCTCAGAGCAAGCAATCATGTTTTGCAACCATACAGGACAACAGGCATGATTATCATTTCATATATTTTAAACTTCAAATTCTTCGACAGGATTCGCGACGACAAGAGATTTTGAAGTGTATAATAACACGATATTTAATCGTTGGTTTCTTCTGTTAAAATTGATCCTTTATATATGAAAATATCCTAAATGCTTCCATCATTTGCAGTACTACTGATCCGACACACTTTCATGTCTCTAGTATTCCCTGCATTTACTTCTAAACTCATGTCCCTGCAAATCTTTAATAAGACCACAGCCTTTGTTTCTATTGTTCTTCTATCGTCTCCTATTAAATTTACATAATCAACATCGCCATAACCTGGTGATCACCATTCAACTCTCGATCCTGGTTGCTATCTTTGATTTTTCTTAAAGCGTATTCCAGAACAAACTTGAATAATAATGGGAGCAATGCACTCCTTCTTCCAGGCCATTCGTGACCTCAAAGCTTGTGTACAAAATTTTCCTACCCGGACTTTCCTTTTGGGATTCATTTAAACATATCTTACTGAATCTAATTAGCTGTTTCGGAATTCTGTAAGAATGTTGTACAATATTTCTCTCCTAACTGAGTCGTAAGTCTTTCTAAAACCAATAAATAGTTTATGTATGGGGGTATTGTATTCCCACTTATTTTCGAGTAGTTGACGAATGGTAAATACTTGGTCGATAATTGATCGATTTCGTCTAAACCCGCGCTGATAATCTCCAATAGTTTCTTCTGCGTATGGGTTTGATCTTTGTAATAGAATGATTGAAAGGATTTTATACGATGATGAGAGGAGAGAAATGCCTTGGTAATTATTAGAGCCAGTTTTTTCTCCTTTCTTGTGAATTGCTATAATGATTGATTCTTTCCGCCCTTATGGTAATTCTTCCTTGTTCGATATAAGGAGAATTAGTTTCTGTATCTTGTTCCACAGTTTGGCGAAGCCAGCTAAAATTAACTCAGCCGGAATTTCGTCTACTCCCGTAGATTTGTGTTTCTTTAATTTCTTTATAGCGATTGTTACTTCTACTCGGTTTGGTTCTGGAATATACAGTTCTTGAATATACAATGTATATCTAACTTTCTACGTGAACATTAGTTTTTAGCTGCGTGTTAAGCAAATCGTCAAAGAATATCTTTCCATCTATTTAAGATGCTATCTATATCAGTGAGAATTTTTCCGTCAGTTTTTTAATATATAAGCACGAGGTTGATAGCCTTCCTTAAATTCGTTAATCACCTTACAAATGTCCCAAATGTTTTTAATTTTAACTATTACCTTAAAGTTCCTTAATTTTAGCTTACACAAAATCATGTTTCTTTGTTGTAAAAGTTTGGGAATTTTCCCGCCTGATGTGTACGAAATTTTGTGTAGTTATTTCATTCGAATTTTTTAGCCAACGTAGTTTTGCCTCTTTTCTCTTCTCTGCTAGTTTAGTGTATTCCTGGTTGAACCATGGTTTGCTCCTACGTATTTCTGCGTGTTCCATTTTTCTTTTGCTGAAATTTTAATGCTATCTCTACTTTCAATTCAAGTATCCTCAACACTAGTGTACTCTGAATCTTCTGAAGCAGAGAATCAATTCGAAACTTCAATCTGGTATTCCTTTCTTACCTGGCTCTCTTATAATTTCTTTAATGAAAATCTCTCCGTTTTCAGACATTGAATATTTCATTTGTTCAACGATAATCTCTCTATTAAATATCTTCATTTTCAGACATTGAATATTTCCTTTATTCAACGATAATATTTCTCTTATTGTCGCTGCTAGCAGGCAGTAATCTGTGTCACAATCAACCCCTCGCAACACCGAACATCATTCGTGCTAGATTGTCTTCTTTTGTCTACTAAAATGTGATCAATTTGATTATGTGTTTTTCCGTCTAGTGAAGTCAAAGTGAATTTATGATCTTCGTGACGTGGAAATTTTGTACTCTTCACGATAAGGTTTTTGGATATTGAAAGTTCACAAGTCTAACAATTTTGCCGTTACTTCCCTTATGCAGACTTTTGTTCCTTATAATCGGTTTGAAAATATCCTCTCGTCCTAAATTCACACTGAAACCCCCTAATAGAATTTTCATATGATGTCGCAAGAGTTGGTCAAATATCCATTTCACTTCTTCGTAAAAACTATCTTTTACATAGTCATGTTTATCTTCTGTTGACGAATGTACATTTAAAACAATAATATCACACCACCCACCTTTAAGAGTAATAAAGAAAAGTCTGTCAGTAACAAATTCAACCTGCTTAATTGCTGATCCTATTCGTTTCTGAACGAAAAACTCTGTCCCTAATTGGTAATTTTTATTTCCTTCCCCGTAAGAAAAGAAAAAAAATCAGTAATTTACAGTCCTATTTCCTTCCCACCTAACTTCCTGAACTCATACTAGATGTATCCTTTTTTTCTAACTCACCCGTTACGACATTTAACGCGTGTACCTATAAAGACTTCTAATATTTCATGTTCCAAATCTCATGTTCATTTTCTTTAGCTGAGGCCGTGGCAAGTTATCAGTCTTTGTCCGAGGCTTTTGTGAATTTTTCTGAACAAGTTGCATTTTCTACAGGATTTAGTTGTTAGCCTTACACAAACTCTCAAGCTGGAGGACCTCTCATTGTCGTCTGTCTGCGTCTCCTTATTCAGTATATTCGCAACTAGCCTCTATATTTAGAGGCCTTCTCCACGAGCTGCAATCGGAGGACGCGCCACGCCGTGATGACAGGAACCCACATTACACAGTTAATGAATAATAAAACGTTTATTATGAATAATAACAGTTTATAACTATTGTTATCCTAACGATTTTGACAGTTTGAACGTAAACTCCTCTTAACTAAGATATGTGCTGCATTTATATTCATATACTGATGTTTTCTTAACCTTTCCATTATAATGTATGTAGAAAAAATTGGGTTAGAACATTGATTCTAACACAAGCACATAGAACCAACATTGATATGTTGGTATCAATGGTAATTGGTAATGTATTTTGAAAGTCAATTATAAGAACAACATCAGTTTCTAGAAATAATCCTGCTCGTAGTTTGATTTTCATTAGCATTAAAAATTTTTAAAAAAATGATTATGAGGTTTAATAGGTCCCAAAATTGCAAATTCACAAGTATAATAAACATATTATGTCATTTGAGATGTCTTTACGATTACATGCCCATTTTACTTGACAATTTTCACAATATCGTACACTCGTTTTCTGTGATGCCCGGCCACTGCAAAAAGCCTTTTAGACATTTTCAGAACGAAGGTGACATAACCAATTTTTGGCTATTGCTTTTAATGAAATATCTTCCTCGTAAACTGCACAAATTTCTCCTTGGAACTTTGCAGCATTTACGCTTTCATCTCAAAATACTGTATGTACTGAATATACAGGTATAATACAGCACAATTTTGGAGGATTCTCACCCACTTTCATGGTTCTGTATTTTACGTCTTATTAAGAATTTCAAAACTGTTTGCTTATCTACTAGCTTATTGTCATCTTTACTGTGGTATTTGGTAATTAACGCCATTTCATGCTCAAAACACTCATTACGTTTGGAGAGAGAGAGAGAGAAAGAAAGTGTTAATCTATGTTTTTTTTTAAATATTCATGCGTTTTTGTGCTTTAAGTATAAAACAGAACAACCTGATTTACAGAGTCCCATATTGAATCTAAGTCACGTCCACCTCTCTGAACGAAGACTCCATTGCTTGTGTTTACGCTCCCTCTTCCATGCTATATGGTTCCTCTGCCTGATCGGGTCATTGCATTACAAGCGATTTAAATTACAGTGAGCACATTCAATTAAGTTTAGAAATTTCACGTTTACTGTTACAAAAACCATATTCATTTTCTGGCCAACACATATATGAGTTATTCAATGCAATTGATATATTATTTCCAGGGAATATATTTTTCGTTTTTTTTATTTCTGAAATTTCTAACTTTTGAAATTAAATATTTATTTGATCATTAGAAATAATAACGTTAGATGTTATGGCTGCTAAAATTAATAACTAAATTACTTATTACTCTTGTTTTGTAACCCTTCTATCTCAATATAACATAATTCTATTATCACAATACATAAACTCATTTTCAGCTCTGAAGAAGGAAGTAAAATGTCTTAAATATGTCATTTAGTCAGTAAGTTGCTTACGTTCTTGTGTAAGTAATAATATATATTTTTGCCTCAAATACCAAATACCTAGATACGTTACGTATTCACACAATGATTTCTGTCCCTTTAATTTATAAGTAATCTTAAGTTTGTTTTCATAAATTAATTGTTTTAAATTCATTAAGGCATTTCTTCCTCAACCTGAATAATCTATACATTTCTCTATTTGCAGAAGATAACAAAAGTCCTCTAGATTCTAGATTTATAATGGAAGGAGATCCGGCGTTACCAGATGAATACAAATTTGTGGTATGTTATATAAATTAGACGATACCTATATTATTAGAGTATTAAGTGAAATTCTATAAGCTACATTTATACGATTTGTGTAATAAGCGTTCCTTATGACTCAGTGAAAAGGATGTGGGGCAAAGTTCAAAGTTTCGAATCTACGAAGTCCATGAATGTGAAAAATACATGTAATTTCAAACACAAGAAACCTTGGAGCTTGCGATACCTAACACTTTCAACTTCATGTCAATATATTTTGTGTTCACTGATGAGAAAGCTTACTTTCTGATTAGTTTGTAACCAGTTCTAATAATTTTTGTGAATGTTTGATATAATTGATGAAATTTTGGATATATCCAATGGTGGAAAACAAATCTGAAGAAATAAAGTTCTTGTATTCATGGTGTAAATATTTCTAATTGAGATAATAAACAACATCTGTTAGGAACTGGACCCCTTTTCATTTTCACTTTATGCGGTACACGAAAACGAAAATGATCGGAATACAAAATGTATTTTAAACTTGCAGTGTTATAGGTCTTTGTATCCAATAGGTTTTGCTTGGATATTACGCAACATTCTGATTTTTAATATAGCGTTTCATTATTATAATATCATTAAATATTTTAAATTTAAAAATGAACTCTTAAAACTACTATACACATTAGTATAACGCATATATATATATATATATATATATATATATATATATATATATATATATATATATATGTCTTTGGTAATATTTTGATAACGTAGCAATCATTGTAGTCTGCATACAAAGACGCACATATACACAATGTATACGTATATATTCGTTTAAGTGCATTGTTGGTCTCACAAAAAAAAAAAAAAGAATTGTTCGAAACGCAGTAAGTTCTTCTGTTGTCATATTGAGCTAGTATTTGTGTATATAAATCATCGCGATCAATGCGATATTTACGCGGTCAATGCACGAATCTATTTTACCTTTTAATAACAAATGGTAAAATCGGTAAAAATCCGAGAAAAAAGTTGTACTTTCTGTCTTGATCATTTCTGACTCTTCGCTTTTCCCCCTGGTCACCGGATCGAATAGTCCTACTTGAAGACAAATGAAGAACAGAGATTCTAAGAAAAATGGTGTCCGTGTCTTAAAGATGTGGAATTTATTCAGAAGAGACTTCCTGGTCCAATGAACGGTTTCCTCTAATCTAGATCAGCAAGACGCTAAAGAATTTGGAGTCCAAAAAAAGTAATGGTCAAGACGGAACAACGTAATCATAAAATACAATTGAACATTAATGAATATTTCTTTACATTTATAAAACAAATATTTCCCTGGTCGTCTTTGAATACCCCACGTTCTAGCGTTTCACACTTAAGAGATGAAAACAACTATTAGTTTAAAAAGATGAAGAGCAAAAAAAAGTGTTAAATTAGAAGAAATAATGAAAACTTCTTAATTCACACACACTTAACGCTTGCCCCAAGAGACAATATAGGTACATTACACAATGAATTTCTTAACTACTTCAGTACAGAATGAAAGAAAATAATAGGAATATCATCATAACCAAAACCAAGTATCAATCATAACACTGAGCACTTTAGTGGCAGTTAATTAAATAAAATTATATCAAGTTATAAAGGACGTTGAAATAAGTTCTACAATAAATCCTTTAAGTAAGCACAACTGTCACCATTAACCCAGAAATGTTCCAATCATTGCATTTGATGGAGATGGCCAAAGGAAGAAATTTCACGGAGATCTTTTTAATTACGTACTACTTTTGTTCTAAGCAATCAAATAGAAAAGGCATGAAAAGAACAATGTATTAAGAAGTCTGTTGAGTAGGAAATAGAGAACGGGCTGGCTTTTCAAACATTGACAATATTTTCAACCATTGGTTTTGGACAATGTAAGTACTTAGTTTCATTATTAAAAAATATGTGGATTGTTAGAATAAAAAAAAGCGATAATTAAAGATACGAGATGAAATAGTAATACTGACCAAGTAGCAGTGTATGCCCAACGATCTGGTTGGTGTAAATGAAATTAATCATCTCGACATATTGCAGAGAAAGACTTCAATAAATGATGAAGTATCATTAAATGAAACTGCATGCGCAATCAAAAATTAGAGGTAATTAATATTGCTTGATTATCGGAATGTAAATAAATGGTAATGTATTTGGATTTTAATAGTGGAAGTTAATTGGATATGGTTTGCAGTAAATAGCAGTTACAGATGATAAGACTAAAACTGCCAACCGGAGGAAAAATGTTCCCAACGCTAACCTCTTGTTTTTTCATCACGAAATAAAAAGAAAAGGAATTTCAGTTACGAATAAGGAAAATACTAAATATGTAATACGAATAGAATTTTCACTAGTTTTTTACTACTTATAGAAGACGAATAACATCCTTTTGGAAATAACTCCATAATATCCTTTCTTTACAGCATAAATATCCTAGAATGGTCAGTAAAGACAATTTTATTACAAGAAATTGAAGCAATCCCTAATCTCGAGAGATATAACAGTTTAAACCGAAATCCCTCTCCAATGTATAACTATAGATTTTAGAGAAGGTATGTCTAAATGATTCAATAAAAGGATTAATATTTTCATTACAATATATGAGGTAACAAATGAAAATTTGTGCTTTCATATATCGAAGCATGGCGGTAGCGTTGAGGTTTGATAACTTGTATTGCTCATTGGGTTGTCAAATTCCTATGCTACTGTAATGAATTGCGTTATTATTGACCACTACTTACGCTTATTTTTGTAATCACATTTATTGCTACTATTTTTCTTTTTTTCTTTTTTTAGAAAGAAAAGATCACATCATGCCAAAACAGGTATTGTCTTCACGTTTCCGTCTGATGGCATCATATAACCGACACTCATTATTTCATTACTCTTCTGATTTTCATATCTCTGTATTTCAATTTCCTCTCTTTCTTTGTTTCTTCTGGAAATGACTTTTTAATGTAGACAAAATCATATTTCCAACAATATATATTACTCCGCATAAGTGTTTCTATAATCTATTTCAATTATAATATCGTTACATCTGTATGTCTAAAGAAAGAACATCGAATATCCATGCATGAAATTCCATCCAAAATTAAACCTCAACTACAGTTAGCATGCGCCATATTTGTGCGAAGGAAATTTCCTTCAAACACGCAAATTTCTTCCATTGGCTTATGTATGATTCACTTTGGATTTTCTCAATTTTACTCAATCAGTTTTAGTTGGATTGAAACTTCTAACATATTAACATAGTGTATAAAAAGACAATAATGTATTGAAGCACAACCAAATATAAACTTTCTACACGTTCGCTCCATAATACCATCCCTAAGGAAATGTGAAGAGTTGAATCTTCTTTCTAAATTATTACGTATATCCTATCCCAATAACGATGACCATATTGATGATGTCTCTTTGTAACTGAAAATTCTCGAACTTCGGATAGTTTCGGAAACAGAGTTGAGCCACAAATCTAACACTCGCAATTGGGAAAAAATGTGCAAGATAAAGCAGAAAAACAAGAGAATTTGCAAAGGATACGTACATCATTGCCTTGTAAATTCAGGTATATTTCTTTAGAAGGAGCTTGATAGGGGTGATCATGTTAGATTAATGATAAGCCGCTGGAATCCTAGTCCTAAGGTTGTGAGTTCGATTCACATATGGGAGAAACATTTTGGTATGTAATGATATACTTCTCAATATACTTATATAAAAGTATTAGATCAAAATAAATTAGTTCTAGGTATGCATATATTCATAAAATCATTTCAAAAACATACAAAAATTATTCTTAAAACATAACATCTGAGAAACTGGACCTCGACAGAATATCCGTATATTATATGCAAAAGTTAAATACAAATTACGTAAAACGTATAATGGCAATACTTCATTGAAAGTTGTGTATTTTACAAAACCATTTCTCATTGAGAAGTTACTTCTCAAAATTCTTCGTATAACGTAGAGTTTAAATTCTTGACGATAGTATTTTTTCTTCTTGTTGTTCACTTCAACCATAGGTTGGTGAACAACATGGAAAGTCTAGAAATACAGGAATCGTTGTGCGTAAGTGAATACGCGACAAGTTAAATGATCCTAAAAACTCACTCCAATATAAAAGTTAATAGACTGAAAGTCATTACAGTAGTGCAATTCTGATTTTGTAATGCTAAACAGACTAGGAAGAGATTTAAATTAATATAACTCATTATAGTCCTGATTACTAAATAACATGAATTTACTGTTTTTTTTTTTACTTTATGAAAAATTAAAGGCTGCATGTGACTCTATAATTTTATATGTATGTCAAAGACTTAAAAATTATATATATATATATATATATATATATATATATATATATATATATATATATATATATATATATATATATATAGACAGAGAGAGAGAGAGAGAGAGAGAGAGATATTACTATCTCTAACATAACAAAATTTAAATGGTCGATTATATATTAATGAACAAACTAGATATTTTAGGCAATTGGTTTATTAAATACAATATATTGTATTCTTATAAACGGGCAACTTACCAAAGTACAAAAGTGTTCATTCCTTTTACAACCCTCGCTAAAGGTGCTTCAATTTTGAATTAATAATCTTCCATATAACATATTACAGCCATACACTTCTTCATAGAAAATTAATACGTTGAGACAACCAGAGAGATAATCCTTTTCGATATATCACAAAGGTGAAATCTAACGACCATATGTATTTGCAAGATTGGCCAATTGGTCACCAAATCGCTCAGAAAGGCTATTTAAACACGTAGTTCAATTCACTAAACTTTGGTTATGACGATGAGACCCTTGCGAAAGGAATAATGCATACTAATAACTATTCGTTGCCTGTTATGTAACGTTGTACATATCTTCAAGCTTTCTATTCGAGGTGGTTACCCACTTACGGTTGTGTCCTACGTAAGCATGTATCCACGTAACGTTGTGTTCAACTAGCTGTTTTCCACCTAGCATTAGAAGTAACCCATATAACATTTTAAGTAGTTATTGATACCCTTATCCAAACCACCCATCAACAGACTGCATGATTTCCTTTCTTAGTATGGTAGCGCTGCGAAACTACACGGTAATTAAATGTCTCTAAAGTTTTTTTGAACAAATCTTTCTCTGCCTCTATATATTTTTCAAATATTCTTACAATTGGGAGATCTGTTTTATACTTTGCTAAGGTTTCTTTTTCGTAACTGGTCTAGATATTCTCAATCTAGGTATTCTATTCTTGGTCTTCCTCTTCCTGGTTTTCATTATACCTTTCCCTTTATCAGCATGGTGATGCAATTAGAGTGCCGAGTAAGATGGCCGCTTGCTGTATCTTCTTTTTCCTATTATCTTCATGATCTATCGTTCTTCATTTGCTTCCTTAAGTACGTCTTTATTCCTTTTCCCTTTGGTGCATGATTTGAACCAACATATACATTTGAAATGGTTCCAGTTTGGATATTTCTGCTTCTCTCGATGTCCACGTCTCTGATCAGTTAAGTTCCACGCTTCATACCAGGGTCTTACTAATTCATTTACGAACGACCAACGACACATTTCTTCATGTTAAAAGTTCTATTTTCCTATTAAATGCTTGCTTAACCTGCGCTATTCCAAAACTTACGTATTATATTCGTAAAAACTCCGTCTGATGTTTATTTCATTCAGTGCTAAATTTGTGAATCATTATATATTCCTGCAATGCATTGTCATAGGCAGAGTAGCATGCACTATTTATTGCGTAATTTGAGTAATGCTGCTTCTTCTACTGTTCCTTAGATATAACCATTTCTAATCACACTTTACGCGTGAGAATCAAAAAACGTATCTCCTTAAAATTCCTACGTGAAGTATTGTGTCTTATCTTGCACGAAAGCCAGCGGTTTTCGAATAAATAGTGTAAGGAAGTCATATAATGCAATTTCCGAAATCCGGAATATCTAACGTTTGGAATTTGGGAAATTCGCAATTGAAGCACTAAAATTTATTACAAATATGAAACATGTCAGAAACTTGAGAGTGCTAAAGGGAAGAATTAATAATAAGCCACATTCAGTAACTGAGTATTGGAGGCAAGTTCGAAAATTTTCAATGCTGTTGATGTATATTTAATAGGGGATAATAGCAGAATAATAGAAAGAAATGTAGAAGTGTTGTTAAACGATTGCAGGGAGATATGTTTAAAAGTAAATCCATAGAAAACTAAATACATGGAAATTCGTCGGGATCGCAATACGGTAAATTATGAATCTTAAAATGTGAAATAATACTTTCGATAAAGTGGATACTTTGAAATATCTAGGATCAATATTAAGAGACGAAAACCATATTCACGAAGAAATTAAATGTCGACCAAAACCAGATAATTCCTGTTATTATTCATTTCAAAACCTCTTGTCGTCGCGAATTCAGTCGAGGAATGTGAAGCTTAAAATACATAAAACGATAATAGTATATGCAGACTCTACGGAGTCTTCGGGACAAATGGCTTTTTTTATGTATGCCTAAGTAACCTCAAAATATACACAACACGTACAATTATAGTTGGAATACCTACTACACGACAAGCAATTGCCTGAGTATGTGATGTTGACTTTTTTCACACCAGCTGTAAAGATTTTTTTTTTAATTTCATCAAATATAATTCATTATTCTCAACCATTGGCAAAACGTCTTCTTTATCAGATTTTTGCTTTTTTCTTTCACATAAATTCAACTTAAATATCTTGTTGAAGCAACTTGTAACAACGTTTTATCTCCTTGTTTTTCCAGTAATCCTTTAATGATATTAAAGCTGTAAAAAACGCAATATTTAACTCTGTTCCCTCGAATTACTTTTCTTTCTCCTTGCACTTATCTTATTGTTTAATTCACTATATTAAACATCTAGAGTTTCCTTATATAGTAATACTTAAACTGTAATAGCTACATACATGATATACGATTTTGACTTCAAATGAAAAACACTATAACAAATATACATAACGAATACTGAAACAATGTTACCTTCCAAGCGGCTTTTATGTTCTTTAATTCAATTGAGATATCGGTACTCATTAGTCCGGAGTATTAACAGTGGCAAAAATACTGTGTACATTCTCAAGTAATAAAATGGCGTAATTTGATCTATTTCTCTCTAGCGTTTGAATAGATAAATATCTCCTTATATTTTGCGTTTAATTTATGATATTTTCCAAAGTTTCTCTCTCAATTTTTATAAATAATTATAATTAAATTTTTGATAATTTTTAAACTAATTTAGATCAGAGCAGCACTATACTATTACGTTTTCTTACAAAAATATGCATGAAATTTAGTAGTTGAACGTTACACAGTTTCATAGCATTCATAAAGGATTGTATTTTTTTGTTTTTGTTCTTTTGGTATAATTTAAAAACTAATATCGAAAATATTAAAAATATTTCAAGTAACACTGCAATAATATAATTGTGATTATTTTTGTTGGCTTAGGGATCGTTACTAAGTGATGGTACCAATATATGTGGAGCAACAATAATTAATAAACAATGGGTATTGTCTGCAGCACACTGCGTATATTTGTAAGTTTTATTGTTGTTTTATTAGTGCTTGATAAAATATCTACCGACTATGCAAATAGTTATATACATATTGATGCATATACCCTTCTCTCTGTATATATATATGCACATACCCTCTCTATCTCGATCCATATATATACATATGTATACAGGTATATATATGAGGTAATTTCAAGTAAATATGCCAAGTGTTCAGTGCTGAAACTTTTCCGTTGAAATCCGCTAGAATTAGCCTCCAATATGTGCCACGGGATTTTACAAATCCGATTTGACGAATACTCCGGGAGACAGCGCTGAGACCAGCATGCAGTGCAGTGTTGTTTGCTTCGGGAAGGTTACACTGTAACGCGCCGGTAAAGATTCCGGAGAGAAAAAATATAAACAAACTCAACCTTCCACAATAGGGCGCTTTGGGCAGAGGTTATCCCAAGGTCGCGATCGGCTCACCTCAAACCTATTTATCTCTTACTTTATCGATAGTAAATCAGCAGGACTCTCACCCTCTCGATGGCTTAAGTAACTTATCATCCAGTTTATTCGATAGGAGAAAACATATACATGTAACAAGAAATAATAACACAATACCTTTCAATTATAATAACTTTATTACAAAAAATGATGAACAACAATCAGCTTAAACAAATCTTTTAAAAAATCAAGTAAATAGAGTTTCGCTGAACGACTAGAATTATATACTTGAAAGTCTACTAGCCCAGAATATCTTTAGTTTTAATACCACAATTCATCCTTTCTTCTCTGGAATTTTGAAGCAGGAATGATAATATTGCGAATCCAAATCGAACTAGGGATCCAATTCTAATCCTAGCCATTAAGATCAAATTAACCTTAATTCAAATACTACTAACTATTCCTTATTTGGAGGCGGGGAGAGATGACCTACACCTGTCTTTACTTCCAGATTAATAGTATCATAACAACTTTATTGAAAAGTTACTAGACTTGAAGTAACACGTCTCCAGACTAAATTCAATAGTTAAGTCGTATTCTCTTATATCCAGTGAGCTTGGATCGTTCCCGCTACACAATACATATAAAGCATCAAGAATAATCCTAATAATCATTGAATCACTATTTATGTAATATTTTCAATTGCAGCACAATAATCTCTTCCTTCTTTAGCTGAAACAGCAACTAGGATCGAGCTGAGCATTAATTAAAATGATAATTGAGTCAATGGATTACGATTTAAATCTCGAAATGCCGGAATTAACAGTCGTTCTTCTAGTTAGAGGAAACAAACTAAATCACAATCAGACAGCTAGAATAACAATTTCCCGGAACATTGAAAATTACTCACACAGAAAGTTGTTCTAATGCTCACCTTTCACAATCTTCGGTTAATCGTCTTACCTAACTATTAACCTGGGCTCGCCTCATGGGAGGAAATGTGACTACGACTAACTTCTGCAACCCAAAAGCTATGCAAGTTCTAACCCTCCAAGACAGCTAATACTTTCCGAAAGAACAATCACGCCTTTTTATGAGTGATAAAGTGCGCGTACACAGAAATGCGAAATGGGGTAAGCGAAATTACTTCGATTAATTGGCAAATAACCGACCAGTTAATTCAATTACTAACAACATCATTCATTTACCAACAATATTTCCTTAATCAGACCGGCTAATTGCACTAGCATTTGATTGCACAAATTTGTTACTTTTCATTCCACTTCTCTTCTCTCTTTTTCCTTTTTTTTTTTAAAAAAAAGAACAAAGTTATCTGATTCAATTTTCGTACAGCACTTTTCTGTTAAACTTTAGGACTTAGTTGTCTTCTTTAAGCACCCTAACAAAAATTTAAATCGACGCATCGGAACACGTATAACCGACCAACTTGATACATGAAGAACGAAGGCGCGGTTACGTAATAGAATCAGTACACGAGGAACAACCTTCCGCCTCCACAATCAACACGTAAATCAACGCGCTTCAGAACTTACGAGTGCAGGAAGAGAACAAAACAGTGTTGCCCGTTGAAAATATTTGAAAATATTAAAACACAACCTCAATACTTTCCTACATATCATTATTTTTATCTTTTGTTTTCGTTTTTTAATCCATACATGTTTTTACCAAATAATACATAATTCAATTCAATAATGTTCTTCACTCTTAAAATACTTTATTATTTTTATATTATTGTCTTTCTTCCTTTTTGCAATGAAAGACGACCTGAAGTTCTTCAACTACTCAGGGGTGACTTTCGTTACAACATGGAAGGACGTTATTAGTGTAATAGAGGTTAGAATTCGTTATTAATGCCGTAATAACTCAGAACATTGCCGATTGTTTACAGCAATGTGCGTCTCACTCCCTGTTAATCTAGGAACAGTTTGTTTTGTAAGTGTAGTGATTTGATGAGCACTAAATCTATACAAAGCAGGGTGGAGCGAAATACGCCAGTGCTTGTGCAGAAAGGACTGAAGAAGACAAATATGTTTTCATTTGTCCCATATGTTCCATTTAACACTACAGTACTTGCATGAAATTGTTGAAACATGAGTGCTCGCACGGATTACGATTGTAGTCCATTTGATAAATATATATATTTTAGTGGTTATTCAATTGGTATTTTTACATTATTTTTGTGGGTTTTCACAGCCAATAAAGAATATATTTCAGTGCAAACATTTTGTTTTTTAATGCACAAAAAGATTAGAAGCCAAAACTTTAGAATGAGTATGCAATTTACTATATTTTTGTAAATGTTCGTTTATTTTCTTGCTATTTGATTAAAAATTGAAATAAAAGAGGAAATTTTCATTTAAAGTGTTAAAAAGTGTTACAAAAAATAAAAAAGAAGTTGTTAAATTGTTTGCAAGTTTAACTTTTACACTTGAAAACAAGGTCAAAAGTAGGCAAAATTTTGGGTCTTTCAGTCAGTGCAAAGAATGTGCTTATAGTCATAGCAGATCCACTTACTGCACCAGAAACATCTTTTTCGGTACTCTTGTTTCTTCATCTTCTACAAAGAGGTACGATAAGTTTCATAGCCACAGATTGCAGGAAGTCTCTACAGTTGATCATGGCATCATTGTTATTTGCTTTGAAAACAATGATAGCGTTTACTTCAGCAACGTTTAACACGCAAAAGAAGAGAGTGAGTGGCCATCTTTGCGAATTCCTGGCTGTATCACACTAGCGACACAATTTGTAAAATATGTCAACTCCAAATTTAGTGTCGTTCTATGGAGTAATAACTATGCAGTGTAGGTATGATTTTATGACGCTGTGTTCGCGTATTGCTTGGGTGCACTGGATCAATATACCATCTGGTAATTCTGCCCTTTCGAGTGTAAAATTCACCGTGAAACCTGTCTTCCTGGATAACACTGTTCCTTTCTTCATCTTCTATTTCTTCCCAATCGTCACTACCAAATTCTTCAGAGTCACTACTCGAAACAGCGTCCTCTATTTCATCTTAGTGTTTTATACTGAACACACTTTCGTCGTCAGTTTCTGTTAGCCACTGTCGTATCTGTTCTTGCTCTGAAACTTTAAATTAACATATATATATCACATATATTTGAGTGAATAATGTGAAATAAATACATTCCAAACGAGAACAGTTAAAACTTTAGCCAGAAAACAAACTATCACGTCAGTACTCGCACGGATTACAATAGTAGTCCATGCGAAAATAACAATCCGTATAACATCAGTGCGTTGAATTTGAGTGCTATCACTCGACTAATGGTGTTCTAGAAATGGGGGAGGAAGGTAGACGACCGCTCAAGGTCACAAGTGTTGCCAACCCTTAGATACCAGAAAACTGAAACCCACTGGACTACAATAGTAATCCGCGCGAGCAGTGTAGTGTTAATGTCAATGTAGTTTTTTTAAGTCCCAGTACACTGACACAGTTAGTTTATTTTCTTATGGACTACACCTTTTCAGTTTGGAACTTTATTTCAACTTTGGAGATTATCGTTCTTCCATGTTACCGATTTATCTTCAAGTTTCATTATTCTATTTTTAGCTTCAGGCGCGTTGTATAGTAATATTTGAAATCTTATAATACAGACGATCTTGGCGTTATTACCTGCACATGTATTCAAATACGTTACTTTTTAACACTTTCCCTTTTACCTTGGGTACAACACAGAAGTGAATGGCATCATTTCCACATTATTTCTACACGGATAAAAGGCTATTGTGCCACGCACGTGTGTTGTTTTTTGTGTTTCATGAAAATTAAGGCCTTAAGAAATTCATGTTATATGATTATGAAACCCGAAATATACGTTCCCAGTAATTTTACTCCATTATCACTATGAAACCATTCAATGCACAGTGCTACCGTAATTTTCATTTGCAATATTTTTGCCAATTATTTTAGTTATGCAGATCGCCAAAAAGAAATCAAGAAAGATAGAAAATGTTTATGTTCCTTTCGCAAGATCAAGATGAAGAATATACTGCAAAACCTGCAGTCTAGCTACTTCATTTTGTTATAAAATAGATTGTCTAAAAATCTATCTTACTTGATCAAATCCTCGCCGTACTTTAAAACAATCTGATAGGAGAGTAGCAGCGGTTGTATCCAAAATTGAAAGAAGCGAAATGAAACACATTACGAAAACACGTATGATGAAGGAGACTCCGCTTCGGAATCGTGCACCTTACAGACGTCAGTTGAAATGTTCTTCAAGGAAGTTTCATATTCGCTGGTATCCGGTTTTGACCCGGGTACGTGACTTCTGTTGACCACATTTACTTTGATCACGCCTTGCGAAACAAAATTCTTACTGTATAGTTTGGTGCAATTGATTTACCAACTACAGATGTTGGTAGGGATTAGATAACATTTATTCACGCCACTCTTTACGTATTCCATTGGAAGGTGGTTTATCAGAGCTGCTAAGCCTAGCAATTTCTGTCAGTTTCCCATCAAATTATTATATTCCTTGCAATTAGTTATCACATTGCAGAGGGCTTTGAGAGTAAAAGCGGTAGAGCATGAGGCCAATTTTCTCACCTTACTTTGTGCCTTTAATCATATACAGATATTTAACTGCATTCCCTGAAAACAATTACAAATTCAAAAATTAAAATTTTGATACAAAGTTCGATGGCAGAGTTGGGTTAAGTCCGGAAGCCTGTCTTAAATACTAAACTAACTTTGAGATTAGAACTTCTTTGTACTCGTACTTCTTCTTCTTCTTCTTCTTCTTCTTCTTCTTCTTCTTATTATTATTATTATTATTATTATTATTATTATTATTATTATTATTATTATTATTATTATTAATTTGAGAAATAACTATTGAATACTACAACCTCAAGAGGAGTCACACGATAAACACGTATATTATAGAAACATATAGAGGTCGGCGACAGAAAGTAGACCTATACATCTTTTAAGGTGTGAGACGCAAGTTTTAAAAGATCAGGATGAAACCGAACAGGTCTTATAGTTTCGAAGACTATGATCATGAATCTGAACTCTAATTTTCAGTAGAGTGACAAGAGGGTAATTTCTGGGGAGTTATATTGAAACTGAAAACAAGCTGATCTTATACATTCTGAATCCGAATCTGAAATTTAGTTTTCAGTAGCGTGGCTATAAAGTTACTTTTCAGGCTGACTCACTCTGATCCACAACCCACTGCGATCCACACTGACACACCAGGTTATGCTATAAACCATTGGCCAATGAAAAGATTGACATTTTTTTATCTATCACATATAGTCAAGGGCGCGGAACCTGGGGGGCCGAAAGGGCCTGGGTTCTACAAAGCTCATTTAGGTCACCATTTATATTTTTATGAATATGTATTTCTTTTTGTTATATGTCTTGGTATGTGTATTTCTATTTCTATGTATTTTTATTGTTATATCTATTTTTATGAATTTATCTAGGTAAAATATTTGGCATAATTTGAATTTAATTTGTCTTAAAATCCTGATATATGCCTTCTTATACCCTTGCCTGCAACCATGCATATCTAAATTGACCCTCAAAGCTACAGAGAAATCAGCGCCCTTCGATATAGTTGACTTTAATTATACATAGTAAAAGGAAGTATTAACACACATTATACAGTATACCAATGGTGCGCTCCTGAACCGTAGCAGAAAGAATTTTTGAAATCGGTTCGGTAGTTTTGTATATTTCTTATATACAATGAATCAAAAAATTACGCAACCAGCGCCCAAGGCCCATTTTCAGAAATATATCTTCATTTATATTAGTTACACTTCCGACAGCGAAATAATTTTTGAAATCGTTCCAGTAGATTCTGAAAATTTCTTATATATATAATGAAGCAAAAAATGACGACCTGAGAGCCCGAGAACACCTTATTCGGACTAAGATATAGCGTATCATCACTGGAATTAGACAATCAATTTTTGAAATCAGTTCAGTAGTGTCTGTATATTTCTTATATATAATGAATCAGGAAATGACGTGTTCAGTACTCAAGAGCCTATTTTTCGGCGTAAAATATAAAATATCTTCACGGGCATTAAATAAGCTTTCTAACAGCGAAAGAATTTTCGAAATCGGTTCACTAGTGTTTGACAATTTGTTATTTTTAATGAATGAAAAAATGATGCCCTCAGCGCACTACGGCCCATTTTTCGGGATAAAGTAGCTTACTATCAGCGACACTAGTTATGCTTTCCAACAACGAAATATTTTTTAAAAACTGGTTCAATAGTTTCTAAAATTTTCTATTACATATATTTAAGCAAATGTAACGCCCCCAGGGGCCCGGGAGCCATTTTTGTTGATAAAATATATGGTATCGTCACTGGCATTAGTTAAGTTTTCCAACAGCGAAAGAATTTTTGAAATCCGTTCAGTAGTTTCTGACAACTTCTTATATTTTGTGAATCAAAAAATGACACACTCCGCACAGAAGGGAACATTTTTCACGATTAGTTGAAGTGTGTCATCTTTGGCATTAGACAAGGTTTCCAATAGGGAAAGAAGTTTTGAAATCACTTCAGTAATTTCAGTATATTTCTCATATATAATGAATCAAAAAATGACGCGCTTAGCGCCCAAGGCCCAATTTTTCTAGATAAACTATAAGATATCGTAATCTACTTTAAATCATCTTCCGACTGGTGAAAAAATGTTAGAATCGGACTATTAGACCCTGAGAGCTTGTGATATAAAATGTACCATGCGAGTTCACGCGTGTTCGTAAAATGTTAGCACTAACGTAAGTTGATCACGTGATTTTCGTGGTCGGAGTCGGGTAAACGCGGAAGCATGTGTCCTTCGTTAGTCTCCATTTATCGTATGACATCACAAACACCTATCAACCAACTACTTGCTATGGAATGAAACCATACACACGGGCTAAGACAGATGAAGGGAGACTGAGAGAGAGAGAATATTAGATCATGTGTGCCTGCGCAGGCTTTTAATTCGCTCTCATTGTTGCCCCTTATGAAATGATTAAAAGCCATTTTAAGCAGCTGGGCAAGTGTACCAACAGTCGCGTCGGTTGCAACAATGTCGCTACCACGGACTCACTGCCTTCAATATACGTATATTTTCCGATAGAAACGCTACACACGGAATGTACGCGAACTAAAAATTTATACGTTTTTCAAACTTCGTATGTTTTATGACTACCAGTTCAATTATTTCAAGTTAGGTTTCCTTTGATAACTTCGAACATGAGGAGCATAAGAAACAAAATTTAAATTGACGACCGTATTAGTCTACTTAGACAAGCGGTGGCTGCAATCTGATATATGAAGAATGGGAAAGGCATGGAAAATGATACGCCCACCGTATACGGTCGTCGCAAAAGGGCGGATGCAACACTAATGTCATTTTTAAATGTATATATATATATATATATACAGAGTGGTCCATAATTATCCATAATTATGTATATGATGTTTGACTGACTGTAGTATTCGTAATTCTGGACATACAGTTCGATGTGGCAACATTGTGTAGCCTAAGTGTAAGAAGATCAGTTGATACTTAACAATGGGCCATCCTATATATATATATATATATATATATATATATATATATATATATATATATATATATATATATATATATATATATATCGGGTGTTTCAAAACAGCATCGACAACGTTTGGGAAGTAACTAGACGCCAAGCTAAGACAAAACGTATAGACCAACCTGGGTGCACAAATGCTTTTTTTCGGTGTTAGAGGCTGCCGAAAACATAAAAAAATGAATCTCAAAGGTCCATAGCTCCTGAACTATGGAATCTTCTGTAGTCAGGTTAAGTCCTCATTTAGGAACTACATATATGCGATATCCAAAAATACATGTTTCAGTATTCTGAGTTTCTTACGCAACAATTTTTATAGAGTCAGTTTGGCTACAGACATATAATTTGAAATACTCATAAATAATAATACCTCAAAATCCAAATACATGTATTACGATACAAATGTATGAGCTTTTCGTGATAACAACGTAGAATTCTGAATAAATATGAGCTGAATAGAGTTAAATAATGGAACTAAGAGTAATATTTACTAAAGAAATACCACCTGTTGGTAGTGTTTTTATGTTCTCAGAAAAATTTCACAACGCACGTTGAATCTCCAAGGCTGTATATCTTCGTAGCATAGTGAGGCAAATCTTTTGCACCACAATTTCACAGAATTTCACACATTGAAAATGTTACTTATAATACTTTTGAATTATTAGGACTCATAAAGAAAATTTATAAGGAGTTTAGAAATATCGTAATACTTTGGAAAATTAATTATTCATGTGTACTCTCCAAGTTAGAATATGCTGTTGTGATTTGGAACTCATCGTAACAAAAGTATCCCCAGTAAATTAAAAAAAAATCCAATTAAATTTTCTTAGGTACAACCTTTGTCAGAGACGTTCCAAGACAAAGGTAGTAAAAATGGAGAATTTGCACTTACCAAGTAATATAACAACACTATCCGTGGCTTTTTATTGGATATTGTAACTAAAGAAATACTAACAAAAGTCTCAACACACACAGTATTTTAAACTACAATGTGTTACGATTTCTTATGTCTAACATATCCTACATCAGACACTCTAGGATGTATGTGTATGATAAATGATATTTTAGATATCCGAAACCGTAACACATTATAGTTTAAAACACAGTATGTGTTGAAGCTTTTGTCAGTGTTTCTATTATTACAATTACCAACTAATGATCCTAGCTTCTATCAAAGTAGTGCCCTTGGCTATCTATACACAATTAAGAAACGTTCCTCTCGGTCTTTGGAAACAAGCAGGGAAATCTTCAAATGTGATGCTAGTAAGCTAATTTGTCACAGTCAGTTGGATGTCTGGGATATCTTGGTGAAGCTTTCCATTGAGTAGCGGAAAAAAGAAAAACATTCGAGGTGAGAATTCGGTTGAATATAGTGGATGTGGGATGGTAATAACAGTATATCTGGCCAGATACTCGTCAATAGATAAAGCAGAATGGAATCTTCCATTGTTATGCAGTAAGAACTAATCTTGATAGTACCACATATCAGGGCGCCGACGTCGAATTTCTTGTCGCAAACGTTTCAAGACTTCGATATAAAGAGCTTGGTTCAGTATCTGACATGGAGGAACATACTCATTTTGAACCAATCCTTTACTATCAAAGAATTCGATAAACATTGTATTTGTTCGAGAAAGTTATCGGTTAACTTGTTTCGAGGCTGGTAATCCATGACTCCACCATTCAGAACTCCGACGCTTCGTGTGAAAGTCAAACTAGTAGCACCAACCTTAATCCCCCGCAATAATGTGTGACATAATTGTGGGATCACGTCTGACTCTATCCAATAGTTAGACAGAAACTCTTCGTCTTTCCTCTTTCTGTTTGTCTGTTAGTGAGTGAGGGACGATTTTTGCATTAAGTTTCCGTTCCCCTAAATCTTCGCGTAGAATCCTGTGATACACATCAAGATTCAAATTTACTTCTTCTGATATCGTACACACGGTGTGGCTAAAGCATTGAATTCTTGGCAAAACATAGGAATGCGCAACATGAAGCAGATAATTTAAGCCTTTGGAGTAAAAACCTATCAAGTCCAAAAAGTGAAAGTGTAAAGAATATAACTTCATAAGCGTTTCTCGTCATCAGATTTTCTTTTATCTTGGCACATATATACTAGACCGAAAATAAATCGACACTTATTTTCTTGTTTCTTAAGAAAATAGGTAAAGGGGCAAAGGGAAGTTCTTCAAAAAGGGTCCCTGCAACCCTGCAGACCTTTCCTGGCACAAACGACAAAACCCGTATTTCCTACATTTAAATCATCTTAGCATCGGCAGAGTTTCGTCTCGTTTCGTGGTCCTTCTAATCAAGAGGACCATTTTTTTGAAAATGGACCCGTTGCCCCATTAACCTATTTTCCAAAGAAACAAAAAATACGTGTCGCTTTATTTTCGGTTTAGTACATATGTGCCAAGTTTATAGAAAATCGGATGACGAGAAACCTTCGTGAAGTTATGTCCTTTACACTTTGACTTTTTGGACTACATGGAAACGATTAGATATAAGTTAAAAGTAATGTTAGAGTACGTCTATAGTGCAAACTACTTGACAATTAGAATGGGATACAACCGTCTCTCTTTTAAAAGATTTCTATCAGAAGCCAAAATACTGGATTTCAATAACAAAACAATTTTAGTTCCGTGCAATAGCAGATGATGTTCTATGACTATTACCCCTATCAAAGATACGATATCATTCTTTCCAATCGTGCCTACCTTAAAACCCTCTATTACATAATTTATTCTAAGGTATATTGATTGATTGATTTTAGTTTAGCGTCCCTTTCAGCAGCGAGGCTATATGAGACGTGGACCTACTGATTAACGTGGAATCCGAACCACATGAGCTCCCGCCGGGAATCGAACCCGGGTCTCCCACGCCAAATGCGCGTATGCTAACCGCTTAGTTCTAAGGTATAGTATAATGTACAAAACTTTATTTCACTTGACAGACATTTAATATTATTGATATTAGATATTTTTCTCATAGGTTACTTTGACCCAATATGGTACCATTTTAGGGAGTGAGACTCAAAAAAGGTCCTACCTCGAATTGACGACACCCATAGAAACATACCTACACATACGTAAACAATGCAAATCTCTTCCTAGATTACAAGTGTGAAGAACAGTACAAGTATAACGAAATCAAACTATTAAAATGTTACAATGTACCTTTCTATACAAATATTTTATGTATTTCTCATCTTCTGCATATTATGGCAATGTGTTCAATCGTGTTCAGAAATATGAACACATATATACTGGACTAGAAAATTTCAAAATCTTTTAGTATGCATACTCACATTGTCATTTAGTTCAAAAACGTTTTTAACTGATTCAACTATTCTACTATGTATAATAACATACACACACGCATGTGTGTGTGTAATATAATAAAAACAGTTGTTTGCTGGACATAAACTAAGTTCTATATGCTTTACAACACCAGAGTAATATTTTAACTAATTATCATATTCCACATTAATATATATATATATATATATATATATATATATATATATATATATATATATATATATATATATATATATATATATATATGTTGCAGGGATGTTCCTGATTATTATTCAATTCGAGTTGGATCCATATACTTAAATCAAGGACAAAAGCACAACATCACTCAAGTTTCTTATTATGAAAGGTATAATGAATTTGTACATGACATTGTACTACTTAAGGTACTACACATTCATTTTTTCAATAATCATTTAAATAAATATAAATAAAAATATAAAAATATATCAATTAAATTAATATTTTTTAAAATGACAATTAATACAATAAGCAAAAAGACACACTCTCTCTTAAGAAACAAACCTAGAAGACATAGTGGGAGTTAAAGAAAATTAGTGTTCGTGTAATCTATTGTATTATTCAGCAGCATGCATGTAACTAGCTATTGACTATATAAATAGAACAAAACTTTCTTAGGATACTGCAGCAATCACAGTCTAACGCATCAATTTAATGCATTTTACGAGGAAAAATCAAGAACGAATTATCACACTTAAAAGTAAGAATTAGTAAAACTTTTTCACTTTCTTGAAGAATAATATAATATTTTCTTAAGTAGAATGCATGTATAATCTATAACATTTTTTTGTGCTTTAATAGTTTCCAACATATAATATAGACATTAAAATCTACAAAATACACCGTAACCAGATTGTCAAATTTTAGGTATAGGAATATTAAGTAAAAATTTAACTTGGAAATAAGATATCAAACGTCATATAGTTCTTTTAAATAATTAGGAGAAAATCACACTTATCGTACTACAGTAAACTGATCAGATAACATTCGTAAATTGTATAGTATATATCATCAAACAACATTTTAAATCAAATAAAGCACATGGTCCTAATTTAGTACACTGTCCTAATATTCAATTTTCAAAACTGGGGACGCGGTGGCTCAGTGGTGGAACGTTCACCTCCGGTGCCTTGGGTCCCTGTCTCGATCCCAGCTGGCGCCGCGTGAACTTTGTGGTGGACAAACACCGCGCTGGTGGGTTTTCTCGTTGTTCTCCCGTTTCCTTCTACATTCTTCACTCCACCATTTCATTCATTTCTCATAATCGCCGTCTCCTTTAGCCTAACCGCCAAAAACGTGGAACGTAAAACTGAAAGATTTCATTTTTTCAATGTTCAGAACTCATTCTCTGTTATATCACTTCTTTGATATAACAAAAATTACGTTCATAAATATTCAATTTTAATTGTTTCTATGTTTTACCATAGCCTGATTCTGACATAGGCAATTTTTTATCACTGACTATTTCGTTTGAATATTAATCCTTTTTGTTTGCAGAGCAAAAATTGTCGAGTATCACTTAGGAAGTTGCTAGTACCCTCCTTAATTCATTATTACTACATTCTTACCTTCAAAAACTTCGGAACTCGGTATTATAGCACAAACGTTTGTTACAGCAATTAGTTGTAAACAAAAAAAAAATGCAGAAATTAGGCTATAACCTAGATTACAAGAATCTAGATTACCGATATCTGAACAAAGAATAGCTAAGGAAACTGATGATTTTCTTGTCTCGAGTCCGTTTTGGAATGATGGGAGTACAAGTAAAATGCGTGAAGAGAAAAATGTTTCAGAACCATTATATAATGCGAACTTTGTGAAAAACCTAAAAAGAGAATATTTAGAAAAAAGTTGTGTTTATACCTAATAAAAACCATATATCTTTTAGTCAATGCCATTGATTTTAAAATGAAGTAATATTTTGAATGATACCAAAATCATTTTACAAGGATGGCAAGTTTAGAGAAAATCATTAGTAAAACACATTAATTTAGATTGTACAGCAATCGAGATGTCTCTAGTAGATATCGAAGGTCAAGTGCCTACCAAAACATCCAATCATTACATAAACTATTTTGTCCAAGTCCGTCAACACTTAGTTAATTTTACTGTTGTTGTGCACTAAAATTTAAGCAAAGTGTGATTTGAAGAACCTACGAAACCCCACTCGAGATGCAGTTATAAGCACTTTAATCAAATTCTTTTATTATAAATGTTATTGGGAGTATTCAGTGTATTAGTTATTTGGTTTATATACATAAAACACATTATTTACTTCGTAAATAGTAGTGGACATTCAGAGAAGTCAAATCGTTTAAAAGTGATATTTTACTGCTATATCCTAAGGATTTTAATACGTTTCACATTGCTACAAGTCGTCAACAAATATTACTCTACGTTTATGTAGTTTGCTTACATTATAACAGTTTAATTATATTGTTGAACACATTTTACTCGTTTCAAATAACGCCTTTGTTTTTTGATATCTAATAAAAGATACGCAAGTTTGACAGGTAAGGACTAGACAACTAGATTCACAATTATGAAAAACAGTAATGAATAAATATTAACTAACACATAAAGAATAGATATAATATATATTGCTTTATTCATGAATAATATATTGTATTATAATATCAAATACTCTATTTAAAATTAAAACTAAGTTGTTGTGTTAGTCAACCACTAATATCATATTCGATCTAACAATCGCATATTCTTCTAGGTTTATCCAGAGTTTAATTTTAGTGATTATAGAGTACAACCAGCAGTACTGTACTCAGGACCAGATATCCCTTTTCGTTATAATGTAACATTGGTAGGATGGGGAATGACTTCGGTAATGTGAAACTTCTTTTTTATTACTGGTTTATTGATATATATATATATATATATACATATATATATATATATATATATATATATATATATATATATATATATATATATATATATATATATATATATATATATATATATACTATCATAAATCTTGTAGAAATGTTTCTGCTTTCACAAGTACAAAATAAAGGCAAAAATGTTTGAGATATCAGTAAAATAAATATGTATACACATTTGAACCTTAGGACACAATGTGTACCAGATTTGATAATATCAGCAGTAACCTTGATCCATACAATCAGGATTCAGAATAATAGGTCAATGCTGTGCTGAGATTTGTGCGAGGTGGGAGCATTGTAAATGGCTGAGGCAATATCAATTCCTGCCAGGTATAAACGCTAGAATAGTAGCGAAGAATAATACCTTTAAACAATAGACAGTGTACAACCTCTAACAAAGATAGTTCCATTTCTTTCATCCGTTTTTATATTGTTTACATTTGTCATTTCTTTAAAAGTTTCAATTGCATCGAACTTTATATTTTAAAACCAAACCTATCATGATCAGAGTAATTATCTCTAAGGTACTTTTATATATGATTTTTTGGTCCCTACGTATTTGCGTAATTTATAGAATTTACGGAATGGAAACCCCACAAGTATTGACCAAAATATTTTATGGTATTAGACATGCATAAAATATACCATCAATGCATTTCTGTACTTGGGAAGAAATTAAATATGTGTAGGGGATTAATACGATCTACCAAGAGCTTAAGAGCAAAGTGAGGGAATTCGCCTCTCGTAATTTCTTTACGTATTTTTCTCCAACCAAATACTTGAAGGCAAAAATAAAGCTACTTTTGTTTGGACAGTTAACATACTAAGTGAGAGGTACCGACTTGTGCAAAGAAAGCACAAGAGGAGTTGTCGAATAACGTTGTATTAAAAATTGATCAGAAAACTAACGGCATTATATCAGGAAAAGTCAAAATTTATATCCTAATTTTCATCCGTACTCATTCAGACATAACGATTGGTCCATAAGTTATCTAACGTACTCCAATTTCGATATAATTGTTTCACTCTTATGAACTTGTTATCATTTTCCAAGATTACCCAGAGAGATTTTGGAGATGAATTTGAGGAGCTGAGCTGAGATACACGGGCTATTGTTGCTACGTATCTAACAGGAAAGGTTGGAAGAACTGAAGAGCATGTGTAACGTCAGAGAAAAGTAAAATGGAAAGGAACAAAGCACACACGTTCTTGTTTTCAGGAAAAAAGTTCTGCAAATGCTCAGCAAATACTAATCATAACTATTCTGACTCTGACACCGGGAAATAAGTGTTATAAAGGAAGGACTGAAATGTATCTAATTGGGAAAGATTTGCATGTAAGCAAATGTATGTTGTTTTCTGTTTCGAATAAGAGTTTTGGTATTTATATCTTTATATTTTCCACACTTTGAATTTCCTAGATTTTATATTTGGATATGACAGTGTTTTTTATCTTTGGATCTATAAAAGTAAATGCATGTAAAAAAAAATGATACTCAAAAGAGTATTTTTACCAAATTTAGTTTGATTTTTATGTTAGGCGCGTATTTAATGAATGTATTATAGCTACAATAAAATATTTACTGAGTCAAAATAAGTTAGTACAAGAGACACAAAAGCTTTATTTAAGCAAAAATGGCTACGTTAATTTCGACTCAACCTCGGACTAAGAAGGTTCAGAATCTCATTTGTTTTAGTGTTAATAGATTTTTAAAGCACTTGAAATAATATAACAGAGGAAAAGTAACAACATATTTTACATAACTTATATTATTCAAAACTCCACCTAGCTTAACATATAACACAGTAGCAACATAGAAGAAAATGTCGAATCCAAATATTGCAATAGCGTTATTTACCGCACGGTTTCAGTTACAAGCAATATGCATACTTGATAAAAATTACTCTTTATTCATGTGTTAATAAAGTTTACTCAACTTATTGTAAGTTATTTATGAACTCAACTACATACAATAATGATAAACTAAATGACATATATCATTTAGTGATATGGATTTCATTCAAGGTAGAATTAAATAACTTTTAATTTGATTCCTTACAGACTGGAAAAAGATCTGATAAACTTTTGAAGACAATGCTTCCTGTAATGTCAAAACGAAATTGCCAAAGATTAATTAATAATACTTTTGATACATTTTTCTGTGTTGGCCATTATAGTATGAGGAACGGGGTATGTGGGGTACGTACATACATTAATCTTGAATTAATAATATTTTTATAAGTGTTTATCTTTCATTTGATTTTAATGATAGTACTTGCGACCATAACTACCAGTATTATCAGGGCCGGATTTAGGAGTGGTGCAAAGGTGCAGCTGCACCCACCTTCGTTGTAAATATAAACTACCTAAAAGGAGAAGCTAGCAGTGAAAATAACATTTTCAGAAAATTTCTGCTGTCAAGTTTCTGTTTGGGCTTAAAAGAAAGCGAAGTTTTGCAAAACCAATAGTTAAGCTTAAAATCAGCTCAATCAACTCAATTCACATTATAGTGGGAAAGAAGTCAAGTACCAGTCCTGATGTCCTAGGCACTACCGCAAACAGCAACGTCAATATACGGATGTTAAAACAACATGTTTGATACCGTCGGACAAAGATACCACTAGCATGCAGCCAACGTGGATTGCGAAGCATGAGATAGGACACAATGGAGTCCAAATGAAAATGTTTGCAATATAAACATTAGTTTAGGTCATTCCTTCTTGGTTGATGCATAATGTAGCCATCATTCGCTTGTATAGCTCAACTACACGATCATCACCTCTCTTCGCACCGTTACCTGTAGTTCAAAAGTCTTAATGCATGTATAACAATGATGTGGACAATGCCGAAATCTTGGACGAAACTCCTCAAACTTTGTCAATCTTACAGTTTCGGATTAATTCTCAACTTTGTGAAGTCATATAAATATTTTCCCCGTATGTATTCAAGAATAACGCCACGTCACTTCACATCAACAGTTCCCTGAATTACACACACTATCTTGTTAATTTCATTTAAGAGATTCATGTTAGAGGAACAAAATTTTTCACGTTCGTGTTACGTTCACGTTGAGAAGTGTAACAATACGGTTAGCGTGTGCATGCAGGAGATATCCGATAATATAATACCAGGTTTCCATTAATTTCCGCCAATTACTTGTATTTTCGTATATTATATTACACTATTGTATTTTACTAAACATTAAAATAAGGACAAAACTTCTAAATTTAAGAGACTATAACGTAGGAGTTGAAATACGTTATATTCTGGAAGATTTTTGCTTTATTTTGTTGATAGAAATACGAGGTGAATATTGCATAAACTATTATTACGTTTCGGTAAACTACTCCTTTCATGTTAATGGTTATCCGATACTTGACTCCTATACTCTTCTGATAAACCATGCAGTTTCTGCAAGTATGGAACTTCGCATTTTTTAGAGAAACATGGCTGAGTGAATTTCATCATATTTTATTATTGTGTGGTAATTAATAGATCACTTGAAGCCAATCTATGTGATTCAGATTACTTTCAATCTTTCGTCAATAATGATAATCTTTCTATCCCTCAGTTCGTTGTATATGTAATTTATACGTAGAAAATCTGGTTAATTAGATGTACTTCTTCCAAATGTAAACTACTCTTTACATTAACTATAACTTCATCTATAACACATATAAAATAAAATAATATACGTCTTCAACATTCGGGCTTACAATTCTTCTTTATTCTAAACTTTTAGACAGAACAAACTCTTACAGAAAAATATTCTCTGTAACCAACATTAATACTCCATTGGTATAGCAAAAAGTAATTAACAAAAGTCAATAGAAATAAGTGGCAAACTACAAATCTATATTAATCATACTTTCTCTATTCTTTTCATTTTTCACTCTTTCCTTTGTTATGTAACGTTCATATTTTCAAACACCTTTTGCCTTAAAAGTTAGACAAATGTTACATTATCATTTCATGTTCTAGATATATGTTAGTTTAATTCTCCTAACTCTTCGTTATTTGCGAGTAGGATATTACTAAGGCCCAAGAGAGCTAAATTGTTCTTTTTCAGTAAATATTACACTAGTTTACAACACTCTTGAGGGATTTATTTGTGTATCACAAATTTGTTCTTAAAAAATTATATTTAAGGAAAAAGGTTAGGTATAAAAGTGGGGGAAAATAAACTAGAAATAGTATATTGTACATTTAACTCTTATAAATGTGATTAAATCCCTTAAGTGCTTTGAAAGTTACATCTAAGAAAAATCTACTTGGTACTAATTGTACAATTATTGTGTCTTCTACCAAACGTGTAAATAAACTCCCCTTTGGATGTTCACAACTTAAAGGTTTTATGTCTTAGTACACCATGTTCGACCACCTGCCGAGATACTACCTATGGCATTATATGCATTTTTGTGTAATTAGTGTGGTATATGTTCTAAAAATGTCGAATGTAATAATTATTAAATTTAAAGAAGGAATAATTTTAAAGAACATAATAAAAATACTGAATAATAAAGTTCTTATGGTGAATTGCGTGAGAGAAGTTAATAGAAACATTATGTTGTGCACGAAAGAAAGTTTTCTCAACAAATCGTATGAATAAAACTGTTTTTAAAAGCAATACAAACAGTCTTGAAGCTTTCATGAACGATGTACTATTTCGAAATAAGTAATTATAAATATGAAGAAAACGAATGAAGTTGGGGAAAGGATAAAGAATAAGTATGAAATAAATAAACTAAAATACAAAATTATACGATACTCTTAATAAAGGTAAATGACAAAGTAGGGAAATAATAATTTCATATGTTAATAACTAATTCAATCTCACGAACGAAAAATATAATAAGACTGTTGTATCATCGATCATTTCCTAAAACGTAACTAACATTCTTGACAATTTTAGATGGTTTGAATTACCTTGTTATGCTAAAAAGAAAAAGATGCTACTAAGTACTCAGAACAAGGACATTGTATTCATTGTACAAACCATTAATTGAACGCTTTTGTAAAACATCAACAAATTATATTTTCTGTATTAGTGGTTTATTCATTGTTTTTATATATTATTTGATTTTAAGTTCCGTCCAGTTACTAGTTGAAATGTTTATGTTGTAGTTAATACCAAAGTTTGCGATAGCGAAGAGATGTTTCGCATGTTTGTGTGCCACATGAAGAATTTGGCACTAGGAATGAGCAATATACTAGTGAGAATGGACGTATTGGAGATTGATTTGGAGAACGAAATTACAGAAGTAATGAATTCGGCTGTAGCAGACATACAGTGCTAAGAAAAAAAACGTAAAAGAGATTGAATCTGATCGAATAAATAACGGAATATTGGTTACATGGATAAGACAAGACTAATACTGTGTTAACAACTATTTGATATGAACAAGGACACACACACGACTGTAATAGAATATGTAGGTTGAGTAAGAGATCGAACCCAAAGCATTGCAGAAAACATGAATACATGAGCAGGCTGAATACATGAGAAACTGGATTGCATAACTTTCACATGTATGTAATCGTTTCTGTATGGTTGCGAAACAAGTTCGCTTACTCTAAGGGAAAAACATAGACTGAAAATATTTGAGAAAAAGATCCTGAGACGAATATTCGTAGGGATGCGCACGAGACGAGTCGAGACAGGATTTTCCTGACAAAATTCGAGTCGAGACACGGCTCTTCCAATATAAAAATATACATTTTTCGAGTCGAGACATCACTTTTACAGCACGTTTTCGAGACGAGACAGCCACAAATCTTGTCTCGAGCGCATCCCTAAATATTCGGACCTAAGAGGAACGGAAATGGGGAATGGCGGAAACTTCATAACGAGGAACTACATAATTTATACGGTTTACCCTACATTGTTAGGGTCGTCAAGTCTAGGAGGCTTAGGTGGGTGGGTCATGTAGCTAGAATGGTGAAAGTAGAAACGCTTTCAAAGTCTTGACTGGAAGACCAATCGGAAAACGATCATTAGGAAAACCTAGGCGCAGATGGGACGACAATATTAAGATGGATCTCGCAGAGATTGCAATACAAAGTAGAAACTGGATGCAGTTAGCTAAGGATAGAAGTCAGTGGAGAGCTTTTGTGAACGCGGCACTGAACCTCCGGGTTCCATAGGCCGTAGAGTTAGTTAGTTAGTTTGTAATCATATCGTTTAGAAGTGACAACTGACTGAGAAGCAAACCGGTAGAAAAATTGTATGAGAGTTAGGTGTTGTAAGGTTCAGTTGGTTCAAGTAATAAAGAACACAAAACTATCACTGACTCGAACAAAGGGATAAAGAATGAAAGGTTTCAAGGTTTTAATTAACAGTCAAGTATGCGAAAACGAAGCAATAGCAAGCAGCGACTTTAAACACATTAAGACATTTGGAAGCCAATTAAATGCATATTTTGCATAAAAAATTGCAACAGCTGAGAATGTGCCTCTAGGCCACCCAATACACATCTATTATCCGAAATAGTGTCTGTTAAAGATAAGCGTTTCTTCTCTCCTTCTTCTCTCCTCCTCCATACTAAAATGAGCAAACAACGTGAGCGCAATCATGATTTGAAAATATAGATATATTCGTATCGATAAAATGAAGGAACAATACCGAGACGAAACAAGATACATAAGTTGATGAAGAAGGAAACTTAGGCACATACAGACACTAAAAAGTTGAATCCAATGGGTGTATGTTAGACAGAGGTACAGAAGTGAGATAGAGAGTGAAAAGGGAAGAGAAGAAGAAAAAGGAAAGAGAGAAGAGATGGAGATGGAATTTAAACGTAATATGAAAACAACCTAAGAATATAAAGTTCCTTTTCCAGAAGTACAACAGTAATATAGAATTAATGACTTTTATTCATTTTTATCTTTTAGGAAAGCTGTTAGAATAGATGTTTCAAAAGATCATTAAGTCACTTCTAAAATGAATAGCAGAATTGGTAGTCAAATTAAATTCTCAATTTCCAGTGGAACTGTAGAACTACGAAACATATCTGAAATATAGTGAAAAGTTTAAAACATATGTCTGTCTCCGCATGGTTCGGTTGAAACTTTGGTAATGATCCGAAATATATTCAATTAAATCCAATAGATGGCGTAGTTTATACCTTCCATTCCAGATTACTAATGCAAACTGATAAACAAAGGATGAAAAGAAATAAGAAAGAAAGAAAATATTTGAACGAGTACTATTTCACTGCCAAATTTCTATCAGAAACTTCCTATATTAAAGACAAAACTATATCATAATGAAAAGTCAGAAATGTGCAAAACGAACATTAGATGTTACTTGTAGAAGGGCACACATTGAATGTTTCACATTTCAAACGTGAATAAAGCACATTGAATTATAAAACGGAAATGAATTTTGTGTCAAACTTAAATAAATAAAATGTTGTTTTGAAATGACTAAAAACGAGGCAATTTTCTGGTAATCCCTGAAGATTTGTCTGTTCGGAACATCCATTCTTGATTTCATGTATTGTTGATGTAATTTTGTGATTCTCACAAATATAATGAAGACGTTGTAGTTGAAACAAGTATTGCGCCAGATGGGTGGTGTGGCTTAGCTTATGAACCAGCATTGGGTCGAGTATTGGGACCCATAATTACCCCTAGAATTCAATTGAAACTCGGTAACCCCGAAGACGAAAGAGATATCTTACTCATTTCCTTCCATTGAGAAAGAATTTCTTTCATAGCTGACCAGGACTGGGGACGTTATTTCTAGAGCAAGAAAACCACAACTCCGAAATTCCTCGTTAATTATACAGGGTGCGGCACGTAAAAACCGGCCCGTCGTAATATTCTGGTATATTGTGTTTTTGGCAACACTTAAATAATCTACCTTCCTACCAAGAGATGGCGTGTCGAGGTCGGGTCGACTTACGTGACCTGCAGCAGTCACGTTCAGCCGCAGCCAGTGAAACTTGTCGAAACCAGTTGAGAAAAAGGCCTCGTTGTGTTAAGCCGGGTGAGTGTCAGTGTGTGATAATGCCGTATTCGATACCCGAGTGTGTTGCCATTGTTGAAGGGTTCATTCTCACTGGATCTTTTGTGAAAACAAAGAATTTGTTTCGGGAGAAATTTCCAGGACGTTCTGTGCCAGCAAAACGCACCATTCAAGAATTGATTGAAAAATGGCGGCGTACAGGTTCGGTTCAAAATGCTACCAGGAACAGACGACCATCTGTCTGCATACCTGAATTAAAGATGCAGGTGAAGGAGATAATGACAAGAAGTCTTCGAAAGTCAACCAGGAGATTGAGTCAACAGGTTCATGCGAGTGAGAGAAGTTGCAGACATGTTTTAAGGGGACTGAAGTTAAAACCGTACCGGATAAGTGTTATGTAAGAACTGAAGGAGCCTGACCTGCAGAAGAGGATGCATTTCTGTTCATGGCTGTTGAGCAATGTTGCCAGTGGTTTCTTGGATCCACTAATGCTCATCATGAGTGATGAGGCGTGGTTCTACCTGTCTGGGTACGTAAATTCCAAAAACAATCGGTATTGGTCGACAGAAAATCCACACGCAATCCACCAGGTACCCTTGCATGATGAGAAGATTGGTGTTTGGTGTGCCATTTCCGCCACACGCGTTATTGGGCCCATATTCTTTGAGGCGACAGTGAACAGTGACGTGTATATGGGAATCCTGGAGGAGTTTTATACACACTTGACCGAAGAGGAGCGTCAGTTATGTTACTTTCAGCAGGACGGTGCAACATGCCACACATCAGCTGCATCATTGTCCCTTGTGCATGAGATGTTTACACCAGAGAGGACAATCAGCAAAGGTTTGTGGCCTCTTCGGTCACCAGACTTGTCCACGTGTGACTTTTACTTATGGGGACTGTTAAAGGGAAGAGTATACGAAACAAATCCACACACAATTGAAGAACTCAAGACCAGGATCCAGGATGTCACCAATAGCATTACAACACAAGAACTGACAAGGGTATATATGAATCTCGTCAATCGTGCTCACATGTGTGTTGAAGTGGGCGGAGGACACTTTCAGCACCTGCTGTGAAGGCTGCTGTGAAGGTGAGTAGTCATATTCAATACATTACATTTCATTTATGTGTTGTAGTTAATCATATTCAATACATTACATTTCATTTATGTGTTGTAGTTAATCATATTCAATACATTACATTTCATTTTATGTGTTCACTTTACGGGCCGGTTTTACGTGCCGCACCCTGTATTTTTCACACCGGTCCGATTGTGTTAGGCTGGCTTGGCTTCATTTCTGGAACATCCACACGAACATAAAGTATGTTTATGTGTGTGAGGGAGATATGGAGAAGAGGAGATAAAGGGATAAATAAATGATAAGGAAACGTCAAGGATGACACACACGAACAGACATATATCAGAGAGAGAGAGAGAGATGATTACAAATACTATACCTATTTGTCATTACAGTGTATGATGAACACACACGCTGTTGACTCTCACTCACCAGTGATGCCTTGTAAGTTCTCCAACCGCAGATAAACCTATTCAGCTGCTATTATTTTATGCGAAAGATTGATACTACCTGATGTGGAATTGCGTCCAGCGTTACAGAAAATGTTAACTTTCGCCTTGGTGCGCAAGGACATCATTTCAAACCGTTGAGAACTATAGAACACAATGGTTATTAACATACTTTACTCAGAACTTTAACATGTCTTAGTTCACATAATTAACTATTTACGGCTATTTTTTGCGGTTTTTACTCGTTTTTTCAGTAACATATAACACAAACATTGAGAAAAGTAAAAATTCCAAAGGTCCTCCACCGGAAAAGCAATCGGCTATGATTATTACTTTTGGTAGGATTCAATTGATTAAAATTCTGTACCGCTTACTGCAAATTTATGTTGATGTTTCTTTCTTTATTTCAGAGAACTTGAAGACGTGGAGATAGTTTTGACGCTAGCCGATCACCGGCACGAAACTGAATAAACAGTGGTGCGTTCCTTCCCATAATGCGAATAGAGCGTGCATTTTCAATTCGTTTTTCCCTCTTTCTGGATTTCATAACGTTTCTTTCTCACTTATTTGTCTGTTTCTTCATCTCTCTCTCTATTCATCTTTATCTCTTACTGATAGTCTCTCTCTCTTACATACACTCTCCTTTGTTGCACCTGCATATGTTTCAGAGCTAATACCGTTCTACTTTCCGAAATTTACTGGCAAAGTCTAGCCTAAACCTAAGATTCCCTATCCACATGTTTAACTTTTCTGGAATAAGGAAAGAATAAAATCATCATAAACTTTCTACAATAAGGGCAGTTCAAAACATGAATAAATATAGTACTACTAAGAGTAATCATCATGTTTAAGTGTTTTAGGCGTATGGTTATAGTAGTTTTGAAGTCCATAAGTATGGTTTCGAACCGCAAAATTACCAGTTCTTGTTTCTCAATTTTTAGTTTTTGCAGCTACGTCTAAACGTCGACTTTTTGTACCTTTCCAATTTACAAGTGATGTTTGCATTCCAAATAAGAGTAAAATACAGAAAAGAATTAGAACGAAAGTAAAATACAAAAAGCTATTACCGATACTGAACATCATCAATTATAATGACTACGAAAGATTAAAACGAACCGCCGAGCTCCTCACAACAGGACATGCAATTTTGCCTAAAGCAACTAAAGGAACACTGTGTTTTATAATCCTCAACAGATTTCAACCCATGTCCAAGCGCACTAAGATATAAATAAATATTTTGTGTAATGCTGCTCTAAAACGTATTTGACAATAACATGTCTAGTGCAGCTCCCGAATTTTATGTATATTTATAAGATCGATTCCAGTGAAAGAAAGCGTTGATTATTATTATTATTACTGTAATACTTACTTAATCCGTAAGCGTACTTTTGAATTTGCACTGCAAAATTTTTCCATAATATACGATTTGTGTAATTTTTCCTGGGTTTTATGTTTTTTGTTTATTAGTGGAAATTGTCTCCAGGTCGTCAAATGAATTAATTTCGCCTTGCTCTTTGGTGTAAATAATCTCAAAGGAAGAAGTCTGTTTGTTCTAAATATCAGGCCTAAACTTAGTAATATTTGACATACAATTTTTGGTGGCATGACAGGGGTAATGTACTGGACTTAAGAGTAGTACAGCTATTCAAATCCTGATCAAACCTAAGCTTGATTTATCCAACAAAACTATCACGAAGAATTGGCTTCTCACACTACACAAACAATCCTTAAGAATGTGGAAGAACACACCTGTATCAGATAGGGACGATTTACGAATGTCAGTTTCGTAAAGTAAGCAATATCTCTGGGAATTACCAGGTAAATTCGAAACACTACTTGATCTGAAGTATCCATTTTTCTTGTCACTCTATTTGTTGTCACAGAGGAATCGATGGAGTATTCGCATCGCTCTAGACTTCCAAATAGAAAATCTTGGTTAGTTTCCCCATCAGGTAGTATCACTTTTTCGCATAAAATAGTAGCAACAGACATAGATTTATTTGCGGTTGGGGAACTTACAAGACATACTTGGAAGAATCATAGTAAGCAGTGTGTTCATTCTTCATCGTACTCTATAATGGAAGGTAGGTTTAATATTTATTCCGTATCTTTCTCTCTCTCTCTGTATTTGATAAAATTTATCCGTTGCCTTTATTTTTCCTTACCATGTCTTTCCATCTTTCTCTTCTCTCCTCTTTCTACCTCTTTGTTACACACACACATACACACACTTTATGAGCGTGTGGGTATTTCTGAGTTAAAACTGAGTCAATTTTGATGGCCTGCTGACTATCCCAGTCGGACCGGTGTGGAAAAACAAATTAACTGGGAATTTCGGCTTTGTGTTTTTCGTGCTCTTGGAATAACATCTCCAGTCCTGTTCATCTCTGAAAGAAATACTGTTTCAACGCAAGGAAATATGTGAAATCTCTTTTAGCCGCCCAAGTTACTGAGTTTTAATCGAATCACCGGGATCAATATGGCTTCGAATCTTCAACTCAATGCTGGCCTGAAGCTACCCCAGATCACCCGAGTGACATAATGACCCATTTCTGCTATAGCGTGTTCATTCTATCTGTGGGAAGTACAACGTTATATCCGCAATAGATGAAATCAAGTCTAGATGTTTGGAACAGATAAATCTTAAGAAATGATTAGAGAATGGCCTCCTTATTACTTATTTCAAAACAAAAGTTTATTTTTGTTTGAGCCAAAATTCATTTCCATGCTATAATTCAATGTGTTTATCCATGCTTCAAATGCGAAATATGTTAACATTTCTAACTTGTTATTATGACACAATTTTGTCTTTTAATATGGACAGTTTTTGATAGAAATTTAGCAGTGAAATAGCACTCGTTCAATTATTTTCTTTGTTTCTTTCTTTTTTCCCTTTTTCTTTGTTTTCATTATTTATTTCCCTTTTGTTCAGTTTGCATTAGAAGTTCAGAATGAAAGATATGATCTACGCTACCTACTGGGTTATTAGATTATATCTCAGATCAGTACGTCGTACGAACACTATCAAATTTAAAACCGAATCAACCGTGTTGCACATACTCCATTTTAAATAAAAATATATTTTCCTTATTATGAATGACGGAAGTTTGAAGGAAAGTTTAAACAAACAATACATTCAATCATTTCTTGTTATTCTAGGGTGACTCTGGACATCCGGCCATAGCAGCTGGTATTGTTGTAGGAGTAAATGCCATGGGCAACGAACTTTGTGAACCACAATTTATTAGGCCATCAGTGTACGCAAAAGTTTCAGTGTATATCGACTGGATAGGAAATATAGCAGGCCCTATAAAAACCACGGATTCTTTGTATCCCTTTTAGGTCAACTCAGTTGATTGTGTGTACAATATGTAAAATACTGTTAAATTTTTATTCCAAAGAAATCATTGAAATTGTGTTTATTAAGTTGTGTTCATGTTATATAAACAAAATTGTAATGACGATACATATATATTTTTTATTATTATACTTTTTATTATTTGAAATACACACATGATTTACATTTAGAAATACATGTGATGTTACAGATACACGTATTATGCATTATTAATTACAAGCTAATTAACACAACTGTAATTTATTTCTCCCATACACGTAGGGTTAGAATTAACCCATTTGGCGCCAATGTCCTATATATAGGACAGTGAGAAAATACGTCGGTTTGCAACACTGATTAATCAACCGAATGTTGTTCGGTTCTGCACATGCTCAGACAAGTACATGCTTTCTTTGTTCGTCGTGTGTGGATGATTGGTACATTTTGGAGGGAAATCTGGTATCGTTAAGTATCTGGAATTTGGATTGTTGATGAACGTTTCTCTTGTCTTCGATACAGAAAATGCAAAAGGCCGAGAAATCGAAAGTAAGTATTTGTTTTATATTCTTAAAATATAATTATTTTTGATACACTGATTGTTTAAACTCAGAAAATAAAATAATGTGATAAAAATACTTTGTTTCTTTAGTGTCCTATATATAGGACATCGGCCATTTAGCCTGCTGGTTTCATGGAATTTCAATTTCCGGGTAAAATAGAAACGAAACTCTATGTACACATAACTTTGAAACGGATTTGCTATTTATTTACGGGAAATTTGAAAACTGAATTAACAAACCGAACGCCAATTCAGATATTCGAACTTTTCATTGAAAAGATTATTGCATACACCGTCACTGGGACAAACCAATATGCTGCTTCACATAATACAGACTTTTCCGTATGTGAAAATGACATCCGGCAATTTTTAAGAATTTTGTTGTATAGTGGTTACGTTTTTGTTCCACGTTAGTCGATGTATTGGGAGGTATCAGCTAACTGCAATTTTCCAGTAATTGTGCAAACTATGTCACGCAACAAATTCAGACAATTAAAAACGTTTATTCACTTCAACAATAACGATGTTATTGACAAATCTAAGCGTTACTTCAAAGTCAGACTTTTGTATAATCTAATAAATGGTGTTATTCAATAATTTGGCGTATTTGTCCATGAACTATCTATAGATAAGAGAATGGTACGATATTATGGTAGAAATAGTATAATGTATATGAAAGGTATACCGGTGAAATTTGGGTACTAATTATGGATGTTAGTCACACACAATGGTTACCCACTGCACATAATTCCCTACCAACCTGGATCTCAAGGGGATACCAGATTATCCGATTATGCTGTGGAATCTTTTCTGTCCGTTCTGGAAAACCCAGAATGGACAACTTCTTTTTGCCATACAATCTTGCTTCCAATCTGAGACAAAGAAACATTTTCATGACTGGAACAGTAAGGAAAATAGTACCGGAAAATGTCCTTTGATATCGTCAAAACAACTAACAAAAAAGGAAAGAGGATTTGTGGACACAAGGTTTGATCGTAATCTTTGAATCCGTTGATTGTGTGGAAACAGTAACACGAAATAACAAAGGGCGTAAAGAAAACATCAAAGTGCCTTGATGTATTGCTTCATATAACAAATTGAAGAATGGCGTAGATTTATTTGACAAATTGACAGCTTATACCCAATCAAGATCAAGGGTAAGAAGTGGTATTGGAACGTATTTACGAATGTTGTTGAAACTGCTGGATGAAAACTTTATCAGATCTTGGACTTAGGTAATTTGGATCTTCTAGAATTTCACAGAAGTGTTACAATGGCATTGCTCTCACAGTCTGCATCGACGGGGCCACCGGGAATGTACAGAATGTATTCAGAAGCACGGAAAGCTAGCAAACATACCCTAATACGAAATGTGAAAGGAAGGCAAAGAAGAGGTCAAGGATGTCCAAAAAAGCCGATAACATCATGTCAGGAATGCCAGGTTAGCTTGTGTGCTGTTCTTTGCTTTGATGATTACCACCGTTAGTGTAACAGTGCTGTGTAAAGGTGCTAAGACACATTGTACGGGTATGTAATCTTGCAGACATTGTTTAATAAAACTTAGTAAAAATTAGATATAATTGTGTTTATTTTTTAGAATTGTCAACCCAAAAGGCCAATGTCCTATATATAGGACAGGCTGTACCGGGCGTACCCCGGTACATACAATCAAATTCTATTTTTCTTTTGTATATGTGTCTTATGTAAGAGAAAATATGTAGCACTCAATCAAAAGTATGCAGTAGAAAAATTATGGCACCAAATGGGTTAAGTAATCTTCGTTTTTGCTCTATTGATAGTGCATGCTAATTATACGACTGCAATCAATACATACCAGAGAAGTCAGAAAGTTCCTGAAATTTCGTTGCAGCTTTTTTCCCCCACAATATAAGTATATATTTACCTAATCGCTTTCAAAGTAGGCATTTTCGGAATACACACTCACTTATTCTTGGTAAAGACGCATTGCAAGTAGTTCTTTACAAGTATACCAATACATTATCGTTAATGATATATCTTGATTTTGAGTTTTGTGCAATAAAAAGTAATTTTTGTGTTTGACATTATATACAGTTCATTACTAACGCATTAGTAACCACTTTATCTATACACTAAAGATAATTTAGTAAACTTTTCGTTGAAAAAAATACAAATTTTACCACTAGCATCCTGTTACATGAATGTGAAAATTTAAAAGGTTAAAAATATGTTTTTTTTTCTGTATTGCAATTAAATTATAAGAAGAAGCATTTGAAAGTAAAGGTACAATCGAAAAGTATTCCTCAAATAGTGTAAAGATTTTCTTTGTAATATAAATGTTTGGAATATCTTGAAGGAATGTACCCTATCAAATAAAACTATTTCTAACATATAATTATGTGTTTAGGTTAATGATGGAACCCTTCAATGAAGTTTTAAATGCAAAGTAATGTGACCAAACATAGTCAAGTTGAATAGACATAATTATGCAACACAGAAAATACTACAATAAATAATACTATGAATATAATCACAGGTGCGCTTAAACTGTTGAAACAAGAATTTGATGTCTTGAAATTGAAATGACAGAGGGATATAGTGGAAGTTATTGTAAAGCTCTTCTTTCCAAAAATCTACAATATTATTTAAAAAATAAAGATTCCGAATTTATTCCTGCAGTAGAGATGTTCAAAATATAACATATACGTTTCCTTGATTATTTCATTTTGATAATAAAATGATTCTTTTATAGAAAGAAATGATAATACTCAGTACCCTATTCACATAGTAATATGGTTATGAATTTTACCTCTGATCTTTCTTCATTTAAAATAAAAGATTTCATGACATCGATTTTATTAAAAACTATTTCCCATGGAAGATAGTACTTTTTTCTTACTTCGTGATACACTATTAGCAAATGTTAATCAATTCTGTGTAAACTTAACGATTTACGGCTTTACTATATATTCTCATGAGATACTCCGTATCATATGTTCCCTAATCTAATTCTCAGCTGGATTCTTTACGTTAAACTGAAGACTGTGTCAGACAATTAGAACAAGATGCTCAACGGAGTATTCTAGATGTAAATTTTGTATTTCAACGATGCAATTTCAAAAAGAAATATTCACTTTATTTCACTGAACATTTTATATGTTCGTTAAGTATTGACTAAACGCAATTCTACTTTTATGCCTTACATTAGTGTTAATAAGAACTTATTTAAGTACTTTAATACTGTATACGTAGCCAGTATTTGTAAACAACAACACGTGATTTCCATTTGTAAACAAAACCACTAAACCCTTTCTAACTACAATTACTACAAGCAACCAGACTGCAGGCATCATTGTCATAATCAATCCATGTAACTAAAGGGAAACATTAGCGTCGCCGCTGTCCTGACAAAGTTATAAATCAGCATGTAAGGTCACAATGGACTTAGTCTTGGCTTCATTCCTGTTCCTTTTGCATGCTGGTAGCTCTGAGGTCTTCTGGGCACTTAGTTGACTGCAGCTCTGAGATATCCTGCCCATTTTAACTTGCTTGGAGCTCTGTGGGTAATTAATGCGTACATATCTCTTAGCTTGTCTGGAGCTGTGCTGGGATGAAGCATTTGTTTGCTTGTCTGGAGAACTGAGGCTTTCTAAACCTCTTACACTTAGCTCGCATAAAACTTCACTTCTCTTCACTGTTTGGTCATGGGACACCTATTTTAATCCGAACTTCTTAGATAACTTTTGCTTGGGCTTTGGAACACACTTATAGTGACTTTGTGTTATTTTGTATATAAAAGGAAATTTATGAGAAAAAGGTTTAGGGAGAAAACCGATTCCCGCGTTCTAAATTGCTATACCTACAACTTTATCAATGTTATTATACATGATAAAAGTGTTGGACTCAATCCCTACTAATTGAATTCGTCCCTTTCCGACGATCTGTTTATTCAAACGGTGAGCTTGGAAACAGTAGACATGTGCTACAGCTCGTGCTTTAAGTTAACTGGTAGTACTTTATGCCACATACTAGATCAGCTAAAAATACACAAATTAAACAATAAGTATGCCCGAACAGATTTCTACACCATCATTTGATATCGCGTATTTAACTAAATATTCCTTAAGCTTATTTGATCACCTGGCATTACTTCAATAGCGGACTGTCAAGAAAATAAATGAATTGCTCCATATCAACTTACAGGACGTTGCTTCAGATTTAGTTATTTATTTCAAGGCTAAAATCAATTCAATAATATTACGTATGAATCGTTAAAGAAGAAATTGATAACACTTAGTCGGTCCAAATTACCTACCTATCTGGCAGAATTAGAAATTTACCGAATGCAGCAGAATGAGAATATACTTGCCTACATGCCTACTTACTCGTTCAAATTAGGAGTAATAAGACAGATGTTCCCGGAAGCGACAAAGGAATGAAAAGTTCGTTATTTATTCTTACTACTAAAGGAGAATTCCATGCCCATATTCGCACCAAAGGTCTCTCAGACGGCGCAATCTATACACGACAATCTACACACATTAGAGACAGCACAAGGTCTTGTGAAAAGAGAGACAACGTGGGATTATCACAGGTAATGTGTTCCTTGTATAGTCAACCTTCTAACATCTTACCTATACTTTTTAATAAATCAAATCCTACTGTTGCTGTTCTATCCTTTTCATCCATGTGTGGTCAACAATCATACTATACCTTCCATAATCACCCTCCTAACTGATAACTTCTCAAAAGCTACAAAACTGCCATCAAATGCAGCCTTGTCAATTGCTTTCTTTCACGCGTTTACTTTAGAATGTTTCCCAAAATCAAACATCAATCCTTCTCCCTCCAGCAAGTACAGCAGTCACAATTCACTACAACCTCTACTAACTCCAGTCAATCTACAGAAAATAATTAATCTGATATAAACAGCATTCCCAACCAAATCACATAACTCTCTCTATTGGAAGGAAAAGATGCCATGAGGGGCTCGCAATTTAGATCAAACAGGGGCAGCCATACTAATTTTCAGCAAATAAGTGGGAATAACAGGAAAAGTAATAGGAAAGGAAGGAGTAATACAAAACAAGATTATTTAAATTGAAAGCAATCAGAAATAATTTAAACAAATGAAAGTGTTGAATATGTTACGTGCTGTAAGAAAAGTCAGGAGGCTGGTAGATGTTACCAAATCATAGACAAGGAAACAAAGAACTGGCCCTAGAACAAACCTTCCGTTTAAAGGTCACTAAACAGTAAATTGACCAACAATCTGTTAAACGCAATATGTAATGACCACTAATTAATACATCATTAAATAGTGAAATGCTGAAATACACAATTTATTCTTTAGTGACATCACATCGAATGGCCAAGGCGAATAATAAAAAAATACGCTGTTTATTAATATTCAAGTAGGCACAGATGAGATACATGCTCTTCACTTTCTGTGTGGATAAAGAGCAGCCTACTACCAAATTCTAACCTCATACCATTCTTCCCTATTATTGGAGAAATGTCTTATACAATCGTTAATATATATAGCCTTAACTAAATTTTAATAACCAAATTTTAAGTTGGAAATACTATTTTTCCCATTATTTTAGAAGGAGAATTTTTTGAACGGTTTCAGGCTAAAACTGATGGAGAAAGAAACACATTCAGTATAAAGGAAACCATGGAAATTATTTTTCTGATGGAAATCACGAGACCGTAATAATTATCAGAAAATGCTACGAATTCCATACGTCTTCACTCCTTACCAAACGTACAGTATAAAGACTCGTAATGTCATCATATAAGCTTGCTCACAATGCTTTCTTCATGTTTGTATCAGGAATGGAAATAGTGATGACATATTCTTTAGTATTTCACCATTACAAATATTATTGGATAGATATGGATTAGAAGCAATGGCTCAAAAATAGAAAGTACAACTTCACTTTGGTTGTTTTAAACCCCACATTCTGTCTTATTACCTTAGCTAAATACGCTCTAATTGCCTTTGTAGAAGAAAACACTCAAGAAATTTATATCTAACTTAAAGAGGGAGAAAAGACAGAAAATGCCGTACAACAAACTCCATTTACGAAAGGATAAGAAATTTAAGGTAGATTGAAGAAAGACAGCTAAAGTTTTCGATATCAAACATTTTGATATTACCCTGCACTTACCAGAATATAAAAAAAACTGATTCACATAACTCATTACATTAACTATAAATGCAATATCGTACTAAAGAGACGAAATTGGTTACCTTAGTGGCCACACTCATAACATACACAAAAAATACCACCAAATTTCAACGATGTTACCACTTACTGTGCGCAAACAAGTAGATCGAAAACTCCCACTACTTTTGAATGCGTAGGACATTCAAAAGACTAATAATAATTCGTTTTCTAGTAGTTAGGAAGTCAAATACAATATATTTTCATTTACCTCTGAACATGGATACATGTAATTCATTTACTAAGTAGCACAGCATTCCATTTTGAACCACTGAGAACGTTTCACATGTTAATAGCAACATCTCTTATGCCGTCTATCGAGAATTAAAAATCATGATTCCAAATTTTGCTTCATCTTAAAAACAACCGCTATATGACTTTTGATGTAACCCACTAAATAAAATCATTTCAATTTCTACACTGTATCACTTGTTACAAGTCGTCCGAACAAGCTCTTTCAATCCTGACCATTATGTGTGTAAAGCGGTAATTATAATGTATATTGACATTTGTTGATGACTTGTATAATGACAAATGCATAATGACATTTGTAGTACTCTCAAGAAACTGGAAAGATCAGATTCAAGATTTATATTTATCTTTCAAAAATTAAGAAAATACTACTTTCCGGAAGCCCTAGGGAAACATATCTAGAGTAAATTGAACTTTGCTTGGATTTCGAGTAACCGAAAAACATCAAGATTTTGCCAAAGATATCGAACAAAATCAGATATTTTAAGAAACCAACCACAAAGCGTACTTTGAAAACCTTTCTAATTTGCTCATATATTTTAGTGTTCACACTAAAAACTTTTCAGAAGAATGAATCGTTTCAGCTGCTTCTTATAGAGAAATGTAAATTAAGTGATCTGCAAAGAATGATGAACTCTTCGAAAAATTAAAATTGAACATACGAAATGGTCCATGGTTACATCACTTTGACCATACAATGATGCCTCCAGTGTTCAGATCTGTGGAATTTATCTTGATATAACCTTCAATTAAAAGAAGAAAAATAGTTTCATAAGGTAGCCATTCGATAACTAAAATCGAAAAAAGGCTTTAACTTGCCAACGTGAACTTTACACAATGCTTATTTGGTTAGAAAACTTCACCATTTATTACTAAAAAAAATTAAAATATTCATCTTCAAACACTACCCGACAGTGTAGGTAATTTTATACGTTATAAATTATTTCTGGCTCATTATCACTTCGACTTTTGTCATATCAAATGTCAAAATTACCCAGCAGACATCGTCAGCAGTCTTGATAAAAAAAAAAGACATTTCAAAATTCTAAGATCATACTTAAACGATACAGAAGACGCACAAGTATTTAGCTATAAACTTTTGGAATATACCTTCCTTCATATGAGACACTGTACGACGCTAAACAACTTGCGCAGAAACTAAATAAGGACGAATAAATTTCCGGCATCATTTTCGTATTGGAAAGCAAGGAACCTGAGAAAAAATCTTCACTACGGTTACCGAAATATTTTCCCCTTGAAAACAACTTTTTTGTCCTCACTCTGACATTTGTAAATAAAAAATATACTTGCTTTGCATGACGAAATCATTCACAAATCAATGGTTCGAATTCATACGTAACCATTCTACAGTTCCACCCTTCTCATTGAAAGAAACTTATAAATCAGCACTAACAAAACACTGATTTGGGAACATGAAATCTTATTCGGCTCAGAAAATTAAGACTTGTATTCAGGATCAACAAATGACGAAGATACTCAAAGAGGCGCATGATGAACTGTTACAAAACCAAATTTAATCCATTGCGCAGACTTCTCAATTTGACATTTTAGGACGTTTTTTTTTTCCAACAGAGGACGGCAACCCAAAACACGTCTTTGTATCCAAAAAGACACTAAAACAAACGAAATTCTTACCGAATTGTGTGCAACCGGAGTCACAAGTAACATCCACGAACAAGCCAATTAGAAGTTAATGTTCAGTGGTTTTATATACCTTTCGGCACATTTTCTTATTTACATCTTGATAGACATCCGGTTCATAATGTGAAGAAGCTTCAAAATTTGGCAAAACTCTATGACTTTGAATTCATCCAGCCCCTCCTTATAAAAGCGTTTATATTGTTGAAATTTTGACTTTTGACAAAATCTTGACTTTTTACCCACTCCGTAAGAATGAACAAGCTCAGTATTAGTCAAATCAATATGGAGAAGTATCATCCGTTATTTAAAAGTTACTACATAGAGTTCTCTCTGGCGGCTTTTAAGGAAAAATTCGTGGCATATGCGTTGATCTTCCAAACATCTACTTGAAGAATAATTCAGGAAGTTCGAAAGAGAAGCAAATATAAATAATATCCGTTGGAAGGAAATGAAATATTTCGACAAGGTAAACAATCCATTATTTATTAATTTTTAGATTATAATATCATTGTAAGGAAATGTTTCAAAAGAAAAAATAGAAGTCGGAAATCGTGCTCAGATCTTGACACTAAATAAATAAATAGCATAATTGCATAGTGGAAACATATTACATCATTTACCTCCCACCAACTAATACGAAAGAAACAAAAGAGAATACAACAATAGAAGCAATACTCCTATCATTACCTATCAACACTGTAAATTGTTGCACAGACCAAATTTAGTCACTCTCCACTATTAAAAATAAAATAATATCAGAAGTAAATACTTAACCGTAGTAAACAATAAAGGGTAAACGTCCATTTCTTATCCTGAGACATTCTCTTCATACTGAACCCTTACCTCCCATTTTTCCCTTGCATCTCTACATAACATTTAGTAATATCCCTAAATTGTTTCCCCAAACACTCTTTTAAAAAGCTACACCATTCTCTGCACATATACCTATATAAGGAAGGTAAGCACCTTCAAAGAAATCTTACCTGTAAAAAGAAACATAGTTTAACAGCTGAAATAATCAATGTTATTCAGTACAACACTTTCATCAACTACACCTGTACGTCATTACAATTGTCAGCTGAAACTTTCTGCTACCAAACAGTGATATCTTTCCGCATTTTGAGTTCGTGAAATATTCGGCATTGTATCAGCGTTTACGCTGGATTTTGAATGTCTCTCATGCTAAAACGGTGCCGCTTTAAACCCACACTCATTAAATATTTCTTGCTTAATTACTTCTTCCGCTCTGTCAGTGTACTATAATAATATCCTGATTTACCTGTGGTTTTATACGCTCATATACTTAGCAGAGAAAGGAAAACGCAATGTTATCTTTATCGTTCAAGGCCTTATTTCCGCCGTAGGGTCCGATAAAGGTAATACGATGTGGCAACACTACATAGCAAATTGTAATATAAGGAAAATAACAGAGGTAGATTGGACATGCCTTGTTGAGGGAGCCCCTCCTGTAATATATATATATATATATATATATATATATATATATATACGAAGGTCATTTAACTCAAAGTGAAAACATAGTTGTGAAATGGAATCTTGTAAATCATTAACCTCAAGAATTTTACAGTCCTTCGATATAGTATCCATCAGATGTCTGGTAACCGTTGAATACCTGTCAAAGCCCCACGTTGTAAGAGGTTGTTGACAGTGCCCTCTAAGACACGAACAATGCTGGGAATGTCTCTGAAACCTTTCCTCCTGAGAAATTCCTTCGTTTTGGGGAAAAAATCAAAATCGCAGGGGCACATGTCCTGGGAGTACTGCGGTTGCCTCGACCCCATCGTCCTAAATAATTCTGTACTGGATTAACTGTATGGCATCTAGCTTTGTCGTCAGAATGGTCCAGACTTCAGGAGGTGTGTACGTTTGCTGGTTGCAAATGATGACTGAGGTATGAAGCATAGTATGCAGCTTTAATATAACTCCTAGTAGAACTTGATGTGGCAGGATAATACCTTCTTGGTCGTATGGCATTATCATCACCACCTTCAAGTTTGCTGGATCTTGCCTAAGCTTTTTGGTTTACCCATCTGGCTACAATTTTCCGCATGCCAAGATCGTGTGTTAGCATGCGGAATATTGATCCGGAAGAAATGTTCAGCTCCGGCGCCAATTCACTATAAGTCCAGCGCCGATAACCGCCAAGTAGTGTCCGTAGTCTTGCAAGATGAATTTCATTCATAGCTGTTTACATAGCCCTCCACCGTGCATTTTGTTCCTTGAATAACATCGAGTCTGAAATACTGCAACTCATCTCACCACTGTCCGATAACGTAGAGGAACTTCATCATAGGCCTCTACTAATCCTCTGTGAATCGTCCTAGCGTTTTGCCTTCGTGCAACTTGGAATTTCATAAACACACGCAGTTTTGCAACCGTGAACATTGCGTTAGGGCGGTATTTCACACAACAATCCCTTTAACAATGTCTACTCGCCACACACAGTGTAATGTGGGACCGCAGTAGCATTGAACTGACTCGTAGACATCCAGGGAACATACTGATTAATAAGTAAGATTTTTATATTATTGCGGTATACATACTCATATTCACCACCACCGTTGCACTGTCTCTTTTCGTGACCTTAATAATAAGAACGTATTTAATGAAAATAGGTAAAGAATAATCTAATGATAAAGGTAATTTCCCCTCTTATACGGATGTACAAATACTGCTGTCAATAACCAGAGTTTCTTTATCGCATCCTATTCTTTTTCAAATTATATTTTATATAGATAATTGTATATTAAGGAGGAGGCGTATTCCTCTGACGGGCTGGAGAAGTCAGGTTGCCGCCCTCCTCGTTGGTATTATTTTATGGGCGAGAACTTCTTACACACCAATGAGAAAAAGCGAGATTCACACACACTCCTTTGTGAGTGATAACACTATGCACCCTATTGTGCATTTCGTGGTGTGTGATTAAATTGAAACTAAAGATGTAATATGAGAAGGAATGTTAATGTATTTAATTATACTGACTGTTTAGGTGTATCAAATCATCCTAGCAGAATGCAGGATTTGCCACTATATGTAACATCAAATATTGAGCGAGACTAACCTGGACGTTGTAACTGGAAACTTTGGTGATTGCAGATTCCAACTGTACTTGTAGGTGATCGATGAACTCAAATTTGAGTATCTGAGAATGACATCATGACTTAGTGAGGGAACCTCTAATTGACCAAAAACCAACTCCTGGCGTGAGTGACTACACTGACCACGAAGCTGACTGACTAACCTAAACTGACTCCAATTGACTAATAAAACTGACTCCGAAGCATCCAAATCTTGACATTTTTACGAACTAAACACTTTCTTAATTCATTGTTCTTCTTATTTTTTAATCGGTTCCATTAGTAGAGTGGCGGCACCTGACACCCGGTAGCTGAAAAATCGCCTTTTTTCCAGGGTCTCCTGAGAGCAAGGACTCAATTTTCCAGTGTCTCACGATACGCTATGACCCACGCATCGTCCACCCATGGTCTCTTACGACCTCCATTTTAGGGGCGTATTTGTTCCCTTTTATGAGCACTTTTTAGGGGGTGTACTCGTTCTCTTTTATGAGCATATTTTCCAACCCTTATTTTAACATAGCAGAAACTACGAACACATAGAAGAGCAGATAACACATAAGACTAAGTAACATAGCAAGGGTTTATTCGATCTCTTTTATGATCACTTTTTCAACCCCTTAGCATAAGCCTATGTAACATAGCAGAGCTAATACAAGAGTATGGCTTATTTTCCAATCCCTATTTCAACATAGCAGAAATTACATAAGACTACGAACATATAGAAGAGCAGAGAATACATAAGACTCATTCCCTTTTATGAGGATTTTTAGGGGTTGTATTCGTCCTGTTTTATGAGCATATTTTCCAACCCCTATTTTAACATAACAGAAATTACATAAGACTACGAATATAACAGGAGTGTACTCGTTTTCAACCCCTGGGGGGCGCGGTGGCTCAGTGGTAGAGCGTTCACCTCTGGTGCTTGAGGTCCCGGGTTCGATCCCAGCCTCCGCCAAGTGAACTTTGTGGTGGACAAACACCGTGCTCGTGGGTTTTCTCGGGGTTCTCCCGTTTCCTCCCACTTTCTTCATTCCACCATTTCACTCATCTCTCATAATCACCGTCTCCTTTAGCCTAACCGGCATAACCGTGGGACGTAAAACTTAAAGATTTCATTTCATTTCATTTCGTTTTCAACCCCTATTTTAGCAGACAATGAATACATAAGACTACGAACACACAACTGTATTCGCTTCACCCCTATTTAAACATAGCAGAACTACTAAAGAATATGGCATATTTTCCAACCCCTATTTTAACTTAGCAGAAATTACAAAAGACTACGAACATAGCAGTAGGGGTGTATTCTTTCTATTTTATGAGCACTTTTCCAACCCCTATATAATTTAGTAGAACCTTCCCTTTTTCAGGGGTAGCTACCCCCAACCCTCCTCCTTTCTCATCCCGGGCTTGGGACCGGCAATGGCGGAGTTAAAAGGTTAGGCTATTCATTTTGTAGACATTTTAGCAGAGTTTAAAAAAATTATGTCTGGTTATTCACACACACACACAAACACACATAATCTCATGCCAGTCACCATCACACATCTGGTTTACGGAGAACTTTATCTCGCGCCAGTGACCATCATACATACACGGTTTACGGAGAACTTAATCTCGCGCCAGTGACCAGGGTTTACGGAAAACTTAATCTCGCGCCAGTGACCATCACACATACATGGTTTACGGAGAACTTAATCTCACGCCAGTGACCATCATTATACTCTCATAAATGAATAAAGCATAATATCCTTAGCATCAATGGTGGTAAGTGAGAATTTGTTTAAGAAATCACGTAGTGAATAACCAGACGCCCGGCATGCTAGATATAGAAAAAAAATGTCCACAAAATTGGGATAAATCACCTTGAATTCGTCTATTATTCCATGTATAATACAGACAGTTTCGTTTTAAAAACCTTATATGATGATGTATATAAGGTGGTATACCATAGCTATCGAAATACTCCCCCACACGCATATTAGATATATAAACAGCAACCCAATGTACACCAGACTTATCACTAGAATGTGTATGTATATTTATGGCTGCTGGAAATGTATGAATAAACAGCGGTATCTCATCTGCAGCATATACTGCAATAAAATGATTTTTAGGCAAATTTTGTTGTAGCGCCTCATAAAGTTCAAGTGTATTTAACATTTTTATTTAATTAATATATATCTTTCTCCGGAAATCAATTTCTAATTCTGAGGAGAATTCACCGTAAATAATTGCTGTTACAGGAGATTGCAGTGCTTCTTTAAAATGAACCTCTAGACGTACACTTCCTTGCCGTTGTGGACTAGTATGAAATGCAGCACTAGCACTGGAATCGGGAGTTTAAATCAAACACCAGTAGAGTATAACCATTAGGATATTCGGCAAGTGAAATATCATTACCTTGATTAGAATAATAAATACCTGAACCTGTAAATAACGTGGAATATGCCTGTATATATAGCTTAGTATCAAAATCAGGTTGTAGTGGTTTGGATGATACATCCGTTCCATCAACATACAATGTAAAAAGTGACATATTAAAATGCTGAAAATTGAACGGATTTGTCTGATAAGTACCATTGAAAGCAGCATTACTAAGAAACCCGATAATAATACATTTAGGCACTATACCGGAAAACAGATCTGGAAGTGTACTATCCATAATTCCTTGTGGTAAAATTTCTGTCTTCACCTGCACTTTTGTTATGGGATATTTTATTCTAAATTTAGGAGTTTGTAATACTTTATTTTGTGCTATTTTAATTGCTGGGGATACATCAACCTTTTTCACAAGCAATGTTGCATCTGCAATAACAACGTTTCCATCAGCATCTGTGCCGCCAATTAGACAAAATGCAGGTTTAGCTGGAATTAGTTTAATACGCAGTTGTACACCATTCAGTAAAAATTTCTCCTGATTGGAAATATCAGCATGAATATAACCCAATAATTCAAATGACTGACTTAAAGTAGTGAGAAGAAAACGTTGTTTAAATCCTACATTACTATCGGCCACACTGTTCATATGCCCTGCAGTATCTTTAAACCACATTGATGTTTGAAGATGCGTTGATTTAGCATTAGCATTATAATTTAGTAGTTTTTCAATATACGATCGATATGGATATGTATGTGAAGAGTAGGAAATAAGTTGATTATTCCAATATAATTCCACTTCACTGAACATTGCATTGAGAAAATCATTTACAGGCCCGATTTTCTTATCGGCAGAAGTTAAATTAGAACCATCTGATTTAGTAATTTTACCTTTAATATATAACATTGTGTGGGGTAAGTCTATATAGACATCTCCATGACCGGGGACTACAAATTCTATTGGTGCATTATCAGATATTCGAAGCCACAGGCTTATATGGAACTATTTTATTACCTATAATACTGGTTTGAGTGGGTAAACCAGCAAATAAATCTAATTCTGATTTCATACACTCACACTGCATTTTCGTTTCTTACTATTATTATTCACACATGGTAAAATTTACAATACCGTATTACGTTTGCGAAAATGTAATTTTACACATACACTGCCATGTTGGAAAGGAGGTGGATTACCTGCACTATCTCTTAAATCAATAATAATTTGATCAAATTGTTTACGTTGCACTGGGACATAATGAGGATTGTCAAAAATATGTACATTATTAATACCATACTCTGTAATATTTGTATTTATAATACGTAACAATGGAGCTATGGTGTCACCCACCACTTGTGGTTCTACAATATCACTGTAAATATACATAAGTGTAGGTAGCGATTTTTGTAAATCAGGTGGATAACGAGCATGATGCACAACTGCAATATCTTCTTGTTGTATGTGATCAAAGCCTAGTATTCTGGCTAGTCCAGGAGATAGACGTTCTTCTATATGCTTCTCTTGATCTTTTATTACTCTACTGACTTCAATTCGTTTTACTGATGCTTTAACTTTTAATTGTAAATTTAATATATCACTTTTATGATTAATTTGAGATAGAATATCATCAACATTATAATAGTGTCCTGGTAAGATTTTAGTTATGTTCCAGCTTTTTGTATTCATGAGACGGTAATAAATATTATTAGTATATTTGAAAACATTCTGAAATGAATTTGTATAATGTACTTCAACAACTGCTGTCTCCCACTCACCTTTCTCTAGCAAAAATGGATGATATAATTTGGTAGTATGACATGACAAAGTATTTTGTGGAAAATACTCAATAGAACTGTTACTCGGTAATGTAAGATAAAAGCTAGTACTCTGTTCCATATTAATCAAAAATATCGCTCTCCCTCTTCCTTTTTTCCTCTTATTATTTTTACCACCAGTCTGTGCAAAATGAACTTTTTTCTTTTTCTTCCAGATCCTTCCAATACTTGATTTATTTTATTTTGACCTTTAGTTTTTAAATTATTTTTAGCTTCTTGCCAACGTGATGTTAAAGCTTCGTCAATAGGTCTATTATCACCTAATACATCTCCAGCTACAATTATTAATGTACGTAACAATTCTTAACCAACAGTTTTTGCATCTTGTTTAATTAATTGAAATACACTTCGAAATAAACCTCCTAAAAACTTCCAATACCATAGCCTTCTATGATATGGCGCACCCATATACACGTTATAACCACCTCCTGCTTGATACGTATAGTATTTAAAGTATGGATCATTCATTATTATTTTTTTCCTATATACACAAATATAACATTCATTTATAATATTATATTGTGCCTAAATGTTCTTTAAATGTGCCACAGGAATCCATGAATTAAAGGAAGGGGGTACCCCCGCCAGCGAACAAGTACACGTTTACCTTTAACTTCTAAAATTTCGTCTATTTCATAAAGTTTCGGCAGAGGCACTCCTTGTTATTCCTCTTCGTAAAATGTACCATCAATTACTTCACCATTTAAATCCTCCAGCACATAAACCACTTTTTTTCCTTATTTATAACCTGTTTTATTTTAAATATTTCTACAGTCCACTTTTCTTTGTACCCTTTTTCAAAATGCCGTTTTGCTTTAGTAATGTGTACAGTATCACCTTTCTTATATTTTACAATGTTAGTATGAGGCATCAGTTTTATTAATGTATTAAAAACTTGCTGAAAAGTGTCTTGGTTCACACTGGCAGGTGGTAATTGACGAGCTGTATGTGGTATAGAATTATATGAATCAACAAGTTTCGATAGCACATCTATGTACCGGTAAATCGTCTTTGCTGTAAAATATTTCCACATTCGTTCCTTAAGAGTTCGATTAAAACGTTCTACTACACTTGCCTTAATATCGGGGTTTTGTGTTGTGAAGAATTTAAAATTTTCCTTTTTTAAGTATAACTGAAATGGTTTATTAACAAACTCTGTACCTTTATCTGTTTGTAGACGTAGGGGTCTACGACGGGTAGATGCAAATATTTCCTTAAATACTTTTATAATGTTTTCACCAGCCTTTGTACGTACAGGCACAGCCCATGCATAACGACCAAATAAATCAATCACTGTTAAAATATAACTATTGCCATCATTATACTTTTGCAGACTTTGCATATCCTTTAAATCAGCTTGCCACTGATCGTCAATATTGAACACTAATTAGGGATTACGTGGAAACTTTTTGCGTACTGGTTTATGCAGTGTATACGTCGGCTGTTTTTTACCCACTGTTGCACCTTGTGTAAAGGAATTGATTTCTTCACAGCTCTCCATAATGTCGTAGCAGTTGAAAACGAGGCAGGATGTGAAGGGTTATAATAAATATCGGCCAGCTTCTTCATATTTTAAAATCACGCCATCTGTTGACAACTTTACGTTTACGTGGTGGCTCCTCCTCCTCCTCTTCTTCTTGTTGTTTTGGATCAGCAGCAGTAGATGATGTCAGCTTACGAATATATTCTATACGCTGTTGGTTACCTATATATTTTAAAGGTATATTGGATTTTGCTAACAGTACAGCAAAGGGTTCCCAACCTGTAGGGGGAATATTTTTCTTGGGAGACCTAACAAAATCTGCTATTAGATCTACTGTATTAGCACCAGGAATTAATTTATTATAAATATTAACATTACCATTGTCATCCCAATGATTGTTGGAACTTTGTTTTAATTTACGCAATAAAGACCTTGCTTTACGGAGACAATTTTAGGGGAGAGTCCTCTTCCTCCTTAGTAGCAACACTAGTTGATGTTGTTGCAGTAGGTTTTTGCACAATGTGTAAATATTTTTGTAACACCTCTTTATAGCGTATCCATTTTTCTTCAACCAGTGTACCCTCCAAAACATTTTGGAAAAGACATTGAGCATCATTTCCAAGATATAGTATCCAGACGAGAAAAAATACATTTTGTCTCGCGAGAATAGTGTGTGCTTCAAACCGGAAAGAATTGCAAACAATCTCCCTTTTATATACTAGTCATTTAGATACATGCGTATACCAAGTTTGATGTCTATACAACAATTGAGAGAGTATAAGATTATAAATTTTAAAGAAATACTCACACACACAAACATATATATATATATGTACGCATCTTTTGGCAATTGTCCCGTCGGCTGCGTATATAGTTGTAATATATGAGATACGTGTAAAAGTGCCCCTTTCGGTTGAGTAGTTTGTGTGCGTGTAGAACCGGTTGGAATGAAATGCGATGTATTGTAGAGTCAAGCTTATTGGCAATCACCTATGCTATAAAAATAAACTTTCAAAGAAAGAAAAAGTGAGAAAAAAATTTGTCAGGAATCGAACCCAGGTTTCCTGCCCAGTAGGCTCACGTCACCTACACTACCGAATTCCTTAGATTTTTGATTTCCTACTTACGTCTCAGATAGGACTGGTACGTAGCGGGCCGGCATCTGTGGAATTATATACCGCTATAGTCAGAAACACACTTAATTGTTTGTATACTTCCGCAAAATATACAAATATCAAATGTTGCATACTTGTTCGTCATGTGATGTGAGTAATGGGAAAATTCCGATATCATGAAAATGGCGATATTTTCCATGTAAAAGAAGTGTCGAAATTGTTCGTCGTTTCGAAATGCTGGTTTTTAGAGTAGTTCCGCAGATCATAGAAACGTCATATTTTCTAAGACAGTGAAGATAGGAACATAGTTCATGTTAGAAAATAGAGCATCAAAATTCGTTTTGGTTTGGCGGCGCAAATCGAAAAAATATAAAATTTCTAATGGCTGTGTCTAGGACGTTGACAGTCCGAGGTGATTTTCGTTCTGATGCGTAGTTTGCGAATCCGCCCTTAAACTTGAAAAAAATAGTCATCTTCGGTGTAAGAAAGTGCTAGTGTTATAAGGGGCGTTTAATTCTAGACAACTTGTAGATATGGTGGAATCAAGAAATTTCGTTCAAGTGTGTAGATTACAACGTATGTGAGAGGAAAAGTCGGACATGTTGGAAAAGTCCTCATCTTCGATTCAATATGGCGGCTCAAAAATTTGTAACCATGAAAATTGTAAGTTATGTTCACGGTAGGTAAGCCAGGTTTCGCTATGTTATTAAGAACGTAGTTCAGTTTAAGTGAAGAAACACATCATTGGAGAAGTCGCCATCTTGAATGCAAAATTGCCATATTTATCAATTGCCTTCATTTGGCCTCTTAAGTGGTATCTTGAGGAGAATAGAACAAACAGAATTCAACGTAGTAAGTTAGCTCCGCGGTAAAGCGTCTGCTTTCTAAATTGCAGGTGTGGGTTCGATTCCCAGGCCTACCTTCTTTTATCTTGCGGTTTTTTCTTATCACCGTTGCTTCGTTTTACCAAAATAGTTTCTGTTGGATTGCGTGAACAAAATATTTCCGTTATTACAGACATAGACGGAAATGATATATTTATACGCTAACTGTTGAGATGGTCTCTAAACTAGTCAGTATGTTAATGTGACGTTTCGAGACGATACTCAAGTATTTAAATGAAACATATGTAGCTTTAGAGATGGGGCGTTACCACAGTGTTTCTTTCAGAAACAATGTTCCTGAGGGTCACAGTTAGTATTCCCAGGGGCACTGCTGATAATATTCTGTGGGTCATAGCGTATCGAGAGACACTGGAAAATTGAGTCCTTGCTCTCAGGAGACCCTGGAAAAAAGGCGATTTTTCAGCTACCGGGTGTCAGGTGCCGCCACTCTACTTCCATTTTTTATTATTTTGACATCAGATGGTTTGTCACCTCATGCCTTGCTCAATATATCTGTGTTAGATGAAAAATTGATAACTCGTGATTCTACTAAGCGTTCTTTAAACACACTGGAAGGTATAATGTCAGTTGTTTCCTAGCAGTTTGCGTTACAACATATCCATGCGATTGCATTTATATTTTGTTTGAGTATATAATGCTTTCGTATTGTTTCAAACTTCAAGTTTTTGTTCCTTGTTTGATAGTGCATTGCCATGATTGAACATTGTATACACGACTCCAAAAGTGCATTACCACCTGCAATTCTCCTTTTCCTGCAATAGCAGGCAACCCAAAAAGCTGGGCGGTTGGGTTTGTTGCGAATTCGAAAGTCGTTGGACAAAACCTCAATTTTGTCACAAATATATCAGTGTGGCAAACTGCAAATAAGGGAATAAAACAAATTGTTAAGAATGACAATTTTATTATTGTGATGGAGTAGGATGACATCAAAAGTTACAAAATGACTTACTTAAGCAGTTCAAACAAGATGAATGGTAAGAAACAGATATCAGAAGAAAGCATTTCTCTCTTTCCCCCCGCCCCACCCAAAAAAGAAACTCATAAAAAGAAAAAGTTGCATAATATAAAAGTTTCATATAAAAGCCTAACAGCACAAAAACAAATATCTACACGAAACGAAAAAGACAAACACAGAATAGGGGACACCAGTGGCGTAGCATACTTGCGGCCTTCCCATGCAAGATAAAGAGACAAGACCATAGTTGTAAACCCCATTGTTATAATAATAATAATAATAATAATAATAATAATAATAATAATAATAATAATAATAATAATAATAATAATAATAATTCTTATTCTTCTTCTTCTTCTTATTATTATTATTATTATTATTAAAAAGTCGTTTCCTTTTCTAAATCTCTGACTCTCCCTCAGAGCATAAATGCATAGAGCGATCATGTGTGCACCTTTTGTCAATTAGCGGTCCCAAAGGCCAAAAGGGATGGAAATCTCCAAGGAAGAGAAACGAAAAACTTTCTTACGGTAAATTCTAGTTCAAAGTTCGAAGTACTTGCTTTTCCACGTGATTTTTTGTTTCTTTCTTCAGGGAACAAAAAGGTTCTAGCGCCTAAGAAATTACATCATATAATATTGCAAATTTGCAAGTGGATGTATTTACATTGCAATGTTTGGTAATAAAGATATTATGATTAGAAAACAATCTTGCAAAAAGCAAGTTTAATTTCTTCATCCATCGCAAGTCTTAGGGGATCTTTATACCTCGCATCCCCACTCCCCGAATATCGATATCGAAAATTTAGAATGATTATATTCATGTCCATATATTTGCGATATCGAATGTTGATATATGATAATATAGATATCGATGATAGCGATATATCGACATATCACAGGCCCAGATTCCGAGAAGTGATGCTTGAAATATACCGGAATCAACAATCAAATTCTAAATAAGTTTTTCATTTCCGTATCCAATGTTGAGGGGGAAGGGTGGGAGTCTAGTTAGCTACAGAGGCAATATCAATTGTGTTCTCAAACCAGCCATTACACCCGCTATTATCAAAGTGTTAAGTCAGCCATGTCTCCGAGTTACCCCAGTTCCATTTGAAGTTTGAATTGAAAACCTGAATTACAAAACATCCCAAGACCACTCTTTTTCTTCGTATTTTTCGTTTTCTGTTTTTTATGTTAGCATCTATGTTTCAGGGCTATTCACTTGCATAATACGTAAGTCCAAGTCAAAACTTTTTTTTAAAAAAATCAAAATAATTTTAGCTAAACAGAATAGCATTCCAAGTATAATCTTCTTGTCTTTCTTCTAAAAAACAAAAAAGTACTCCGGTGGACTTCGGATGCTCTGCAATTCAGATCTTCAATTTTATTTACGGTCTTTAACCATCTTTAACTCGCAGGCTCCTTGCTTTCATAAAAAGCATTTGTTGTGTAGATTAAAATCAAAAATGAATTAATCTATATTCTTGGGAACTTATTGTTGCACCAACACACATATATCAGGGGTGCCCACAAGGAGGGGCTATGACGCAAAGTGCGTCATTGAAATATTTGGGGGGGGGGTAAAAATCTGTATAAATATGTTTCAGGGAGTGTAAAAAATAATCGAAAAGAAGATTTTTTCATGGAAGAAAACTTACGGATAGACAAATGGGTGGGTGCGTCATGGACATAAGGGGGGGTGGGCACCACTGCGATATATACAGGGTGTAACAAATAGGTACGGCAAAATTTCAGAGATGGATTCCTTATGGTTAGACAAGCAAAATCGTTCGTATGAAAAAATGTCGGGAAATGTATCATTACAGAGTTACGGCCATTGAGCCGCCTAATGGTGGAAATAGTCATATTCTGGTCGCTCCTTAATGTGACTCAATTTAAACCTCAATAACTCAGACCCTAATTAACCTAGGAAGATATTTTTGATATCAATGTATTTCTAAAGGACGATGCTTTCCGCCTATATATATAGGGTAGGTCAAAAGTCTTGGACACCTGAATAAGTTTTAAAATCGACGGGAAAAGTAAAAAGTGATGATGGGAAAAGAGGTTTGATGAGGGGCTGCAACTTGTGGAGTTTATGTCATTCATGGCCGCCATCTCGAAACCCGCCATTTTGCATTCAAGTCTTTTTTTAAATGGGAAAGTGTATGTCACATCAAATGACAATAGCTTGAGCTCAGAAATTTAGTGGTGTAGTTTGCTTTTCTATCCTGTACAGTTTAGAAGTTAATAATGTTCAAAAGTGGGAAATTATCTTGATACTGACCCAGTTCTCTCTGTTCCAGGTGATTTAAAATAGGTCTGACACGTGCACAGAAGATCGAAATCATCCTTATATCAGTGGAACGCAGCTACCGAACAATAGCAGCTGACTACAACCGACGGCACTCAGACAGACAACCGGTATCGCACAGCATGGTGGCTCACGTGATCACCAAATTCCGAGAGACGGGCTCTGTTCAAGATAGGGCACGTAGTGGGCGACCAAAGACTGCCACCAATGACGAAACTGCAACGGCGGTTGTTTGCGTCGTTTGTGAAAAGTCCTACACGAAGTACCCGTCGTGTGTCCCTAGCATGTCCAATAAGCCAATCCTCCGTTATCCGGATATTGCACACCAATCAGTGGCATCCTTAAAAGCTGCACATGCAACATAAACTGAACGAGGATGACCCTGATCGCCGGTAGGAGTTCTGCGTGTGGGCTACTGAACAACACGAACGGGATCCTGCGTTTGTCAAGGGCATACTGTTCAGTGACGAGGCGTATCTCACTTTGAACGGGGAGGTTAATCGACATAATTGTCGACACTGGTGTGACGCAAATCCGATCTGGGTTCACCCGAGTCGAGAACATAGTCCAGCAAAGGTGATAGTTTGGTGTGGCATATGGGACACCCGCATCATTGGGCCATTTTTCAGTTACAACACCTTAACTGCACCATAGTATCTGATGCTGTTGCAGGACTTTGTGTTCAATGCCACGCTGAACGCTGACGGCATTTTCCCATCTTATTTTCAGCACGATGGACCCCTCCACACTATAGACTTGGTGTCCGTCAATGGTTGGATGAACAACTACCACGGAAGTGAATTGGTCGCCGTGGTCCCGTGGAGTGGCTGCCCAGATCCCCTGACTTACCGCCCCTTGATTTTTATCTATGAGGACATCTTAAGCAGATAGTGTATGCTGAGACAATCCGTGATTTGAGACACCTGGAGGAACGCATCCAACAAGCCTGTGACCAAACTTCAGGAGACATCTCCTCCGTGTGAGACTCTAGTCAGAGTGGTTGCAGGGACTACAGTTGTGCATTGCACGAAATGGACAACACGTAGAACATGTGTTGTAGCATTCAGTATCAAGGTAATTTCCCACCTTTGAACATTAATAACTTCTAAACTGTACTAGATAGGAAAAACAAATTACACCACTAAATTCCTGAGCTCAAGCTAGTGTTATTTGATGGGTCGTTTAGTCACATTATGTATAGTTAAATACGGTTACGTATGTTTACCGTTTCTTTTCTTTTTTTTTCAAAATACATTCCTATCTGATCACATGTATTGTCAATAATTTATTTGTTGCATTTTTTAATAATTTATTTCATACACACAACAGATAAAACAACTCATACATTTTAATTACACAGCACAGAGTTCTTTGACATGGAGGGAAATCTCCTTTGGATATAGGAGGATATAGTATTACCAATGGGGATTTCCCTCATCCCCTTTGTAATTCGCACATCGTCAAAAGATATAGAACATTGTTGAACATTTCTTGAACCACTTCATCACACTCCTGGCCTTGTGACATGGTGCATTATTTTGTCGAAAAATGCCACTACCGTTGGGAAACATGGTCGTCATCAAGGGGTGTATATAGTCTGCAAGCAGTGTGTGATACGCGTCAGCCGTCATTGTGCCTTGCTCGAGCTATACTAGATACGTGCTCACGTGTATGTCCCCCAGAACATTATTATTATTATTATTATTATTATTATTATTATTATTATTATTATTATTATTATTATTATTATTATTATTATTACTATAATAAATTGTATTATTATTATTATTATTATTATTATTATTATTATTATTATATTTGAAGTACAATCAAATATCACGACATTAATTATTAGTTTCAATTAACGGAATTGAGCTGAAAATTAAATCTTGATTTCGAAAGATTAACCATTAAGTTTATGCGTTCGGTACCTTTCTAAAGTAATAAATACTGGAATTGGTTTCAAGGCTGTTTCTGACTGAATACTTTCTTCAAAATAATATTAAAAATTATAGAAAGATTTTTTACAAAGTGTGTCAACTCGAATTTCAGTCCAGATTCGAGACATGTCTAGACTCGTGCGCATCCCTAAATATTCATATTTTAAATGTGCAATACTACCTCGCGAAAAATGACCCCGAAGTTAATTTACCAAAGTCTACTTTCTTCTTGCTAGATTAGCGATCGTGCTTTAGGATAGATTATGTAAAGTCAGACATGGTTATGTATGTTTACACTTTCGTTTCTTTCTTTCAAAATGCATTCCTATCTGTTCCCATTTATTATTAATAATTTATTTCTTGCATTTATTAATATAACTATCATAAAAACCCATTATTCGCATGATGGCTGTATTTGGAAGTCAACGCCTGTATAGTATCACCGTTGATTTAAGCGAGTGCGAAAACTTTCGATTTGACATTAATATCGGCCATTTTGGATTATTTTTACATGTCAGTTATCATCTCCGGTATCCCGATCCTCAACTAAGTGGGGTTAATTTGGAAGTTAATGCAATCGGAGTTTCACCATTGATCTCAGCGACCGCCAAAACTTTGAATTCGACACTAATATCGGATATCTTCTAATACTTTTACATGTCCCTGTAAACGTCTCCTGAGACTTCCTGGTTCGATTTAAATAAAAAGCTTCGTCTTGATCCGGAACCTGCGCCCAGGTACCCAAGATCAAAATTTGGTAACTCTCGGTCCTCTTGTCTGGTCTCCAGGCAGCACACAGATACATACATACAGACAGACAGACACAGAAACAAACTTTTTATTTTATTTATATTAGGTGTATTTCAAACAGTGCTTCTTCCAGAAGTGTTTTTAGGGGTACTGCCCGCCCGGAGCTCTGAGAGTGCCCCCCGGAAGAGACCAAAATAATACATCTATAATATAATAAAAAATAGAAAGTTATCGATAGTGCCCCCGGAATACGAAGCGTGCCTCCCTCCCCCGGAACATAGTTTCTGAAAGAAACACTGATTTCAAACACAACAGATAGAACCAACGGCGCCGACTTTCCAAAATGTATGTGGGTGCATATAAATGGCGGGACGAGTTATATGTTCTCGATTTTTTTTGATTGATTTCTTTTTAGTTAAAATCTTTTATGAACACTGTCATAAAGGACTGTGCTGTGATAAAGTAAAATATACCGGTAATATAAGGATAAGTTGGGACTGTCCTAGCTCAGTCGGTAACACGACTGACTTAAACGTAAAGAAATAGATTGAAACCCGGGTTCAAGTTTAATTCCTGTAATGCATATTCCCAACATATATAATCGTGGTATTTAGTGTATATTTTCAACAACTTACATGATGCACAATGAGTGCAAGAGGCAGTGATATTATCAAACGTTACTAAAAGAAAATACTACATTCATACAAATTAAAATGAAAATATCATCATAAAAGAAAATAATTTTAATGGTATTGCAAAAAGAACTTGCAAGGATTTTGAAAATGAAATCTTTAAGTCTTGCGTCCCACGTTTATGCCGGTTAGGCTAAAGGAGACGGTGATATGAGAGATGGATGAAATGATGGAATGAAGAAAGTGGTAGGAAACGGGAGTGCCCCGAGAAAACCCACGAGCACAGTGTTTGTCCACCACAAGATTCACATGGCGGGGACTGTGATCGAACCCGGGACCCCAAGCACCAGAGGTGAATATTCTACCACTGAGCCACCGCGACCCCTGCAAGGATTTTTTTGTGGACATAAAGTATAAAGTGACTAATTTAGTGTGTTCCTTGGTTGCCTTTGCAAAAACAATCAATTATGTTTTAGACGTTAGAAATTTTAACTCCCATCTCTATGTTTCAATTGTTTATTTTTTTAATAGTGTCAAGCAAGAAATATTTATTTTATTATGTTTATTATGTTTCGAAACTAAAAATCTTGCCTGCAGCGCCCTGACAAGATTATTTGTGAGTGCTTTAACCAGGAAACACCAAGGAGGCGGCGCACATAGACAGAACAACCCCTAGCATTTCTTACACAGTACAACGTTGTTTGGCATATAACGTTGCTCCTGTACTAGCGAGTTCCAGCTAGTTAAGCCTTTCATTAACAGCCGGAGGCAGCATTCTGTTATATCGTTGTAGTGAGTGGCGTGTCAAAATACTCCTAGTATCATTTTTTTCATTGTTCGATTGACCTTGAAGGACCAACAAATGCCTTTCGAGGAATACAAGTTCCCTTTAATTCATGAAGTTAATATAGAAATGACCTTCAAACCTATGCTGTGCATAAATGCTGGAAGTCTTATAAAACGGTTTTAACCGTGTGTCTGTAGACCAGAGCCCTGCAAAGCCAGGCCCGAAGACGACCCGGATGGATCTGTATTCTGTGTCCGTCTCGACCCGATCCGGCCCGAATCTCGAGCCGGGCAGAGAATGAGCCGGACTCTAAACTGGCCGGGCACAAATGAGCCGGGCTCTAAACGAGCCGGGCGTAACCGGCCTGAGAACAACCAAGTTGATAAATCAAGTCAATCCTTCAATATGTAATGGAAAATGAGAAATATGTCGTCATAATATTGCACTGTTATTTGTCCTTCTCAAATAGGAAAATCGTGTGAAAAGTTACCCAAGGTTTGTTTTCTATATCCCTATACTGTCTGTCTATTTGTTATTTGTGCTTGCTCTGTCCGGCCATGTTTATTATACAATAATACAGCTCATGGACGTAAAAGTCTTATACTACACTCATTAATGCATTACAAGTAACAGAGGAGATATGTAAAACTTCTACACCGTATGTGATACTAATACTACAACTACTACTGCTAATACTATTATTACTATTGCGATTACGAATGCTAGTGCTAATTCCACTATTGGCGCCACTGCTACTACTGTTACTATTACAACTACTGCTACTACTTATTACTATACTAATATGACAGCGAATACCACTACTGCTATTACTAGTAATACGAAAACAAAACAATACAAATGAAATCTTTGAGTTTTACGTACCACAGTTATGCCGGCTAGGCTAAAGGAGACGGTGACGATGGTGGAATAAATGAAATGAAATGGTGGAATTAATAAAGTGGGAGGAAACGGGAGAACGTCGAGAAACCCCACACACGGTGTTTGTCCACCACAAATTTCATTTGGCGAGACCTAGGTTCGAACCAGGGACCCCATCCACCAGTGGTGAACGCTCAATCACTGAGCCACCGTTCCAGGAACACCGAATCCGCCCTGGCGTCTTGGTGATTTATTTTATCATAATATTTTGTTATATTTGTAGTATCATACTATGATATAACGAATACAGGAACATGTAACATCATTTGGTATTTGGCTTGCTAATTGAACATAACTACAAATTGCACTGATCTTATGAGCACGCCAGTTCACGGTTTTGGCCTCCGTGGTCTAAAGGTAGCGTACCAAATTCTACTTAGTAGGTCAAGTACTTGACTTTGTCATACGTTTTTCAGGTAACTACGGCTCAGGCTGTATGGATGATGATGGGATGAATTGGTGGAATGAAAACAGTGGGAGGAAGCGGGACCACCCCGGAAACTCCCACGCACACGGTATTTGTCCACCACAAAGCTTACATAGCATCTGGGTGGTAGTTCTGTACGGATCCAATGACTACGGAAAAACGTAGCAGAAACTCCCTACTCTGTAAATATATACTGATAATATTCGTAAGTTTCAAGCTTGTAAAAGAACGTAGCTGTTTTGTCTTTCTATTAAGGTTTACGATATTTCTATCGTATCTTGTCTGAGCTGCAAAACGAGAGGTAATACATTTATCGATTTATGGTTAGGGATTGGTCTTTTAAAACATTTAATTAAATCGAGAGGTGATAGAAGCATACTCTCCCGCGAAAAACGTAATTTTCTTTTGTGACAGATGATAACACTACTTCAAATTTCACAATCGAATTCATATTGTTTGGAAATCTTCGTTTCATACTGTGAAACGATACTCACTTCTTTTAGTTTGGTATTGGTACTGGTAACTCCTCTAATATATGCAACAAGTTGAAACTCTTAGTCATAGATTAAAAATGTAGCAATACACGTTGAAACCGAGCTTGTCTAACTTCAGCTACTTCTTTTTTGAATAGGGATTGGTGGAAAGTATTCTTGGGATACTGAATTCTTGGAGGAACATTTCCTTACGACTCTGATATATTTTAAAAAGCCGTATCTTGATATCTCCTATTGTTTTGATTCCTGGAAACAAGAATTGAAAGAGGAAATGATAGTTAATTGGAACCACTTCCTGTTGATCGTAAAAAAAAAGCCGTATCCTGATATCTCCTATTGTTTTGATCTATGGAAAAAAGAATTGAAATAGGAAGTAATAGTCAATTTGAACCACTTCCTTTACCGGTAGGGTGTTGACAATAATTATGGTATGTTGCCTAGAGACGGTAAATCGTTTGGACAAAAATGTTCTATCTGTTACTGTTTTTGCTCTATGGCGAGGAACGTTCAAACATAATATGGCTAATTTTAACAAATTCTGCTTTGATCAAAGCTGCCACGGAGATGGACGAGGCTATTCTTGAGACGATGAATCGATTGCAAAAAGCCACTTTTTAATATCTTTTACCATTTTTGCTCTACGGAAATCAGTATTGGAACAGGAAGTACTAGTAAATTTGAACAATTTCCAGTTTTAGTAGAGTTATATTTATAGTAACGATATGTTTGTTGAGAGGCTGAATCGTTTGCTTAAAACTGTTTCTAGCTATCTGCTGCCGTCTTCATTCTATAGCGATAAACGTTGAAACCGTTATTGAAACCAGAAGTTATTATAAATTCTAACTACAGCCGAATTTAGTATTGTAGATATTTGTCTTCAGACTCTAAATCATTTGCAGAAACCACTTCTCACTATCCGTTATCATTATCTTTATATATCGACAAACGTTGAAATCGAAAATGGCTAATTTGAAGCAATTCCGGTTTGAGTAGAAGGTTAACGGAGGAAATAAAATATATTCTTTGGATACTGAATTAATTGCAAACGACCACATCTTGAAGCATTTACTATTTCTATTAGGCGGAAATTGGAAATTGAAACCGGAACTAATAGTAAATTTCAACCATTTATAATTTCGGTAGAATATTTTGTGTACCCATGATGTTGACTCTAGATGGTAACTCGTTTTCAAAAATCAGTTCTCGCTATGTTACCGTTTTATGCTATGACGATGAAAGTTGAAACTGTTGTTGAAACCGGAAGTAATAATAAATTTAAACCATTTTCAATTTTGGTAGAGATTGTGAATGACCATGATATGTTGCCTATACACGCGCAATCGTTTACCAAAAAAAAAAAAAGTTTTCATGTATGTTACCGTTTTCATCTATGGGTTGAATGTTAGAACCGGAAATTGCTAACTTGAACCACTTCTGGGTTCAATATAAAGTTAACGGATGAGATGGAACCTATTCTATTCATTGGATGAAGAATCAATAGCAGAAAACCATTTCTCTATACAGAGGCGGATCCAGGACCGACTTCTGGGGGGGGGGGGCATGGGTTGTCATAATGCTACTTTTAAGGGTTCCAAACTCTGGGATGGATTTTATTTATATATAAAAAATAAGAAAGTTTCCTCTTCTGGGGGGAGATCGCCCCGATCGCCCCCCCCCCTTGGATCCGCCCCTGTCTCTATATCACTTTCTGTCTTTGCTTTGGTATCTGTCAACAGACACACGGATTAAATCACTCTATAAGATTTCCGACTTTATGCACAGCACAATTTGGTAGTTTAAAACCTCTGTCTTTGGTTCCATAAATATTATTAACACTAGCATATCAATAATACTCTTGTGTATGATTCAAAAAGTTAGCCGTGAAACTTAATCTAGATTGGAAGTAGTTGTAGAAAGGCCTCTTGCTATAACAGATTTGTGGGTGCTCAAATAAAACCAACATAATATTTCTAATTCACAACGGGTGAGTAAGGCATGTGTCATTTCTACTGTATATCAACTTCACGGACCAAAGCGACTTGTGACTTGATGTGAAACCATTTGTTAGTTCTTCAAGGTCAATAACAACAAAATAGCTAATACTAGCACTACACGAGACCCATTACTTCGATAGAAGAGGCAGATTCAATAGACGTGTTTACGTATAAAAGAAGCCCTCCGGCACTTAGGCTGGGTGGAAGCAACAACATTCTATGCGAAAGAACGCTGTTTGTTCTATCTGTTCGAGTTTGCTTGTGTGTCTGTCTGTGTGCGGCCTGGGGATCAGACGAGTTGACAAAAAGTTACTAAATTTTAATAAAGGATACTTTTGTCCATTCCCCAGACCAGGACCAAGTGGTTTTTATTTTTAAAAAATCGAACCAGGGGTCTCAAGGGAGGGGGACGTTTACCGAGACATGTAATAGTATTAGGAAATTGCCGATATTTGTGTCGAATTCATAGTTTTCACGGTCACTGAGATAAATGGTGACACTTCAATTAGCGATGACTTTCAAAATCAGCTACCATCGCGGGCGGGCCGGGGTCACCGGGAGGGGGGAGATGTACAGAAACACGTAAAAATAATCCAAAATGACCTATATTAGTATCAAATCCTTAGTTTTCACGGTCGCTGAGATGAATGGTGATTCTTCCAAAGGCGTTGAATTCTAAATACAGCTCCCATCGCTTGGGTGCCAGAGGCGTTCTTTTTAAATTTTGAACCAGGGGGTCTCAAGGGGCGTTTCTCGCGATATGTAAAAGTAGTAGAAAATTACCGATATATTTTCGTTTCGTTGTTCAGTTTGTTTACATAGATATTTTATCTGACCCATGCGAAAAGTGGTTATTTTCAGCTAGTTATTATTAAATGCAAGAAATAAATTATTAATAATATACAGGGTGGCCCAAAAGTACGTATACAGTACCGTACTGATCAGCTCATTGCATTTTATATAATTTCTTATTTTTATCCATCAGGTAAACTTAGTTTCTTTATTATTTGTTCTTAATATGTTTTTACTTACATCTTAAGCTCAGAAGAGCCGAAGCAAATAAACTCATACACTAGAATGTTATAGTTGATCAATACAGAGGTGTATGCCTACGTTTGGACTACGTGAACAGATAGGAGTGCATTTTGAAAGAAAGAAACGAAAATGTAAACATACATAACCGTATTTGACTTTACATAATCTATCCTAAACCGCGGTCACTAATCTAAGATAATGTAGGAAAAATGCAAGAAAGTAATTAATAATAATAATAAATATGAACATATAAAAATATATTTTGAAAGAAAAACGTTCCTCTGGCAGAACTTGTTTACTCCAGACGCCGAAACGTTAACCAGAGTTGGAGTGGGTGAGTGGGTCAGTGGGTCGAGTTTTCTGAGTAGGACGTGGGTCAACAGCATGTGACCCACCACTCACCGTGACCCACTGCGACCCATCACCCACCATGACCCACTCTGCTCACTACATTGTAAACAGCATTTTCTGAACAGAATATTTTTTTCACCCTCGACTCTAACCATAGAAAGTAAAAACTAAAAAGAAGAAGAACATTGAAGAAGCAGTTGAAGTTAAATTTATATCATGGCAGTCACGGTGGTTCATATCAAGGACTGCCTAATATCAATATTAGGCAGTCAACTAATATCGATCGTTTTCGATTATTTTTAGAAATCAATCCTATATATAGAAAATGCCCCCCCCAACAAAAGGGAGTTTTAAAAAATGATATTGAGATTAGGGCCTAGCTATGTATATGCCAAATGTCATTTCAGTTGACTTTGATGTTGATGATCACACATACATAGTTATATTACATTTTTATATAATAATTCATACATTATAGGTGATTCAAAATAAAACAAGTAGTTAGCTCCTCTAAAAACTCTTAGGCTGTGTCTGAAAAGTCAAGGAGTAAGTCCTATTGCTATTATTACAATTGCAAATATGATCAATTTCCTAAAGTTCTGCAAGAGTGCCTGAAGTTCTTTCTTCAATAGAAACAAATGAAAAAGAAGAAAAAAGAAGGCCTTGAAAGTAAAACGTAGACAAATTAACCAGTGCTCAGTAGAAGCTGTTTACAATGCACTGAGCAGAATGGGTTGGTGAGTCATAGTAGTTCGGTGGGTCAGCCTGGGCCAGAACGGATTGTTTGGTCAAAGTGGGTCACGGTGGGTTGTGTGTTGCAGTGAGTCATATCCTGTTGACCCACAGCCCACTTAAAAATCTTAATCCAATTGACCCACTGACACTCCATTATTTCAGTCATTTTTACCAAAATCCAGAACATCAACATTTTTGATTACTTTCCAAAATTGGCTCTGTAGTGGCCAAACGGTCAGTGAGTAGTGGTTGTGCGTATTAAATTATTTTCTCAGAATCACAATATCTACAACATATCACAGTTTCAGTCATTTTTACCGAAATTCAGAATATCACCATCATTGGTTACTTTCAAGTGGCCTGGTTGTGGCCAAACGGTCAGTAATTATTGGTTGTACCCATTAGAACATTTTCTCAGAATCACAATATCTACAACATATCACAGTTTCAGTCATTTTTACCGAAATCCAGAACATCAACATTTTCGATTACTATCCAAAAAGTCATCTCGTAGTGTCCAAACGGCCAGTGATTATTGGCTGTGCCCATTAAGACTTTCTCTCAGAATCACAATATCTACAACATATCACAGTTTTATTTTTTCGAAATCCAGAACATCATCTTCGATTACTTTCAAGAAAGTGGCCTGGTTGTGGCCAAAGGTCAGTGATTAGTTTGTGTGCCCATGGAGACATTACAAGATCTAAAACATATCACTTTTCAGTCATTTGTACCTAAATCCAGAACATCACCATGTTCCGTTACTTTAAAAAAGTGGCCCTGTAATGGCCAAACTGTCAGTGATTAGTGGGTATGCCCATTCAGACCTTTCCTCGGAATCACAAGATCTACAACATATCACAGTTCCAGTCATTTTTACCGAAATCAAGAACATCAACATTTTCGATTACTATCCAAAAAGTGGCCCTGTAGTGGCCAAACGGTTACTGATTAGGTGTTGTACCATTTTCTCAGAATTACAAGATCTACAACATATCACAGTTTCAGTCATTTTTACCGAAATCCAGAGCATCACCATCCTTGCTTACTTTCAAGAAAGTGGCCTGGTTGTTCCCATTAGGACATTTTCTCATAATCACAATATCTACAACATCTCACAGTTTTAGTCATTTTACTTAATTCCAGAACATCACTATTTTAGCTTACTTTCAAAAATGTGGTCTCGTAGTGTCCAAACGGCCAGTGATTATTGGCTGTACCCATTAAGACTTTTTCTCAGAATCACAATATCTACAGCGTATCACAGTTTCAGTCCTTTTTACCGAAATCCAGGCCATCAATATTTTCGGTTCTTTCAAGAAAACGGCCTGCTTCTGGCCAATGGTCAGCGATTATTGGTTGTGCCTATTAGGACCTTCCCTCAGAATCAGCAATCTACAATATATCACAGTTTTAGTCATTTTTTACCGAAATCCAGGACATCAACATTTTCGGTTACTTTCAATATAGTGGCCTGCAATGGCCAAACGGAAACTGAGTAGTATGTGTGACCATTGAGACCTTCTCTCGGAATCAGAAGATCTACAACATATCACAGTTTCAGTCATTTCTATCGAAATCCAGAACATCAATATGTTCCGTTATTTCAAAAAAGTGGCCCGGTAGTGGCCAAATGGTCAGTAATTATTGGTTGTGACCATTAGAACATTTTCTCAGAATCACAATTTCAACGTATCAGAGTTTCAGTCATTTTTAATGAAATCCAGAAAATCAATATTTTGGATTACTTTCCAAAAAGTGGCCCTGTAGTGGCCAAAAGGTCAGTGATTAGTGGTTGTGTCCTTTTCTCAGAATCACAAGATCTACAACATATCACAGTTTCAGTCATTTTTCCGAAATCCAGAACATAACCATTTCGGTTACTTTCAAGAAAGTGGCCTGGTTGTGGCCAAAGGTCAGTGATTAGTTTGTGTGCCCATGGAGACCTTTTCGTGGAATCACAAGATCTATAACATATCAAAGTTTCAGTCATTTTTACCTAAATCCAGAACATCACCATGTTCCGTTACTTTCAAGAAAGTGGCCAGCTAATGGCCAAACGCTCAGTATTTATTGGTTGTGCCCATTAGGTAATTTTCACAGAATCTCAAGCTTTACAACATATCACAGTTTCAGTTATTTTTACCGAAATCCAGAACATCACCATCTTCGGTTACTTTCAAGAAAGTGGCCTGGTTGTTGCCAAACGGTCAGTGATTAGTGGGTGTGCCCATTGAGACCTTTTCTCGGAATCAGAAGATCTATTACATATCACAGTTTCAGTCATTTTTACCGAAATCCAGAACATCACTGTAGCCCTGTAGTGGCCAAACACTCAGTAATTATTGGTTGTGCCTATTAGGACATTTTCTCAGAATCACCACATCTACAGCATACCACAATTTCAGTCATTTTTACCGAAATCCAGAACATTACCATGTTCCGTTACTTTCAAAAAAGTGCCCTCGTAGTGTCCAAACGGCCAGTTATTATTCGCTGTGCCCATTAAGACTTTTTCTTACAATCACAATGGTTACAACATATCGCAATTTCAGTCAATTTTACCGAAATCCAGGCCATCAATATTTTCTTTTACTTTCAAGAAAGTGGCCTGGTTGTGGCCAAAGGTCAGTGACTAATGGTTGTGCCTATTAAGACCTTTTCTTGGAATCACTACATCTACAACATATCAGTTTCAGTCATTTTTACCGAAATCCAGAACATCACCATGTTCCGTTACATTCAAAAAAGTCGCCCTGTAGTGGCCAAAGGTCAATGATTAATGGTTGTGCCTATTAAGACTGTTTCTTAGAATCACCACATCTACAACATATCACAGCTTCAGTCATTTTTACCTAAACCCAGAACATCACCATGTTCCGTTACTTTCAAAAAAGGGGCCTAACGGTCCGTAATTATTGGTTGTGCCCATTAGGACATTTTCTCAGAATCACAATATCTACAACATATCACAGTTTTAGTCATTTTTACCGAAATCAAGAACATCGCCATCTTCGGTTACTTTCAAAATAGTGGCCTCGTGGTGGCCAAACGATCAGTGATTAGTGGTTGTGCTTATTAAGACCTTTTCTCAGAATCACAATATCTACAAAATATCACAGTTTCAGTGATTTTACCGAAATCCAGAACATGGCCATCTTGGGTTACTTTCAAGAAAGTTGCTTCGTTGTGGCCAAACGGTCATTGATTAGTGTTTGTGCCCATTGAGACCTTTCCTCAGAATTACCACATCTACAACATATCACAGTTTCAGTCATTTTACCGAAATCCAGAAAGTGGCTATCTTCGGTTACTTTCAAAATTGTGGCCTCGTGGTGGCCAAACGATCAGTGATTCGTGGTTGTGCTCATTAAGACCTTTTCTCAGAATCACAATCTCTACAAAATATCACAGTTTCATTGATTTTACCGAAATCCAGAACATGGCCATCTTCGGTTACTTTCAAGAAAGTGGCCTCGTTGTGGCCCAACGGTCATTGATTAGTGTTTGTGCCCATTAAGAACTTTTCTCAGAATCTCAATATCTACAACATATCACAGTTTTAGTCATTTTTACCGAAATCAAGAACATCGCCATCTTCGGTTACTTTCAAAACAGTGGCCTCGTAGTGGCCAAATTGTCAGTGATTGATGGTTGTGCTTATTGAGACTTTTTCTCAGGATCACAACATCTACAACACATCACAGTTTTACTGATTTTCTTTCAAATCCAGAATATCACTATGTTTGGCTGTTTTAAAAAAAAGTAGCCCTGTAGTGGCCAAATATCAGTGTTTGGTGGTTATGGCCATTAGGACCTTTTCGGAATCACAATATCTACAACATCACGGTTTTAGTATTTTTGTCCAAAATCTCGAATGTCGTTTTCTTCGGCTTTTTTGTAAGAAAGTGGCCTCATGGTGGCCAAACGGCCAACGATTTTTGGTTGTGTCCATTGAGACATTTTCTCAGGAACATAATATCTACAACATAACACGGTTCCAAGCAATTCCACCGAAATGCAATTTCCATAAAGATTGTTCGGGGTCCTTTCTCATTTCGAAGGAGCATTGCCTCTGCAAAACTTCTCTGTGAAAAACTTCAAAACCCATATTTTGTACTTTGAGAAGTCATCTTTGCATCGGCAGAGTATCGTTTCTTTAATTTGGTCCTTTTAAATCAAAGGTACCTTTTTTTAAAAGGGACCCTTTGCCGCCTTTAATCTGTTCTCCGAAAGAATCAAAAAAAAACATGTGTGCATTTATTTTCGGTCTAGTATATATGTGCCAAGTTTGAAGAAAATCAGATGAATAGAAATCCTTGTGAAGCTATCTCCTTTATAGTTTCACTTTTTGGACTTGACAAGTCGTTTGTCCCGAAGTCCTCAATTTCTTTATTACCTCAAATTGCATTGTAAATAAATGCACCTGCAAATTTGCAATATTATATACTGTAATTTCTTAGCCGATACAATTTTCTGTCCCCGAGAAACAAGAAAGCACCCGTCAAAAGCAATTTCGCGAACTTTCCCCTAGAATTTATCATAAGAAAATTTTTTGTTTCTCTCTCTCAGATATTTGCATCCCTTTTACCTTTAGGGCCACTCATTGACAAAAGGTACTCACATGACCGCTATATACAGACATGCTCTTAGGTAGGTCAGAGATTGGGAAAGTAGACGATTTTCAATAATAATAATAATAATAATAATAATAATAATAATAATAATAATAATAATAATTATTATTATTATTATTATTATTATTAATATTATTATTATAACAATTAGGTTTACAACTAAGGTCCCTTCTCTTTATCTTGTATGAGAGGCCCGCTAGTCAGCTAAGCCATTGGTGTTCCTTATTCTGTATTTCTCTCTCTTTCTGTGTCGTTTGGATGTTTGTTTTGGAGTGTTAGGCTTTTATAATAAACCTTTACATTATATAATCTTTTTCTTTTTTACGAAATTTTCTTTCGGAAAAGGAAAGAAACTGTTTTCCTCTTATGTGTGTTTCTTACCATTCACCTTGTTTGAACTGCTTAGGTAAGATGATTTTGTAACTTTTATGTCATCCATTGCCATCACGATAATAAAATGGTAAGTCTTAACAATTTATTTTATTCTCTTATTGGCAGTTTGCCACACTGATATATTTGTAACAAAATTGAGGTTTGGTCCAACGCCTTTCGAATGTGCAACCAACCCAAGCGCTGAGCATTTTGGGTTGCCTGCTATTGCAGGAAACGGAGAATTGCAGGTGGTAATGCACTTTTGGAGTCGTGTATACATTGAACTTTATAATTTAAAATAAATTTTACAGACATCGAAAATCAAAATGATACAACAAAGTAATTTTTCTGAAATGATTTCTCCACATAACAAAGTATTTCTCTATTCTATATTCCCTTAAGAGAAGATTAAGAAAAAGTTTCCTAGACCTTACCTTTATTGATTCACATGGTCCACTTATAATATATTGTAATAGACCAAGAACGCAAACTATTTTGCATTGTTATATTGGTCGTAACCAGGATGTATTTCATAACGTGGTATACAATGCAAAATAGACATATATAATAAATATAATTCATTATATTTGCGTTTAAGAGTATAGCAATTTTCTTACAAACATGAAGTACAGACCCACAGGAACCACCGTTGAGTACATGACTATTATTATTGTTATTATTAATCACATGATTCATTACTTTTTATTTTTAAAATCTATACGTTACAAACTACTTTCCAAAAATGTGAATAAATTAATGGAACATTATCTTCAAATAGAAGACGAAGGAAAATTCTAGCCCCCACTCTTCCTCAGATGAAAATATCGAATTCAGCTATGACAATAGATGTTCTTTCCAAAACAATTACTAGAGAAATTAAAACAAGATTTATACTCGTACCTTCACATTAATCAAACAATTGATTATAGCAAACGGAGAGAGAAAGAGTGAGTGAAAATAGAATTTCCATCTTTCCTGATAAAAGAGTTTTGAATTTGATTATGGAAATGAATTTCCCTTCTGTATGTAACCGTTTCTAGAGTAGAGAAGAAGTCTGATATTCTAATTGTAAGAATCACAAATAATACACTAAAAAGGAACGCGACAGAAAATGAAAATTCAGAATCTTTCCTTTCTCAAATGATAATCTCGAATATAACTATAGTAATTGATTTTCCTTTGTACATAATAAATAGTATGGTAAAGACAGGGCAAATGGACGTGCTAAGCAGTTTTCTGTTGCTTGTATCAATACGAATGATCGAAAGGAACTCAAGATATTTCTTACAAACCAGTAAGTTTTGTACAAAGTAAAAGTATAACAAAGAAATCAGTTTGTCAACTAGTCAATGATATATTGAACAATTAGTATACAAGGGTGCAAGATGTCCATATGCCCCATGGGTGGATCAAACGGACAGTTGCAGTTACAGTTTATTAAACTACTAACACTGTTACAATGAATGCGTACAAAGTGTGCATCACAACCATTTGGATCACATTATACATGGAACCAGAAAAAACAACCTGTATACATTGCCCAATCTTCTCCCTCGAGATATCGTTTGAACGAGTTAAAGTTCTAGCTGCAGCATAGGACAATGATTGCGCTACACGCGCACTAAGTGTTTTGTGACGTTGTACGAAACCATGTTCCCAATCTTTACCAGCCATTTTTGCATCATTATTGAATATGTGTTTGTACTTGTCCTCAACCGCAAAGTTGTACGACAACTTTGTAACTCGCGTAGAGTTAACCCTAATCCCATTTCGCCCAAGGCAAGTAGATGCTTTCTAATTCATTTTCTGCTGTGCTGAGAATGTTGTATGATTTCCAAACTTTCGGATTCTGTGCTATGACATAACGCGTCGTCGTAGTGTATTACGAGGGACATTGAAAGTTGTCGATACAGTTGATAGAGGCATCTTGTCTTCACGTTCGGCTCTAACAGCAGCGGCTATGGACTCATTTTCCCATTGGCATCTGTGTATTGTGCGAGATCGGTAACGTACCATCTTTGGAAGAAGTGGTAGTACTAATAACAAACTTCTTAAGTAATTTACATACACAGAAATATTGTTTTTGTACTTCATACTAACCATTTATGACACTACCCGTTTGAACCGCTAATTGCGTGTCAGTCTGCCCCGCACACACATTGGTTTCAAATATTTGTGACCCTACTCAATAGATGGCACACAACATTCATTTACTGTAGTGATGCGTGTGACTATCCATCTATTGTCTGCTGCTCTTCCCGCGAATGTTTAGCAATTTTCCTTCCTTGTCAAATATTTAATTTTTGAAGTTGAGTTTTTAGAAATCACGTTTTGGGACACACACTTCTGTGCAATTGTTGCCGATTTATTCTCAATAGTGCTGTACACATACGATATTCAGTGAATTCTACTCCTGCGATATGAAGCACAAACTAATACCAAACACCACACACGACTCAAATCACTGTTGCCAGGTTAGCATATTTCCTATTACTATATTTCTTAGCTCCTGTCCGTCTGCCCCCACCGTCTATCTGCCCCGTCCTTACCATATGTGCTTCTTAAAAACAATTGTCTTCTTCTCTACTTAATTAATTATATTTACTGATTAAGATACAACTGGAGAGTAAACGTCTATTCTTTTCTCTTTCTTATGTGAAAATTTCGAATCTAAATAGGCTGGTGGTTTTCTATCTGGATAAAGTAATGTGTGAGGTCAGAAAACAATTTATGTTGTTGCCCTTTTTGTCATATCTAATTAATAACCTGCTGTGGATTCAAATGAGACACTATTTCGAACGCGTACTATTCATGACATAAACATCCAACCAGATTGCTGTTTGCACTGATTCATAAATTACGCTTTCTGTTATCAGATTACAGACAGTATCAGCTGATGAGACAGTCAATGTGAAACATGCAGTCGTCGAAAGACATGACATAATAAATTTATTAACAAAGTCGGTAATAATAAAATCAACAGAATTACAGTACAAACAGTGCTTTTATCAAGACAATATCTTATTCATTCTATTACAAACATGCAGCTGAAGAATTATTTTACAAAACTTTCCACAGTAATACATCAATATTCTACATGTCCCTAAATCAGTGTTGTTACATAAAATTATCATTTGCCTACAGAATTCAGGTAAGGTTCAGTTAAGTATTATGAATTCCAGGTAGCAGTACGTTAGGTTTAAGCTTTAAAAAGATAAACTCAGACAGAAAATAATGAAGTAAGTTCCAGACGAATATCAAGTAAACTAACGTTGATTCCCATAAGGTAAATATTTAGCATGAATCCAGGTAAGTAATTTCCAAAAGGTAAGTATCCAGTAGGTTTGCAAGTAAATATTAAGAGTAAATACTAACTCCAAGGTAAGTTTGTATATATATATATATATATATATATATATATAATGGATTTTTATGTGTACTTCTTATCATTCTAATGTATTTTTAGTTGACCTTTTGAGCAATTGTTACATAATTTGTCTTTCTAAATATTTACTAAGTAGCAAAGCTAGCTGTTTTCTGATTTTATAAAATTATTCTAATGTTGTGCATTTATAGCTATTATTAATATTCCTATATTTCTTTCAGGTTCACGGATGTATTGGACGTGGCAGACGTATCAACAGTATTGAAGTGATGCCGGTACTTCTTAAAATCTTATTCCTATATCCAAAGTATCATTCAATTTATTTTCTTTTATGTGTATATTCTTATATTCCCTTAATTTTTATTAACATATTTTCTTTATTGTTTTATTTTACTTTTACTATCTTTTTAGCACGTAGCTTCATTTTTTATATACATTAATTATCAAATGATTTTTCTTTTCAGGGAATCGAAATGAGCGTTTTAGTACCATGGACTATATATTTAATACACACGTCATTATGACACCTTCCTGCTGATAAATATCTAAAGGATATATTTGGCAACACATTTCTCCTTTACAAGAATATGCAGCCACTTTATGAAAAGTTTATGTAAATCTAAGTACAATACATATATTCAATAATTATAAGCAATTTTGAATGTGAGGCCAATCATTGGTTACTGGAATTTTGCCATTATATCTGTATATAAATAAAGAGTGCATATTATCAGGTGGAACATGAAACTTCGGGAAGATTAGCTTGCCGAGCAAAAATTACTTAGCTCATTGTCATTCTTTATTTCACTTTCCACCTTCAAATAAACAAAATTTTTCGCGTAATTAACAAGTTATCTGTTAACTTGAATTGAGTATAGTCCGCTCCCCCCAGTGATTTTTAACGAATCATAGTGATTCTAACGTTTCATATTAGTTCTTAATGAATCGTAATCGCATGTTATAAAAATTTAAGATGTAAATATTGTGGTACGGAAGCTTTAATATAAGTAGTAGTAGTAGTAGTAGTAGTAGTAGTAGTAGTAGTAGCGGTTGTTGTAGTAGAAGTAGTAGTATCGGTAACAGTAGTAGTAGTAGCAGTAGTAGTAGTGGTAGTGGTAATTAGTAGCAATGGTAGTAGTAGTAGTAGGAACGGGTTAGAAGCCCCGCAGGGGTTGGTTGGGTTCTGTTCTCGATATAAGTAGCAGTGGTAGTAGCAATAGTAATAGTAGTAGCAGTAGTAAAAGTATTAGCAGCAGCAGCAGCAGTAGTAGTAGTAGTAGTAGTAGTGACTCTTCCAGTTCCGGTGACAAAGAACTGGGGAGCGGGCTATACACAAGCCGTTAGCTTCTTCAGGAACTATTTTATTATATTTTTCCGCACGTTTATAACATACTATTTACGAATTATATAAAATTACCTTGAGTAAATTTCTTTTCGATTTTCCAAACTTCTTAAATAAAAAATAACAACTAATTTAATACATTTTCATCTTCTTTTAATTTCTATTTTTTTCAGATGATACTGACCACAAAACTCATTGCCCACATCTAAATATTCAACTTTAATCATTATTAAAATTTTTAAATTGAACTTTTCAGAAATGCAAATAAAATTTAACAACAAAAACACGAATTACAATATATATATAATGCACGGTATAGATTGACAATACCGGGGCATTACAAATTGGTATGCATTTAGTGTAAACATGTCGTACACACATTTCTGGTCATATTCCTGGAACCGTAAAATTTAAGTACAAAACTAAACTTCCACAGAATAAGCAGAAAAAGTCCTTCTGGGCTTTATTTCCATAAGCAATTAATGGGTGCAAAATGAACGCATTCCAAAAAGACTTATCCCGTTTATCAAAGAAAACAATTCGAAAGGTGATTACATTTTTGGATATGATTTATCTGGTTTCACTATGCAACAGAGACTCAGCAGTTTCTAGACCGGGAGGGAGTGCAGTTTTTGCGAGAAAAGCGCATTACACCAATATGCAAAAATTCTATCCTACTCAAATATTCTTTGCTCATTTTAAAGCAAAAATATTCCAGCTACAATATAAATGAAAAATATCATGTTTTGAAAAATTAGCCGGAAAACTAATACGTCAATTCAGTCGAAACCACTTCCAATAGCCAACGGGCAATGTGCTGCAAATTAGGGTGCTCTTTCTGTCACTGACTGATTCCGTATGATTGTAGAATTTATTGTGTCACAAGTGCAAAAATTGTGAAATTTCGTGTGTAAGTAAACAAAATATGGTAATTAAAAATGTGTCTCATTTGAATCCACTATCCCATATTTATTCATTCTCAATCCTTATCAGTAATAACCAAATAAGCTCGTATAGAAAAATGGTCGCCTGCTTTCTAGAGAAGCCTCTTGATCTTCTCAAAACTTACTCAATACTTACAAATTACTTGTGTTATTGGTGACGATGATGTGATGAAACAGACTGCTTTGTAGACCAAGATACAATTTTTATGCGATCATTCTGGAAGTATGTCACAGGAAAGAACGAAAGTTTTACGTTACAACGAAGAAATACTAGCAGAATTGCAAAGTATTTCAGAAAGCGATTCTGGAGATGAAGTTGGAAATACATTGTTTGATGAAGATGTGCCGATTTCAGGTTCGGATTCTGAGTTTACAGAAGAGTGTGAGAACGTGTCCGAAAGATCAACGGACTCCTCTTCGAATGAGTCAAGCGATATTGAAGATTCCGTACCACAAACACAAGATCTGTAACTACGGCTGATGGAACAAAATGGGAGGTTATAGATTCATCAGCTCCATCTCAGGGTATAAGACAGACGCATAACATCGTCCGTATTACTCCAGGGCCAACACGTTATGCAAAGCAAAATATAACCGAGGATTCTTTGTTTAGTGCGTTTCGACTGATTATCAATGATGACTTCTTATCAATTATCGAAAGATGTACCGAGAAAGAGGCGGAGAAAGAAAAACCTAATTGGACAGTAGATAAAGATGAACTTCTAATTTTCATAGCATTGCTCTATGTTAGAGGTGCGTTAGGTCTGCGGAATATGCCACTGAAAAGTTGTTGGTCCAGCAAATGGAGAGTAGCTCTTTTTAGAGATGCAATGCCTAGGAACAGATTTCTTGAAATCATGAAGTACATTTGATTCGATACACGTGCAGAGAGAACAATCAAGCTACAAACTGACAAATTTGCCCTTACATCTTCAAAATGGGACATATTTGTGACAAATTCGTTGAATTGTTTCAACCCTGGGGAAAATTTTACACGTGACGAACAACTATATCCCACAAAGTGTAGATTCAGATTTTTGCAGTACGTTGCAACGAAATCGGATAAATTTGGAATTAAGTACTGGCTTTAGCTGACGTCAATACCAAATACTGTCTTCACGGGTTTCCTTACCTAAGAAAAGACGAAAATAAGCCTGCAGACCAGCCTCTTCCCGAATATGTAGTTCTACGTCTAATGGAACCATATAAGATAACCGGCTTGAATCTTACATGCGACAACTTTTTTACTTCTGTATCGCTAGCTGAGAAGTTGAAGAAAGATGCTATCAGCATTGTAGGCACAGTACGGAAACAACTTAGAGAATTACCAGTCTGCGTCACGAAAGTGGAACCAAATCGAGAGCTATATGATAAAAATATATAAAAAGCAATATGGCCACACGATGACAGACTACCTCTGTAGAAAAAATAAGAAGGTGCTAATTTTGTGCACTCTGCATCGTGATGTACAAGTACCAACAACAGGGAAAAGGAAGCCTGAAACAGTTGTCTTTTACAATCACACGAAAGTGGGTGTAGATGTTCTGGAGCAAATGGCGCGCAAGTACTCTGTTCGATCTGGTAGTAGACGATGGCCAGTTCATGTTCTTTATAACATATTGGACTTGACAGGCATAAATTCTTGGATAGTTTACAAAGCAGTCACTGGAAGACGGATAAGCAGAAGGAAGTTCCTCTTGGATATAGCTGACGAAATCATAAAAGAAAGGAAACGGAATCTACAACCCAAACAATATCTTCCACAGCAAACTAAGGGTTCTACAAAAAGAAAGCACTGCCAGGTCGCACAAAAATGTGCCAACAAGTCATCTGCATGCTGCCCATCATGCAAAAGATTTGCGTGCGGAAAGTGCTAATCGAAAGTGTTGGTGTGAAATGAGTGCAAGAAAGACGTGTAAGACAGTTTTCTTCTTGCACCATTTTCATGAGTAGGTGAAGCTCTATAGTTCATTGTATTCTCAAGATTATTTCAATAAGAAAGGAAAAATGTTAACTAAGGTGTTTATAAGTCTGTGTTAACTAAGTCTGTAAAATAACAGACTGCCTACAAACAATTTCGTGTTCAAAAAAGGAATAATAAAAGCAAAACTATTAGAAACATCATTTTGTAATAAATCATTTATTTTTTTCCAACATTTTAATTCTCATACAAATTAGAAAATTAAGTTGTGTATTGTTGAAGCATGTGTCACTTCTATATACCCTGTAACTAGGTATCTCTCTGTATAGGTATATAAGTATATATAAGTATATCTGTATATATAAGTATTTCTGTTTACCCCTTAATGTACGTAAAAAGTACTTCTGAGCTAACATTTAATATAATAATCGCGCTCTCTAGTACAGAAAGACAAGAACCCAACAGAAAATTTCACAATATCAGTATAAAAATTAATACGGGTCAAAATGACCCATTGCGGGCATTATAGGTAGGTAGAGAGTGCGGTCCTTCTAGTGTTAAAGGCACTATGAAGAGCGGAGAATGTGGAAAATGGATAGCAGAAAATACCATGAAAACTGTAATACACACTGTGATAATCGATCATTTAAGGTGGTGTTTTTCGTGATTGCATTTTGGAAGATCTCCTATTATTCAATTTATACAGTAAATTGGTAAGTTCTTTATATATATATATTTCTTATTTAATGTTAATATTTTGTACCTCTTTTGAAGTTGTTGTAATCCAAATTCTATCTCTTGTATCGAACATTCACTTGCTTAGATTTTGTATTCAAATCTATTTGACCATATATAAAGCATATAGCAAGAATCACCTTCTTTTCTTATTGCATAATTAATTACTATATAGACCTTAATTAGCGCATTTGTATTTACCATTTTAACTTTAGATTAGAAATTATTTACTTTTTCGAGATGATATAAATTCACGTCATTTTTGAAATAATAACACTAAAAATAATTCCCCCCGATTTAGTAGAGCTAGATTCTTATTCTGAACAATTATCCTGAATTAAAGGACCTGAAGTTAATATTCTATTCTTTGCAAATGCACTTTTGTTTAGATTTTTTTTATTTTCTAATGTGCGTTACAAAATAGAGGAGATATAGCGCTGTAAAGTGTATTTTGCCACGTTTTCGGTATCATGTAGCTCCCAAACTACGTGTCCTAAAGAAAAGTGCAAAGTACTTTTTTTTCTTGTTTCGGTGTCGGGAAGTACCTCCCGAATTTTGTCGGTTGAGGTTTCTACCACCCTGTATATACTAGAAAGAAATCATTGTAATCATGTTTATTTCATTAATTTGTGAGCACACTAAATAAAAAAGTTTTAACTGCGAAACACATTTTTAAAGATCATATTTTTTTTTATTTGAAATATATACATGTTTAACTTTTACAGATATATTCACAACGTTACATATATATAATATTTACAATAACCTAACTAAAATTGTAGTTTAATTGTCTAATACATGTAGACTTCGAATTAAAGAATCTTCACTTTTACTCTATAGATAGTGCACGTTAATTAATACCTGTACATTTTATAAAGTTCATAGAAGTTTAACAATATTTTACGTTCTGTACATACAATCGATTAAATTGACCTAGAAGGGATACAAAGTATTCACGGTTATTATAGGGCCAGCTGTATCTCGTATCCATTCGATATAACTTGAAACTTTTGTATATACTGAAGGTTTAAAAACTGCTGGTTCACAAATATCATTGCCCTTGGAATTTACTCCAACAACAATACCATTTGCTATGGCCGGGTGTCCAGAATCACCCTAGAAAAAGAACAATTTTTAAATATATTTCTTGTTTAATCGTATATCTTCAAACAAAATCAATGTTCGTTCATTCGTAATAACAAAAATGGTGTTTTTTAAAATAGTGTATTTGCAACACGAATAAGTAATACGCAGTATAACCTTAACTACTCCCAGAAAAGCATCCCAAAAAGCTGATACCTGAATTAATAACACCACAGGAATAACTTCTGTCTTCTATATTTATCTTCTCATAAAATAACTTAAATGATCAATATTTTAACTATATACATTGTGCCCATTTATTATATATATGATGTTTGACTGTGGTATTTGTAATTCTGAACCAAGAGTTTCGATATGGCAACACTATATAACCAGAGAGTGGGGATAACTATCACTGGACTTAAAACCGACAGTGTATGGCGGACAAGATGATGTAATGCTTGTCTCTAGAACAGCATTTGTGATGTATGCGTTTGAATTCTGCAGCAAACAATAACGAGAAGGCACCGTCTCTTGATTTGCCACCACCTGACTTTTGCTAATGGGGTATTTTAAAGAACAAAGTGTATCAACATCACATACGCAATATGACCGAACTACGGGAAATTAACACAGGAGACTTGAACAAAGTACCAATACGCAAGTCCGTGCCGTGTAAAATCAGCACCCATAGCGGACAGTATACGACAGTGTCCCCATACATATATTCCAAGCAATTTTTCCTATATTCTTTCCTTTTTTCTCCCGAAATTTTCGACCCTTTACTTCAGCTCCCGGGGCCGTCGCCCCGCTCGCCCCCCCCAAGGCACGGCCCTGCCAAGCTGGTTGTGACAGTATTGCTGTTCGTCTCCATGCATGTGCCGATATGGAGGTTGCCTCGGTGGACCATTCCATGTAGAACAGTTTAAAATTTTGTAAGGAAAAGGAAGAGTAATGTGTTTATGTTCTATTTTATGTTCGTTATATTACTAGTTTCTTTAACACAGTCTTTGTAAAATCACGTACATAATTACGGGCCACGTTGTAGATAAAGCACAATATGAAAATTTGATATACTGATTATAAGTATAATTATATCTTATAATGAAGTAAGTTCATGAGAACAATATACTGATTGGCTAATAAGAATATAATTGTCCATGTCAATGTTGGTACATATTTTAGTGTTTCATTCGTCTATATCAAATCACAGGTGTAGTGTGAAATATGTAGCAATTGTAATATGTAATATATAAATTAATTCAGAATGCACGTAATGTGTGTGAAACTTGGCGCTAGGTAGATTCGACGTTATCGTGCCCTGATATAGAGACCCTAAATACAATAAAAAAGTTCATCTAGGTAACCGTTATTGGTGGTTATAACTTCTTTCAATAAGGGAAAATGTTTTACGGTTAATCTTTTCCTTGCAAAACTAACTCTAGAATAGGAATACAATAGGTCAATTTTTTACCTCTTGGCTGTTGTTTTTCACATACATCAAGTTAGATCCGTGGATACTCCTCCAATTTGATCTATTACTTTAATAGGACGGAAGATGGAAAAGTATTATAAGTTATATACCACTCTAAAAGCAGTTATTTGTAAGGTATTATATGTGGATGAATTTGGAGCTTCCAAAACAGCATTGATTTAGCTAGTGCGTAATAATTAAAGCTATAATGAACGCCAGAGTCATTTTGACTCATCCTCGTTATTTACTTACGGAAATTAATTTCTATATCAATGATGATAGCAGTTTTTCGTAACAGTTATCTATATTTTGTTTCAAATATGATTGAAAAATTTAAGGACCAAACGATCTTCACGTTCCTTCTTATTTCCAATGTTACTATTGCAACAATAGGTCACGTCAAAAGTTTCATGTATCACTCAGACAGACATGATTACATATGGAAATCAAATGAGATGATTTGTAGAATTTGAAGTATGTAAATTAAAAAAAAACTTACAATTTTCCCCCAGGTGGTTAGTTTGGTATTGAATTACCTCTAATTATAACAACGGAGGTCTTGAAAGTGTAAAGCACTGAAACAAATTCTCATGATACCGTTCGAAATACAGTGGACACATCTGACTAGAATATTGATACTAATGACAAAGATGAAGATAATCTATTCCAGCGAAACTATGATACCACCTCCGTTTATAAGTTCTTCAGCTTTTAGCACAGTGTTCCTTTGATTCGTAGTTTAAGCCGGAAATTTTCTTTCGGTTTGACTGTATATAAACTTTCTCACACCGAACACATTTCCCAGGTAAAAGAACACGTTAGAATATTAAAAATTAGAAAAATCGGGCTGTTGGATTTGAAAAGCGAAAGTCCTTGCCTGCCACTCTTGTTAGTAAATTTCAACATCGACGAAGGAATAATTAAAGATTTATAAAATTCTAGAGTGACTGAAGCCAAAAAAGGAACGTAAATTCAACGGTTGATCCTCAACTTTACAATAACTTGAATATTTATTGGGATTATTTTTACAGATTTTTACACAGTACACTATTTTTCAGGTATACCATTGAGTAAATTTACACTTTATAATCGACAAAAAATAGAGAAAAAGAAGCATAAATCTTATTTTGATTCTTTAAGGTACAGTTATTTATGTCCTTATCATACTTTCAATACTTCCCCTGATTTGTGCTTTAAGTTTTCATTTTTAGCGAGGCATCACATTACAGATCCTAGTCATTTTTTGATTCTCTCTTTCTTTCTCTCTCTCCCTCTCTCTCTCTCTCTCTCTCTCTCTCTCTCTCTATATATATATATATATATATATATATATATATATATATATATATATATATATATTAGGGTGGTCCAAAAACAAATGCAAAAAATCAACTTGTTCAAAATAATTCTCCACAAGGCTCTTATTTTGTTCTCTAGTTATAAGTTACTTACCTGCTAAATTTCAATCCTATTACTCAATATTTACAGGTCGCACCATTATAAATTTTTTTGTTCATATAATATTACCAATGATCTAATACTAGACTTTTTGGGAAGTATACATGGGCCTTTTCCAAAAATATAGCATATGGCCACCCCCGTAGTTGTCATCCGTAAAATTAAGTTGAATGTACAGTGTACTTAAAAATATTAGGTAGGTAATGGGTATACACCACATTATATTCATGTATACTACATTATAGGTGTCAATACTAAAATATAATTTAATGCAATCGCTGTGCTAACAACTGGATAGATATAAGTTCATAGCTTTCAATATGATCACTAGATGGTGACAGGAAAAGTAATAGTCAATGAAGCTCCACTTGCCAACCGAGCCCCTGTCAATGGCATTAACTATTGTTAGTTCTAGAAACTTACCCAGACAAATCTATGTCCAGTAATGCATATACATGATTTTCAAGACTTCTCTGCTTTTTGTCTGAGCATTTATCAGGATTAGCACTTCTTGATGACAGAGTATCAGAAGAAACAAAGGTAAAGATGGTCCAAAGTATGCATCGGCCAGCGTTAATGAACATTATACGACGATTTAAGCGAATAAGGAAACCCGAAGAACTTACTTTGGAGATCTAGTAACAGAGAAAACACAGTCGATATCTGATGTAATATTGGAAAAAGGCAAAGAGTATCCTCAGTCTGTTCCGAAATAAACTTCAAAAGATTTTCGAGGTAATCCTTTTTTCCAAGAATTTTGCCAATTATCAAAACAAATGGCTGTGGTGGATGATGTACCTGAAAGAAGAAAATGTTTCATCGAGAAGTATAATGAAGCCTTAACAAAAGATGAGGAACAGAAGCATTTTATTCTTCGAGTGGTTGAAAACCATCATACGAATTTTCCTGCTCCAATGAAGAAAGTGTTTCTGTAAATTAAGAATACAAATAGTGACATTTATCTAAAACTTTTGACAACTGAAAAAAGATAATACCGGAGCGGCATGTAAATATGACTTAATTTTGCTGAAATTTCGTTCGTTCTTTGTATACGTCAGAAGGAATCAAATAAACCTTGAGGACGCCCGACCACTGTTAGCTTTGTGTTTGGATCACTCTAATATATATATATATATATATATATATATATATATATATATATATATATATATATATATATATATATATAGATAGATAGATAGATAGATAGATAGATAGATATAGTAGTTTGTACAAAAGAGCGTAAATCGTTACAAAGTGGTGAAGAATGTGGGTCAAAAGGGAAAATGACTCCGCAAGTGGAAAAAGTGACTAGGCTGCTTTCGCGAACTCCAGCCTTAACATTGTGAAAGCAAAATTAAAGCAACGTGCTACGATGTGTCGTGTGTAACTATTAGAAAGCATCTCCGGGCTTGCAACGTTAAATATCCAGCTACACAGAAGAAAGCTTTCTTAAGTGAAAAGCAGTCACGAAATGACTGGCATGGCTAAAGGACAACTTGGACCGAGAGAGGGACAAAGTAATTTTAACCGATGAATCTTCTCTGTGGGGTTATGTAAGCAGATAGTAGAACTAGTCAGCTGCCGATGACAGGTTGGTTCAACGGACAGTGAAACATCATATACAGCTGTTCATTTGGGGGTGATTCTCCTAATTGGGTTTCGGCACGTTTGAAATGTTTAACGTTTCGTTAAATGCACGTAAGATGTTACGAACTATCAAAGATGTTTGCAACCGACTGTCAAGCTTTGGATCATCGAGAAAAATTTAGATTGGATGCTGCAGGAGGACAATATCCTAAGCACCGCAGAAAGCCCTGGAGCAACTGGGAAAGGGAGAGAGATGTGCAGATACTGGATTCGCTTTCACAGTCGCCTGACACTAATTCCATTGAAAATGTCAAGTCATATCAAGCTGAAGCTTCAAGGCATGCGGGTATTCACTTTAACAGAGATTTCAGCGCAAATTCGACGCATTTGGAGGTATCTTCAACGCGAATATGATGAAAACATGGTTGCAAGCTTGCCTTGGAGATGCCAAGCCATTATCAACGCTGCGGGGGACTGGTCACGTTATTAATTGTACACTTATGTCCAAATTACTGTTGCATGTCTATAAATATATTGTTGTAAGAATATAATTTGATAACGAATTCGCCCGGTGTTTCTTATAATGTTAGCATGTGTCTAATCGGCAAAGACATGTATATGGCAAATTTCAAGTCAAAAGAGCAGTAAATAAGAACAATAAAACGAAAATAAAACTTTTTTGTTTATTTACCAATACTTTCTTACACTCATTCTAATTATCGTATTTATTATTCTTTTCTTTGAAATTTACCACAAATATACATTTCCCGATTATACACATAGTATCAGTACTAAAATTTTCCTGGAAAATCATTATCAAATTATATTCATAGAAGAAGACAGTTATAGATATGCGACAATTATTTTGGATATGAGTGTACGTGCATTTTTCTTTGTGCATATGTGATGTATGTATATTTTCTCATTTACTGTTAGATACATTTTTATCCTAATTAACTTGACCTCACTCTTACTCTACAGACTGTAAATACTATACAGTTAATATTTTGGGGAGTGAAATTCAGATATGATCAAGTTAGCTCATTCTCGCTTAGTAGTAAGTTAACTTTTCATTATTGAAAATTCAAATAGAAGTCTCCATTTTCTGTTGCAGATTCAGATACGACGAAAAATAAGCACATCTTATTAGAAAATGCTCTATTTATGATAATTGGTGCTCAGTAAAAACTAGTTTCACTATGTTGAGTTGATTTTAGTTTAGCGTCCCTTTCAGCAGCGAGGCTATATGAGACGTGGACCTACTGATTAACGTGGAATCCGAACCACATGAGCTCCCGCCGGAAGTTTCACTATGTGTCTTCAAATTGGTAGGCTTGTTGTGTCATGGAACTTGTCTTGGTCATCTTTGTTTTTAATTTTATCTCATAGTTGTGCTAAGCATAGACTTAAAAATAATCTGTTCTGGTAATATTCACATCAGCGACCTCCAAAATTTACGGATTTGGATCTAAAATCTATTAGTTTCGATCACTTTTTGCTACATTCCATTACCCTTAGTGCTATATGACTACAAGCCACATGTCTATATTAACTTCTTTTCAAGATTAGCTCTGGTATTCGAGTTCCATCTTTCTAAATGGGAGACTCGTGTGAAAATCTCCTTTCGGCATAACTTTATATCATCTCTTTCTCTTCCTCCTCCTTCTAAGGAAGGTTTCGTATCAACAATTCTAAACAGCTTAAAATCCCCTCCATACATTTACTTAGAAGTACGCCAAACAAAAGATGCAAATTTCAACACTAGGCAAACAAACTAAAAACATTTACTTATATAAACGGGATTAACTGCCTATTTTCTTTTGTGTTCACCTCCTCATCCATTTGAATTTCCATCAATTATTTCAAATATCCTACGGTATTTTTCAGACAGGTATGTTTTCATTAAAATTACTTAGAAGTACGTCAACAAAACGAGTTAGATTTGTGTACTGGACAACCAAACAAACATATAGAAGTATATATAACGGTAACCAAGAAAGTTCAGTCTCTTTCTGTGGTGTTATGTGTTCAAATGACCCTCACACCGTGAGTTGAATGCGAATGTAGATAATGTGAATGTCAGTTGTTGGTGTGGGTATATCCAACATACCACTAGGTTGTGACACCTCGGAAGGACAGAGTGAACATGGAAGCTCCAGAGAGTGTCAGAAGGGCGTGTATTCTCTACGAGTTCAAACTAGGGTCAAATGCCACTGCAACAGGCCGGAAGATATACCAGGACTTTGGTAATGGTGTCGAGACTGCACGAACAGCGCAGTGGTGGTCTGACAATTTTAAGGACAGTTGCAAAGCACTCGAAAACGCACAACTTGCCGGAAGACCAACGCAGGATGTCTTCAGACAGCACTTGAGACGCATAAAGGCAAGATATTTGACAAACCGGGACTACAATTCAGTGTGAGTGAAGGAAGCATTCAGCAGCACCTCCATCAATTTGGAAAACCTACATACTTAGGTCGATTTGTCCACATGATTTGACTTTGGGCCAGAAGGTAATCTGTCTTTCTTTGCTGTCTCATCTGAAGAGGGATCAATTTCTAGACAGGGTGTTAACATACGATGAGAAGTGGGTCCCGTACCAAGCTCCACGGCTCCATCGTCATTGGTTTGCATCCCATGAACCAGTTCCAAAATAGCAAAAACCAACAGTGTACCTGAAGAAAGTCCTCCCTTGTGTTTGGTGAGCTGCTCGCGTTATCGTATATCGGGAACTGCTACCAGAGCATCAGTACAATTGTGTAGTATTAGCAGTTGAACCGTGCTCAGGATTACTCAAAAATCTTATGCCAGCACTTATGAATCGAAAAGATGTCCTCCTGTTACAGGATAACGATGAACCTCACATGGCTAGGATGACCCGCGCTCCTTCCACGACTTGGATGGGAAACACTATTGCATCCACCATACTTCCCGGAGATTGCAGCATCGGATTATCACCTTTCCTATTAATTGGACAATCACCTTAGAGGATACCAGTTCAAATCCTTAGTAGAAGTTCAAATACCTTCTTCTCCTTGATATCTAATTCGCTTCACGGTCAACGAAATTCTAAGGCGATGGAATCCATGGCCTTTCATAATATTGGCAGAAGGCTGTCGATGTTGATGGGGACTATATTTTTTATCTTTCGGGTACGTCTTAAGTGACATATCGATGTTCGGGGGTGCTGGTTGAAAAAGCGGCAGAACTTATTTGGTTACGTTTATAAAAACAAAGATTATCTTACTATGTTTCTCTAAAATGTGAATGTTTCAAGACAATTGCTAAAAGCAAACAAACAAAGAAACTACAATTTCTCCGTTCACTGAGTCAGAGTAACGTTATGTTGAGGAGTGACGTCCATTTATTGATACATTAGAAGAAAAAAAGAGAAAGGTTAAAGAATACAAGCTAGTGATGGTTCCAACGTTTTTCAAACTAGAGAAGGTGGTACGGACAAGAACAAGACATGCATCTTTCAACTAAAGCTTTAGCATACAAGAGAACAGGATTTATTAAATTGACAATGAAACATACGAACAATCAAGAAATCTTCTTGAAGATTATGTGTGGGCAATGAACTGCGTTTTATGTACTGTAGAATTACTGAGGAAATAACGTAAAGAAATTAAAGTTCTTTTATGTATGATTTTTATCACATTATTAATCACTTAATATATTCGATTACAATTTTACATTAATGATGTGTGATAGTTTACATAATAATTTTAATTTTTTATCGAAGGCACTGAGCTACGTGTGATACATTCATAATGCAGGGACGTCGTCTACTACACAAAGATAAAAGTGTCAGCAAATCACGATTTTCCTTAATATCAGGAACCACCATTGACCAATAGCTGAATAGAATAGTCAATAAGTTTACACACACCAACACGTTTCTTTCCAATTGATTGAATCTGAGCTTGAACGTCAATTTTACTTAATTGATTCGCTTCATCTTGCTGAATACAACTCAATAATGAATACCATTTCAAATCTTACACGACACAGAAGGCACTGAGCTAAGACATCATTTTAAAATTACTGTCATAATTTGGAGTTAAAATTATCACATTGAAATATTAAATACAAGCTTTCGGATTCAAAAGAAATTATATCTGTTAGGAATTTCTTTGCGAAAAAATGCTGCAGTTCTGCGCTTGCAGTTGAGAGTTTATGAACTACTATTATAGATATCAGCATCCACTTGTCACGTTATACAATAAATGAAAGTATTTATAATTATCAAATAATGCCAGATAAAGAATAATTAAGAAAGCCATTCAAATAAATTTCTGCTATAGTTGTATCAGAAGAAAAGCAATTTTGTTCTAGGATAAACGTTTTTAAGGAATCTATTTATTTTACGTTAAATCATTTTCATTCATCTAATGGAATCAGCTGTTATAGCAAAAACACGAAGACACTTTGACAATCAACACACATCAATGAATAAACGGAAAAATAAAAGAAAAATTACTGACTGTTCCTTCTACTGCTGTCAATATCAAAGTTCATAACGAGTCCCTTAGAATTACTACTTACAGAACATTCAACTATGCAGGGTATTAATGACTGAAGAGGTGATTCCTCTCATCAAAATAAGGAAAAGCGTTCATGTGGGCCTGCGGTCACAACTGAATAGTTCCAAAGCTAGCGCTGTCCAAAATTCTGAGAAATTGAACTTTGGAGGTGAATATTTACAAAACGATTGTTCATTAAGCTCAGCGGCATGTTTCTATCTAAGAATTGTAACCTACTCTATCCAAAAATTTATGATTCCGAATCATTTAGTATCGGAATAACAGAGTCCCAAAGGAAACGGAAAGTCCCGGATATTCCGCTAGGAAAGACGAGTATCATTTATGACAGATGGAATGACGTTCCAAGGAGTAACAAAAAGACGTTGTCCGACCATTCATATTTGAACGGAGGCAAGATTACAAAGGTTACTTTGGTGTGGTTGGTGATTCCATATTACAGAAAGATTGAAAAGTCTAGAGGATAAAATAAAATTTAATATAATCATTACGTATACTGGTTCATAATCTTCAATAATGACCTATGTGCTACAGGAGACCGCCGTTAATAATATTTCATAATTTAGAAGGAATTTGTTCAATTATTATTTTTCAGAAAATGGGAATACACACCGCAGAAAAGAAAGGAAAGGAGGAAAGAAATGTTATTAACCATAAACCCATTCTATCACGGAACTAAAATGGGTGCACCCTGTCACTGACTTAAAACTAATCCTCTTTCTCCGTCACAAGTACTGAACAACAGGTTGCTGACAACGCATGGAAGGTGAGGTGAGGGTACCTAAAACCAACAATACTGCTTACGTGTCAAAAGGAGTGAAAAGTCACTTTAAGAAAGTAGATGTCTCAAGAAAGAGTTCGTATTTTACTCTCCCACATTTGTTTTAAACAAATTAACATTCCATAATGTTGTCGCATAGTATAAAGGAGGCGGGTGATTAAAGATGTATAAAAAGATTTGAATAAATGAAATTATGTTATACAATGGAAGAACCGCAAGGGAACTCATGGATACGCTGCAAATTTCGGTCTTTAACATGTAAAGTTCCTCGGCCATGTGGGTCCCGTTCTAGGTAGTAATAAGAAAGATGACACACGGTATTGCTAGGCAGAAACAGCAGTGACAATGTCATTGAGCGGATCAGAGATGACACATGTCAGTAAACAATAGTACAATCTACACTGAAAGTAAGCTCCCTTCTTTTATCTTCTCTTGACATGTTTGATGTATGAACACAAAAGATTATCACAGGGAAAGTAGAAAAAATTGCAATTAAATTGAAAACTAGTTGTTTACTGCGTTCTCACAATTGCCACAACAGATAAATAATAGGCGATTGCCACAACGCCTTGCAATCAAGGGATCCCAGCCTCGATTTCTAGGGTCGCAACTGGTTCGAAGCCACTGTATATGTAGGTGTACGGAGAAAGGCTATAAAACATTAACATTGCGAGTACACTAACAAACATACGAAAATCAAGACAGCAGTATGCCTCTTGCTTCACCATGTTGAATGCAGCTGTGATGGGTCATACTGAAATGACGGATTATAAGTATGAAACCCCCAATGCTTACCTTACCATTTACATTCCAGTGTTGTCACACGTAACGGTCACATATATGAAAATACACAGATGAACAAAGAGTATTTCGAGGTAAAGTGGAAAAACTGTGGTGGCCGTCAAGTCCTGGGTTCTCCGACTATCGTGCAGCGGCATCATTTCGTATTTTGCTTGGAAGTCAAGTCCTTCAGCGACACAACTGTTTCAAGATTTGCATTAGAATATTAGTAGACAAGTGATGAAGTATATGTATTTCTGAAACTTATTAGCGATAGTTGCTCCCTTATTCCCCAAGAAACGTCCTTCTATCCTGCTGAAAGTTACAAAAGTAATAGACCTTTTATGAGATTGGCTTTGCATGTCCGATATCTGCGAGATGTTCGTACAAACCCAAATTCCTCTTATCCTCAAATCGTAATACCATGGAAAAATTGTGTACTTGAGGGATAAAAAGGAATAAAGAAAGAAATGGGTAGAAATCTTCCGGGCCTCCATGTGTTCTAAAGTTTGCCGAAATGTGGAAAAAATTACATTTCTAGATAATGTTTAACATTTTAAAGTTACCCTCTTCCAGAATGCAAAGCGCAGATTTTGATTTTTCGAACGACAAAATCTAGTCCTTTAATATTATTTAATTTATCAACATCTCATCATGCATTGTTTTCGAATGTACATATATACTTCACTAGACCATAAATTTCGTAGAAATTTAGTGGCAAAGAAATGGCTACAAAAACTATTGGAATTAAGTAATGTTTCTTGGAGGAAAATTATATTTTGAGACTGTACTCATTTGTGTCCAGAATAATATCAACATACATGATAGGTGTTCTACGTTATATATTGACTTAATACTTTCTTTACGTGTATTACAAATCATCTATTATTTTTATCTCTTAATTCTAATTCATTACTATAAAAGAGGTTATTATTGTTGTAGCCTTAATGCCGTGGTAGCAGACCGTCCATATTACGACGGGAATTAACACTCAAAATCATTTCTACCCTCTAGCTCTTCGATACTCAGGATCAATTCTGCTAATTTTACTTCAGCTACACCTGTCTGTTACATCTCGGTAATCGTCACAGCAAATCCGATAATGAGGTATTGTTTTCAAATATATTATACTCAAGCTCACGTTTCTGCGCTACTTCAAATCTAGGAAAACGTATTAACGTAAGAAAGGTCTTGTAAAACCCTCACATGCTTTGATATCACTTTGTGGCCTCTAAAACATGCCCTAGATTTATTCAGTAATCGACGATGTACAATTATAAGTGTGTTCTTCCCAGTCAAATTGAAAAGATCATAAAACGTATTCAACTTACTTAAGACGTTTTTCGCGTGTACATTAAATTGACTTCCAAACTTCGAAATCTCTTTAAATGTTGCTACTTGTTATTGCCTTGTTTTCGCATCCCCGACTGTTGAAACCTTTTACTCTTTACCAGTTTGTTTCAATCACTAATAGACTTCAATTCTTCTTTACTTAAAATGGATGGATATTGTAAGACGTATTTGCCATAAAAATATCTTACCGGTTTTGTTCTCAGTGAGTTTTCACTTCTGAATGATATGATTTTATCCATGTGACAAGTATACTATAAAATGTGTGAGAAGTATACAGCCTATTTCTCATGATCACACTGCTAAGATGTGAAGTGTACATACTGATCACAATTTTCATCGTAATACTAACTATAGGTCTCAAAGTAGTTAGGCTTAGAGTGAACTTTTGTACGGTTTCTCAGTGTTGTCATTAATAGTTGAATTCCACACTTTAACTTCGTCATATTTTCTGCAATGTTTTGGGTGTGTTCCTTTACTTCTTTCTACAAACTACCTATTCTATTATGTTTTTTTTATTTTTAGAATTGCTGACTCTTTGTTCTTTGAAGTAGTTATTAACACTGTATTCGCCTTATTCTACCCATTTATTAAATGTTCCGTTCTTTATTCGATCAGATTCAGTCTTTGTTCTTTTCTTTTTGCTTAGCAACGATAGTTATATACTTTTTTCTGTACGTTTGCAAGAACCACATTCACCACCTGTCTGATTTTGTTCTTCAAATCATTCCCCAGTATGTCCATTCTCCCTTGCATATTGCTTATCCCTAGTGTGAAATTCTTTATCTGGTACATAATCATGCAAAACACATTTTTGCTACTGCAAACTGTGGTATTAACTACAACATACGTAAATCGGTATATCAAATGTAACTTAAAGAACTTAAAATTAAATCATATAAGAGCACAAATAAAATTCTAATTCAGAAAATATAATTTGCTGCGTTAAAATAAAGGTGTGTGGAATGAATGCAGTGTCTTTGTACTCAGTTTTGAACAATTTCCTTTTCGTTTTAGAATAATCAGATATCTCAAAACTTCTAACATTGACAAGAATGTTAGTTACGGCTTAGGAGATAATAGATGATGCAGCAGTCGTATTATTACTTTCATTGTGTGATTGGATTAGTTACTCCTATATAAAACTAGTATTTCCTTACTCGGTCTTTTAACTTTATTAAGACAATTCATCCAAAACCATGAGTCTGTCTTCTGTAGCACATAGATCGTGATTGTAAGTCATGATTGAGCAGCAGTAATAGTTTTATTTAATTTCATTTTACATGCTACATTCATTTCTTTTTGTTGTTATTCCATCACTAACAACACATTAAATTAACCTTCGCCTTCTTGCTTCTGTTCAAATATTAATGGTCTATCAATGACTTTTTGTTACCCCTTGGACGTCATACCATCTGTCACGAATTAAATTCATCCGTTCGAATATCCGAGACTTTCCACTTACTTTGGGGACTCTGATGTTCTGATACTGAATCATGCATTCTTGGATAGAACAGATTACAAGCCTAATGTAATAACCCGCAGCTTAATCTCAATCAATAATAGTTTTGTAAATATTCTCCTGCAAAGTTCATTTTTACGATTTTGGACAATCCTAACTCTGAAACTATTCGTGACGGCTGACCCATATGGTCTTATTTTGTACGCAAATATTTCTATGGACTTTTCTTGAAAAAAATCACTATAGATACTTGGATATTAATGCACCATTATTCAGTTTTTTTTATCATGATCAACGAAATCATTTCTCGTTTAAAATTAATGACCTATTAGTTTCATAATGTATTTTTCTTACACCACACTGAATACATGAAAAATGAATATAGTGCTATACGTACTAACGATCCCATTGCACAAGAATGGTGTATAAAGATACAAAATTCCTAGGTTTTGAACATCCTAAGGGCAGATTATTTACACGTTGAGTAGAAAAGATAAAAATTACATAAATATTACCAGATAGACTTTTGTTAGATAAAACTTCAAAAGAATTTCCTCGCTTCTATAAAAATTAAAGGTACACTATACTCTTCCTTATTTATATTTCCCCATTTTTATATCTAAAGGTTTTTTCTCAGGAATACAGTTTTTTTTACAAACAGATTAATTCCTGTAGTATGGAGGGAAAATAAATCACATAAGAGTGTTGTTAACTACTGTGATATGTACTGATAAAGACAAACAATTTCTCTCTCTTGAAGCATAGTAGTTTCTTACTTGTAAATAAAGAGGTATTAGGAGAATTGAACTAACGTATGTCTAAAATATGAAACCATAATGAAATACGTTCCTAAGTTAAGGTAAAAGATGTTTGAGAATATAAATATTGTAAAACCTAGGAGACAGCGAAAAAATAAAATAAAGGAAAAAGTATGACTGTTATAGATTTGTAGTTTGTGACTTATTTCTATTTAATTTTGTTATTTGTTTCTTATTTACTTTTTACTATAGTAATGAAATAATAATGTTAGTTACTAAGAGGACATTTTCAGTAAGAGTTAGTTCTCTCTTAAAGTCCAAAATAAAGAAGTTAGAAGTCCGAATCTTGAAGACGTATATTATTTTATTATTATATGTATAATATACAAAGTAATCATTAATATAGGGAATAGTATCCATGTTGAAGAAGTGTAAATAATTAACCAGATTTTGTACGTATATGTTATTACGTAAATTACATATACAACGAATTGAGAGTTATATAGATAATCATTATTGAGGAAAATAAAAGAATGCTTTATCGCATTTAATGTATTCAAGTATTTAATGTATTTAATGTATTTAATGTATTCAATGTATTTAATGTATTCTCTTAATAATGACACTAAAAAAAGATTATGGAATTGGTTTAATCTTATTTCCCTGTACAATGCCAATTTCAAGTCTTGCAAAACTGCGTGTTAAATCAGAAGTGTTTGAATAGTGATAGTTCTCAAAACACCATATCACCACTAATATAAAATGTGTAATTTATGAACAGGAAATGATAGAGTAAATGATATTTACCCTCTTAATTTCATCAATAATTTGAAACATAAAATCTTCAAGAACACAAAATATTTGCGTTCCTCTTAAGGGCTGTCAAATTTACAAATTTTAGCTCCATTTTATTTGTTGTTTCATAAAATTCAATAGTCTAATGAATTAGACGAGAATATGAATAGTTGGTGAAAATGAATTAAGATATTGTCGGCGGTCTCCTACAATTCAATGCAAATCAAGATGTTATATGTCCTATCGTGAGTGTGCTAGTAGCGCCGATGTTTCTGCTCTTCAAACATGAAGTTCTTGAATGAAATGAAAGGGGAGGGGTGTGTCCCGCTGGGAGATATTGATGTGAAAAAAATTGATTTTATTCATGAAAACATATCGTGAAGATAACATTAACATGACTTCATACAGAGAAGAATTTTCGCGAAACTGTAAGATTGACAAAATGTGGCGAACATCCTGCAGGGGCCAGGCATTGCCCACAGGATTGTTATACATGTTCTGAACTACAGCTAACACTGCGCCAACAGGTAATGATCGAGTAGTTCAACTAGTGCAGCGGATGATCGTTACGTTGTGCAACAGCCAAGAAGGAAGGATATTAAAATATTCAGCTCGGCTGCATAGTGTCCTATCTCGCGCTTTACAATACAAGTCGACTGCATGGTGGTGGTATCTTAGCTAGATGGTATTCTAAAATATATAGCTTTCACATCCGCAAATTAGCGTTGCTGTTTGCGGTACTGCCAAGGGCACCAGAACTGGACACTGTACTTCATTTCCACTGTAATGTGGTACTGTAATTTTTTCTTGCGTGTGTCTTTTCAGAAGTGCTGTAGGTTCAAACATAAACTTCATGAATCATAATGCGCGATCAACTCGAACAGTGCGGGAGGTCAAAAATATGAGGATATACATTTAGCTAATATACTTGCATGCCTGTTACCTTACCTCTATCCCATCCTCATATGTGAAATATTGTGGGGAGACGTCTTGCAACACAGCCAGATGTACCAACGACATTCTAGGAGTTGTCAAGAGCGCTGAATGAGGAACGAAAGAAATTCTACATCACTGCAGCACATTGCCAAACTTGTGAGCAGAATAATTACGATTCAAAGCATGCATATCTGTGGTGACACAGGTTCCTTTGGTTCGAGGAAAGGTTGTATTCGTTTCGTAACGTCTGTATGTAGTATGAGGTGCAGTGATTTCAGTATTTATTAACTTTTCTGCATAAATATATAATTTAATTATTCTAACAGCGCGTTTCTTCCCGTTCTTTCCTGTATCATACTGCAACATTACTTTCTACGTATGGAACAAGTTTCAGGAATTATACCACTTGGGAGTGACCCAGTATGCAAACCGTTCCTTATGCCTCGAGTTTTGAAAATATTTTTTCACTTTTTTCTATTAAGAACTTTTTAAATATACACATATATTACGTAATGCACCAGTTTTCTAATATTTTGATGGATGCCTACTTAGGCTTTCAACGCTGAACTACTTTCGTCTTACTTAACAATGTTTATTTAACAATTTAAAAGTTTAGTTAGTCGATTCCTTTTTTAAAAAAATAGAAGTAGCGAAAGTTTTAAGACTTGTGTGAGAGATATGTACTAATTTGTTAAATAAGATATTTTTACATTGTTGCTCAATTGACTTATTTTCTCATTTTTAATAATTACATAATTCTCATGAGGACTATATACTATGTTAAGTAAAACAAAGGTGTTATCAATAGCAATAAACCATGAACGGATAATACTCGCAATTATGATTGAAGGAACTATCATTAAAAATATATGAAATATAAACACACATATAAAATTAGTATTAGTTCAAGATTAATGTACGTACGTACCCCACATACACTGTTTCTTAAATTATGATGACCAACACAGAATAATGTGTCAAAGGGATTTTCAACTACACTTCGGCAAAGTCGTCTGGACATTACAGGAAGCGTTGTCTTTATAAGAGTATTAGATTTCTTGCCATCCTGTAAGGTATAAAATTAAAAGTTATTTAAGTGTACATTTTATGAAATTCATATCATTAAGTGTTCTATGTTAGTTAGTTTATTATTGTTGTACGTTTAATTGTCTTCATAATTAACTTAAGTATATCTTACTAAGCACAGGAATAAAGAGTAATATTTTATTTATGTAGGATACAAATTGCTTGGAATTTACACATATATTGCTATTAATTCTACTAATGTGGTTAATGAGAGTATAACAGTATTTGGATTCTGTTTACTTCTAATTATTATGCTATCAGTATTGTATGTTACAGATAAGTTAGTTGAGTTTTTGAATAGTAAAAAGTTATGTTAAATATTAGATCACTTTTCACCTGCTAAATTATGTAAAATGCTTTAAGAGTCACTTAACACTAAAATCCCTCAGTTTTTTTAGCCTCTTAGTCTGTTGTTGGCAAGAAATTGACCAATGAGTTTTTGCTAAAATAAAGTGATTTTGCTTCTTTTTCTAAATTATTTGATACAACTTAATAAATATTTTATTGTGACACAATAGTACATTCATTACATACACACGTAATATAAAAAAACTTACAAAATTTTGCAGATATAATCTTTGAATAGTTTATTTTCCATATTTATTTAATTTAATGAACCACAAAGTGTGAAAATACAAAGTGTGGAAAGAATAAAGATATAAATACTTGAACTCTTATTCGAAACAGAAGAATAATTGGCAAACACATTTCCGCTTACATAAAATCTTTTCCAGCTATGATATGTTTGAGTCATTTGATTAGAAGACTTATTTCGTAGCATTACATTCAGAAGAGATGGGATTAGCCTTTGCAGAACTGTTTTCCTGAAAACAAAAACGTTTCCGCTTTGTTCCTAGTACATTATACTTTTACATGACGTTGGATATGTATCACAGTTCTTCAAACTTTTCCTATTACAAACGTAGTTGTAATAGTTCTTGCATCTGAAGCTCAGATTTCAATATATATATATTTCTCTCCGAAATCTCTCCGAAATATATATATTTCTCTCCGAATAATCTTGCAAACGACAACAAATTTATATTGCTGAAACAATTATGTCGAAAGGTCGCGTACATTATATGTGGATGAGTTCGGCTGAAAATTAGGGTGTAATTGTTGTCCTTTAATCAAATGTCAGAAGTTTTCTGATTAATTTTTAGTGTAACGTTATTGGATAATTCTTATCCTGCTTTCTTCACCCGAGTCGGCACTTCATACCTGGCATTATTAACAGTACAAACAAAACTAGCATTATTTTGTTTTCAATTTAAGCTAATGGCTAGAGAAAAAACACGTAAAGAAATTATTGAAGTTTTACTTTCTTCACTTTATTCCTAAAAGATTTCTTACCATATGAGACGCTAGACGGTAAAAGATGTTTTACAGTCTATATATGACCAATATCTGCCTGAACACAGAAATGCGTTGAGGATGTGTTTCCAGCGTATGTCGGTTACCATAAAATATTTGGAGAATACTTGTAGGACATTCAATGTGTAAACTGAGCAAATATGCACAGACCACAAAATAGAATATCTAAAAGTAGAATTAAAAAACCGGTTTGAGTGCAGTTACGGCCAAGTTTTTGGACAAGAGTTTCCTTAAATATACTCTTTTGCATATCACAATTTTAAAAGATTATTTACACTATCTTATTTTGATAGGTGAATATATATGCCATAAAGTTCATGCCATAAAGTTCATTTTTCCATGTTTTCGGCAGCCTATAATTCCGAAAGGAAGCATTTGTGCAGCCAGCTTGTTCTATACTTTTTGTCTTATCTTGGTATAAGGAATCACCTCCCATGCGTGTCGGTGTTGTTTTGAAACACCCTATATATAAAGGTAGCATGAAAGTTCTATCACTTTTTCACCCACCGCCTTTGAACATCGATATGTCAGCTAGTACGTACCTGCAATGTCGGAAATAGTCCCTCGTCAGCATCGACGACCTTCTAACAACTTTCGGGAAGGTCATGTACTCCATCGCGGTAGAACTTGGTGGGCAGTGATGGTATCAGATGCATTTGCACCTTTACAAAAGTGGATTTTCAAGGAATCGAACAGGCGATATTCGGACGAGGCAACGTTCGAGGATTATGGCAGATGCAATAGTGATATAATTGTGTTCGGGTCATCCTAGCTAGGGATGCATTTTAAATAAATTCGTTTCATTAAAATGTTTAATATTTAGATGACATATGAAAGAAGTTTCTTAATGACTAACATTGAGGAGAAAAATATAATCAACAACAAGTAGCACTTAAAGGCCGATAGGGATTTAAATTTCGAAACTGCCCTGTCCGGCAGAAATCAAGGGTTATTTTAAAATATCATATCTTGCTTCCTTTTTGTAGTTGAACAAAGAAATGTTGTGAAATGTATGCTAATATACTGGTGCATCAAGATAAAATTATTCAAAAGTCCCTTCTTTTTTCCTTGTCAATTTGTTGCTTCCGGTAACTAGGTGCCTCAGTTTCCAAAGTACCCTTTCATTTTCCAAAGTTTTGCCCCCAAAAGTATGAAAATATATCAAAATGGGGGATTCCAGGAGCAAGATTTATATTTGAATTTGTGCTAGGTGCACCACAGAAAGAGGGTTTTGTTTTTCTTTCAATTTGATCAACCCAACCCAACGCTGCATCACCCCTCGTAATAACAATGCTTCTCTTCCTATTTCTCCCAACTGGTATTTCAGTTGTAAGTTCGTCACGACTGCTGGAAGACAAATCTTCTTCAGATTCTTTCCATTCAATTTTTTGTATCTGTGTAAGAACCATGAAAATCTGAATCATTCATTATTTCTGCGATTACTTCATCACTTAGATGTTGTTTACGAATCGAACCACGTACCGCGGTAACCACGGCCTATAGAAACGGAGCAACCGAGAAAATACAGACAAAAGCAAAACACACACGCCAAATACTAAGACAATATACATACTGTTATAAGCTGTGTTTTCTTTGCCGTGGTTTCTTATCGGAACAAAGCAGAAACATGTTACCTCTGGGACGCCCACATGAAGGGCAAGAAACAGAAATATGAATGGAGCACGTATGTCTAAACGCAAAGGACAAATGTTTTGCCTATGACTGCATATCACGAGCGAAATCTGAGTGTTGCCATCCTGCAACACAGAAAGCAGTAGGAAATTGACTATTTTTTTAAAAAAGTCTAAAATTAAGTGTATATACCCTTTCTTTTTAAATGCCTGGACGCTCGTGAGCGTACAGCGGATTCAACGTTAGTAAAGGGGTGGACGCTCAGGATCGTCCATCGGTTTTTAAGTGCTAACTGCCTAAACACACTCACTCACTCACTCACACACACACACACACACACACACACATATATATATATATATATATATATATATATATATATATATATATATATATATATATATATATATATATATATATATAAGCAGGTAGTTGCGTTTGACAATATTTTTCTGATGAATTTCAAATACATATATTTGCTAAACATTAACCATTTTTAACGAAACAAATCTCATATAAAACGTTATTTCGTACTGCGTTTATATATAAATTCATCAACCAAAATAAGATAGTGTAAAGAATAGGTAAATAATCTTTTAAAATTCCGATAGGCAAAAGTGTGTATTCACGAATAATTGGTCCAAAAACTTAGACAAGGCTGCGCTCAAACCGGTGTTTTATGCAAGTTATAAAAAGCCTTACCAGGGATGGGTCCGAAAAAGGCACTCGAGTTGCCGAGCGATATGTATCAAATATGAAAGGTGGCGTGAAATTATGTTCATATGCAAAATTTATAGCGGCTGAGGGCAACATGGAAAAGCAGGAGAGCCGGAAGAAATATGGCCGACCGTAAGACCCAGCAACAGAGAAAACTAATGAATCACGTGTGCCGCGCGTGAATGGCTACAGAAATGAAGCTAGATATTTAGTAGTAGATGGATAAATCTGTTATATGTAATTAACATCATGTCCGCCATATTGAAAGTCAATATTTTGAATATGGATTCACAGTACTAAAGAGAAAGTGGGTCATACACCATATGAAATAGCACTAAAATTTAACCAGGAATACATTGATGTTATTAATTCTGTAGTAACTGTTGTAAGTGGAGAAGTAACATGCAAGATTGACACATTTAAACTGTGTGATATAGATATAGACTTACTAGTATGACGCAAAACCTAGACCTTGGAGAACTCTGGCTTGTATACAGACCAAAGGGAAAGTGTGTTTATATGCAGGATGGTTGCGAGTAAGGGAAAGATTGTGATTGACGACAGAGAAAGAAGAGACCAAAGGTGAGGCCGTGCGACCTATTGTGTATCCAGTTTGCAGACAGAAAATAAGCAAGAAAGCTCATTAGCTAGTATCTGTGTTATTAGTGAAGTAGTCAAGTAAGATAGAATGGTTGGTAGGAAGGTAAATGAGCCCTTGGTCGGTGAGCCACTGTTGAGGAATTGCTAGAAAATGACAAGGTATATTCTAATTCATCATTTGAAAAAGTTATTTCCTCTTCAGGGCATGAACATGAATCCCCAGGTTGTAGTGTCTATATTAGTGCTTGAGTTTACGACGTGCGACAATAATCCCTGTACAGAAAATAAAAAAAATGTAGTTATTAGTGAATATTGATACATTAGTCGAAGAATATTATTTAAACATAGATGATAGCGTGTCAGGTGAGAACAGGTCTTGTGTTTTCATCACACTCTTATAGATACTGTTCACATCAACTGTCCTTCTGTACATTTATCATTATACTTGCTTATGTAATGATATTTCTGACTTTCTTTGAGAAGAACCACGTCGTAATTGTACTTGTAAACCCCAGCCCTACTTTGTGTCAGGTATTTTAACGTGACAACAATTATTCATCTTTTATACTGCAATATTACCAGCTCTTTGCACGTGCAAATGATCTTTATATTCTCTTTCTAGATATGCATCATGTGCCAATATTATTCCGACAGATTATTCAGCAGTTTGTTCAAATAACCTCTCGCGACTTTCTTGCATGTTACTTCTCAACTCCCAATAAAGTTACCACAAAATGGTTAATACCAATGAATTTCTGAGAAAATTTCAGTGCTACATCATATGCTACGTGACCCACTTTCTCTTTTACATTGTGAATCCAAATTCAAGATGTCCACTCAATATAGCGGTCATGATGTTAATTACAGATATAGCAGATTTATTTATTTATTTATTTATTTATGACTTCTTTTACGTGGCGAAGTTAAGGCTGTGCAGCCATCTCCGAGCACTTAACCACGTGCATACATTTTTTTTTTTAAAAAAAAAGCACCAATATATAGAAAATATTAACACTTAGCACTTGACCTTAATTTCAGTAGCCATTCACGCGTAGAACGAAAGACTCCTTAGCTTTGTTTTGCTGGAAACTGCGGTCGGCCATATTTCTTCCGGCTCTCCTGGTTTTCCACGTTGCCCTCAGTGCCTATAAATTTGCATATGAGCATAGTTTCACTATCTCTTTCATATCTGATACATATCGTTCGGCAACTTGAGTGCCCCATTCAGACCCTACCCTGGTTAGCGATAATTACTTTGATCATGATATGGCTTCTTTTAAAAATATAAATTTGGATTTAATTGAGATTTTGAATGAAATGACAAACATAAATAGTGTAAAAAGGTAGGTAGAAAGTGTATATATCTTTATTAAAAGCCGTGAATGGATCGAAGGTTAAAGCTACTACTATTAGCAACGAAGAGGTAATAACACTTCGAATTATTTGTAATAATGTTCATTAAACTAAGTCATAAAATTAAAAATCGATATACATTTTAAAAGTAGTAATATTTAAAAGTTAATTACTGATTATAAAAGAAGCGATAAATAAATTTATTAATATCTTACGGCTTTTGTGGACTGTCACCAGCGTTGCAAATACAATTATTCTGCATGATTCTTTCAGACAAGTGTGATTACACATTGCCGGAGTAAATGTAACAGTGGCAACATTTGACTGTATGGTGTAGGACATTTCCAAACCCTTAATATATAATTTGGAATAAACTACAAAGCAGTTTCCAATTATTTCATTTTGTAAAACAACTGACTAAATTCTAACTAAATATCTCTCATTTTATTACTGCCATATTAAGACTTTCTACTTACCTTTCAAATATATTAGTAAACTTGGTGCAAACACTCTTATCCTATTTCGGTCAAGTTTCTCAGGTTAATAGTATCATTAATATTCCGAATGTGTTTTTTGAGACACTCATATTCATTACAAACAATGGTCTGTTCCCTTCAAAAATAACTTAATTACGAGGTTTGTCAGAAGCGTAAAGATAAAAATGTAAAATAAGGCAAGAAATGTATGGATAGAGAGATTGAGGCTTAGTAATCAATATCATTGTTGTTGTAAACATGTCTAAAACAAAAATATTCTTTATTAATGTTGGAAATGAGATTGGTTTGTTAGGAGATTTTGGTTCTATGACTGATGATCAAGGAGGCTCTAGTAGAGACATGCGAGTGACTCCATTGAGATGTGTACTGATTGGAGGCGAGCGATGTCAAAAGTAAAGTCGATTTTGCGTGGGTACATTAGCTTCTCTTTTTACTGAGTGGCACCAGGAAATGTTATACAATATGTCCACATATTTTGTCTTTCATCGTTCTTCCGAAAGGTATGGATTATATTAGTAGAAGGCAATACTGATTCGAGAAAGTTGGTAACATTAGCTACGGGATTAAAAATGAGGATTTAAGATTTGATTTTTTTTAAAGAGCTCTTTGCTACCAATGCATTGACTGCAGTTTGGGTGATAAAACTCCAAGATCTAGGCACCTCGTATTATGGAGTAAGGAATACTTTTTTCTGTGATGCGCGTGAGAAATTCGAGTTTCTATCTCATTCATTTGATTATGTGATCTTCAGTCAACTTTTTCGTGTCTAGAATGCATATATTTTTTTTATACTAACCCAATCACACCTTCATGTATTGGTTCTTGAAATGACAGAAAACATCTCTCAAAATTCTCTAATTTCATCCAACTAATGGCATGCATTACTCCTACAATAATGAGTAATTTGGTCGTCAGTGATCGCCCATGTCTTTTGCCTATGTCTTTATAGCAAATATGATACAAAATTTCTGCGAAAACATGGCACAACTTTGCAACATTTCCCCTATTCTGTTCAAGTACACATAAGCTATCTATCATTGGACCACCAATCGAACTTTCCAAGAGCTTGAAAAACCTGATCATGCTGCGCGCTTACACCTGGCGGAATTGATACTAGTACTGCCATTTACAATGAGATCTACTCACACAAAAGTCAGTATAGCACTGACTTATTACTCTGCATCCCAGTTGTACGGATAATGCTTACTGCGAGTATTCCCAAATCTGATGCACATTGTATCCTAACTTACAAATATGTATGTATATTTATTTTACTGATAACTCTTACATTTTGGAAGTATTTTACTTGTGAAAGGAGACATATTTATATAAGATTTGTATTTATTTTATAAAATTAATTAACCACTAGTAAAAAAAATCACATTACCGCAGTTATTCCCCATCCTACCAACGTTACATTGTAACGGAAAGGTATATCTTCTCCTTCATACAGTACTGCTGGTTGTACTCTATGATCGCTAAAATTAAACTCTGGATCAACCTAAAAGAATATACGGTTATTAAATCGAATATGATATTTAGAGTTGACCAATAAAGAACTTTGTTCTAATTTAAATTGAGTATTTCATATCGTTATATAAATATATTATTTGTGGATAAAGAAAGTTATATTAGATGTATTCTTTATTGGGTTGTTACTTTTTATTCATTATCTTTTTTTTGGAATTGTGAATCTAGCTGTATAAACTTTAGAGTAAAGGTTTAGTCAAGAAACTGCTCTTTCGTGTAGTTTATATTACGTATATTACATTAATAGTTGTAAGTACTGGTTCATGGTAAATACTAGAGTAGAGATAATATACGCTTGAATCTTAATATAGAAAACAAAATTAAACCCTCGGAATTAAGGTGTATAACAAACGTATTGTCAATTAGAATTCCTTCCAATGCATCCTTAATTCTATGCTGCGCATAAAGTTCCTTAGAAAGATACAATAGGTATACACCCACTGTGAAGTACAAGGAACTAAATGCGAATGTTATCTGTTAGTCATATGTTTGTATTATCACCCGATTTACAAAGTTTACCCAGATAGAATTTATACATGAGGCACGTTTTATACAGACAGTACTCTACCATGTGGTGCACTTTCTAGACAGATATCATGTACGTATACTTACAAGTAAACGTGCTCATCAAACAATCATGAATTTAGATATAACATAAATATTCGTAATGCACTAACCAAGATTAATAAAAATAAGAAATCTGAGCTGCATAATAAAATGACATAGGAGTTAAAATGGTTTAAAGGTATCGTTGTATTTTATGATGTATATTTTCTCGCTAGTTTTGAAGTTCTACAATCAAAAATGTTTATACTTAGACTTATACATGGCAATGAGATAGGAATAAAACAGCTAGAGTGTCTTTAGTATAAGTGAGCTTTTATTTAAAGAAATTCATACCACAATAGATGACTTGTAATCCCCATTGTGAGTCAGAAATAAGAAGTCAGATAAGAAAGCTTGTGCTATGTCAACACTCCTCTCATAGGAAGCAGACTTTATAAAAACAACTGTGCCACATCCATTAAACTTTTGTTTCCAATGCAAATAAGTAAAATAAGCAAAATAAATAAAATAATAAAATAAGTAATAAAATACAAGGTCCAACTTTTTGTAAAAGTATTCTATGTTGTAGCAAACGAAATAAATTAGGCGCAGTGCAGAAAGTTTATGGAAAGAAAATTACTGAAATTTGAGAAACTAGTCGCAGTAGCAGATGTTTTCGTACTACTGTAAAATCATTACATCAGTATGTATATGATGAATGATTTGTACGGTGAGACGAATGGGCATCCTGATGCTGGATTTAAATACTATATCGAACTAGAATGACATTTGATAGCTTTTAAGTGAATCTATAGGAGTATGATGTATCAGTTCCTATCTTTATTCACAGAACAAAATTAAGACAAAAATTGAAATGGTTTACAGAAAGACCGCAAGTAGTTGAATGAATTTATCAAGTGTCCTGTTTTTATATTTGCCGAGTTCATTCCAAACTATTTCATGTTGAAGGATCGTTAGGACTTGGTACTTAGAATTAAATGTTAAAACGCATGGGAGCGTTGAGAGCGCATGAAAGTGTCCTCAATAAATGCGTATTGTTTCAGGAACTGTTTCACTTTTCTATCTGTCCATAAGTTTAATAACTAAATTATATTGAATATTCATGCATATTATCCAATCTGTATACAGTATATAATCGGTTACATTTTTGTAAAAAAAAAAAAATAAGAAGAAGAAAAAGATCCCTTCAGTGCCCATTATATTTTTACACAATTTTCTCTATTGATGTCTTACCATTTCAACGATCTCGTAGTAAAACACTTCTGTGTTCTTTGTACAGAGTGTCGAGGTTGTAGGAGAGCATTCAGCATAAAACAACAAATTTACTTTCAAAATCATATAACCCATGGCCATCCAGTTCTTAGTAAATTTACTTACTTATGAGGTTGTCTGTAATTTTAAGATCTCTAGTTTCGTGGAAAGTTTCAAATGACCATTTTAGAAGGTAAAAATAACTAATATTTTCTTTAATGTTCTCGAGGTTGTCCAAAACATTTATCTTCAGTACTATGATTTTAAACTGATTTTTATATAGATACGTTCTAAGTGATATCAGCGCATGGGTGTAGTTGCACCATCCTCGATTGTGCTCGTGTTTTGGCATATTACGAGGTAAACTCACATTCAACAAACTATAACTACGAATATTTTAATGTATGCGTGTTTAGAGCATTTTTCATTTGTCCAATGCCCACAATCTCGGAAACCGTGAACCCTCAGCATCTGCCACTTTTCATTTCAACACCTCTCTTGATACCTCATAACATACCTAAACACGAGCAAAATCAAAGACGGTGCAACTACAACATTTTTCAAAATTGACAGATTTCGGTTGGAATGCATCTATAATAATAATAATAATAATAATAATAATAATAATAATAATAATAATAATAATAATAATGAATAGCTGGGAATGGTAGAAAACCCAGTAATGTTAACAAAATTCAAAAGTTTTATGTAATGTATACCAGAAGGAGGTTGAAAATGTCCAGAGACGATAAAGAAACTTCAGTGAGATAAAAATGAAAAAAATAGTATATGAGCATACTGTACCTGACAAACTTGTGTATATTTTATTAGATATTTAAAACCAGAGACCTTATTTGAAACGAGTAAAACGATTCAAAAATATAATTAAATCGCTACAAGTCAACTGAACAATTCATAAACATGGAATAGTATTTGTATACAACTTGTAATAAACCAAGATTATTAATTCCCTTGTGTTGTTGCAGTACAATGTCAATTTTAAGTGATTTAAATTCCCTCAATGTCCACCATTGATTACGATGTAGTTTGCTTTATATACTTCAAACCATGTAAAATAATGCACTGAATACTGTCAACACAATTTATAATCAAACGGTTTCATTAAAGTGCTTAGAAACTACACCTAGGATGGGGTCACTTAGGTTCTTGAAATGACACTTTGCTTAAATTTAAGACATGACCATAAGACAAACAACTGCGTAGTGAGGGACTTGGACGAAATAATTGAATCGGTGAGTGGGTAAACAGTGCTAATCCAAAATTAGCCATTCTGAGATAACTGGAGAAAGTAACACTGAAAATATAGAACTACACGTTGCAATGAATAACAGTACAATTTTCAAACCCTCGCAGTTTATAGCAGCTAGCTACAGTGCTGAATGAGAGAAAAGCAGTACTTGTCTTGGAATAGGAATGCTGTTTCTCTCACGTATAATCCGGCTTAAAACGAAAATACTTGATTCAATCCCAGAACTCTACCTATTTTCAGAAGCGAGCATAGAACAAAACCGAAATCACACACTTGTGCGACTTTTAATAGCTTTGCATGTGACCAAACACTATATATCATTATTTCCTTGTTCGAGAACATTCCTACCTACCTTGTAATAGAGAGTTTTGGAACTATCAAAAGGATCATAAGGAAACATGATCGAGAGTATCTACCTCAGGAATATGCTGACATGATCACTGCTCGTGAAAAGGCAAAAATATTAATGAAAACAGTCTCGCATGAGGATATAGTAAACTTGAAGGATTGGTGACCTTGTTGGTACTGTTTACAAGAAAACCACTAAATCAATAAATAAGGACAATAAGGAGACATTTACTATATCTGTGCATAGCATGTTTCTATATGAGTGCCATCCCAGGTTATGTTCAAGCATATGGTTTCCTCGATGGATTTAACACTAGAACATCTAAGATGATCAAGAACAATGCCAACTAAACTTTACCTGTAAACAAAATTAACATAGAACCTGTTGTAATAAACGACATAAACTTCAAGACAAGTCAAGTTGATGAAATATGTGCCTAACGAACCATTACCATTCTACAGTTCAATATCTACTTGGAAAACCACCGAGAAGGATGAAGACGTCTAATTTTGTAACATATTGTGTTTACTAAATGTTTCAAATTTTTCAGGTATTTAAGTGATCGAATATTGATTTGTTTACTCAATACGGTTTCTCTTGATTTGTTTAATATCAAGGATGTGTAATTTATTTTCATAATATCGTTCCAATATTGTAGTTGTATTATTATCATATCCAGCAATAATTAATATTTTATTTCAAAGTTTAGCACATGTTAGAAAAACAATTAGGCAAACACGAACATTCTTATGAATATCGACTGTGATATTTGCAAACAAAAGTTATTTTTGGAAATAACTCAAAATTGCTTTCTGGACTAGTACTGTTTCTTCACTCACTGATTCAGGTTATGTAATGGATTATTGTATCCTTTGGCAAAGATTTTACCTTAAGGAAATACTAGAGTCATCCTGAGTACTGAACAATCTAGATTAATTTTTTTTTACTAATGTTTATTCTCTAAACATTACATACTTGTGAAATGATTTTGTTATTCAAAATACTACTTTATTATAAAAACAATCATATATGAATAAAAATATAGTTTTTTAAACAGTTACAAGCAGAACCATTTCAAAGTACCTTCTTTCTAAGTTTTTTAGAACATGTTTAGCACATGTTAGAAAAACAATTAGGCAAACACGAACATTCTTATGAATATCGACTATGACATTTGCAAACAAAAGTTATTTTTGGAAATAATTCAAAATTGCTTTCTGGACTAGTACTGTTTCTTCACTCACTGATTCAGGTTATGTAATGGATTATTGTATCCTTTGGCAAAGATTTTACCTTAAGGAAATACTAGAGTTATCCTGAGTGCTGAACAATCTAGATTAATTTTTTTACTAATGTTTATTCTCTAAACATTACATACTTGTGAAATGATTTTGTTATTCAAAATATTACTTTATTATAAAAACAATCATATATGAATAAAAATATAGTTTTTTAAACAGTTACAAGCAGAACCATTTCAAAGTACCTTCTTTCTAAGTTTTTCAACAAATTCACATTATATAAAGGTTCTAAGAATATGTTTTCTTCACCCATTGTCACCATCTTCACCGAACTCGACCCAAGAAAATTCTTTAGCTTTTTAGCGAGCCATTGTTCAGATATCGCTAATCTAGGTCGCTCTAGAGCAGCCTAACTTATTAAGAAATTCCCTTTACGAAGAATTTCTGCATAATTGTAAAGCTATTATCAAATAAATATGTTGTAACAAATACATTGTATTATTCCGAATTTTAACGTTTCTGAACGTAATAATGTACTAACAATGAATCTAAAAAAGTTACTACCAAGAGAAACTCTACAACTTTGTTTCTAAAAAAGTGTATTGCTTGTTGTTTTGAATGAACTATTATTAAAAACAACTACTCTCTGACTAAGAACTACCTACTTCATTTCCAGAATGAAGGTATGCTAAAACAGGATAAACAATTAAAAATATGTATTTATAAACATTATTTGTGAAATATCAGAGAGGTGATATGACAGAGAACGAGTTTGAACACTGAATATTAGGACACTTTACGAAACAAAAATGTTATTTTACAATGAAGTTTCGTGATATGTTATACAATTTGCCAATGACTTGGAAACAATAAATCATAACACGGTAGGTGTGATTCTGTAATAAATATTTATCGGAACTATAAGACGTTTGATGTTAAATACGTTGTTGTTATTCTTATATCCAAGATTTCATAATCTGTTTACGAAGTACTTCTTTGATTTCATTGTTTATATTATATATTGAAAACTAGTAAAGCATAAAAATATGTTATAGAATGTACAAAGATTCTACTTAAGAAAATATTTCATTATTGTTCAAAAAGGTATAAAACATATACTAGTTTTGGTCCTTTGAGTGTGACCATTCGTTCCTGATTTCTCCTAATCCAAATAACACTAACTTATTCGTTACGATGTGATAGCTCTAGTCTGCGAAGACAGCTCTACCTTATATAGGTATATAATCAATAGCTAATTACCTGTACATTGATGAATAGCACAACAGATTACATGCATACAGGTTTTCTATAATTCCGAGTATGTCTTGTAAGGTTGTTTATGAAAAGAGTGTTCTTTTTCTAGTTGTATTAATTTCCATTTCCAACATTTTATGATTGAAGTGATGTATTCGGATACATATATTACTAAATGTAAAAATTGAATGTGTAGTACCTTAAGTAGGGCAATGTCATGTACATATGCATCATAGATTTCATAATAACAAACTTCAGTAACATCATGTTTATGTCCTTTATTTAAGTAAATGGATCCCACTTTAATTGAGTAATAAGAAGGATCATCCCTGTAACAAACAAATGTACATATATCATTGTCGAATATGAGAATCGTAAAATTCCAAAATAAATTAATATAATAAATTAATAAATTATTAAATAAATTTGGAGCTGTAGAACACATAATTTAGAACTTATAATAATTTATGTCCAGAAAACAACGATACTTTTAATAAATTACGCATGCACAAACCTTATAAAGGGTGATTCAATATGAATATATCGCAACTACTACTGCACGTAGAGCCTTCAAGCAAAAAAATATAAATAAATAAATAAATAAATAAATAAATAATAAAAAAATAAACATTACAAAATCGTATGCGTAGAATGCAATAAAAATATTAGCGAGACCAGTGGCGTATCGTGAATACTTCCAACGGGTGGCAAATACAAAATTTGAAATGGAAAGTGGTATAACTGTTGGAATCGTTCGAAAGGACATTAAATGTTATGCAACGTTTAGAAGGCAAACTTTGTCATATACTTTCCCATTTAGCCGCTAGAGGCGTTGTTGCAGACTTGTATCTGACTACCCGTAGCAGGCCTTTATCTCAGCAAATAATGCACGTAGAGCCTTCAAGCAAAAAATTGCATTATCAAATCGTATGTGCACAATTCAATAAAAATAATAGCGACACCAGTGGCGTATCGTGAATTCTCCAACGGGAGTCATCTGCAAATGGAGACAGGGGTTGGTTGTGCCTCCCTTGAAACAAGTGCACAATAGGAGAGACGTCAAGAGAAAACACGTTGTCATATTTCTTTTTCGTTGGCAGCAACACGGTGGCATTACTAGGTGAAAGTCAGATGGTGCGAGGGTGTCACCAGTCACACCAGGCGAATGCCTGGAGGATACGTGCAAACCATGCCCTAGCAAACAATCGCCGACGCCTTTGCAGGATTAACTCAGGGCCTAAGCCAAGATTAGCTCACACCTACAATGACGTAGACGCACGATGTACCTTGTGTGCGTACGTACAATATGAAATATCTCCCCAATCCGGTAGCATGTGTTTTGGGCTTGTTTGTCGTTGTTTCGAACAGCACACTCATTTATCGTTGCCAGTGATTTTGTGGTGATACTCTTGTAGATCCAATAGCTAACGCGTACATGACCTTGCTGAAATCATAGTCTATACGGCCTCGAACAGGCGATTGCTGCTATGTCAGACAGAGGAGAGAAGAAGCAATGCTGTAGCCAAAAGAGGTAACACAAGCGTGTAGAGTCCGAGAGTGATTAACCTCTGCAGTGAGTTAAAGTGATTCTTGTACTGCATAAGGTGTCGTGCATTGGGTTCTACTACCCCTGTGCATTACAAGCTCGTGACTTGACGAATTGTGAAACCTCTTTGATTGTGGTGATGTTTGAGTGATTGTAGGAGGAACTGTCTGTAGTAAATAACAATTATGCGGTATACAAATTTGGAGGCATTCCAAATGCTCATGAGTTTAGGGGAATGGCGGGAAAATTATAAGGCTGCAGATCGATTATACGCAGAACGCTATCCACAGCGACAAGCTATTTCCCACAATCTGCTGCGGAGATTAGCAGTACGATTGCGTCAGACAGGCAACATGCGTGGATGCTATTGTGTCCGGAGAAGAGTCGTACAAAATGAAGACGTTGCCATTGATGTACGTGCCGCTATTGCAGTAAATCCTCATGCATCTTCGCGGCAGATCGCACGAGATCGTGGTATCAGTCAAGCTAGTGTCCTGCGTATTCTGCGGAAATCACATTCTCTCCCGTACTACATCTCTCTGCATCAATAACTAAGTGATGCGGGCTGTAATTAACTGAGTGGTCAATCACTTAAGAGAACATCCGAATTTCATTCACTTCATTTTATGGACAGATGAAGTGAAATTCTGCAGTGATGGCAATGCGAATCTCCACAATGAACATTACTGGGAAGCGGAGAACTCTCACTGGATGAGAGAAGTCAGTCGGCAACACCGATAGCGCATTAATGTGTGTGGTGGCATTGTAAGAACTCAGGTCATTGGGCCATCGTTCTTTTGCTGGTCATTTAACAAGTGCAATGTTTCGTGATTTCTTGCGACACTATCTACATCCGCTATTTCAAAACGTACCGCTCCATATACGTCAGACGCTGTGGTTGCAATTAGATGACTGTCCAGCCCATAATGCTGCCATGTGTAGGGAAGAGCTAAATGTTCTATTTCCGCAACGCTGGATCGGAAGAGGTTCCAACCCACATTTTCCTCCGCGGTGGTCCGACCTTACCTGGATGCAGTATTTTAAGGATCTTGTGTATGTCCACCGACCAACTACAATTCGCAACATGCAAGACCCATTACAACCGCATTCCGGACGATCAACGTGGCCGAGCTGCAAGCTGTTGCTCACAATTACGTGCAGCGTAATGCTGTTCGGGGACATCACTTTGAACATTTGTGAAAGCCAGGGGGCGTCGACTAGACTCCGCAGAACGTAAGCTGCTCCTTTAGCTCTTTACTCATCTTTCTCCAATGGCTTGATTGCAACGCCTCAACTTTCTGTTCCCATGTTTTGTTCCATGCTTTGGCAACAGCACATTCGGTTCGTCTTTCTTCGTTGCAAGAAATAGTTACTCTTTCCGTTTTGTTATAGCATCGTACATTGTCCCTCATCATATTTCGTCCCATCCATTGCGCTTCTGTCCCAGCCATACGCAAACCACTCTCTTCAAATACTGCGTATGTACTCTCCCCCCGTCATGGTCTCTTTGTGACGCCATTGTTGTCTCCACTTACACGGTGTGATTCCGCGTATTTACAATAGTATATCTCGATCGATTCAGACGAGCATTTACTCTTCCCTTTGGTTCCGCATGCAGAAACCCTCGCATCATCTGACTTTGATTTCGTAATGCGATCGTGTTGCTGCCACAGAGGAAAAAATATGCCAGCATATTTCCTCTCGACGTTTCTCTCATTGTGTGCTTGTTTCAATGGAGGCGAAACCAACTCCTGTTTCCATCACAAATTTTGCAGATGACCCCAGTTGGAGATATTCACGACACGCCAGTGGTATTGCTTTTATTCTTATTGAATTGTGCACATACGGTTTGATAATGAATCTTTTTGAAGGGTCTACGTGCATTATTAACTGAGATAAAGGCCTGCTACGGGTAGTCAGATACAAGTCTGCAACAACGCCTCTAGCGGCTAAAGGGGAAAGGATATGACATCGTTTGTCCTCTAAAAGTTGCATGACAGTTAATGTTCTTTCGAACAATTCCAACAGTTATAACACTTTCCATTTCAAATTTTGAAGTTGCCCCTCGTTGGAGGTATTCACAAGACGCCACTGGTCTCGCTACTATTTTTATTGCATTCTACACATACGTGCATTTTTTTTTGTTTGAAGGCCCAACGTGCAGCATTATCTGCGATATAGGCCTGGTACGTTCTTATTGAATCACCCTATCTACATCTCTATCTCTATCTCTATCTATCTATCTATCTATCTATCTATATCTATATATATATATATATATATATATATATATATATATATATATATATATATATATATAGATCGATATATATATAACTGAGAATGTGAGTATGCATAGTAAAATGATCTGAAATTTTCTAGTTCAGTACATATCTTCATAGTACTAGACACGATGAGACATATTGTCATAATATGCAAAAGATAAGAAGTAAGTGTAATATTCATATACAATATCATATTCTTACACTTATAATAATTTTATTTCGTTCTATATGTATCGTTCTTTAAATTTTTAATTAAAGAAATCATTTGCATATATGAGTAAATGGTAGTGGATCAGTTATATTTCGCCGAAAATTTTGTGCCTCACAGATCAAAGGTCAATGTCCTTGGCCCAGGGTCAATGACCAAGGGGTACTTAGGATAACCACTTTAGATTTTGTTTTTTTCCTTCGCCCACCTCTAAATTTTGGCAGGCGTACATAGGACAAGCCCCCTTAAATTTTGGAAATTTCCAAATCTAAAAATTTGGTATGGTAGCCTAGGACCAGATATGTACTTCTATCAGTATTTGGGGTCCATCTCGTTTCATGTTATGAGTAAAAAATTGCCAAAAAGTCAACTTTCGGAGGTTTTGACCTAATTTCACCCCTTTGATGAGCTCTTATTATCTTATATGATTATATGGGCGTATACAGAGGTCCGTTAACTTTTATAAAACATGGGTACATTGGTGCACTCGTTAAAATTTTAGGAGGGGTACCTTGGCCCACCCATTAAATTTTGAAAATTGACCAATATAAACATTTGGTATAATAGTACAGGACCCTAATATATACCACTATAAATTTGGGAGGTCCAATTCGTTCCCTTTCGTAGGTGAAAAACTGCCAAATATAAACAAGAGTAATATTGTGTTTAGTTTTTTTCTCAATTTATCCCTCTGATGAGGTCCTATTACATTATATGGTTATATGAGCATGTATAGGGGTCCATTCTCTTACATAAGATATAGGTGTATTGGTGCACCCTTCTTAAAATTTGGGAGGGGTAACCAGGCCCACCCATTAAAGTTTGGAAATTGTCAAATTTAAAAACGCGAGTTAATAGTTCACGTCCCGAATAAATACCAGCATAAATTTGGATGTTTCATCTCGTTCTCTTTCATGGGTAAAAAATTGCCAAAGATTCAAATTTCGGATGTTATTCTTCCATTTTATTCCATTTGATGATGTCTTATTAGCTTATATAATTATATGGGCATGTAGAAGGGTCTATTCTATTTCTTAAGACATAGGTACACTGGTGCATCCCTTTGAAAACTTGGGATCAGTACATTAGCCCCTCTTAAATTTTGCAAATTGCCAAATTTAAGAATGCGGTTTAATATTACACCTCCCTAATAGAAACGAGTATAAATTTCGGTTGCTCATTTCCTTCCCCGGGTAAAAAATTGCCAAAAATTCAAATTGCCAAAAAAAATTCAGAGGTTATTGACCCAATTTATTATCTTTAAATGAGGGCTTCATTATATTATATGAACATATGAATGAGTTAGGGGTCCTTTTTTGTTTCTTAAAATGTAGATATATGTAAAATTTGCCAGTGGTACATTGATCCACCCCTTAAAGTCTAGAAATTGCCAAATTTAAGAATTTGGTATAATAGTATATGTTCTTAATATATACCACCATAAATTTGAGTGGTTCATATCGTTCCCTTTTACTTTTAAAAAAACGACCAGAAATTAGTATAACCATGTGTTTGATTCTTGACTTAATTTACTCCCTTTGATAAGGATTTAGCACGGTATATGGCTATGTACAAGGGGTCTACTGCCTTTATAGAACCTATACATTTGGATGACCCCTTTTCAAATTTTTTGGTGTTACATAGGACCATTCCTGATATTTAGGAATTATGAAATAACCAAATTCGGTAATCGTTTTTAGGACCTATTGCAAATGTTGGTGTTTATTTTGTTCCCTTTTGTGGATATAAAAATGTCCAAAATTCAAATTTCGAAGGTTATTGACCTATTTTGTCTTCTTTGATACGGCTTTATTATTGAATGAGTGTAACGTTCATTCCTTTTCGTAAGACACATATATATTTGTGCACTAATCTTAAATTTTGGGAGGGGTGCATTCTTTCACCATTAAGTTTTGGCAATTGTCAAATCAATAATTGCTAATTGTTCTTAGAATACGTATATAAAAATTGGGCGATGCAGCTTATCCCATTCTTTATGTAAATCACTGTCAAATATAAGTATGGTCACGTGGTCAGTTAATGAGCTATGATGGGATTATGGGTCCAGGACAATGGTACATTGATGCGTTTCTCTTAAATTTTGTAGGATCAGTCTGCTTAAATTTGAGAAATGTCAAATTGAAATTACGTAATTTACATTTTATTGGTCTTAATTATTTCCGCCTAGGGGCCAAAATGTAAACGTAAGCAATACGTGGTACCACATGGAAGGACCTGCATAAGGTATGAATATATGGTAATGTACAGGGATTCATTTCTTTTAATGCTCCTTTTCAAAATTTGTTGTGGTACATAGGACAACTTCTTAAGTTTGCGAATTTCAAATAACACGTTTCTAGACAACAGCTGGTTCTGCTTATATCTTTCTAAGGTGAACAATTACCGGGAGTTATTGACCTAATTGAGAGTTAACTACAATATATAATTATATGGTTATTTCTAAGACTTAGGTATATCGAGAGAGGTACTAGGACCATTCTTTGGGAATTGTGATAAACGAAAGTTTAGTATGAGGCGTATCAAAGAAGATAAAATAGGTCAATAACCTTCGAAATTTGAAATTTGTTCATTTTTATATCCATAAAAAGGAACAAAATAGACACCAATATTTACAATGTGACCTAAAAACGTTTACCGAATTTTGTTATTTGATAATTCCCAAATTATCAAGTAAAATTTAAAAAGGGGACGTCAAAATATACATGTTCTATAAAGGAAATAGACCTCCAGTACATACCAATATAACGTCCTAATCCCTACCAAAGGGAATAAATTGAGTCAAGAATATGCATGAACATACTAATTTCTGGTCATTTTTTTAACCGTACAAGGGAGCGATATGGACCACTCAAATTTATAGTGGCATATATTAAGAACATATACTATTATACCAAATTTAGAATTTCCAGACTTTAAGGGATGGACCAATGTACCTCTGGCAAATTCGTAATGTACCTACATCTTAAGAAACAAAATAGAAACCCCTGAAACCGCTGAACACATTCATATATTCATATAAAATAATAAAGCCCTCATTTAAAGAAAATAAATTGGGTTAATAACCTCCGAAATTTAAATATTTTGGTAATTTTTTATCCATAAAATGGAACGAAACGGACCACCACTAAAATTTTAAATTTGCCAATTTCCAAAATTAAAGGGGGTCCAATGTACTCTCAAAATTTTCAAAGGAATGCACCAATGTACCTATATCTTAAGAAATAGAATAGACCCTTCTAAATGCCCATATAATCATATAAGTTAATAACACCTCTTCAAATGGAATAAAATGGGTGAATAACATCCAAAATTTGTATGTTTGGCAATTTTTTACTCTTGAAAGGGAACGAGATGAACCACCCAAATTTATACTGATATTTATTAGGAACATGTACTATTAAACAATATTTCTAAATTTGGAAATTTCCAAAATTTAATTGGTGGGTCTACTTACCCCTCCCAAATTTTAAGAAGGGTGCACTAATACACCAATGTCTTATGTAATAAAATGGACCCCTATACATGTCCATATAACCATATAATGTAATAAGATCTCATCAAAGGGAATAAATTGAGCCAAAATCCGAACACGTGGTACAACTTATTGCTTACGTTTATATTTTGGCTGTTTTTCACCCATGAAAGGGAAAAAGGTGGACCACCGAAATTTTACCATACCAAATACTTAGATTTGGTAATTTCCAAAATTTAAGGGGGCTTGTTCTTTGTATCCCTCCTGTTCTTTGTATCCTAAGTACACCCAACTCATTGATCCTGGGCAAATGACATTGACCTTTGACCTATAACGGCACAAACCTTTTTGCTGACTCGGCGAGATATAACGGTGCCACTACTATGGAGTATATATGTACAAATCTGTGTTGAGTTTCTATATTGATTCTCAATTCGCGTTAGGAGTTTTTTTGAGTGTCACTTCTCAAAATGGTACAATATTCAAGTAACTAATCAGAAATAGCTAATTTCAATAATACTAAGGGTCTTATTATTATATAATAATAATAATTATAATAATAATGATAATAATAATAATAAGTATAAGTGCAATAAAGTTTTAAACAAATTATGTTTGATATGGGTAATAGAGATTTCACGTCTATTATTGCACATTATTAAAATTGCTGGGATTTTGAATCTACAATTTTGTCTTTTCATCCAATACTTTTAAAGGAAACATTATTATACCCCATTCAATTAGCGTGTAGTTTTGCACCATAAACACACAACTGAAGTAATTTTTAATTTACATCAAATCGTTTAATATTTGTTATTTTTAAACATTAATTATGCGAAGTTATGAAAAGCAATGACAACTTATTCTTGAAACAAATTACAGATGTCAGACTAGCAAGATTTTTGGAAAGTTTTCTCTTATTTTAATGATTTCTCTAAATTAAACTACCAGTGAAAGATGGGTGATAGTTCCCTATAGACTATAAATGAGATCCTGTAAATGTGATGTGTTCGATATCAATAAGTTAAACCATTAAAAATCATACATTAAATAAGAGCCCTTCAAATTCAAAATTTATTTTCTCAGAAATCACAAATAATTTACTTAAATCAGTGCAGAAGAAACCTAATACATTAGTTGTGTGATATATACTTACCTCATTTTATCCCATTTCGTATCTCATTTCTAAATAATACTGGTCTACAGTGGATTTTTTACAGAAACGAAAGTAACCAATCTTTATAGATTTCGAGGCGCAGAACACGAATATTGCACTTAAAATTAGCTGGTAGCTCAGGGTTGTCAGTAAATGTGGAATTTACCTTAAAAATTCATGTTTTTTACATTTATTTTGTTAGATTTTACCCAGGAACGTATAATTACTTCCCTATTTATCGTTGCGGAATGTGTTATACCTCTTTCTATTCGTCGAGACCGTACTTTCTGAAAATTTAACAATCGTTCCGGTAACCGGTACCGTTGGGAAATTATATACCCATATATTCGAAAATATCTAGACAAAATCTGTATATATATTTGACTGCTAGGTTGATCGGATATTTGGTAGTACTTGTGAACTTCATTGTTTGTATTTCGTCCTTTATGGCAGTTTTCCGGCAGTGTAGTGCACTGTATCTGTTGAAATGTATGAAAGCTCTGCATTGATTTTATAGAATCGATAAAACTTTACAATGAAATAATTTGGTACGTTATGTGATGAACTAAATTGTTTGCTCTACGGTCATCCTCAAACAATAAAAGTTTCTACTTGCAGCATAACAAACGGAAGTTGTACCAAAAAAAAAACTGCAAGCCGAAATATAAGAACGTAGAATAATAGTTAAAATAGAAGCTATGTCTTATGATAATCTCTATTACAGGTTGTGTGAGTGAAGGTTCTGTTTCACATGAACACCCAATGAGACGTTATTTCTTTAACTTTCTTGCTGGCACCATACTTTGGAAATCTTGCTTCGTAGTGTACTCCAGTTGAAGATGTAGTGTATTCCATGTGCTCCCATAACACGATCATATATTTTCATTTTCAAAAGTTTCAAATATGTGATCCAAAATTAATATTGGAAAATTCAAACACGTGTATTACCGTACATATGTAGGATCTTTTCAAGACAACAACGGCCATAACGTGGTCTTCTAAATAAACATCCAAAGGATATATCAGGATGGAGACGACTACAGTTAACTAATAGAACTAAGATCAATGTTTCTTGAACGAATATCGCCTGTTGTTATTATTTTTATGTTCTGAGACTAATTTCGTTATGCACGGTAAATATCCAGGGTTATATCTATCTGCAGCATAGTGATACATTTTTGGGTCACAATTTTATATGATGATTCTGCATGGTTGTGAAAATTTTGTATCACTTTGGCAGATGTTTTGCTTATTGTTTCCCACTCGTTCAATTTTTGAATCACTATGTCAACGTAGTTCAGATGTTCGTTTCTAGTTCTCACGCCAATCTCTTTTTAGTCATTTGTCGTATAATACGAGCTCGGCTTCTGCAAATGTTTTTGTGTGTATGCTCTGAGCTTCTTCATGGACAATGTGCTTATAGTATCGGTAAGAATGCTATATTATTTATTTTGACTTTGCAATCTTGTATTTTAGGTTCATATTAAGTTCTATGGCAGATCTAGTAATCACTTAATTTTAATTATTTTCTTTTCCCCCAAATTCTTGAGCAATGCATAAATTGCATCAGGGCGCAAAATCCTCATTACAACGATAACTTATTATTATGTTAATGATTTGTTTCTCATACATGGTAATTTAGTACGATACATGTATTTACTTTTGATTATGCTAACGGAATAGTAGCTACAAAGTTGACGTAGTCCCTGGAAGCATTATACTTGATCCGAACTTAATTTTGTTTTGATTTGAAACCGCTCTCAACATAATTATCCCCAACAACTTGAAAATTATGCAATCAAAATTTCGTAAATGTTTAAAATATAAAGTAAATGAAATTTAACCCTCACTTGAAAATCAAAGTACACTGGTAAACAATTTTAATATTTAGTCATTAGAGCAAATGAAAAAATACTATAGATCTAATATTCCTCTAAAATGAATCTCGAAGTTCAAAATTAATTCGTTTGTTCAAATTTATATCAACATTACTTAAACGTTCTTTCAATTAGAACTAGGTTTAATAATACAAGACGCTTCTTTTGCAAAAGGGCTATGATCAACATAATGCTGAAGTCATCAATCTGGCAAATATGTTCCATCTATTAGACATTATGTCAAAAATGTGATAAAATTGACTCGAATATACTAAAACCTGTTGTAAAATTATGTTATATTATTTCAACATACTGATTGAGGAACTGTCTGTTGTGTTGGTGAATAATTAAATGAATATTATTAAAGTTTCTAGTTTTCGGAGAAAGTATATTTTATAATTATTTCAGGCATGACCATGGACCATAGAGCTCTACAATATGACATATCTAAATATTTGTCTTCAAACTTCTCTTTGCAAAGAATCAATGGGTGCGAAATTATTGGCGATGGAGAAATTTCTCCTCCCTAAGCTCAGATGTTTTAATCACCTGTAACATGTAAACACATATAATGTAACAGCTCACTTGAACTACTACACTGACTAGGGTGATTTCACACCATGTGAGTATCCGAATTGCATTTACAGCTTTCAGTTGGACAGTTTGCATTTTCATGAAAGCCGCACATCAAAATACATGCCATATATTTAATTATGGTTCTTCATTCTTTTTTGTTCATATATATATATATATATATATATATATATATATATATATATATATATATATATATATATATATATATATATATATATCGAAAGGCTAAAAGGGTTTCCAAAGAGAAATTAAAGATATTGTTCTATGTAACGAATTCTATCGGAACCAGAGCAGATCTGGATGTAGATGTGAATGATGTAGAAGATTGTGTTTTACTGAATCAAGCTGAATGTTCCAACGTACATATTTCTAAAATTATTTTAAAGAATTACTTTTGGTTAGAAAAAAGCATTTCTCTCTTATAATAATATATATGTGCTAGAAACCAGTTCTACCTACAAGATGAGAAAAGGAAGCTCTAAGAGATATGTACATTTTAATTATTATTTTTTACAAGAGGCGTGGTTTAGAGAAACTGAACATAGGTATATGTTTTTTTTTCGAAAAGGGTTAGTTTAATGATCGAATCCTTTTAACTATCTAACTCTTCCCGTTTCATCAGATAATGCTTAAGTAAGGCTTGTAATAACGTTTGGAAGGAGATTCTTGACACCGAGATAAGACAAAAGTATAGACCAACCTGAGTGCATAAATGCTTCCTTTCGGAGTTATAGGCTGCCGAAAACATGAAAAATGAAATTTAAAGGTCAATAGCCCCAATACCATAGAACCTACCGTAGTTACGTCAAGATTTCAGTTAAGAACTAGTATGTGCCCTACCCAAACATCATTGTTTTGAAATCTTGCGGCACTTCCTCAACAATTTTTATAGAGGTAGTACTTGAGTACTTCAAATTATATGCCCGTAGCCAAACTCCCTTATAAAAATCTTTGCGTGAATAGCTTAGGAAACTTAAACGTGAAGTTTTGAATAGCGCGCACATTACTTCCTAAGTGAAGTCTTGAGCCGGCTACGGTAGGTCCCATAGTATTGGGGCTATTGACTTTTAAAGTTCATTTTTTTTATGTATTTTGCAGTCTATAACTCCGAAAGAAAGCATTTATGTGCTGAAGTCGGTATATACTTTTTGTGACAAACCACTTCCCAAACGTTGTCCGTGTTATTTTGAAACGCTTTGGATATATTCCAATACCATAACGATTTGTGCCAAAGTTGTAAGATGTATACAACATTTATGTAACAAAAAATTACTTAATTGAACCTAAAAAACTATACTGTACTTAATAATCTACATAACCATAATTCCTATTTTCTTTTTAGATGAATTTACATTGGCGTGTGTTGACAATTACATGTATTAATCTAAAATCCTTCAAACATTTTGTTCGGATCTCCGCAAGTGCAGCTAGTTCCAAATTTATTATTTCTCTGTCCGGAAATAACGTTTACTTGCTTAACGCAGAGATAGCCCTAAGGCCATGACAGAGCACACAGCCCATTGTATTCTTTTGGCAGTAAACTTCTTCTGAGAATGCATCTAACTCTCAACAAACAGTCCCCTTTTTCTTCAGAGAAGAAATTCTTAACAACCACATTCTCACCTGTTACACTGCTGTAGAAAATGATCGTCATGAATTCCATCAAACTCAGGTCTCCAGCACAACATAGACACGGGACAGCTATGTAACAATTTATTTTGGAGAAATATAAAACCCAATGTGAAGTGTCTATATATTCGCTGACAACTATCAAACATGAAAATACGAAAGGATTTACAATAATATGAGTGTGTTGCCAGCCAAGAAAAGGAAACAAAGAAAACAATACAATGTTACATTGAGAATTGATGCAATGTCCTTCATCATAAACTGTCTTCGTCGCGTGGGGAAAGTGGGACCTCTTACTATATAGGTGCACACTCCAATTGAGTTAACATGCGAACCATTAAACTCTCTACGTAACGGCAAACAGGTTTTGTTAAACGTGTGGGAAGAATTGGAAACAGGGCACATGGTATTCGGGCATCCGCAATTTGAGAATGTCATTCATCGGATCAGAGAAGTCAAAAAACAGTGGGTACAGAGTAGGGTGGACCGAATTTCAACTGTTTTCGAAAATATGCTCGGCGAAGCGGTTATAGGGTGTATGTTAGTGGGCAAAGTATGACAGGTTTATTTTCAGATTTTTTAATCAACGCCTTCATGTGCCGCATTGAGGTTCTATGAAAACAATATGCAACCCGCACTGCACGGTACAATATTTCACGTTTTTGGCTAGGTAAATTACATATATTCTCGTGTTTTTAAGATTCAGCCTTAGAAGCAGCTTGAACTATACCTAATGCATCTTTCCAAAGCCCACGTATGTGCAGTTCTTCGATTAAATTGGCCAAATTTCAACGCTTAAGGCAAGATGATTGCGTTTTTCATTTGTATGTACAAAAAGTTGATTTATTTTGTTTAGCCTAAGAGTAGAGTTTAGTTACTTATTTATTTATGTATTTATTGATCTTTTCCTGTAATGCTATTCATTATAAACATTTTCGATCATTTATTCTTTGTCCAAAATAACCCAGAACTCGACACGAGGAGGTGACTGCACTTAGAGTTCCACCCACTTTTAGTTCCGCCCTCCTGCTCTATCTAATTTTCTGCCATGGCCATACTTGGTTGCGTTTTCACTTACTTGTTTTACTTTTCTAGATGACATAGTCTTTTTCTTGATCCGAGTGTTGGCATTTCGTTGCTAGAAATCAAGACACAGCGTATGAATCCGTTGCGACTTGCCAGCCCACACACGGATTAAAAAGCTTGCGTCACCAAACGCACTATTCGCTCTACTGCTTGGTATGCCATGGAAACGCAGTTATTTCTTCTACGTGCAGTTTCAAATGCAGCACTTCAAAATGCAGAATAAATTTAAACGGAGCGCAAAAACCTTGTTATTGATAAAAATAAGATCAGGAGGGAAAAGAGAAAATTCAGCGGAGCTGTTCAAGAAAGTGACGAAAGGGCTGGAAAATCTGTTAGAAGAGTTTTCATCAGTGGAAGAAAAGACCAGACTCTAACGCAAGCGAAAAAAGGAGATCATTGGTATCGATGGTAGATCGAACAAGAACACTTAATAATATTGAAAAACCAGGTTCAACATATTTGGGCAACGTCATGCCGAAGTCTGTTAGCGGAGAGGACATCGCCACATCTGCGTACGAATTTCTGGAGGATAATGGAGCTGATCTGTCAATGGTGGTAGCAGCTGGCTATGACGGTACATCAATAAACACGGGAAGATTTAAAGGGGCTCTACATTATTTTTTAAAACAAAACTAAATCGAGAACTTCAATGGACCGTTTGTCTTCTTCACGGAAAGGATATAGCGCTTCGTTACTTAATGACATCTCGACGGGGGAGCATCGGCTCCAAAAAAAGTTTTGGGATACATCCAAAGATAGCTCGACAAGTGCAAGGAAGCACCCTTGGTAAAATACCAAGCAATAAATTCACTGGTTGGATGAATTTACAAAAGTTGAAGACCTCAGTGCAGACCAACAATATTTAATAGCAATGTGCAGAGCAATTCACTCAAGATAATGTTCTTCAAACTTGACGAACAAGAAACCCGGTCCAGTGGTCCAATCACGTTGGATGAACGAGGCATGTCGCGTTCTTCGATGGAACATTAGCACAGTGAGAGCTTGCGAAGCATTTCTGTCTTGTACAATACATGTCATGGTGTATCCCCGGGTCTGGTTTGCCATCCAGAAAAAGCCATCATGCTGTGAAGGACCGCGGAATTTATGGAATTTGGGAATCTAGCCCAATTTCTACCCACGGAATCTAAGCCAATAGTATTTTTTGTATTTTCCAATAATTCGCAGTTCTTAGACATAAATTTTGAATCGGACGATTACTACGACATGGTGGAGTGGATAACCTTGTCCCCCGCAGAACCTCCGCTCGCCAAGATGCTCTCTAACGACGATATTAAAGAAAATATTCAATGCTCGGAGTTGCAATGCTCGGAGAAGAAACAACTACGTTACTGTGCCATACCCAAGCAGTATACTGAATGGTGGGTTTGGTGACGCAAGCTTCTCAATCCGTGTGTGGGTTGGCACGTTGTGGTGGATTCATACGATGTGCCTTGGTTTCTAGCAAGAAAATGCCAACACTCGGATCGCGAAAAAGACTATGGCATCTAGAAAAGTAAAGCAAGTAAGTGAGGATGTAAGCAAGCAAGACCATAGCAGAAAATTATACAGGGCTTAAGTAAAAGCGGGTGGAACTCGAAGTGCTGTCACCTCCTCGTGGTGAGTTCTGGGTTATTTTGGACAAGGAACAAATGATCGTGAATGTTGATAATGAATTGCATTACAGGAAAAGATAAACTCTATTCTTGTCCTAAATAAAAGCAAAACAATGTTTTGTAAATACAAGTAAAATTAGCAATATTCTTGCCTTAAGCGTTGAAATTTGGCCAATTTAAGCAAACAACTGCACTGCGAAGAACTAAGTGAACTTTGGGAAGGTGAATAAGGTATACTTCAAGCTGCCCTAAGGCTGAATCTAAAAATAAAGAAAAAAAAACAGAATACATGAGTTTCACACAGCCAAAAACATGGAATATTGTACAGTGCAGTGCGGGTTGCATACATTTTTTCTTAAAACCTCGATGCGACACATGAAGGCGTTGACTAAAAATTCTTTAAAAAATCTGGCACACTTTGCCCACTAAAAGACACCCTTTAACCGCTTCGCCCAATCGATTTTCGAAAAATGTTGAAATTCGGCCCACCCTTGTACACAGTGTAATGGAAGAGCAGAGCGGTATGTTTGAAAGCCTTAGTATAACTTATGCTGAAATTAATCCACTCCTTTCACCTTCCATTTTTTTCTATAATGTATGAACATACTGTCACAGGGAGAGCAAAAATAAAGTATGAGTTTTCAGAAAACTCGTCGCTTACGGGTACACTCCCACTGGCCAGAACGGGAGAATATTATGCGTTGTCTTGTGATCAAGGAATCCGGGGTTTGATTTCTAGTGGTTATAAGATGGTTGAAGCCAACTCTGGGTCATTACATTATATGCAGTGATATGATAACTGAGAAAGGTTATAAAACAATAGCATAACAAGTGAAGTAAGGAGCATAAGCAAACTGAGACATTACTTGGACTCTTCCCTCACAATGTTGATCATATTGAATGTAGGAATGAAAGATGATAAGTTCAAGTCTCTACATGTGACACACATTCAGCATTTCAGAGTTGTCAGCAATATTCACATAGTGACATAGAATATTTCAAGGCAAAATCTAATAATTGTGCTGGCTGTCACTTCCCTTCTTTTCTGACTACCGTGCAGCTTCATCATTAGTATTTCACTTCAGAGGCAAGGCCCACCAGCGATATAAGTGTTTCTATTTATTGATTGGTAATTTTGTAGACAACTCATGAACGTATATGCATTTTGCAATTCAGGAGGCGAAACAGCAAATAAATTCATGCTATCGTGCTGGAAGATACAATAGTGATTGATTTATAACATTGAATTCGTATCTCCAATATCCACGAGATCTCAGCATCACGTTGGTTTTGTCTTACGTTCCATGTTGTACACGGTTTGTGAGATTTGTTCACTCAGCATACTTTTCAACTACATCGAGACTGGTGAGTGGTACTATAAAAACACCTAACTAACAAATTGATGAACTAGCGGACGTAATTGTCGGATAGAGCAAAGCTAGTGGGTTTACGTTAGCAGCAGCCAGATTATATAAAGCAAGATAACCCACGAAACAAAAACCTAGTCTTTCCATGGTTTTGAATGACTTTCTGTGAATATGATGAACTTATTCTCTGCTGCCAGATGTATGCGCGACGAGACTGTTCTACGAACTGTCAGGACTTCCAGAAAGACTTCCGATTTGGAAGACGATGTACGACGAATAACCTGAATTGTGGTGTATGGGACGAGCGAAATCCTTACGTAATAATCCATATTGATCACAAACACAAATTCACAGTGAATATCTGGGATGGTACTGTGGAAGATTACGTTTTTGGTCCATGTATTTTACTAATTGAATTACATGGAATGTTTTATCGTTATTTGTTCTCAAACGTCCTACCAGAACTCTTGAAAAAGATTCCGCTAGAACTCCACCAGCCAATTTTTTCCAACATGACTAGGCCTATTTCTCGGATGACGTACCGGAACGCCTGAATTATGTGCATCCGAGGCAATGGGTTGGACGATGCGGTCCCATTAGTTGGCCTGCTCATTTACAGGACCTGTAGCCATTAGAATTTTCTGTGGGGGTATATGAAAGTCCTGGATGACGAAATACCTGTAGTGTCTGAAGAAGAGCTAATTGCAAGAAATGCTGTCGCTAGCCTTAGGAGCAGAGAGGCACTATATATATCAACACGTGGTGGGGACTCACTGCATCACCGTTGCAATGTCTATAGTGAGGTCAGAATACTTTGTTTTGAGCACTTTCACTAACGGTGCATGCAATGCTATTTCTTGAATATTTAGTGACGTCCTCATTTTATTGCTACTTTTATTTATTGTTTTATTGTTACATAGCCAAGCAAAATTGAAACAATGACTCCAATCTGTCCACTAGATTAACTTCCCATTAACGCATACCGTCAAGGTTCTCGTTTCGCATATATTGGACAATCCATTACGTCCTAACATGTCTCATAATATAATATGCCTCCTGCGAAATCGCTTGCACATCCATCGCACATTGTGATATATACATTTTAATACCTTTTGTATGATTTTTTCTATGTATACGGTTATATACTGAGAGATCCACAGTTTCTTCTATTCGAAATAATACATGTTACAGTTTTTTTTATAGTTTTATTCCTACCCTAGGTTTTCTCACTGCACTTGTTATGGTAGAGTCTTATTCATATCCCACTACAAAAGTTTTAATGATCTACCATGTCTTCGACCCTCTTGTAACCTCTAGAAATTGACCATGGCATCCCTTGTTTACAAGACGGCCCATAATATTATTCATCCGTTTTGGGCAATATGAGCTCACCCGTAGACAACGAGTCTTCAATTTACTTGCAATTTGTTTCCACTGTCCCTATGAAATCTGGTATGCCCATACCTCATAGAAGAAAGGGGTGTATGAAGTTAGTGGATTACTTTCAGTACTAATTATACTAATGTTCCGAAAGATGGTGCTGTATTTTTCCATGACACTGTGTACCTAATGATTTTGCTCGTTTAGGATCCGTTCAATGATACTTTCACCATTTCGATTGCCCGTAGTACCATTTGTCCTCTTCCCTATTACTACGTACAACAAGATCCACAACCAATGAACTTTTCAAGTTGGTCACCAACATGTACAGATGTTTTCCCAAAAGTGTCCATGGGTTTAATTGCTGTTCTGCCATTATATAGCATATTTTTATTCCATCAACTCTTCATATTTCTTTAATTATCCATCTCAATTAGTTTCAGAGGCAACAGTGTGGAACCTTAATTGGTTTTAAACAAATCTGAGAGCATATATTACCATTTATTGTCGAGATATACACCTTTTTGACACAATTTTTCCTCTGAGCTGTTTAGTGGCTAACCGTTAGCGTACTCGCCTTTGGCGTGCAAGACCCTGGGTTGATTTCTGGTGGGAGCTCATGTGGTTCGGATTTCACATTAAACAGTAAATCTCGTCTCAAATAGCCTTTCTGCTGAAAGGGTAGTTAAAACTCAAAGCAAGTCAACTCGACTCAACAATTTTCCCCTCTCTCAGTAACATAACCAGTATTGTTGGTTTTATGTATCTTAACTACCCATACGATGTTGACAATCTGTTGTTTGCTACGTCGGAGAGAGAAAAGGGGCACATATGGTAAGTTAATTGTTGTGGGCACCTAAATGGTAGAGGATTCAAATTTCGATACAGGACCAAGTGAATATGTGACAAAGAACTTTGTCTCAAATTCCTTTCTCTCACAAAGGAGGAATGACTGTCTTCTTTAGCACACAGTTCATAATTTTGAATCATTTCATTTTATACAGTAAGCATAGTCAATGCTGTAGCTATGTAATCCCATAGCACACACCAAAATAATTTTGCCATCTTGATTCTGTTCTAAAAATCTTTTGTATATCAACGACTATTAATTACATTGTGGAATATCATTTTATCTTTCACGAATCGAACCCATCTTTCCTAACAAAATATCTAGGTCTTCCATTTCGTATGGGAGTCTCTCTCTTTTGCAGCCACTAAACTATATAGAGTCGTGCATTTTTGGATAAACGGTTAACAAGTCCTAGATAATAATAAGGCGTCTCAGCTCACTGGCTAATTTTTCTGGAGCTATTCCGTATAAAATTCATTTTCTCACTCTATTGGACAGTTCTAGCTGTCAATTTATGTACTTCTTCGGATCACAGGTCTTCACTGATTTTTTCTCATTTCTGACTGTAGTAATCCCTTGATTCAATTTTTGTCAGTATGGATCTATATGGATATATGGTGGGTGGCCCATTATTATGTATATTATCTTCAAAGACAGCGGTAAAGAAAGTTACATCATAACTTGAACATAAATCTCTCCTTACTAGAACTTTAAACTCTGTGTTCAATGACATGAGAAACGAATGCACCATCCAAATCGATATATGTCTGGAGACAGAGAGCAATGTCGTCACAAGCAGTTTGTCAAATCCGTACTGATATTAGTAGAACTCTTCTGTGATATCATTCCATAGTGCGGCCAAATTGTCTATGTGATGTTGATAGACTTTGTGTTTAAAACATCCCATACGAAAAAAATAGATGGTGACAAATCTGGAGATCGAGCTAGACACATCACACACCCATTGACCGATCCAGAAGGTCGGGAATATTTCATTAAGTCACTCTCCCATTGGTAACTCACTAAGGGCTCTAAGTGAAGTAACCGTTATCGCTACTATTAGGCTACATTATGTTACCATATCGAACTTTATGTCCAGAATCACGAATACATGTACACATAATTATAGGCTACCATATATATATATATATATATATATATATATATATATATATATATATATATATATATATATATATATATATATAGATAGATATATATATATATATAAAGAGAGAGAGAGAGAGAGAGAGGTATGTGCATGAATATATATACACCTATTTGCGTAGTTGGTAGATATTTTAACAAACAGTAATAAAACAAGATTAAAACTTACAAATATACACAGTGCGCGGCAGACAATACCCATTCTTTATTAATAATTGTAATTCCACAGATATTGGTACCATCAGACAGTAACGCTCCCTATGACAACAAAAGTAAACAGAATTAAATTCTGCAGTAGTATTAGTGTTATTAGAAGTATTTTTAATATTTAAGATATTAGATTTTATGTTATATCAAAACTAAGTAACAAAGAATTTACAACCTTTTATGAATACAATAGAACTGTGTGCCGTTCAGCTACTAATATCATGCTTATTTCCGTAAGAAAACATAACAGTATAATGCTCCTCGCGTGTAAATTTGTTGAAAAACTGTAAAATTATTTGTAAAAAAAAACTAACTGAAAAATATTGAATAAGATCATAAATTAAATTCAAATTTTAGGAGATATTTATTTATTTAATCTGTAAAAATAAAAAAATCAAATTACTTAATTTTGAAACTTTAGTATGTAAACATTATTTTTATCCTACTGTTAGTTCTGCGAACAAATGAGTATAGATATTTCCATTGGCTTAAGGAAACTAAGTATCCGCTTGGACTTAAAGATGGTTTCAGTATACGTTAGTTCATTTGTTATAGTGTTTTTCATTTAAAGTCAAGCTGTTTGTAGTTATGTAGTTGTTTCATGTTTGTAGTTATCAAATTTAAAGCAGTAACATATACAGAATTCCTAGCTGTTTAGTACAGTGAAGCAAATAATAAGATAGGTGCGAAGTATAACAATAAAAATAATTCGAAGGAGGTGAGTTAAACATTTCTTATGTATATCTTGAATATCATAATGGTATTACTGGGAAAGAAGCAGAAAAAAAACATTGTTATAAATTGCATCAACAAGATATTTAAGCAGAATCTATGCGAAAGAAGAAAACAAAATTCTGGCTAAGAAGATGTTTTACAACTTGCTAAATATAGAGATATATTTGATGAAATGATTAAATATGCTTTACGACCGGTGTCAAAAACCTCAATCTATGAATTTGATTTGTCGTGACGCAGGAATTCCAAGAGTAATTGTATATATTGTGTATATGTTGAGGTTACTTGCGCTTACATGAAAGAAGACATCTATCCATAAGTCTCCGTAGAATCTGCATGTAATATTTTTCTGCATATAACAAAATCATTGTTATGTTTAAAGGAAGTAAAACAATTATAACACAGAATGCAAGCAATAAAGCAGTATGTGATTCATGTTTTTATGAGAAAAAACTTCACGTAAGACAAGCGAGCTCAATATTCTTGTCTTATATGCTGTCAACAATGTCTTATATATATTAATATATACTCTCTCTGTCTTCTCCTTTAATATCAATAGCATTTGCAACATATGGCGTCTACAGATATACATCAGTAATGCTGCAGTCAATCCTAACTGATCATTCGCCCTAACGGGATCAAAATGACAAATCATCTTCTCGACTGAATCTCCGATTATCCCCTAACATAGGAATTGGACAACCTCAAGAGTAATACAGTTTATCAATCCTCACAGCTAAGACCATGATTTGATAAACGAAAATACAAATTGTTATTTATTCCCTAATATATTGTAACGAAAAGTTTTATTCCTTCTATTGAACCATTTGGAGATACCTTCTCCAAAATCTATGGTGAGACATTGGAGAGGAACTTTCCATATTTAGACATTGGAGAGGAACGGTTATATCTTTCGAGATTAAGGTTTGCTTCAATTTGTTGTAATAAAATTTTCTATGCAGATCATTCTAGGAAGTTTTATGCATAAAAGAAAGAATAAATGGAGTTACCTGCACAAGGACGTTTTCGTATAATATCTATTTGTTATTCGTCTTCCATAAAAGTGGTAAAAAAATCTGTATTACATAAGTAATATTTTTGTTATTCTCAACTAGAGAGCTCATTTCTTTTTTGTTTCTAGACCCAGATAAAAGAGGTTAGCAATAGGATCCTTCCTCTTTCCCGTATCAATCTTAATCTTATCATATGTAACTACACTTTACGACACTCTAATTGGCTTTCTCTGTTACAATTCAAATCGACTTCCATATATTTACATTGAAATAGTCCGGCAATCTTCTTCATTACATTTAATTTGTGATTACGCAGGCAAAGTTTCACTTAAGGATATATTTTCATTAGTTGAAATCATTTTGTATAATATATCGAGATAATTTATTTCTTTTACAAGAAGTAGCTCGATGGGCATTCACTGCTTCGTTACCAGTATTACTATTTACTCTTCGCGTATCTCACATTGTCATGTATAATTTTTCTCTTACGAATCACCTGCTTTTTAATAATGAAACTAAGACACTTACCTTGTTCAACAAAAACTATATATTAATGAATGGTTGAAACGTCAGAATGTCCTCTATGTCCAAGTAAAAAGATTTCCTAATACATTACCTGTTTTCACTTCTTTTCTATTATGATTGTTTAGAATAAAAATAGTACGTAATAAAAAGACCTCTCTAAAATTTCTTTGATATTTATATGAGTTAATAGTGACAGTTATGCTTGCTTAGAGGGTTGTTTGTAATTCTTTTTCACCATCGTTTATCATTTAGATTAGTTTGATTTAATTAATTGTCACCATTGTGCTCAGCGTCACGCGTTTATTATTTTGTTTTATCCTGTGATACAGTGGTTAAGTAACTCATTGTGTTGTTTACCTATACTACCGTTTAGGGTATGCGTTTTGCTATGTCTGAATTAAAACATGAACGCCCGGAGTTTTCACTATATATTATTGTAAACCTAACACAGTTTATTGCTTTCACCTCATTTTATACTAATACTAGCATATATTAACAATCTCGCTGGGTTGAAATGAAAATTTAAAGCATAGCTCCTTATCTCGTGTGGTTAGCACCCGTGAAATATGTTCTAATGGCATCGATTTTAACAGTATCGTAAAGATCACTAATCATCTCGGCGATCCCGAAAACCATGGATTCGATACTAATATTGGTCATTTTAGACCATTTATATATATTGCAAATTTGATCCAGATTAGTTGGGTGGTTCAAAAGTTATTAGGTTTTATTAGTTTTCATTTATACTTTCTCTCCCCTCCCCTCCCCTCCCATCCCAAGGGATCAACCGTTAAAGTGAAATTACAAAAAGTATTTCCAGATCTGAAGCTCATGTATCTTGAAAATATCATTGAAATCGGTAGGATACTTCAAGATTTGTTAAGTTACAAATTAGTCACTTTCAGAGTGGTTCAGAAGTTATTAAGTTTTATTTATTTTTATATACCCCCTCTCCCCATCTCTCAGTTCTACCATCGAAGTGACCAGCCTAAAACCAGCCTAGTGTCAACTTCATTCATGTTACAAATTTGATCGAGATCGGTCGGGCGGTTCAGGAGATTTAGAGTCACAAACATAGTGATTTCCAATTTTATATATATATAGATTCGTTTTCACCTCTTATGCGTGGAACTCTAATACGTTCGATATTCGAAGACTACAAGGGAAGTGTTTTTATTAAGAATGTATAGAATAATACATTAATGTTAAATTGGATTTTTGAGTACGTTGCCCTGTCTTGGCCATTATTCTTTTTGGACACTGCATTCTTTAGTGTATTACTAACCTAAATTATAGAAAGCTGTTAATTGAACCAAGAAGTCTCTTCTGAATACGTTTCAAATCTTTAAGACACAAGTATTATTCCTGTTTTTTTTTTGTTTTTGTTTTTTTTTTTTATCTCAGTTCATCACTTACCGTTTTCAACTGAGACAGTTGGATAGAGTGACCAAGAGTAAAAATGATAGTGAGAAATAATCAAGATACAAAGTGCGACTTGCTGTTACTCTTGCTATAATATAACTTTTATGACGGTTAATAATCACATTTGCTATTAAAAGGAAAAATAGATCCGAGCATTGATTGCATAGACAAAGTACACGCACTCAACAAAGAAATATGCACTTCATCATATATATATATATATATATATATATATATATATATATATATATATATATATATATATATATATATATAATATGCTAGAACGATACAACGCTGTCAAAACATGCTTATAGTTTGTAACAATTACCTGTTAAATTTAAAATATCTGATAGCATTATTATAACAAGGAAAATCTATATTAAAAACCATAATGCTATGTAGCACTGAAGTAAATCTTATTGATCAAAGTCCTTTAAAACTACAAATTTAACACACCTAAATAGTATTTTGTATTCCAAACACATTCGCTTTGTTTTTCAAAAACATAAGGGAACCAGTTCATTATGACCTACGGAAATCGGAGGTTCAATGACTCGTTCACAAAAGCTCTTCACTGACTTCTATCCTTAGCTAACTGCATCCAGTTTCTACTTTGTATTGCAATCTCTGCGAGATATATCTTAATATTGTCCTCCCATCTGCGCCTAGGTCTTCCTAATGGTCGTTTTCCGATTGGTCTTCCAGTCAAGACTTTGAAAGCGTTTCAACTTTCTTCCATTCTAGCTACATGACCCGCTCACCTAAGCCTCCTAGACTTGACGACCCTAACAATGTTGGGTAAATGGTATAAATTATGTAGTTCCTCGTTATGAAGTTTCAGCCATTCCCCATTCCCGTTCTTCTTGGGGCCGAATATTCGTCTCAGGATCTTGTTCTCAAATACTTTCAGTCTATGTTTTTCCCTCAGAGTAAGTGACCATTGTTCGCAACCATACAGAACAACAGGCATGATTATCGTTTTGTATATTTTAAGCTTCACATTCCTCGATAGAATTCGCGACAACAGGAGATTTTGAACCGAATAGTAACACGAATTCTCTGCTTTTAGTCGACATTTAATTTTTTCGTAAATATGACTTTCCTCTGTTGATACTGATCCTACATATTTGAAACTATCCACTTTATGAAAAGTATTATTTAATATTTTAACGCATCTATAATTTACCGTATTACGGTCCCGACGCACTTCCATGTATTTATTTTTCTCTGCATTTATTTCTAAACCCATGTCCCTGCAAGCGTTTAATAAGATCTCAGCATTTCTTTCTATTGTTATCTTATCATTCCCTATTTAATTTACGTCATCAGCATATGCCATAACCTGATGAATACCGTTCAACTCTAGGCCCTGGTTGCTATCTTTGATTTTCCTTATAGCGCATTCCAGAACAAATTTAAATAATAATGGCGACAACACATCTCCTTCTTTCAGGCCATTTTCGACGAGAAAGCTTGTGGACAAAAATATTCCTACCCGGACTTTACTTTGCTATTCATTTAAACATATCTAAATTATATATATATATATATATATATATATATATATATATATATATATATATATATATATATATATATATATTTCTTGGATGTTCTATATAAAACTTGTTATTAAGTCATAAGGAACGCTTATTATACAAAAGAGCCATGCATGTATCGCCTCATTTATATTACATACCACAAATTTGAATTCATATGATATCGCAGGTGTTCCTTCCATTATAAATCGAGAATCTAAAGGACTTTTGTTAAATTCTGCAAATAGAGAAATGGAAACATTTTTCAGGTTGAGGACGAAATGCATTAATGAATTTAAAATATTTAATTATTGTAAAAAAATTATGATTACCTATAAATTTCAAGGATGGAAGCATTATGTGAATACGTGACGAATTTCCTAGGTGAGGCAAAAATATATCTGTAGTTAGAGGAAACAGGGAACCTTATTTTCATTGTAAAGTGATAATAACGTACCTTACTAAACGAAATGATATATTTCGGACATTTCGCTTTGTCTTTCAGAGCGAAAATTCAATTAATTTTATCAGGATAATAGTATTGTATTATATTGAGGCGGAAAGTTACAAAATAGGAGTAGCGATGTAATTTGACCATAAATATTATTAAGCAACAGTCCCTAGCGTTATTATTGTTGACGGTGAAAGAAATATTTATTTCCGCAACTTACTAATTTCAGACAAACCAAATTTGTTTCGTATGAAGAATATATCAATTGCATTTGAGTTAATCATACTTGTACAAGTACCGGATGTAAATCTGATGTGTACGGTCACCTTGCATTTATCATGCTTATAACTTCTAATTATATTCATCTTGTAACACTCTTTCCAAACAAACAGACTTTATATTAGTAAAAAGTGAGTTCTTTATATATTCAGTCCTATAGATTTTTACATCATTTTTGTTTAGGAAACTTACCGTTAAATTCTGCATCCCACATATAGTGCTTTAATTTGAGTATTTTTTTTTTTTAAATCTTAAACCAAGAATTTCTTCTATAATCAAACCCTTCACTTCATTACTCACCAAAGCAAGTACATTCTTCATTAGTTTTGGAATTTTGTATCTGCATTTTTGATCTCCCCCTCTGAATGGTAGAATATAAAGATGGAAGGAATGCTGGAGCAATATGGGTTTGTTTACCAGTACAAGAGATAGTTCGGTATATGCTTTGACAATATCCACAATTTGTTTTTTTTCTTTTATCTTTTCAAGTACTTGGCTAGGTAAAGGGTAGCCGTGTCCTCACTGGTGCACCAGTATTACTTCCATTTCTGTATCCTACCATTAACTTCATGTTTCATAATTACCCTGACCTTTAGCATAAATAACAAAACAGCCTAACGTAGAATTTAACATTAGTGGTGTAATAAGTCTACAATGGAGCACTTACCTTATGCATTATACTTTTGCAATAATAAGACAAATGTTCTCGCTATTTTGCACAAGTTTATCATAGAGACTCGAGGCTCTTTCCATTTCTTTCTTTTAGCAATACTTTTAAGTGAAATACTAGTTGAATCCCCTTGCCATTTTCACATTTTGAGTTGTACCCTTCGTGGAACCCTCCTGGGGACCTTGGGTGAAACTGTTTTAACTTGATAAGGGGTACCTTTGCAATGATAAAATACGTGATTTCCGTTTTTGCCATGTGTTTCAGCGTTTCAAACTTTTAAGGGTGCCAACGGACTTCATGTATACCATGCTTATTTATTCTTTTATTTTTAATATAGAACGCCTCCCAGTCGTAAGCATTGGTGAACCACCAATGGGCAATTATTGATCTCTCACCAGAAGTTGGCTGGTCCAAAGCGACGATTCACAGTGGCTCCATTTCCATTTCGAAAATTATACCACCAGTGCGAGAGACGCGACGAAACGCAAATAAACCTCAATATTACTCCCTCAAAAATAGGTAGAATCGCCTATATGAGGGTTTTTTTTTATATTCAGGTTAGTCTAGAAAACACAAAAAACTAAGTAAGCCGAGGTTGGTGCTTACAATCAATCTTATGATTATTACGCGAGTGATCTGACTTTGTCACGGACATGATGAAGAAAATTTCGTTTCTAGAGGAATAAATCATTCCGGTATTAATTTAGACAATCAGACAAAACCTCCATATCTCGAGTTCTATGAGATGGAACAGTGAGCCGTTTCAGATTTTTTGCTTTCTTGTGGGGTACTATCTATGTACAAAATTAGCAAAATCACCGGCATGTACCTTCAGAGCCTCTTCTTTTTAGTACAATTTAAAACACACATGGCGTGGGTTAATGGAAACTTCATCCGAGATCCACTGAGCCACAACCCTTCATTGATCCACCACCCACCGTGACCCATGGACACTCTGACCCACCACTAACTATGAACCACTCTGACCCATTGTGACGAACTCCGGCCCAAAAACTAATCGTCGTTATCTCTGACCCATGATCCACGCCATCCTCTCAACTGAATAAAGAGTTTACACTTGCAATAAAACAAGACTGTTAAATTGTCAAACACCGGAGTTTGAATTTTTACGGTCACAGCTCTGTTATCGATGGATCTGATCTTTGCGATATACAATTGTAAAATGTTTTTCACCTTCCAAATTATAATGAATTGAGATTTGTCATATATAATTACTTCTTTGTTGGCTTACAGATATTTTTCAGTAAAAAATATGCTGAAATTTAAAAGTCTCAAATCGAGGTAGAATAACGTAAAAAAAAACTAAAATTTTCTACATAATTAAGCATCTAGTATAAAATTGAAATTCCCATGTAGTTAAGATAACAGTTCAAATTTTATGTCAATTTTTCTCGCAACTTTATGGCTTGATTGTTTTATCCTCTGAAACGCTCCATATATTAAACACAAGCTTCAGCAATTGGTATGATATTATTGTTGCTTAATTTGTTTCCCAACTTATATCAATCGTTTTCGATTATTTTTACAAATCAACACAACCAATTTCCAATATATAGAAACTGTCCCCACCTATGAAAGAGAATTTTTCTTTAAAATGCTAGGACATGCTCTGTTTATTTTTAATAGAGTGTTAATATACTGCATTTCTGCTTCCTAAGTTAAGCGGCTTCTCAGATAATAAATTTTTCGCCAAAATTCGGGTCCCGACTCCCCCTACTAAGTATATGGATTATAATGAAAGCGATACGCGTATGGTAACTTCCCAGTTTTGATTTTTCCTAACTATATACCAAAAATCATTTTATTTGACTTTGAAATTTCACCGTGATGATCACATAGTTACTTTCAATTCTTTTTTGTATAATACCTAGTAATTCATATATTGCAATTGAATCAAAAATATTTTTTCCAGTAGTTAGCTCCTCTAAAAAAAAAGTTCAAGGGTTGCATCTCAGAAGCCAAGTATTACCTCCTTTTGCTGTTATTACAAGTGCAAATATAAAAATCCAAAAGTAGCTGAACTACTTTTTTTATTAGAAACAAATGAAAAAGAAGATAAATGGAGGTCTTGATAGTATAACATGGGAAAATTCACCAGTGTTTAGAAGATTCTATCTACAATGCATTGAGCAGAATGGGTCGGTGCGACAGTGGGTCAATGTGAGTCGCGGTGAGTGATAGGTCGCAGTGCGTCACGTTCTGATAATCTTTGATCAACTGACCCGCTCACAAATCCTCACCTCTTTGACCCACTGATCCACCGGCCCGCTAACTCACTCCATCCTTGATTTTAACATGTCTTATTTCATTTAAAAAAAGAAACATATATCCACACAATTTTTTTCTCGATTGCGAAGGTTGACTTGCTGCATATACCAGTTGGGACGGTCATTTCATCTCACGGTCAGAAATTGACGTGATTAGAAAGACCATCTTGGACTTTCCACAAACTACCTTACAAAATTATTAGAAACGCTTTCTCGAACCCGCAAACTATGAACCCGACAAATATTTCAGTAATTTTTTACATTTTTGGGATTCTGCTCTCTTAGGCCTAATCCTGTGAAAATGGGGATGGATTTGGATGTAAACACAATCCAGAGCATGACTATTGATGTCAACGACCAAGAAAACTATTTATAACATACTAACATTAGTCGTTTTACTTTCTTTTTACATGTTACACCTCCCAACTTCCATAACATGGGGTACCATAATACCACAATATTTTTTCCTAGATTGAATGAAATGTGTCTTCCACGTTTGGTAAAAGTTGCTCCACACATTCTGAAGTTACGCTGATATATACATTTATACACGAACATTAAAATATCTAGAGCTATGCGAGAAACGCCTTCGACGCTGCCACTGTAAATTCAAAACTCAACTGACATGTTTGTTCAGAAACGTTGCTATTTTCTAGGTGTTAACGAAATTGTGGACTCTACTCTAATATCCGTCGTTATGAATAATTGCATATGTTACTCCATTCGACTCTGCTTTATAGATATGCTGCGGTATCTTACTCCAATTAAAGATGTATTTAAACTTAAAGGTCATCAGAACTATTCCCGATTAACTTGGACACCCAGAAAGCTATGCATTCGACAACAACAATACCAATTCTTAATTATTTTCACGTCACAATTTTACATATCCTTCAGGGTGCTAATGGGGACTCTAACCTAGATGGCATTTTGAATGACACTCTTTATCTTAGCGACACACAAAATCATTTATTCGACATAAACATCGTTCTTTTTTAACATTTTGATGTCAGCCACTTGTACTTCTAGATGAGCACAATGAGTATTACCACCGCTGGGGCTGAATATGGTCCTAAATGCAATTACAACGGCTACTAGTTAACTTAGCGACGACGAGAACTTACGATTCGAGACTAATATCAGTTGATTTCGATATTTTTCGTCCCTATGTAATCACCTTCGCTGCTAATAGGAGCTTAATTGGATATATGCGGACTTGAAAGTTACGTTATTTACCTAAGCGACACCGAAACTATGAATTCGACAGCATTTGTAGCTATCCATGCAGGGCTATGATGAGACCTGCAAAAAAAAACAAGATATCACTGCCCATACTGTAACAGAACCAACCCATGCTTTATAGTTGGGAGCAGCCAGTCTGTATCATAGGCCTGCGACGGTGTTCTCCATACGTAAACACGACCGGTTGTTGGAAACAAGGTGAAGGTCGATTCATCGGACCACATTACGTGTTTCCACTGCTCATGAGGTCAGGCCTTGTGGTCCTTGCACTATTGGATATGCCTCTTCGCATTTACTGTTGTGATCAAGGGTTTGGTGATAGCGGTCCTGCCATGAATTTTCATTTTAAGAAGTTCCCGAAGCACTGTTTTCGATTAAACCGAGTTCTGTAGGCCGGAATTGAGTTCAGACGTAATTTTCAGTGCAGTGGTCTTCTTTTCAGCTGCTACAATCTGTTTTAATGACCTCCGGTCCCTATCTGTCAGGATTGTCTTCCGACCAGTGTTGTGCTTTGCAGACGTCGTTTGCCCATGAATCGTGACATTGGACACAGTGCCTTTCGATACCCACACAATGTTCGCCACTGTTGCCACTGAAGCTCCAAGCAGATGGGCACCAACGATCATACCTCTTTGGAAGTCTGTCAGATCGCCCATTTTATCGTACCACTTTCACGCCACGACACTCACAGGTGAACTGGTTACTGCTGACAGAAAAAGAAGGTCCACATGAACATTGAAAACAAAAAAACGATCAGCAATCGCATCACGTGTTGTACAGTGAAGGGCCAAACTTACGTGTTTTCTATGAAGTGTTTTTAGATTTTTTTGGTTTTCCCCTGCATATATGGGAAATGAATAATTTAGGCGTAATTCATAGTAATTTTTGAATATCTGGCTTATTTTTGTAATTTAATTTAGTTGTACCAAATTTCACAAAATTAAATCCCCACGTTAAGCGGGTTTGCATATCCAGGCTCCTAACTATGAAAACATTTACGCTCAGTCCAACCTCAATCATTTCACGAATTCAACCTGTTGTACGTATGTTATTAGGACAAAATATCGATTGTGATTTATTCTAAAAACACTTTTATACATTGCAAGAGCTGTAACATGCAAATATTTGCTGAGAACTCATAGTAGTATCGGAATAAACAAAAGCGAGTATGGAACAGTAAACTGCTATAACAAAAGGGCAAAAGAAGGTGTGCAAAGGTATACAAAAAGGTCGAATGGTTTGGGTCGATACACTATCAATCACATGTTTGTGAGTTCAAACCCGGTAGCAAGTTGTTTCTTTTTTAAGTGTCTTCCTATTTTCATCCGGAGGCTGAAAATATTTCTTTGAGTAACTCATTGAAAACTTCCTTTGTTTCATATTCGATTAGAACGGAACATTATATGAATTGCGAATCTCAAATTCATAGCTAAAAAACAAAGTATACTCACTACTCTATTATCCTATGATTTGTAACGAAAAACTATTTATAAACAGTGGTGACTTCAGAAAATTATCCTCGGGGGGAATTTCAATATGTGGATGGAGGGCAAACATTGGTAGTCCACATTGAGCACGATCGAGTATATGGTCCCCAAGGCGGAAACTTCTTAGCTCGAGAGGGGTCTCAAATTCTCCCTCAGATCACGTCCTGAAAGCATCATTGCTTAAAAGCTTTTCGTAACAAATATAATATTACACTTGTTTCTCGTTCTACATTTAGAATTGGTAAAATCATAACTTGTAGAGGATTATAATAAAAGCATAAAAATTACAATACCAATCATGTATAAATTATCCTGTAAGTTACCAACTTTGGGTCAGATTAAAACTCAAATATTTGGTTTCGGATTGCACTTAGAAGTAAGTCCTCTCTATATAATCCTAAGTGGAAAGCCATGTTTAACACTAATTAATTAATCAATATTTATACGAATATTTTTTATTTTACTATTTTTACTATTCAGTATTATATACACTTCATTTCCAAAATCAAAGTCTCGAAAATGTATATTGTACGAGTGCAGACTCGCAAATAAATGATTATTTATCATATATATTGGTCTCTATTCGAAATTCTATTTAATCGAATCCGACAGGAATACAGACAGAAATATCGAGAACAGGTGAAAAAAAGAGAGAAAAAAGCGTTGTATCCGGCGGGGACTCGAAGTAAGTTCGAATGGTGCTTTACAAGCCGAACGCCTTAGAACACTCGGCTATGGTAACAACTAGTAACTTTAGCAAAGGCTTCGAGTAGTAGTTCTTATTACAGAATAACATTTTCTATTGTCTAAAATTTAAAACTAATTTACTTTGATATAATATATCTATTAATTTGTTACATGAACACGTTTTCGTCACTTTGATGAATTATGTATGTTGTTGATATAGATTCTATTACACGTTCTTTCGTAAATATTATAGAAAGTATCAGGGTTAATTATGCTCTTTTATGGAAATTGACTGGCACATGCGCAGTGCTACTAGTATGAGTTCTCAGCAAATATTTGCACGTTACAGCTCTTGCAATGTATAAAAGTATTTTAGAATAAATCACAATCGATATTGTCCTAATAACATGCGTAAAACAGGTTGAATTCGTGAAATGATTGAGGTTGGACAGCGTAAATGTTTTCATAGTTAGGAGCCTGGATATGCAAACCCGCTTAACGTGGGGATTTAATTTTGTGAAATTTGGTACAACTAAATTAAATTACAAAAATATGCCAGATATTCAAAACTTACTATGAATTACGCCTAAATTATTCATTTCCCAATTCTGAAATCAATGTTACAGGACTTGCATTGAAAATCGTAAATTCAGTCATACATATTGCCTAAATTAAGCACTTCATAATTATGATCAATTTTTAAACACAACATTGTATATGAAAAAATCTGTCCATATTAAGTAAACAATTTTATTATCGTATATAAAATTTCTATTAATCATCAACAATTGTATGGTATGTACAATTAATGAAATTTCACTTTTACATAGGGTTCTACTGGACCTGTCGGGTATTTTTCAAGCAAGTATTCATATTTGTATAAATCACGTTTTCGATTTTAATTAATATTATTGCAATGCAGCTGCATAAGAATGTCTATGTCAAACATACTATTACACTTGTATATTATAATATTAGGTATGTCAAAATAAGTAAATACGGTCAATGTATAGTGCTATGTCCATTATATTATGCTTCTTCCATAGCAATCAACAATTAATATTTACTTCATTCCCATTCAAACTGAGGCAAAAAATGAAATTTCCTTTAGATTAAAGTTCTTTACATAACTATTAAATAAGGGAACAATTCACAATATAAGAAACGTAATTATTAAACAGTAGGGTTGAATATGGTTTATACAATATTCTAAAGAAAGTATACTACTTATATTAAATTTCAGACATAATATTATCATGTCTCATTGCAATTACGTATGATGAAATGGCATATTGAGAAAACTTTGACATGTCTTGCCTATACGACCACAACATTAATCAAAATGTTATGCCTACAACCCAATGCATTGAATAATCGTTTATTATTAATAAATGACAAGAAAAATACAAATTAAGTCCGCAATTAATTAAACAGAATTAATGTCATATCAACCATATCGTTTCAAACTACACATTTTATAGAGTACGATTAGTAGTCAAAATATTCTAAAGAATTTGTCTAAGATATTCACTGTACCTTTACTAGGTTGCATCAATCCCAAGAGAGCTAATAATATGAAAATGTTCATAATTTTTGTTCCTTTTCGTTTCCGCTACAATGTGTTTGCTACATTTTTTGCTATAAATATGTTACTGACTAGAACATTACTATTTTAATATCTTAAATAAAGAGAATTCTTTCATTTATAGATAAAAATGTGTACATTTGTTTAGCTTATATGTTTAGAATTATTAAGGTCAAATATTACAGTTACTGTTTAATAATAAGTTTAGTAATAATATTTATACTTGCATTTATGGTAATATTCCTTTCAGCATCTACATATTAATTTGTTTATACATCGAACATATGAGCAGCAGAAAAGATAACCAAATGAACACATTGTTCTGAAAGAATGTCATAAGAGAACAAAGGAGGCAAAATAATTTTATTGTGTAAAGACAAATATAAAAGACATATTTTCTACACATCTAGTTGTCTACATGTTACGACTGGTATAAACATTAAAACTTATGTTATTCATCGAAGAAAATGTTTAATTTAATGCCCTTTTTGTGATTGTTTCATTACCTGATGTGATATTATTTAATTTATGTTTCAAAATGATGCAGAATAGATAAACGCGAATTACGTAGTTGGAAAAAGACCCGTAATATAAGATACGTCGCATTGAAAGAATTTGCAATAATAAATCTTTCACTTTTTGTTCGAAATTTTATAATATTCTCCTATCAAAAAATGACAGTATGTACTACTATATCGTGAAACAATGTAAACGGTAACAGTACAATATATAAATGTAAAGTTTATTATCTAAACTATTCATACTGCATGACTTGTATTAAGTTTATTATGTTTGCATATATAATTAACATAATCGCCGCAGGTGTTTAAATTAGACACCTATAAAGATTTTACACTTAAGTCCTTCTTTGTTGATTTCAACCCATACGATTTCTATGTAGATTTTATGCTGTGTTCGGACCATTGCTCACTGAGATGCAGCTGTTTTATGATCACGCGTTGCTTTGTAAACTGTTTTACCATTATTGGACGTTGGCGGGAAATTTTCCACAAAACGGGAAATTGAAAGAGGCAGCAAAAATGAAGGGAATTTCTTACAAATAGTGAAAAATCGGAATATCCTCGACCTCTTCACTCATTTGTACACTATGTTCGATCAGTGAGATTCTGGTTTACTCTGGCACGCTTGCGTTCACTTCCCCGCTGCATCCAGGGGTGCAATTACAATTTTTCGTTTCGAAGGGCAAGTATCAATGTCATTGATGGATATTTTATAGTTTTGCTTATACACGAGTAGCTGGAGAAAGTTACAGTCTGAAATTGTTTCCCACTGCCATTTCGTTAAAAATATAAAATCCTCTATAAACAATATTTTAGAAAAATTCTACAATAACGCAACTTTTCTAATATTAGGTTGGAATAGGTCCCCCCTCGGTGTAACAATCTTGGGAAGGATTTCTTAGGAGCGAAATACGTGAGGTGGTGTAGGACACATGCTGCTCCACTGCAAAGAGAAAGAGGTTAGAGATCGCGTCAAATCCCCATTGCAAACTAGGCCGGGTTGTGATTAGGAATCTCTCCGCGCTCCACTGGAAACTAGACCGGATTGTGATTAGCAATATCACTCTGCTTCACTGCAAGCTGAAAGAGAGGTAAAGTTTTACGAAGGCTCCACTGCAAACCAGAAGGAAAAAGAACCATAGCTTGACTGCTAGCTAAGGTTCTGGATTTGGGTGAGGTACTTTCTAGGCTCCACTGCAAGGCAAGAAAGGGAATTTGACCAATCGAAATCGATGATTGTCTATGAAATCCTTCCGGTTATACATGCGACCCCGGTGATGCGGTGGCCCTGCTGTTCCCCACGTCTGCAGCTGTAGCACTTCATAGTAAAGTGCACGTGTTTGTGGTTTATAAATAGTAGTAAAAGTTGGGTGTTTCTTCACATAAGCACGTGCGATATTACAATATGTATAATTTCCACTATATTTTGCATGGATATAATATTGATGTCTGACGAACCCCTTGCTTCCCTGTGGTTATACTACTGCCTGTATCTCTTGATATTGTCGCGGATATATATGAAATCCTTCCATTGGTAAAACATAATATTTCAACTGTCCATGGACATACATTTTCAGATTTATTGCATTTTTATGTATGTGCTCATTTGTATTAGGGAAATATTGAATCAGTATTTTGTACAATGGATCTAGTATAACATTATTTCTTTCGTTGTGGTCTAAATATTTTCAACAAATAATTACGTAAAGCTACTATGTTAGAACTTTTGCATCGGACTACGAACGCAATCTAAACATAAGTTTATTACACAAATCAATATCTTAACGACTTGTGCATGAGTATATATAAGTATATATAACACTATTCACTTACAATTTGTATAAGGGCGTAAAAGTTATGGGCATATTTCGTTCCTTCGCCCTTGTACAATGTGAAAAATTGTATACACAAGACCATATGTTTGAACGAAAACACGTAAATAAAATCGGTCTTTTGGTCCAAAATATAAGCACATACTTGGAAAGAAATACGAAAATGCATAATATGTCCAAATGGAGCCAAGGGCTGTATGTGTAAACTCTGAAAGGGGACCTTACCAAAAGTGCATAACTAGAAGGGGGACAAATCAGAGGAAATAGGAATCAGACAAATCCTCATATGACAGAATATAACGTGAAATCCAGCTGATCTCAAAAGTCACATGATTGTGTCTACTAGTGTGGTATTCTCTGTTATCGTGTTGCAGATGCACCTTTCGCCGCCATTATTCTATATGTCACTGTTAGGTTTTGAATATGAATATAGACATAACATCTTACTGAATATCATTGTTGGCTGGGTAACCAGTGGATCAAGAGCATTTTCAGCGCCGTGTCTGATCTACGCAAACAATTGGTCTACCACTGTTCAGTCCTTTCACCACTATTTCATTTCCCATTTTGATGTTCTCATTGCTCTCCAGATGCTGTTCTTTCATATGGTCTGGAAATGCAACAATGTTCTCACTTCTCTTTTTCAAGTACAAAATTATCTTCTGATATGAAGATCAGGGACGTATTTAATTGACCAGAAAGTCAACCCTCTTTTTTGGATAGACTTACTTCATATATGTTGTTCAAGTTGTTGCGTTGAGAGCGCACCATGTCAACATTTTCTATGATAAAAATTACCTTAAAAATTAAACCCGTATTTTTCAAATACGGTGCTCATCATGGACTAAATAGTAGCAAATAATTATTCGTAATTATCCTCACGTAATAGGAAAATTTAAGTGTCAGTAAACGAGAATATCGTCTGAGTTTGTAAAGAAAGTATTTTCCAATTACGTTAGATCAGTTGTCAAAGGTCATTGTACACTGCGTTTAGTTGGTAGTTGTCTCAGTAAGAAAATATATTGAGAAAGGGTACAGAAAATAAATATTGACAAGGACTTCGTTAGTGTTGTTGTGTTATACAGCATAAAGGGAAGTAGCAACTACAGCGCAAAGAACGTGTGCATTAAGAACTGCGAAACTAAGAATAATTACAGAATGAATTGGAGAAAAATATCATTATTCACGTTGGTCTTCAAAGTATATGTTTATAAAGATAACCAACAAAGTTTTGTCGCATTTTCAGCCATCACCATCGAACATCGATATGTCTCCTAACACGTAACTGAAAAATAAAAAGTAATTCCAATCAGCATCAACGACCTTATGCCAACGTTCAGGAAAGCCATGGATTCCATCACGGTAGCACCTGGCAGGCAGTGAAGCGATGAAGATAGTGCATGCAATTTGCACCCCTACTTGGAATTTGAACTGGCGCCGTCGAAGGTGATTTTCCAAGGAACAGATGATAATCAGACCGCGCAATGTCCGAGAAGTATGTCAAATGCAATGGTGTCGAATGTAATAGTGTCGAATGCAATAGTAAAATGGTGTCACCTGGGGCTTAGCTTTGTCCTGAAACAGGAAGACTCTGTAGAATTCAGAAGTGCTGACTGAAGCGTTTTGAGTTTTTCTTGAACACGGCTCAACTGCTGACAGTATACAGTTGTATTAATGCTGTGATTACCTCGTAAAAGTTCCCTATGCACGAGCAGTCCACTAAACACACAGGACGTCTTTCTTCTCGTTCAGCGCTGGTTTCGGCTGTTTTGGATCCGGTTCATGGGATGCTAATCAATGATGACGGCGCCGTGGAGCTTCGTACAGGATCAACTTCTCATCACATGTCAACACCCTGTCCAGAAACGGCCCCCTCCTTGACGAGACAGCAGAGAGACACAGGTTCCTGTTGCGTTCTGGCCTAAAGTCAAATCATGTGGGAAGCATCGACTTAAGTTGATAGAGGTGCTGCCGAATGGTTTACCCACTCACAATGAATTGTAGTCTCAGTTCCTCATATGTCTGGCCACTCTTCGCCTAATTTTCTGTCTGAATATATTTGTTTTGTACATATGTTGGTCATCTTGAACATGATGTGTCTTCGAGAGATTAGTCACTGTTCTTAAACTTGTTAAACCACCACTGCCGGTTAGCGTAGTTATAACACCCTCACCAAAGACCTGGCATATCTTCCGCCCCGCTAAAGAGGCATTTCATCCCAGTTTGAACTCGTATGGCTTACACGCCCTTATGACACTCTGTGAAAGTCTCATTTTTCATGTTCACTCTGTCCTTACGCAAGTTCACGGTGTAACTGAACTGCCATAACCAGGTAGTATATTGGGTATATGCACACCAACAACTGACCTTCATCTTATCTCCATTAATCTCACGGTGTGAGGGACAATTGAACACAGATTCTACAAAAAGCGACAGAACCTTCTTGGTTAACTTTTTAATAAGCAGTTATTTCTTCTTCCTTCTTATCTCAACCATAGGTTGGTGGCAAACATGGGCATTTTGAAACTTCTCTCACGGTTGGGAGAGCAGTTTTATCCATTGCTAAGGTCTCCTATTCGTAACTGCATCTAGATATTCTGTCCGTGGCCTTCCTCCTCCTGGTTTTTACTCTGCCTATACCTCTATAAACATAGTGATCCAAATGGAGTGCCGAAAAAGATGACCAACCAAACTGTTTCTTCTTTTTCCTGTTATCTTAATCATCTGTCATCCTTCATTAGCTTCTTTTAGTACGTCTTCATTTCTTTTCCTTTTGTTCCATGACATTGGCAGCATTCTGCGCCAACAAAACATTTGAAGTGCTTCCAGTTTGAATATTTCAGTTTTTCTCAATGTACATATCTCTGATCCAAACTACGACACGCTCTACACTACAATATCTAAATAAATCATTTCCGAACGTTCAAAGACACATTTCTTGATGTTAGCAAACCTCTTTTCCTATTGAATGCTTATTTGGCCTACGCGTTTCATAAACTTACGCCTTTTTCACTCTCTCTCCGAGAATATTAGATGTATTAAGTAAGAGAAGGTCCCCAATTTTTTCCCTCTAGTCATACGTTGTAACCTTTCTGTCTTGCTTTCTTATACTTTATCACTTTGGTTTTCTTCTTATTTATCTTCATTTCGCATGTTTCAACCTGTTGATACACTGAAACATCAGCAATGTTGTCAATTTACAGTATTGATTTATGAAAATTACGATTTCCCTAGTTCCTCCTTACACAGGGCTCAGCAGATTAGTTATTGGTGGAAATGAAAAGTTATTTTTTCTACTTCATAGTGTACGAGCTACTCCAACTAAACAAACTGAAAATTAACGACAGACCATCCATACTTACGAGTTATAAGTCAGTTTACATGTCTTGCAAAAAAAAAAAAAGAAAGAAAAATACTTGATTTACACCTTTGGTTACATCTGGCAACACTGTCTGGTTCCTAGTGTACTTCAATCATTGTTTTCTACTTTAGAAATATATGCATGAACAAAGCTTCATTTTGGTGTAACAATTATTTGTGCATCGCGTCAGGTTATGAAGTTCAACTATCCCAAACTGCTGGTTGCATTGTATATTGGCAACGTCGCAAATAAAGAACCATAGATTAGATCTACCAACCTATCATACAGTTATATCGATTCTTTCCAGATGGCAGCTTAGCACTAGCATCACTTATTAGCGTAGCAATGGATTCAACTGCTTTTTGTATTCGTAAATTAATACTAATGGATCCAAGTATATCTGCGACGTTGCCACATTGTGAAATTTTTATTCCCCATAGCGGTTGAAGCAGGCGCCGGAGAGCAAACCATCATATAACATTTTAGATTTATTTCGGCCTGTAGAATAGTACCCTGTGATCCGTTCGCGCCATTTTTAGAACACCCGATATATATATATATATATATATATATATATATATATATATATATATATATATATATATATCGTGCTCGCCGTTATTCTGTGATGTTAGAGAGAAAACTTTGATCTTACTTTACAATGCAGAAAGTTTGTAGTATAAAACATTGTTCGACTTGAAAACACTTAAACTGTATAATATCAAAATATATTTAACCCTTAGATGCATGGAAAATGAGGGTATCGATTAAAATCGACTGTTTTTCAGACATTCGAAAGAAATTTTAGAAATGCCTTTACATGAAAGAAGAAAATATTGTAGGAATAAGAGTCATCAAATTTGGATTTCCTGTGCCATATGACAAGGGAGATGTGAAACAAGAAAAAACAGCATGGGGTACAAGAGACCCCACTTATGCATCCAAGAGTTAAAAAGGTTATGTAAATAGCAACGTGTTAGAAAATTATGACTGTTGGTAATTCGATACATATTTGTTTTGTTTCTTCAATACTTTCTTATATCAACAAGTTGTATACTTTATTAGGAAAGTGTTTAATGTAACATTTTTTCTTCGTTAGTTGTAAACAATTCGATTTGTTAGGTGGACAAACACGGTGTGCGTGGGTTTTCTCTGGGTTCTCCCGTTTCCTCCCACTTTCTTCATTCCGCCATTTCATTCATTACTCATCATCACCGTCTCCTTTAGCCTAACTGGCATAATGTGGGACGTAAAACAAAGATTTCATTTTCATTTCTATTTGTTATCCTTCTGTACGATAATATGTATATACTAATCCAATTGTGCCAATTAAAGTTTCCGTTTTATTTTCTTATACATTTTGGTGTTAATTCTTTCATTTCTTCGTTAACCCATCTCATTAGTACTTTATTAAATTAATAACATAGGAAGATTTTCTGGAATTTAGTATCACGACGCTGGGAAACTACTTAGGATAATATGTAATTTATTTGCCCTTATAATCTAATTTCAATATAGAGTATAAGGTCCTCCCTCAAGTTTAGATATTGTTTTGCATATAATTAGTGCACCACACTTTCATCAGAACTATCTTCTGTAGACCTCATTTGTAACTTCGTTTATTGCAGAACGATGTTATCCTATAAAGCTACCCTCATCTTACCTTTAAATTGATCATACGTCTAGTATGCAATCTCGGGCTTCCCTTTGTGCAGCCAAATAGCAGCTCGGTACACATTACCTGAGATTAATTTCCGTCTCTTCGCAGTCCATTCTTCATACCAGCAACTGTTTCACGTCAGCGGAGGGACTTATTGATGACCTCTCCGAAAAGAACGTAAAATGGTTAAGGTTTATGATACAATTGGTATGGTCAAAACATTGCATCAAATAGCCTAAAATCTCCACTAGATGTCATTTCTGATATATTAGATTACGTGTAAGATGAAATATAAGAAAAAAATCACGAAAGCATTGCTGCAAAGCTACTAACATAAAGCATAGTAACAGAAATCACAGTTAACTTCTAAATTTAAACCCCAAATGATAAATGTACTTAACGTTAATTGATTCCCAATTTTCGCTTTATTTCATATATCGAAGGGTGAAATGTGTATTCAAATTAGCATAGCACTGAATAAATTAGTATACCTATACAGGTATATCTAGAGTATAAAATTAAAAGCAGATAATAATATTCATACTAAACTACTTAAACAATTTAAGTCCTAGATATTGCAAAACCTCTACTAGAAATGTTGTGCATTTTACATATTTTGCAGCTTTTACAAGCTGAAATAATAATGAATTAACCCTTGTACTATCATATAGTATAGTTAGATATAATAATAATTCAGTTTGATGTCATGTTATCATGAATGTTAATGGACATTTTAATATTAATATATCAGAAATAATATACTCACAATTTTGTTTACGATATGGGAACAATACAATAGATCCTAACTGTTGATATCACGTAACATTTATGCTTAGAACGCTGCATGCTATAAACATGGTTGTTTCAAGATATTGTAAATGTATAATTGCTAATATATGTTTTAAACTATCAAACTTACCTGTCTGTTCTCAACACATCTATACAAGTATTCTTAACAGATTTATATCCCAACATTAAGGTTTAACTTTCTTCGAGAACATTTAAGTATTACTACATAAAGCATTAAATTTATATTAGGATTTCTAGTTTTGAAAGAGTACTGTCTAATCCGTTTAGTTTTTGCTTCTAAAGAATATATTCATAGCACACTGAATGCCATGGATCACAGTCAAGGAATATAGTAGTTACATTCCAGTTGAGGAGCAATGAAAAATAACAAAGCAGAACGATTCGAGTGTTTGATATTTATAACATCCTTATCACTGTTTCGTATTATGTTAGTCGCAAGGTAAGGAATAAGAATAATTCTTTTCTGTCTCTTATCTTTGGTTTACAGAAAGTCTCCATGTTTACCTCAAAATTGAAAGCTTGTATGTAATTTTATATTTAAATATTTTTATTACTAGAATATATATGTATATATATATCAAAAGATCAATAGTGAAAGTTGAAACAGATTTAAGATTTCTTTGAATCTAAAATTTACAAATATATTATTTACAGGATATCTAATATGATAAATTCTTAAGTTATATTCAAAATCTCAAACCTTTTTCCACATTCTGAAATTATTTTTGCTTTCAGTTTTTGAAATGCTCTTACAGTGTTCTCTAAAGAAAGAAGACATTAAAATATTCAGGACAAACTGTGAATTGTGAGTACGGAACGCAGCTGGAAACTAAAGTAAATATTTATTTTGCGGTTTGTTTATCTATTTACTTACGAAAGGAAGGTATTAGATACTTATTGTGTTATTTCGTAAAACTCAATCGGAAGAATACTTGTCATTATCTAGAGAATATGAATGTGAGCGAGCAGAAATTTGGTATTACGTGCGAAGTTATCATCAACAAATAAAAGAAAAGGAAATAATGTTAATGCAAAAGATATATTTTCCTGAAAATTACACATTAATTTACCTTCTGCAGCATGAAAGCGAAAACCCATTGAATAGGTAAAGACAATTATATACATAACTTAGAAGGTAACGATGCCCTGTATAAACCATATAAAGACTTTTTTTGCATTGCTAGAAAAGATTAAACAAACATTAAGAATTTCTAGATAGTAAGATTCATATCTGAATCCCTTTGAAAATGAAAGATTTGAAGATTTGAAGTAACTATGTACTCAAAATTCGATTATACATTCAGATGAAATGAAATAAGAGACGAAAAGCATTTTGTACACTGTTATAAATTGCTTTGCAAAACTTAAAACGAAAGTTAGTTCCAAACGCAATGTCACTGCAAAATTGCGTAGATCATTTAAACCATACTTCAAACACCACACAGAAAATCCTAAAGTATAATATAGGAAACATTGTTCGCTAGTTGTCTACTATGCCACGCTTAACTGCATGCATGAAGAGCATGCCCGCGACCGTTCGGTCTATTTAATGGACGCGTTCCGCAAGAATGTAATGTACCCCGCCCGTAGTTCCTCAATATACGCTATTGATTTCTCGTGCACGAACTGCACCGTTAGAATTTGTCCCCTAATTCTGACTCGCCGAAGCGATGTAACCCCTATTCTCTGAAGGAGTAGGATACGCCCACTGCGCGGCCAGACCGAAGTCCTGAGTGCCTACCAGTTAACCTACTGGTTGAGGCACATTGCTAGCGAGTCAGTCCTACCATGCTCTGCAGTCATGCCGCCCGAGCGTTTCAAGGCAAGCTCACCTCTACCATACGATCACCGTTACCCAGATTCCTGGGATTAGCTCCCGCATAGTACCGAAACCCAGGGTATGACCACAGCCCAGCAGAGTCCAACCCAAATCCGGGGCCCCAGGCAATGCCCGAGGGGGCTTGTTCAATCCCGGCCATGCTTACCTCTATCGTTCAACTGGCAACCGCCTTGTCGTGTAGAGGTACCACGCAAACGTCGAGATACTCACGTATCTCATCCCGGACCCAATGGTACGTGTTAAGTCACCATTTGAGTTTGGTGGCGGCCCATATCCCACACAGTTTCCTCCCTTAAGCAGGTTCAGAACCGTTGCCCAGATTCCTGGGATTGGCCCCTCCCCCACCTCCGTTTGGCCTCCTCACAGGCTGGAATCCGAAACTCCCCTCCCCTGGTAGGGCCATTCAAGCAATACGGAACTACCTCTTATTACGGTAGAGGTAGACTGTACATTACCAGACCCAATGGCTGATGTAGACTGTCTACCTTTAAAGACAATGGTAATTTAGGAACGTCGGCTCCCCTGGTAGGGTCGTGTGCCCCTGCACCCAGTGAATGTGTAAGCCTGGGACGAAGGAGCGACCCACTTTCTCAGCACTCCTGAGGTACGAGTATGCGTTAGGATACTGAGTATCCCATCCCGGACCCAAGAGAACGCATAGCTCTCTCTTTGAGGACAACTTAGATCATCCTCCCCGTAGGGCACTGGATCCGCCCACCCAGGGCACACCAGCTACCCACTTTTTCATACGTGTTGGGGCACTACGTAGCCTTATCTCCCGGACCCAAGGGCACGGCTTAATTGCCCATTTCGAGGGATGCCCAAGGGCTCGCCCCCGCCGGTAGGTACGGCAGTCTAAACTACCTACCCCACTGAGGACGTGATGGGGTCACACGTATTCTCCCAGATCCAATGGCACGAGTTAGTCGCCCATTTCGGAGGATAGGCAAGCCTCACCTCCGCCGGTAGGTTATTATCCTGATTTGCACCGACAACTAAGTAATCGTTGCCAGCTTTTAGCACTGGATGGACAAGAGTAAAGCGTGTTTTCACGCTGCTCCCGAAACCCTATCTCCCTCTGACGGTTACCGAGCCACCACAAGGCATGTGACCCGGCCATACCAAGGGGTCCCTCCCCCTTTCTCAGTACGGGCTTGGGACCGGCCACGGCGAGGTTAATATAGGAAACAACGAAATAACAAGTGATTATATACACAATAGTGGCACTTTTGTACTTAAAGAATTACTTACAATATGGTAACAGCAACTAATGACGCCATCTTGACATGGTAGAATTACGAAACTGGTCCTTAGAAGAATATTTAGTAACCACGGGCCACGTTACATGCTTTGCAACCAGCTATCATGCTGCTAATGGTTTTTGTGGTATGGAGTTATATTCCGTCACCAATGCTGTTGACAAATATCGGATTGTCCTTGGTGTATCTGATCTTTCTGCAAGACATCTTCCCCGTACGCTAATTGGATTCAAGTACTGGAAACATGTTGGATAGTCCTTCTGAAAAATATTGTCCAGTTCCACAGTGACGCATTATCATCCATAAAGGTGTAGTCGACACAAAATGTACTGAAAAGACTCACGCCGGGTAGGAGTACGGTGTCATAATAAACGCATCCAATGAGTGTACCCTGTTCAAAATTTAATTGTCTTTTCAATGTAATATTATACCCTTACCTATATAACCCTAAATATTCCCCCACCAACGTGGATGGGAATTTTGTTTTTCTACCATTCTTCTAAGGTTCCTAACAGTCTATAACACTTGTGTGCCTTCCTCCTTGTCAGAAAGGAACGAGAATACTTATCTAACTTAGCCTGTAAATACTTATATGTTAAAGAAATAATTATCACTTCTGACTATAGTGTATAAAGTTATTTATTTAGACTACAGTATAGACTAACGGTTTCGACAACTAAACATTTTTTTTTCATCAGACACTAACTGAAAGAAATATATTCATAGCATAGAAATGAAAGTAGTAAAATACATTGTTTGTATGGAAAGCCACGTAAGTTTTAGTTCCTCAGACTTGATCTGTCGGCCCCCACCCTGACTTATTACCCTTCCACTTTTGCTCATCTTTACCAAATATCTGTAATCCACCATTCTTTATAATTGAGCGATTGCCTCAATAAGTTTCTGTTACTTCTCCCTTCATGCGTATGAGATATAATTTGAAAGAAACGAAACTATACTAAATATAATTGATATAAAATATAAAAATACTGATAACATTATTAAAATACATATAGGAATAACAAAATTGTAACAATATATAAAACCATATAAAATACAACTATTAAATATGTGGATATAAATTGCATGTAAAGTGTCTAACCTTTTCCTTCAACTGTTTGCAATAATTTGTTGTAAAGCTCATGTATTAACAGTTTACTTGTCTAGTTCATTAATTTGTCACTTTTTATTTCTTTTTCTTTTGTGCTTCCTTCGGGTTCATTATTATTTGTTTATTCTTACTTTCCAGCCCTTGCACACCTTCCCTCTATATTATGCCCCGTTTCTTTAACATGTTTGTATATGTAATTGCTTTCCCTCCTAACTCTCGCATCATCCCTGTGTGGTTTTATTCTCTCCTTAAGTTCTTTTCTGTTTTCCCAATGAATATCATATCAATATCCTAACACTCCACTTTATACACTACACCTGCCATATTTCTCACATAAAGCCTTTGCTCTACTTTTCACTTTCTATAAAATCTTCCTAAACTAGAACATAGGCATGTTAATGTTTCACAATTTGTTGATATTTTCAACATCATTATAATGATATGTGGAAGAGATCTTAGTCTTTGTATTTTAAAAGAATAATGGGTTCAAGTTTTTATTATGAATAGAACCTATGACCATGACTTTGACCATATTGAGTTATAACTATAGGTATTTAGGTTATAACTCTTTCAAGGACTATAGACAAAATACTTCCTAAAGTTTTACTTTATACTGAACGCATAGGCCACACAAAGTTTATATTTAAATGGAATATCATTTTTCAAAAATAAAAGTTTTTTTTTTTAAATTTACTTCAACACGATAACTCAAATTGAACAAATATACTAGCAAAGCTACTGAAAACCAGCGCTTATAAATTACCCCCCTTTTCCTTCACATAATATATGAAAGCACTGATATTCTATAGTTAAACTGTGATGTAACTAAACATAATACATTAACCTACCTTTTTAGATTATTATCGGTGAGGCAAAAGCAATACATCCTAATTGGTATTTAAGTAGTTGCGTAAGCACATGAATTATACTATCGTATGAAAACATTTTTGTTATTCATAAACGTGTTAATACGAATATATACAAAACAAAGGTGGAAAGATTTCGAAAATATACTAAATAGGACTATAATACTTGACTGTATTTCATTCAAGTAATATATACAATTTGTATTAAATTACTGTTTTACACATTTAGTAAAATACTACGTTCCCGATTTAAAATATTAGTAATAGACAGTAATGCAGGGTATACGATATCCTAGTAAAGATATACACAGACTGCGCATGCTCCCCAATGAAATAAAATACACTGCACTCGTAAATATTCATCTCCACCAAATGGAAAAGTGCTAGTATTTAACAAAGGGGAACACCTACGCCTTCTATGTAATTATTTACTGGTGTCTTATTGTCTACACTCATATTGCCTGAAGTAAACATATGAGTAATTATACTTCTGCAAAAGAATACTTAAAAACTACTTCCGTAAATAATTACCCAATGATAGACTTATAATCACATAGTCAATACAATAGGAAATCAACTCCAGGGTCGGGCTAGAACAGAGAGTTCTCATTACTAGAGAAGGATTATTGAAATCCAAGATTGACTGGGAAATTAAAATATAGCGTAATTTGATATCTATCATTTATGTTTAGTTTTAAGATGATCAATAACACTATTAAACAATTAAAAAAATTTAAAATGCTAATCTTTTCAAGTGCAAATTTCATCAACTAAAACAGCAGGGCGTTTACGATGATTTGGATAAGACAAGAATTTGATAATACAAGAGTTGGGTATAAGTCTTCCAATATTTAGCTATAGAACATACCTGTTTCATACGTGTTTCGACCGGAATTTTGCATTATGTTATCGTAAACCAATACCGGATGTTTTTGGCTCAGTGGAGCATATATCGGATCCAACACTTCGGAATAAAGATCGCAATTTATTATACAACCGTCAGAAACGAGCTCGAAGTGAATCACAATAGTGTAGTTTCGCCATAAGCAGAGCAACACTTCTTGTTCGAAATGGCACAGTTCGACGACAAGATCCGGGAGCTGGCTGTAACTTAGTTGCATTTTTTTGTTTATTTGGAGTTAAAAAACATCCACAATTTAACACATGTCAAACTACGTTCCACGAAACTCAAATCACATGAATTTTCCAGCAGTGTTTGGCATACACCTACTCTAATATGGGCTTGAATTGGGTTTAGTCACATGGCACATGGCTCTTGGTAGTTTTCTGACTTCGTGAATGTGACATGCTTTGTAAATTTGGTAATTTCAAGATAGTTTGTCACTCGTCTTGGGCTAGGAAACACGAAACATAAAGAAAGAAAAAGGGACAAACTAGTAAACTGTTAATACATGATCTATGTGATAAATTGTTGTAACAATTTGAAGAAAAGGAGCAAGACCAAAATGATTTACATGCAATTTACATCCATATTTTTAATATTGTTATACTTACATATAATTTTATGTACATTTTGTTATTATACGTATTTTTATATTGTTTATTTATAATCAGTTGTACTTAGTATAGTTTTGTCACTTTTAAATTTTATCTAATTGACATGAAGGGGGAAATAAGAGGAAGTGTTTTAATGTAATTGGTCAATAATAAACAACAGGTAGATTACAGATGTATGGTAAATACAAAATACATGTGGAAGGGTAACTATGTCAGGACAGATAAGGTCCTAGGAAGTTGGACTTAAGTGGACTCAAATACAAACAATGTATCTTAGTACATTTAATTCTAAATATATTTCTATGCTCTGCAGATATATCTTTCAATTAGAGTTTGATGAAGAAAACGTTAATTTTCGAAACCGTTATATTGTGTTTTAGTTTTAATAAAAAGTTTTATAATAGTTCTAATAAAAAATAGAATTTATATACGCTAGTGAGAATGATTAATTATTCCTTTAGTAAATTCCTGAATCATATTCTACTTTTAACTATTAGTTCTAGAGATAGTAATATATATTTTCAAAGTAGGTAAAAAAAAAAAGCAATTATTTGTCAGAATTATCAGCAAGTATAATTCCTATCGACATCTGTTTCATTTCGTTTAAATTTTAGGTATTTTCCGATGTGATTACTGAATTAGTAAATTATAATCTTGTTACCTTAGAGTCTTGATACTATATATCAGCAAAATGCTAGATGTGTGAATCATTGTGCAATACTCTTCTAACATTAAACAGCATCAAGTAAAAGAGTAGCCAATGTGTGCGATGGAACCCATTATTGCCTTACTGATACGTAGTCTGTAGCAGAAACCCAAGTTTTATTGTATATGTCCACACTATACACGTTACTTGGAAATGCCAGTATTTTGGTCTTCACATTTCGATTTGTAGAATACAGTTATTTACAATTATGTTGGAGCGCTATCGCATTAGTGTTCCTTGGACCGAGACTTCCTCCCACCTGTAAATTCACTTTCGTGAAGGCAAAGAAATAAGCCATCCACGGATTGTATTTTGACCACTATTACCTGATTCATCCTATTGTTCCGTAGTAACTTCCGATCAGTTCTTTAATTTACTGCTACAAATATGTATACGTTAATTCGTTTCCTTATATATAAATAATTTGGTCAGAAGGCATACAATTTATAACGTTAAGAAAAGAACAGAGAAGCTCTATACGCATTTCGGTGCTGTTAATACTTATCATTTTATGTTGCGCTACAAAAAGATATATATCACTTATCGCATTGGAGATTATAAATTCCAGAAGCATCTATTGTTGTTTATAACATTTACTACATAATTTATATAATATTGAAAATATAAGTAATTGCCTTTATAGCCCTAAGAATAATAATTTTTATCAATTGGGAAGGGTAATTTCCCCTCCTGACTAGATTGTTTTCAATGGAATTCCAGCAGGGCCAGAAGATTTTAAATTTATGGTAATTAATGCTAGAAATATCCTACATGTTGTAATTGAAGACCTGAATTGCATAACATACTAAGTCCATTCTTTTTCTTCGTGTTTTCGTTTTCTTTTCTATGTTAGCATCTATGTTTTAAGGGATATTTACTTGCATATTACGTAAATCCAAGTCAAAACCTTTTTTTTAAAAAAAAAATACAAAATAATTTCAGCTAAATAGAATAGCATGCGAAGTAAAACTTTCTTGTCTTTCTTCTAAAATCACAAAAATACTCCGGTGGACTTGGGATGTTCTGAAATTAAGTGTTCAATTATTGAATAAATTTTACTTAGTAAAAATGTTCTATATAAATTCCAGTATACTTGCATATTATACACTGTTTCAATAATGTTTCATAAATATTTTCTTTACATTTGTCTTCTTACACTACCTAAATCATTCTCACATTTGATTCAAAATATGTATTTACATTTAAAATACGTTGACAACTGGCTCTAATTAAGTGAGTTTGTAACGTACCGTTACACTTTTCAAAAAAAAGTAATATTCTTTGTTGCTGTTTGTATTATGTATTTAAAACACTAAGGAAATTAACTACTGTTAATTTACATTATCAAGACTTACAAGGAAAAAAAAATAAAATGTAAAAAGATTTCCTTTCTCCCGTGCGACCTTACGGTCGAGGTTTTTTTTTCTCCCGTGCGACCTTACGGTCGAGTTAGGATTACTAGTGGTGACCTTTGTTTCTTTGCGCATGACCGCAGCTGACTTCTCCAAGCTCCCACCTTTGTGTGGTAACTTGGAAGGAAGCTGCCCTGTGGATCGGATCATGACTAGGGATTGCTGTGTTCGTTACGAATTTGTACTTGTTGGATTGCTTGTGACCTCGCTTTGTGTGCTTGCATGTTTCTATGTGGTCTCGCTTTCCATGCTTGTCAAAATGGAGTGGCAGTGAAATAGAAATCCAGTCAGTTGATAAAGATTATTGGATTTTTCGACGAAATATTATTATTATTTGAAGAACAGTGCAAAACAAGAATAATTTGTGCTATGAGGAGTGAAGTGTTGTTCGAGTTAATATATTACGTATTTGAATTCTGAGAAGTATGCAATTTTTCGTGTGTTTTTGTTAATTGTTGTTTGTTAGTTGTAGCAGCTGTTACCCTAGAGTGGTTTGACTAATTTTTTTTTGTTTTTTGCGAGTGACGGGTTGAAATATAATTTTTTTAAATTAGTAATGGAACTATATGCAAGAGAGGTAACTAATTCGTTTCACTCTTGGGATATTAAGTGGATCTGATTTCGGACTCCGGAGGTCCCCCAGGCCCGGTGATTTCTCTGTATGCTATTTTCTCCTCATAAAATGAAAATTATTCTTGTTTGCATGGAGTGGTCCAAAGTCAATTGAAGCTAGGAATTATTCCAGAGAGGTAATATATTACTAAGGAAAAAATGAGGTGAGTTTTAAAACTTTGTACTAAGTTAGTTCCTGTTTAAGTCCAATGTTTGTGACGTCTTGTGTGGGTTGTGTAATTGCCTCCAAAATAGAGAGTAATTGGCTTGCTTAATTCTCAAAGAATAAGGATTCATTACGGTTGTCCCTGTTCCAACTGAAAATCCAGGGGAAGCGAGGTGGAGGGTTTGGACCCAAAACCTCAGTTATATGAATGTTGTCTTTTTCAGGTTTGGTCACCAGAATCTGCGATTTCAAAAATTATTTTCTTGGAATTATTACGCGTGAAGTTAAATAATATTTTTTTGATTAAAAATAATTAGAGAGGAAATAACTTGCTTGGAAATTAATATCCGAGTCTCAGGCATCGGAATAATAAGTAATATAATTATTGAAAAGGATATTTTTTCTGGATTTAAGGAAGTTATTAATTTTTTGTTGGATTATTAGCTGCTTTAATAATTTCTTGACTAGATCAGAGAGTACAAACACAGGAAGGAAATCTTTACTAAAAAATGGTAGAAATAAATTAAACTTGATAGTTCGGAAGCTTTAATAGGTAAAAATTAGGTCTGAAGAAGGTGAGGTCTTGGACTGGCCTCAAACGTTAGTGGATAATCTGAATTTGTTGCATTTAATGGAAGAGGTCCTGGACTGGCCTCCGACGACTGTAAACTGAATCTGGAATTTTGTACCTTTAATGAGAGAGGTCCTGGATTGGCCTTTGTGTGCATTGTATCCAATGATAATTGAAATTTCATCCAAGAAGGAATTGACATAATTATTTCAATACAATTATTTTTTTTAAAATTAAATATTTTTTTTTGACTACCAGGAAGAAGAAGAATTTTTTTTGAAATCTGTATTATTAATTGTAAATAAAATTATAAATCTGATTTGTTGTGTTTCTTATTGAATTTATACTACTTTTTTGTGATTTTCCCATATTGCCAAACCTCTGGATTTTCATTCCACTAGTAATTCTTGAGCATGTATCTGGTCCGCGCAAAGCCCTTTCTGTTGGCTAGATCGTTCGACGTATTTCCCGCGTTGCAGTGATTGGGCCTGGATAGGGGCGTTACATCTGTGGCTTCCTTCCAAGTTCCAAAACAACTTTTGTGTTGTTCCAAATTCTCAAAACAACTTTTGTGTTGTTCCAAGTTTAAAAAAAAAATAACTTTGTGTTGTTTAAGTCTGGTAATATGAATATAGAGTTTAATTATACTACGCGTCTAATTTGTGGTTAATATAGTTATTAGCGTTGTCATAATAAATTTTGAATTTAATATTAACTTTTTTCGATATATGAAAATTTTTTAATGTGTTATTGAGTATCTTTCGTCATCAGTTGAAAAAAAAAAAAAAGAAGCTTGTAATAAATTTTCATTATTAGCAAAGGTAAGCAAGGAAGGTGTTTGTTAGGTTGATTCCATTTGATCTTATGTTTGGTTCGACTGTAGTGTCAGTAGTTAGTGGGTACATTTGTGATGATAATTGGTTGTTAAATGTTTGAAGTGATAATTATTTATTTATTATTGATTATCATGTGTAGCCCAAGGGATTATGTATCTATTGACATTCCTGAACAGAATTCAGAATTTGTAACCCTCGACCGTACCGGTTTTATGGACCTTGAGACTAGGTCTGACTGTGGTCAGGTGAATATGTCTTTGACTCCACCCATTTTTGATAGCTTTGCTAGAAGACGCTCATCAACCTTGAATGTTGATTTAGAATCTGGAGTGAGCCCTCAGAATTTTGCTAATAATTTTAGTAGATTAGCTAATGTCGGCAGTGTAAATGAAACTGCTCGTGATCACAGACAGGTAAATTTTAGTGAGCCCTTTGATAATTCAGGACAATTAGGTCGTTGTGTTCCATCTGAATTTAGATCGTCAGAGGCTAATAGATTATCATCGCCATCTGGTTATCAAAATTTAAGAGATTATTATAAGCGAGTTTCTTTGATGAGAAATTTAACACCTAGGTTAAGTCATAATAATAGGCATTTATATTACACTAGAGAACCTCCGTTACGGGGTGATGTAAATGCAGGGTTGCCAAATCTTGGTAATATTAATGAAGACTCGCATTTCGAACATAATCTTTTGTTGAAATATACCTTTAAGAGAACGAACGACTTTCTTGAATGTAAATTTAAGGATGTCAAGTTAACCGATGGTAGCGATAGCGTACTTGTATTTGACATTTTGTCCAAAATTGAAGAGACTTTACTAGACACTAGTTACTCTCTTAATATGATTCTGTCATTGTTAATTGGAAAGTGTCAAGGAGCTTTTTTGAAAGAAATATTATTTGCCTTAAATAATCAAATGAGTTGGAGTGAATTAAGAGGCAGGCTTGTGGGTCTGTTTATTACCCCAGTTTGTTTACATCAATTTATTTCTGAGAAAATATATAGGCGTCAGCGATTGTCAGAATCGGTTTATCAGTATGTCAAATCAGTATTTATTGCTATGAATATTTTGCAATTCGGGGTAAATGAGTACGACATGGTTAATGTAATGATTAGTGGGATGAACCCAAATCATAAATTTAAAATGTTAAATAATTATGTTCCAGTGTCTAGGTTAGAGTTATTGGAAATTGCTGAAAGGCATGATTTAGAATTTAGAAATCAGACGGAATATAATAAGGAGATGGGCATTTCTAGAAGGAAATCGAATTTAGTAATGTTTAACCAAAATCCTGATGTTAGTTATTCCAAAAATTTTGAAAAATCTGGAAAACATAATACTAATGTACATTTGGATCAACCTAATTCATTTGATGTTCAGAGTCAGATGAAAGTTAAGTCTCAGGCTCGAGGAATATACAAGGATCGTTTTGAAAAGTCTGATTATTCAAAGAAAATTAAAAATTCAGCAGTAACCATTCCATGTGAGATGTCTGACACTGTGGCTTCTTTTGTAGTTGGGAGGATTCATGGTCGCTTGTCCGATATTTGTATTGATGGTGGCTCAAGTTTTAATATAATACGTTTAGACTTGGTTCAAGCTTGTGGGTTGGAGAGATTTATTAAATCTACTCCAGAGAAGTTGGTTAATGTACCATCAGGACTTAATTTTTATACGAACATGGAAATTCTAGTGAACGTAAATCTCTCAGGTCATTTTGAGAGGGTATGGTTTAAGGTGGTTAAAGAGTTACCCTGTTCGTGTTTATTGGGTACACCGTTTTTGAGATCGACGAATTCGGTTATTGACTACTTTAGGAATTGCTTGAATTTGCGTGGTGGACTAAAAAGATTGAAGTTAAACTACAAGAGATTGGTTCAACCAAACGGTAAGTTAAAAGATATAAAAAAAGTTGAGGACCAAAAATCTTTTGGGGATTCACCTACTGAAAAGGCGGATTTAGGAGTTTTATCTGGATTCATGGCGTCATTATTTATATGCGAGGATGGGTTTGTTTCTAGGTATAGTCATGCAGCGGTTCAATGTGAATTGGACTATCGGGACATTGAATTAAGGATGCTTGAAATAAGTGCACCGAGTGTAATGCAGTTAAAGGAACTTAGATCTTTGATTGATTCTGAAGTCAAGGCTGATCTACCTGAGAATTCAATTGAGGTGAGATGTGAAGGAGCTCTTCGAAGTAGTGGGGATCAAAGGCTACCTATTAAGACAGATGACTTAGGAGTTCAAGAACCAAGATGTTCGGAAACTGATGGACTAATCCGAAGAATAGATTGTGGATCAGTAATTGATAATTCAGGAAATTATGGAGGTGGTGCAAGTGAAATGTCCTTGGAAAGGATCAACAAGAAACAAACCAAATTAAAGACAATGAAACCATCCAAGGTTAAGGAGTCCAGTGCGACAGACAGAGTGAATCTACCATGTGTGGTTGGACTGACTTCATCTAATAGTTTAGCTATTGACAACAAGGAAGGATCTTTGGGTTGCGACAACAACTTAAATTCTAAGGAGAAGATTGAAGATGGAAAGACTGTTGAAGATGCAAATAAACCTAAATCAAGAAAGAAGCATCGGAAGACACGTGATTCCCGGAAGAAGGTCATTAATGTATCGGAAATCAAATTGGTGAATTGTGCAGAAGATCTTAAGAGGAGTGATGGATTAGCCGCTAGAACAAAACAACGTTGTGCATCCAAGAGTGAAAGTGATTCAGTGGCGTCGGATATCGATCTGGATCAAGCTGAGAACTTTCATAAACTTATTAAACGAAACAAGAAGTACATTGATGAGGATATTAGACAATCTAGTGAAGGAAAGGATCAGACCCCTGTACAGGTGAAAGACCATAAACATATACAGGTGAAAAACCAAATTATTGAAAATGATTCTTGGAAATTCACCGAGCCGGAGATCATGGCTTTCATTGATTCTTTGAAGGAGAGGTATAAGGATGTAATAACTGACAAAGTTGGGTGTATTAAGAATTTTGTTGCTAGATTATATTTGAAAGAACACAAGCCATTTAAAGATACACCTTTTCCGATACCAAAGGGCAAAGAACGAATTTTCTATGAACAAATTCAGGAGTTACTAGACGAGGGTATAATTGAGGAAGTTGATCATTCAAATTTCGCTAGTAGTTGTTTTTTGGTGCGAAACAAGAATAATACGCATAGAATTGTAGGAAATTACATTAGGGCGAATTCACTTATTGTTAATGATGTTTTTCCTTCACCTAATTTAGAGGAATGTCTCACGGGGCTTGCAGATAAGACCGTATACACTAAAATTGACTTGCGCCGAGCATATTTCCAGTGCTTACTGGATAAAGAGTCAAGGGATATAACTACCATAGTTACTCCTAAAGGCTGTTATCGTTATACGCGGGTACCAGTCGGGATAAAGACAGGTAGTAATATTTTGTCTCGGGCTATGGAGAAGGTACTTGGTGACATGATAAATGATGGTGTAAAATTATTTTTTGATGATGTTTTAATAGCGTCACGTAGTTTATCAGAACACATGATTCTAGTGGAAAAGGTATTACAAAGATTTAAAGAATTCAACATTACGGTGTCACCTGATAAATGTCATTTCTTTTGTAAAAAGATAAACTATTTGGGTTATCTAATTGAGGGAGATCAAATGGAAATCGACCCCAGTAGAGTTTCTGCGATTCGTAACATCCCTCCACCAAGAAATAGAAGAGGGTTGATGAAAATTTTAGGTTTATTCAACTACTATTCAAAATTCGCGTCCGAATTTCAGGAGTTAATGGGGCCATTAAGTGCACTGAAATCACCAAAGGTAAAATTTGAATGGAAACAAGAGCATCAGAGAATTCTTGATAAATTGAAGAACATATTGATAGAAAATGTTGTTTTAAAAATTCCGGACTTAAACAAGCGCTTTGTTGTCAACGTCGACGGATCAGGGAAAAGTGTAGCTGGATGCGTGTCACAAGAAAACGATAAAGGGAACTTGGTACCTGTCGCCTATTTCAGTAAACGCCTGTCAGAGGCTGACAGGCATAGAAGCATTTACGAAATCGAGTTCATCAGTCTTGTGAAAACGATATCCAGGTACAAGCATTATCTTGTAAATGAATTTGAAGTCCTGACCGATAACAAAGCTTTGACATGGATCCTGGGAAATAGTAAGAGACTTTTGAAATACGGGCCTTTGGTTGAAACCCTATGCCAATTTTCATTTAAAGTCAAACATGTTAGGTCAGCCGACAATACCGTAGCAGATTTCTTAACGAGGATGTACGATCCATTCGAATTCAATATTATTGATGGACCTGTTGGCCTGGCTGTGTTCAAAGGAAATATGAGAGCTGCGAACCAGTGGAAATTACCAATAGTGGAGAATTCGTTGGACGAACTACAAAGGGAGGATGAAGAACTGAAGATGATTATTGAGAAGATTGAAAAAGGAGAACAAGTAGTAGGGTATCATTTGAATAATAAGATTCTTATGAAAAGGACAAAATCTGCCCTTAATCCATTTAAAATAGTAATTCCCAAAAGATTACGAAGAGTTCTCATAGAATATCACCACAATGATAATCTGGTGGGTGGACATTCTGGAACATACAGAACGTTAAGAAAACTGATGCGAAAATTCACGTGGGAGAAGATGAAGGAAGAAGTTAAAGAGTTTGTTTCAACATGTGACGTTTGCCAGAAGATGAAGGAATCAAACAGGCGTAAGATGGGTTATTTAGCTTCTGAATATAGTAATCGTGTAAATGCACACTGGATGTATGATATAGTAGGAGCTCTTCCCAATTCAAATGGTTTCAGGTACATATTAATTGGTGTAGACAATGCTAGTAGATATGTTGTAATTGAAAAATTACGAAATATCTCTTCAAATTTGGTAGCCAATAAATTGATGGACATATTCAGCCGAATTGGGGTTCCGGAAGCCATTTCGACTGATAACGCATCCATTTTTGTATCTGAGACCTTCAAGAGATTTTTATTTGGTCTAGGAATCAAACACATTCGTTTGAGCCCGTATCACCCTGGGGGAAATGTAGCGGAGCGCTTCATCAAAACCTTGAAGGCTGCGTTACGCTCTTATATATCTGGAAACCAAAAACTCTGGTCAAATTTCATTCCACGATTGCAATTCACCCTAAACATCAGTGAGCATGAAGGATTGAAGATGTCGCCATTCGAAATATTTTATGGACGTCCGTACACAACACCGTTAGAAAATCGATGGGACATTATAGATTCTGATTTTGGTGGTAGAAGTTCAGCAGAAATGTGGAAACAGGCAATGGAAAATTTAGAGAAGAGTTGGCAAAAACGTCGAATGCTAATGATGCGTCGGAGAAATCCAGTCACGTTGAATGTTGGAGACAAGGTTCTGGTGAAGTCCCATGCGAAATCATCTCTAAAAGATAAATTTACAAAATCTCTGGCTGAAAAATGGGTAGGTCCCTTTGTTATTAGAAGATTTTTGACTCCCAATACCATTTTGTTATCGGATGAAACAGATGCAGCAGAAACCTACCGTAGATCTCACGTTTCGGAAATTAAGATCTATAGATCTCGAAGATCTTAAAATATTTTTTTGAATTAAATTTGTCTAGATTGACTCCTTGCTTATCCTTTGAAGAAAATAGATATTGATAGTCTTAATTAGATATGTTATTTGTAAATTTTCCATGTTTGCTAAATGTTATTTTGTCATATTCTATTGTTATTAAGTGTTAATTGTAAATATATTTGATTAAATTATTTTCATTACTATGGCCATAGTAATCAAAATTTTATTTAGTGAAGTGAAAGTCATTCATATTAATCAAATTATATAAGTTGGATATAGTTATTCATAGTGAAAATCAGATTTAATATGAATTTAATATTGATAAATTAATTGAATAATAAATTGTGTATGATTAAAACTTGAATGAGTTATATATTTTAAGATATGTATGTTAATATGTAAATATGTATAATTATAATGTCTCTTTTATGTTTCGTAGCTTGCCAGAGGAGGAGTGATTTGACGAAAAATTCCCAAGGCAGAATTTTTCTTTTTCCTGGCCGCCGAGTTTGTAACGTACCGTTACACTTTTCAAAAAAAAAGTAATATTCTTTGTTGCTGTTTGTATTATGTATTTAAAACACTAAGGAAATTAACTACTGTTAATTTACATTATCAAGACTTACAAGGAAAAAAAAATAAAATGTAAAAAGATTTCCTTTCTCCCGTGCGACCTTACGGTCGAGGTTTTTTTTTTCTCCCGTGCGACCTTACGGTCGAGTTAGGATTACTAGTGGTGACCTTTGTTTCTTTGCGCATGACCGCAGCTGACTTCTCCAAGCTCCCACCTTTGTGTGGTAACTTGGAAGGAAGCTGCCCTGTGGATCGGATCATGACTAGGGATTGCTGTGTTCGTTACGAATTTGTACTTGTTGGATTGCTTGTGACCTCGCTTTGTGTGCTTGCATGTTTCTATGTGGTCTCGCTTTCCATGCTTGTCAAAATGGAGTGGCAGTGAAATAGAAATCCAGTCAGTTGATAAAGATTATTGGATTTTTCGACGAAATATTATTATTATTTGAAGAACAGTGCAAAACAAGAATAATTTGTGCTATGAGGAGTGAAGTGTTGTTCGAGTTAATATATTACGTATTGGAATTCTGAGAAGTATGCAATTTTTCGTGTGTTTTTGTTAATTGTTGTTTGTTAGTTGTAGCAGCTGTTACCCTAGAGTGGTTTGACTAATTTTTTTTTTGTTTTTTGCGAGTGACGGGTTGAAATATAATTTTTTTAAATTAGTAATGGAACTATATGCAAGAGAGGTAACTAATTCGTTTCACTCTTGGGATATTAAGTGGATCTGATTTCGGACTCCGGAGGTCCCCCAGGCCCGGTGATTTCTCTGTATGCTATTTTCTCCTCATAAAATGAAAATTATTCTTGTTTGCATGGAGTGGTCCAAAGTCAATTGAAGCTAGGAATTATTCCAGAGAGGTAATATATTACTAAGGAAAAAATGAGGTGAGTTTTAAAACTTTGTACTAAGTTAGTTCCTGTTTAAGTCCAATGTTTGTGACGTCTTGTGTGGGTTGTGTAATTGCCTCCAAAATAGAGAGTAATTGGCTTGCTTAATTCTCAAAGAATAAGGATTCATTACGGTTGTCCCTGTTCCAACTGAAAATCCAGGGGAAGCGAGGTGGAGGGTTTGGACCCAAAACCTCAGTTATATGAATGTTGTCTTTTTCAGGTTTGGTCACCAGAATCTGCGATTTCAAAAATTATTTTCTTGGAATTATTACGCGTGAAGTTAAATAATATTTTTTTGATTAAAAATAATTAGAGAGGAAATAACTTGCTTGGAAATTAATATCCGAGTCTCAGGCATCGGAATAATAAGTAATATAATTATTGAAAAGGATATTTTTTCTGGATTTAAGGAAGTTATTAATTTTTTGTTGGATTATTAGCTGCTTTAATAATTTCTTGACTAGATCAGAGAGTACAAACACAGGAAGGAAATCTTTACTAAAAAATGGTAGAAATAAATTAAACTTGATAGTTCGGAAGCTTTAATAGGTAAAAATTAGGTCTGAAGAAGGTGAGGTCTTGGACTGGCCTCAAACGTTAGTGGATAATCTGAATTTGTTGCATTTAATGGAAGAGGTCCTGGACTGGCCTCCGACGACTGTAAACTGAATCTGGAATTTTGTACCTTTAATGAGAGAGGTCCTGGATTGGCCTTTGTGTGCATTGTATCCAATGATAATTGAAATTTCATCCAAGAAGGAATTGACATAATTATTTCAATACAATTATTTTTTTAAAATTAAATATTTTTTTTTTTGACTACCAGGAAGAAGAAGAATTTTTTTTGAAATCTGTATTATTAATTGTAAATAAAATTATAAATCTGATTTGTTGTGTTTCTTATTGAATTTATACTACTTTTTTGTGATTTTCCCATATTGCCAAACCTCTGGATTTTCATTCCACTAGTAATTCTTGAGCATGTATCTGGTCCGCGCAAAGCCCTTTCTGTTGGCTAGATCGTTCGACGTATTTCCCGCGTTGCAGTGATTGGGCCTGGATAGGGGCGTTACAAGTTCCACCAAATAGCTAAATATTTTTATCTCGACTATTTCAGTTTGAAATAAATATCTTTTCGTAATAGTATTTTCAGTTTACAATGTTGTACTAAGCTATTGTTAGTGATAACATTTTGCAAAATCCTTTCAGATATTAGCTGAGACTTTTTCCTACTATGTACCTTGTATTGATCTGTACATTATATTTGAATTTATGTGTATTTGAATCCGAATCATGAGAAAGTGAGTTACTGAGCAAAATATGTTTTAATTGAAGTCTGTAAGTCTATGTTTCCATTTTATTTTCAATGTGTGCACACTACTTGTCAATAAAAGCATTTACATATCTTCTTGGCAAATTGTGCTTTTAATTGTTGGACACAAGTTCAAAAATCAACACTGTGGGAGAGAAACTTTGTGCATGTGACGTTTTTAGGATTGTCTCATTTCCTCACATTTTCTTCATTCAACCATTTCATTCATTTTAATAATCATCGTCTCTTTTAACTTATGGCACGCCATGAACGTTAAACATAAAAATTAATTTTTTTCGTGTTTTTAAACTATTTTTGTGGTAAGTATTCTTCGCGTATCTTACTTTTGATAACTTGTACTTTCTATCTCAAAACATTCTTTAAAATATATTTAGAAAATATTCTATTCAATGTTTTATAAATTACATAGAGAAATCAAATCGCAATATAATACGCAATACTTTCACACTTCTTACACCGCAGAAAGCTGTATCTAAATTGTTGTGTTAATTGTAGACATTTCATTCTCAGGAATTCCACTTTTGTTGCCGCATTGTCTTATATCTGGGGAAAAATTCATCACCTTGCACACGTCTTAATCTTCAGTTAGTCGACAGATTCACCTTAGCACTACTGCGAATCATGACAGTTTCATAAGCATTTTTTTCTGTAGGCCAATAATGTTATGTCGAATGCTCGGAGATTCGATGCACGAATATGCCACTGAAATTAGAATCATGCAAATTACTTTCCAAATGATTTAATTTATCACTTCCTTTTGTTGAACTACTTTATAATATCAAGCTCAATATTTTTCTCAGGATGAATGTTTTTGTTATGATGCGTACTGGATATAATTACCTTGGTGTTTTTTCGTAACACATGGTGCAAGTTTGAATTTGTCATTATGGCTAATAATTACATATGAAATGTTCTGTTTCTGTTCGGAACAATTGCCAACTGTAATGTGTGAAATAATAATTGCTCGTAATACTCACGTATTTTTAGAAACATATCTACAAACAAGTACCTTGAATTCTTAATAACCGAGTAGTCATAGAATACAAATGCAATAACGACAATTACGTTATGATCCGAATTTTTATCTACTGAACGACGAAACAACTCCAAGGGTAAGGAATTTTAAGAGCAAGTATTTACCTTCTATTTGCGCATTACATCACTATTAGGGTTAAAAATGAACTAAAAAATAATAGATAAATTTTTAAGAAGACGCTGGAGAATTAAAAGAAAATTAGATTTTTTCTTTAACCGAGTCAACTGTGCATGAAATATAGTGGTTATATCTCTCAAAGGCTCACTTTGTCATTATTGGGGTTAACCATATTTGGTATGTTTTAATAGCCAGAATAGTAATATGTTTAAAAATTCTTTATAGTGGAACTTGAATATAAAGCTAAGAAGTTACTCTTTTATTTAAATAACTTAATGTTGTTAATTTATAATCATTAAGATAAATTAAAGCAATATTCATTGATTAAGAGAAAATAAATCAATATTTTTAATATTTTTATTCTATCTTTAATACATTGTATAACATTTTCAAAGCTAAGATTAAATCAGCAGTTTTTCTTGGAATTACAAACGTACAATATTTAATATGAATAGTACTTATTATTAAGTTTGAAAACTCTAGAAGAAAAATCATCGAAAATCCGAGTTTTGTATTAAGATACAAAAGTCATATAGCCAACTAATCATATAACGTTTGTGTACTTAAACATGAATGACCTGCTCCGTAAATATATTAAAACGAAATTAAAAACCTTAGTGTGAGGTGAGAGACGTCATCTATCTACAAGACTTGAAAATGACCTGTATTCCTTTGAAAATAATTTAAACAAATAATAATAACAATTATATTAATGCTCTCTTCATTAGAATTAAATCAAACAGCATAGTATTATAATTGTTATTATAATTATTGCTAACTGTAAAGCATGTAGAAAACAATGTTAATCTTCATTTCAAAATGACTGAGTTTAGTAAAGAAATTAAGTCATGATAGAAACTATACCGCGACGAATATGATGTTGTTAAAAAATGAACTATTTCCACATTTCCACTTACATGAGCCTTATCATTGTTCTTCTCTACTAAACTCACTCGCTTTTAGAATGAATATTACCAATGTTTTCCACATACGCCCTTCAATTATTCACTGTTTTAATCGTTTTAGGCATCCCTCGTATTAATGGAGTGAGTAGTTTGGTGTGAAGCAACAATTTTAAATGAGCAATAGTCTTTAACTACAATGCATTGCATTAACTTGTAAGTATTAAAGTTTCAAACACTAATAATGTACTCCTCAGTTGCTTTTTGTAGTGTATATACATATATGTGTCTTACGTATGCATATGTAATTGGTATTATTACGCATAATATGGAAAGTAACCAAATTATGAACATCAGTAACTCTTATTGTTTGTTATCACAATTTCGGCTATTTATACTCTTTTAATTACCTTTTTAGTTTTTCACTTATTCTCATAAATAACATGAGATCAGCTTCATTCCATACGTTGCCCTATTAGCTTTAAATTTCTGTATGAATTATTTTGGTACCTATTCAGATGTGATACATAATTATGCCTTGCACGGTAAAAAGATACATATACAGGATTGCTTTTTCTAGTATAGCCAAAACAAAGTCTTCTTTGCTCCTAGTTAATTGCCGAAAAAAAGGATTCATTGTTTTAACACATAATACTAAATCTTATTATTTTGTATTAAAGTGAATGATTAATTATATAACAGGAGCTTAATATTGGAAAAAGGTCCATGCAACTTTATTTTGTCTAAATTATATAATTAATTTAAATTTAGTTTTCACATACCAAGATACTTTAATAATACATGCTTTCTTGAAGAACATTCTTTATATCTTTATTGATCAATTTTTATTTGTAAGACTTGTTAAACTGATATATATTTAAGTTGAGAAATATACGTCAAGAAATTCAATGTTTTGGATTAAAATTAGAGGTATGAGCATAAATACATATGAAGTATAGGCGAAGAGTTATTTTAAAGTTACTTCCCGCATAACAAGCATGATATTTCGTACTTCTTCAAGAGAAGCCAGTAATGAAACCAGACTAATGAAAGATGTGAAATTAAACCACCACTTCAGTAGTATCTTTAATTTTAATGTTTACTTTAATCGATTCATAAGCACATTATGTGTCCACCATATACCTTTTCGTTCACTATTTTGGAGACAGGATACAAAACCATCTACTACAAATCCAAAGAAATATCTTTATATGAAATAAACTGAAAAATACAGAAAACGAAATAAATAATTTAAGCTTTGAAACAAAAATAAATGGGTCATTCTAAACACGTTTCGTCTGTCTCTTTTCATTTCCATTGAGTGCTAGGTTATCCTCAGTCATCCCCCCAAACCAACTCCAAATCAGAGATAAAAATGACCAAACCAGATTCACTGATATAAAATGATTTAATACCTACAGATATCTAGTGAACCTCATTCCCCAAAGAAATAGTACAAGTGATAAAAAGTACTTGTACTATTTTGATTGCATGTTAGTCTTGTAAACTCATATTTTGTGTTTTAGTCTACGCTACTCGAATTTAAATGTCGAAAGGAAGTTTCTCGCACAGGAAATACCTTGAAATATATGTTTTTAAAATATCGAATTTCGTTTCTGTATGATAATAAATAAAACAGTGATTTAATACGCATAATCTGACGCATAACAGAAAATGAAATGAAATCTTTGAGTTTTACGTCCCACGGTTATTCCGGTGAGGCTAAAGGAGACGGTCATGATGAGTAATGAATGAAATGGTGGAATGAAGAAAGTGGGAGGAAACGGGAGAACCCCGAGAAAATCCACGCTCCGTATTTGTCCACCACAAAGTCCACTTGGCGGAGCTGGAATCGAACCCGGGACCCCTTGACGCATAATAACGTATACGTACATATTTGTTTCACTATTAAGGTTGAATTGCAGTGATATATAGCATTATGTTTCACTCTACTTTCCTAAGGAGTTTTAATAATATCGTTTCCTCATTTTCCATGCTAGGAAACCAATTCTTAATTTAAATTCCAAATAATTAATTACGGCAATGACTGTCGAACGTTTGAAGAATTCTTCGGCTCGATATGAATATTACATTTTCTTATTAAAAACGTTTTTACTATTGGAAACTTCACACTGTCTTAACTGCGTGAGGAAATAGTTAATTTACTTATCCTTTCCTAGTAGTAAAATTCATCTTAAACCATCAAATATGAAAATATTTAATAAAGTACACGTACATCTAAAGACGACATTCAATGTATGAGTATGCATGTTGTTCATTATAATGAAATAAGAGAAAATTCAATTGGAAAACGTGCTTTGTGTTAAGCATAAACAATTATGTGATTCAATCAACTTCTTTATATAACATCGGAATAATTTATAAACGAAGACTTTCGTGCTATATCAGAAAATGACCACCTTGTTGTTAATTAATACAATTTAGTAATATTTAAAAGACGCTCAGAACTGAATAGAGTTAAATCTAATTTATTTTTTAATTATTTTCATTGCCTTTGCTGTTGAAACAATGGGTGCTTTCAGTAAAGAGGTAAAGAAATCAGTGAGACCAATTTGTTCACAGCTGGTTGTGAAAACAGGGGATACGCGGAGAAAACAATTTTTAATAGAAAGACTCAGTTTAGCAATTCTGCGGGGAAACGCATCTTGTATTTTGAAATCATTCCCCTTTGCTTCTATTATGGAAGAGTTTTTTTTATCTTAAATAGTTGTAAGGGACATTGTAGCGTTCCCATCCGGCATCAACGTCAGAGTCGATGCTAAGAGATCAATATTCATGGATAAAATAATCGCAAGATATGTTGACCCGTCAGCAACACCCAAAAACGCAACCACAGAGGGATCTATGAGGACGGACGCCACCCGGAGGTATTATGTGAAGACCGCAGTCAGAGAAATATAATTTAGCATTTATCCAATAAACAAGCATTAAATACCAATCATAACAATATAAATACACTTATATCTAATAAATAAGAACAACAACAATTCAACTCAATAATTTTATTTACAATATATATATATATATATATATATATATATATATATATATATATATATATATATATATATATATATATATATATATATATATATATATATGTATATATATTTACAGATGATATCTGCCCAATCAGATATCTAAACGGTATTATTATATTCTCTGTCGGCTTGTGTCTAATAGGTAGAAATTCTCAATCTCGAATTTAGTTTATGTAAAATTAGTAAAATATCAATTATCATCAATCCGTTTAATTTCAAATCTCAAAAATATGTAAATCTTCTTCGATATTTGACAAAGTTTAGTATTCCAAGAAGAAGAGAGAAAAATTATTTGCTTAGCCTCAATTTCTCGAGTAATAATAGTCAAGCATATTCATGAAATTCAAATGACCCAAAAGTCGGGGGGAGAGTGAACTTTAACCACAACTAAATCCAGAAGGAAAAATCTGAGATTAAATTTCATACACACAGTTACTTTAATTAGAATCCAACTAAGATAATTTCGCAATTGTGTCTCACCACATACGTCTGTCGTATACGGCATCACATTAAATCTCTCAAAATATTAATATTCACTAGGTAGCATTCAAGCTGATATTAGTCCAATAACTAACAAAGGTATTCAAACAAACTCCTAAATGGCTCACAGCCCATATACTAAATGCTGAATTATCAACGTGATCAAAAGTTTATTCACAAATTAGATAAATGATTAGACCTCAATTGAAACTCGGATGGAGACAATTAAACAAACCACAAGCATATAACACAAACAAAGGACAACCAACTAGAAAATTAAGTTAAGTGACACTCACCTCACGCTGACTCCATTATCATAGTTACCTCCATATACTTCCTTGGTTTGGACTGCATTTCGACTTATGCAAATTTGAAAAGAAACAAGAATAATTTGTTATTGGTGTGTTAAACTGTTTCCGAATTCCGACCAAGACTTAGGTCAATTTGAACACTAAGGTAAAAATCTTATTTTTCTCTTGACATGTGACCACTACACCAATTAGCTCTCTCTTACAACAAATTCAACGAAATTCTCTGCACAATATATATATATAACCCAGCTCAATAGGAATTATATTCAGACCCGATTTTTCTTCACTTTGTTTATTCGAACAATTATCTGTCCTGCGATATCCCACATTCGCATTTCACCACTTGGTCAATAGAACTCTCACAAAAATAAAGAGAAAAGAACTTTAAAAAGATAGTAAGACCAAGCCTATTTTGAGCAAAAACCAAAGTTTGATCCTGCTTATATTTGTATCTCCTGCATCGGCATTCCACCATTTAGTCAAATTCCCAAAAGTAGCACATATAACAAGTACTACGGGGAAAGAGCATTAAACTACAAACACTTTGGAAAAATTGATCCGTCTATAGTAGGATATCCATAACAGTTCTTTCTTGAATTTCCCCATTCACATTCCACCAATCTGGAAATTGAAACAAAACGATACTAATCTTTGTCTTTTTTTTTTTTTTTTTTGAATAGGGAAATTCAATGAATGCGCCAAGCTTAAGCATAAGTGTCTCAGCAGGTTAACAAGACCCTTTAAAACTGGTTCCAATATAAAGAGGCTACTGAATAAACTTCCATCCTCTAAGAACACTTTAACTGGGCTCACTTATAAAGCTTAATTATTTCTCACGATAACGTGACACTCAACTTCCCACAGCACTTCCTTTTAGAAAAACACACAAAATAAGCACACATCAGAAACTTCTTATTCTTGTTTCTAATAATATTCCACCCCATACTGAAGTTCGCAGAAAACTTTCAAACGAATCAAGATTGAAATCAAACGACCCATTAAAAGACGTGCTCGTTAGACTATAGTATACACGAACAGACCAGGGACATCCTCTCTCCTTGGGCACAAATCTATCAGTTCGCCGCCGAAAAGGCAGAGCGAACCCACGAAGCTGAACCGCGCTACGATCGCGTCAGGTGAGACACTCAACACGCAAACGACCTTGAGACAATCAAACACAAGAATTCTTTCTCTCTCTCTCCTTATCTACAATCAAACTCACTCAAACCTAATCTTCTTACTTAAAAAAAAAAAAAAAGCAAAGACAATTTCAAGGGAATCTTACATACAACTACAAGTCTTTCTTTCAAAGAACCAAACATACTTTTACATAGTAGAAATTTATTCCTTATTTTTTTTCTTTTTTTTATTATCTTCTTTCTGATCCTATAGTAACGAGATCGTTACAACATTGAGGACGAAGATCGGCCTAAGTACCAAGAACATTAATTCTTTTAATCCAAATGTCTAATACTTGTACTTCATTTGCATCAATAGTTTAATATATATTATTCTATGTATAGTATGTGATGTATTCAGTATTGTATGTGCATTTTTTCTCTTGGCGCACTCGTGGCTGTATGCTGTTGTGTCAATAAACCCTAATATTATGCAAAAAATATTTTTTTAAAAATACAAATACAAACCAATTTTACCTAAAGAGCATAAGTACGTTAATAAACGTAATTAACAACAATCTCTGAATACAATTAAATTGTTACTCAATATATATTTTCTGCGCCTGTTAGAGTTTTGGATCTAAATAAAGAAAATAGTGCTTAAAAAGAATCTGGAAACGAACCAAATATCGAATGTGCACAATCCAATGTAAAACTGAATATGATGTAAAGTGACGGTAAAGAGGAAATCTTGGAGATAAATGGTCCTCTATGTACACTCATGTCCAAAATGATTGTCGCATATCTATAATTTTCTTCTTGTAAGAAAATAATTAGATAATGATTTTGTAGGGTACTTTTAATACTGATACTCTGTGCATAATCGGGAAATGTATATTTGTGGCAAATTTCATAGGAAAATAATTATAAATACGAAAATTAGAATGAGTAAAACAAAATGTTGCTAAATGGACAAGAAAGTTTCATTTTTGTTTTATTGTTCTTATTTACTGCTCTTTTGACATGAAATTCGCCACATACATGTATTTGCCGATTATACACATACTAACATTATAAGAAATACCGGGCGAATTCGTTATCAAATTATATTCCTACAACAACATATTATAGACATGCGACAATAATTTTGGACATGAGTGTACATATATAAATTCTCAACTTAGTGTTGACTTATCTCCTTACACTGTTCATTCTCAGATAATGGTATCTTTTCAGTGTAAGATATTAGGAAATTCCAAAAACATATCATAGTGAATATCTTCTGTCGCTTTTCCTTTCTTAATCTGGGTATATAATCAAAAATATTCCTTGGATGATTTCAAAACCAGAAATAGTAAATGCTGGAAAGTCTTCAACATATACTGGGTTACGTTAAAATTATTTTTGAAATAAAGTAATCGAGGGGTGTAATTTTCAAAATCGAGACACAAATGTATATTCACCTTCTTTATATTAATCAGTTTCAACTCCAAGAAATGAAGATGATAAGGATGCAATAAATGATTTTACGTCAAGATCAAATATTATTTAAGGAAAATATATATGTATTTTTAGCACTTACATTACATGCATGTGAATGTAATCACATTACGTGTATACGTATGCTTCTGATATGGAGTTTACCCGTGGATATCAAATCCATATTACAGCACTATTTCCTGGACTGGAAGAAAGAACACTTAATAAGATCGGTTAAATTTTTATAGTGTTATCAGACATCATAGATGTCCACAATGGAGGGTAAGGTCAATTATCCCCACCTGTACTTTCGAATGGTGTTCGGTTCTTTAACATACATGTTGAAACATATCAGATTTACTTATTTACTAGAACATTCTTTAATACATTTGCTATAGTTAATAACGTTACGTAATGTGTGTCTATAATAATTATTTTACATGACGCATTATGTACATGAAGGTATGTATATTCGTTGGTTCACTTATATGTTTGTCTCTTCTTCCCCAGTCGCATCCCTCTTTCTTGTTAAACTACCTTATGTGCGTATTTTTTTAAGATATAGATTTAGATATACACGAACATTTAAGTGTACGTTTAGTAGAGTAGATGTTGTGCTTTTTACGAACTCTGTATAAGTATGTTATTAAGCTTACCATAATAATCTTATTTTTCAATTAGTAAAACAAGCAGCGAAGTAAGTGTGGGGTATACATTACATCACTTTTCAACTTGACGAAAGTAGTTCAACTTTGTATCGTGCGCTCACACTGGAGTGAGTACGAAGGAAGAGAATTACATGAAAGTATCAGTTTAATTTTCATCTAGATATTCTTCATTTATCTGAGAATTAAATGAAATGAAATGAAATCTTTAGTTTTACGTCCCACGGTTATGCCGGTTAGGCTAAAGGAGACGGTGATGATGAGTGATGAATGAAATGGTGGAATGAAGAAAGTGGGAGGAAACGGGAGAAACCCGAGAAAACCCACGCACACGGTGTTTGTCCACCACAAAGTTCACTTGGCGGGGGCTGGGATATCTGACAAGTAAACCTTACGTTTGGGTGAATCGAGTTGCTGACGGAGACACATATGAGAAAGTAGTACTAAATGTGGTCAGTATTTCAGTGAAGTTATAGGTGCGAAGCTCCAGCGGTTTAGGAGATATAGCTACCAGAACATTACATGGAAGTACAGAATAGTCTTCATACAGTTGGAGGTAAAAGCTCTATAAGACCTCTTGTAACGACAAAAGATGAATAACAAATATATGGGCACATATTAGGACTAGGGAGAAGTCATATAGTAATTGTATACCTGACGGCGGCCATCTTGAAATCCGCCATTTTGAATTAAGGTTAAGTTTTTAAAATAGGAATAGGGTCATGTGATACATGATTTAAGACTCGAATGTAATCAGAAGAACAATGGTGACGTTAATTTTGATTTACGCGCAATTGGTAAAAAGTTACAGGGAAATTAAATATTGTTGCAGCATATGTATTAGTCCTCTACCCCACCTTGTAAATTTTGTGTTAATGATAATAATTAAATAAAAAGCAGGTGGATAAATATTAGGTCTATGGTAAGAGTTGCCTTGATGGCGGCCATGTTCAAATCCGCCATTTTGAATCAGACAAAAGTTTTAAACAAAACGCATAACAGTGACACCTTATTAATAGCAAATTTGCCATAAATCCAACGGTATAACCATTTTTGCTTTATCATTATCCAGCACAAAATTAAATGGGAATAGAGTAATGCAATAGATGACTTCGGGCTAGAAGTTAATCAAAAAAAGAATGGTGGCGTTACAATGTTAGTTGTTTGATGCTGTACTTGCACGCCATTTCGTTGTTTTTCTTGTATCATGTTCACATCTATTTCTCGTTCGCTATTTAAAACTTTGTCTGATTCAAAATGGCGGATTTGAACATGGCCGCCATCAAGGCAACTCTTACCATAGACCTAATATTTATCCACCTGCTTTTTATTTAATTATTATCATTAACACAAAATTTACAAGGTGCAGTAAAGGAATAATACATATGCTGCAACAATATTTAATTTCCCTATAACTTTTTACCAATTGCCCATAAATCAAAATTAACGTCACCATTGTTCTTCTGATTAAATTCGAGTCTTAAATCATGTATCACATGACCCTATTCCTATTTTAAAAACTTAACCTTAATTCAAAATGGCGGATTTCAAGATGGCCGCCGTCAGATATACCCTTACTATATGACTTCCCCCTAGTCCTAATATGTATCCATATATTTGCTATTCACCTTTTGTCACTACAAGAGGTCTTATAAAGCTTTTACCTCCAACTATATGAAGACTATTCTGTACTTCCATGTGATGTTCTGGTAGCTGTATCTCCTAAACCCCTGGATCTTCGCACCTATAACTTCACTGAAATATTGACCACATTTAGTACTACTTTCTCATATGTGTCTCCGTCAGCAGCTCGATTCACCCAAACGTAAGGTTTACTTGTGAGAATTAGAGGATGATTTAAAACACTGCATATCAATCCACTACTATTTATGAACAACAATGGTACTTACATTTATCTCATTGAGTATTAGAGATGCAAAAAAGCCGGCTTTTTTGAATCGATGGTTTTTTTCACATAAAAAGCCGGCTTTTTTGGGAAAAAAACGAGAATTTTGGAAATTTTGGCTTTTTTCAACTTCATGATTTTTCTATCTAAATAGCTTTCTTATAGTATATTCTATAGTTAGATAAGAATTCCATGACCTGAATGTGATATTTCGCTCTGAAATTCACCATCAAGATGGATGGAGCACATGTTTTACGAATTAAAGCTAACATGAAGAATGTAGTATTTGAGGGTAATTTTAGAGGCTATTTAACTTTATTTTAACTTTTGAGTTATCGTCATATTTTTTCTTCTCTAGTTTGTCATCCGTGTTTCATTTCTAAGAGCTTTTAGTACTCTAGTTTCTAGCGCAAAAGTTAAACTTGCCCATTTTTCTATTTATCCGTCAAAGCGTACGTTTTTCAATATATCCGTCAAACCGTACTTCCACATTTCTGTTATACTGTGAAGTGATTTAGCAATAATTTTCCGGACACAACCTTGAATACCAATTTATACAAATAATCAGTAGCGGATTTAGAAAAGTACTTTAGGAGGGTTTTTTCTGATTGTTTCGTTTCCTAAAAAGTCCTAATTTTATTTGGGAAGTGCTTGAAGTTTATGAGTACAGGCATAACTAATATTTCGTTTCGTTTATATGTTTAGCAATAATCTTCCGGATACAACTTTAAAAATCATTTTATACTGAGAATCAGTGGCGGATTTAGAAAAGTATTTTGGAAAGAGTTTCTTACTAATGTTTAGTTTTTTTAAACGTTCGTAATTTTTATTTGACGGGAGCTTAAAGTTTATGAGTAAAGGCATAAATAATAGATATTTCGTTTGTTGCAGACATTCCGTAACTTTGGGGAACGGACTTCAGTCCGAAAGACCGCCCCCCTAACCTTCGCAAAACCGTCACTGCTGGTAATTAGTAATAATAACGATTTAAAAACAATAAAAAAGGAAGTCGCCCAACTCACAGTACACGCACTATTTCTACATTCACAGATGGAATGAAGAAAAGCTTTGTCAGAATGGTCAAATGCTGGTTGAATCCCGGACTTCCCGATAGAAGCGCAAAAGCTAATCACTCAGTCATGTTTGTTGTGCAGTTGTATTTAGCTTAACTTAAATATATTCCGTAGTCTTTTTTTTTGGGGGGGGGAGTTCCGTAATGATATGTTGAATCCCTCTTGTTAAAAATTCAGAAAACTTGAGGATCGGGTAAACTGTGATGGTGGTTCTATGAAACTTAACTGTAGAATTTCAAGAATATACAGAACCAAAAGCTCTAGATGTGCAGTCTTTAAGTGTATCATATAAATCTAAGTATTTCTCTTATGTTTTATTTTAATTTTATTTTGTTTCAAAAAGAGGGTATGGAATATTTTGAAGTAAAAATACTACATACTATTTTGCTAGTTATTTGTGTATTCTTTAAAAAGAAGTGTTTACTTTTAGGGTTGGCTGATTTACACCAACTTTTTTTTTTAATAACTGGTTTAAACCACAAAAATAAAAAGAATGAAAAATGCGAATCGCGTGAACTTCATGGTAACGTTTCCAGATATCAAACCAGCTGCAATAGTTTTATTTCCCTTTCACCTTTTAATCAAGGTGTCCCATATTCAATTCTCGTCGAACCACAATCCTTCTTTCATGCGTAACCCAAGTAGCGGTTCGGATGTCAGTTTAAGCGAAAGTCTTCTCCTTGATAACCTCGGTATTTCGTAAGGATGTTAAGCCTAAATATACGAAACAAACCAAATTGTATATTTCTACATGCCTAAATGCGTGTTGTTTTATAAAGAAGCCAATATTGCTTAAATATATTGATAGAAATTGGCAAAATTTACCGATTGCCTACGTAGCTTCCAATATTAGCTTGGGTTGGACTTTCAATGATATCTACGTACCGGTACCGGTACTAAATTTGTAATTTAATACCTCAGTTTTAGCGTACTGATTATGGTACGTTGACCTTTAAATTTTACATGCAAAGCAATAACAGGATTTTCCCGTTATTGTCTTACATTTCAAGTAATGACGGGATTTTCCCAATGGCTAGGGCGGGAGATTCTCAACTTAAGAAATTTACTGACCGCACTTCTTTAAGCTTATGGGAGTTCTTCCGGCATAACCCCGCTGTTGCATAATAACATCAAGGCGAAACAAACTTAGGCTATTTCTGTGAATGTGTAATATAAATACATAAAGCAAAAAATCTAAGTCAAAAAAGCCTGGTTTAAACCAAAAAAGCCTGGTTTAAACATCCCCCAAAAAACGGGTTTTTGGCATATTCAAAAACAACCACGGTTCTTGCCAACTCTGCTTACTTTTGTATATAGGAGGTTAAAAATTCTTATTATATACATTGGTTAATCCTCTGGAATTCATAATGTAAATATGTTGAAGAAAAATTGTTTGAAATATTTTTTCGAAATTCATAGTTTATTTTCGATGTTTTATATTATTATCAGCATCAACCACTAATTAAATGATTTTTTGTGTTATAGAGAAGCGATACAAAGTCTGTTTTATCAATTTAAAGCAGTATTTTGAAAAAAGCCCAAAATTTCCGAAGCAAAAAAGCAAAGCAGAAAAAACCGAGTTTTTTTCCAAAAAAGCCGGTTTTTTTCCGAGCCCTTGCATCTCTATTGAGTATATTAATGAAAGGAAAATCCAAATGCTAATCCATTCTTTTTTGTGCACGTGTGTAGAGGACAGAAAAGATTCTTGAGACCTAAACATTGTTAATAAACATTCAAGGAAAAATAAATTCCCTAACACTGGACAGACATGGAGTAATAAAATGTAATCAAGGGACTATAGTCTTACACCTAAACATTCAATTGTTCTTGAAATATTAAAGTTATGTAATTATTGTTTAAGTTTATTCTTTCACATACATTGTGCTGAGATCAGATCATGTTCAACACACTTGGAAGTAAAAGTTCTAATTATGGAACATTAAAAAAATGGAAATAAATTTATAACAAAATGAAAAGTACTTTTATTATTATTATTATTATTATTATTATTATTATTATTATTATTATTATTATTATTATTATTATTATTATTATTATTATTATTATTACTTTATCTTTATGGAACGTTTCTTTACTGATTTTACAATATCAGTTTTGACAAATGGTTGAGAATTAAGGTCTCAAGTTCTAGAAAGATGGCAACTGCTAAACGAACTTTTGTAAATGGTTTTATGATCCTTAGTATTGATAAACGATGAATTGGCAATAAGCAATCGATATGCGATAAGGCAGTCGATATTAATCGTATATTAAGGGGCATCGTCTATTAGTATTTCTATAGTAGATGATTGATGAAGCTTTAGAAAATGATTTTGTTCTATGGAAATATAATCGTAACACTTTTTTGAACTGTGAATAAGCATACTTAATATCATAATTTGTTAAACAAGGTTTTTAAAATGTTTTCTGAAACTACAGTTTATTTATTTTTTTTTTCAATAAGATTTCAAATTATTACATGCATTCACTTACTTCCTAAGTGCTATTAGTAATGAACGTTTACAATATTCATAATAGTACTTGAAATAAATCATTTCTTATTAACTATGTTATTATGTTTCTATAAAAATGAATAATTATATCTCTTACTACTATCTAAAAAAATATAGCCTGAGAGACAACAATAGTACTTCTGAAAAACAATGGTACTTATATTTATCTCGTTGCGTATGTGAATGAAAGGAAAATTTTAATGCTAATCCATTCTTTTTGTGCACGTGTGTAGAGGACAGAAAAGATTCTGTGCCGCAAACATTGTTAATACACACTCAAGGAAAAATAAATTCCCTAACACTGGACACACATGGAGTAATAAAATGTAATCAAGGGACTATAGTCTTACTGCTCCTACTCTACGTAGAGTAAAACAAAGATAACTTTTAAATTTAAAGCATAAATGATAAACATACCTGACTTCAATTGATTCATAATTGTTTCTTAATTTCGTATATTGAAGTTGTAATTGATAATCAAGTATAAAAATTTTTCTTCAAATTAGCATAACACTCAATGAGCTACGGTTTCATGTAGATATCTGTAGTGTATAAAATTACTAGTAGATAATAATTGTACTGAAATTACTTAAGTAATACGAGTCGAAAATATTGCATGTTCATTTTATATATTTTACAAATTTTACAGAGTGAAATCCTAATGCATTACCACGTGTGTAGTGTAGTATAGTATACTCAGTTGTATTAAACAGTACATTCGTTATTGTAAGTGTTATCGCGTATGACAATGGTTATTTTTTTCATTACATCAGAAATTATATACTTACAATTTTATTTGTGATACAGAAACAATACAATGGATTTCATCAGGTAATATACTATAACATTTATACTTAAAACAATTACATTGCACATTGTGAATTAAACATGGTTAAGTGTTTTAAGATATTGTAAAACTATAATTACTAATATATGTCTTAAACTATGAAACTCAATTTTCCATTCTGAAGACGTTTATACAAGTATCCTCAACACGCAAAAATTTCCTAACATTCGGGTTTTACTTTCTTCGAAAACATTTAGGTATTATCACATATAGCATGAAAAATTATATTAGAGTGTTTAGTTATGAAAGAGTGGTATCAAATGTTATTTCGTTTCTTTTGTTTTAAAGTGTATGTTTTCATAACAGACTGTATAGCATGGAGCACAGAAAAGGGATGTAGTTGCTACAATTCAGATCGTTAGCAATGAAAATATTAAATAAAGGAGTGCGATGCAATTCATTAATATTTATAATATTCTTATCGCAGTTACATATGTATGTTACTCGCAAGGTAAGGAAGAACAATTTTTTCTCTCTTGTCGTTGATTTACGAAAATCTTTACGTTTCCATGAAAATCGAAAGCTTGCCCATCACGTAGTAGTAGTAATTTATTTTAAAAGCATTTAATTTTAACTAATTACACAAGTCATCCATACATAATAATAACACACATATATTTATAGATGGATAGCAGGGTTCCCACTTATTTCCCAAAATCAAATTCCCTGACTTTTCCAGGTTTTCCAGGTCACTTCTCAGAAATTTACAGGTACACCATTTTGTAGAACACATTTGTACCGGTGCATAGAAAAATAGAATTTGCACATGAAGGAAAAGAAACAAAACTTTTTAAATTATGAAATGTCCCCTACCAAATAGCCGGATAAGGCAAAAAGTGAAATCTGGTAACTTTTTAAAAAAATAGGAAAATAACCTGTACGTTATTTATGTACTTTTTCTGGTCAAGAATGTTGCCAATGAATTTATGAAAGTGCGCAACAGTTTCAATCTGAGAATGACTTCATTTTTCATCCTGGATGGGGTATGGCTGTTTATTTTTATTTATTGCTACAAGTATTCTATTATTGTTCCTTTTCACAGAAATAATTATAGTAAACATTTACAATCGTTTAAGTTGTTAATGGACGGATTCAGAAGTTAAAACATTTTATCATCAGTTCGATTATTTGTGAGACTTGCTGCAGCTATATATTTTCTGTCTGTCAAGAGAGCTTTCTGCACTGATGATACATGAGTACAGACGTTTTCGCAAGTCTGTTAATTTTTTATGAATGTGTGCTTCGTCGCGAGATAAAGATGTAATAACCTTGGACTTCTTAGTTCAAGTTCTCTTATTTGAAATTGAATGTGTCTCTTCTGCAGTCTCTTTCTATGTCCATCTGATTGTTCACTTTTCTTTTTCTGTAATGTATCTGGATATCTTGAGTAGGAGCAACGTACATATTGAAGCATCTTGTTGGTCACGTACACTTTTAATGGAGCACCCTCTACCTAAACTGAGTCATACACCATTGTTTGAGAAAATTTTTGATGCAAATTCTCTTCATGCAAATTTTTCACTAGTAAGTTTTCGTTAATAGAAAATCCACTTTCAACATTCGCGTTGCAATATATTCCGTTCTTCATACTCCGCGTTCTTTATATTCCTTGTTGTCTCTTAATATGTTTGCGTACATTTGACAACGATTATCATTTTCAAGAGAAAATTCCATGAGCTGCTGCTGGACTTTAGTATCTGAAAGAAATCGGGAGTACTGCTGTTTTGCCACATCTGCTTGTGTGGTTATTATCATGTAGGTAGGAGAGTTATGTATTCACCCGATTTTCCGCCTTACTATTATCTTGAAGGATAACTGTGGGGTTCAAACAAGAAACTGCATGTACAACACCATATTTAATAAGACTTCTTTCGATCATTTTCAATATAGTTCCTACAAAAAAATTCTGACATTGATTTAAAAATTCTAGCTTATGTTTTCCACTTTAGTAATTGTTAGCTGCTTTCTAGTAGAAAATCCTACATCAATAGATTGTACAAGAAGAAAATTAACTTCGGAGTTCATGTCAATTTTCAACGGGTTTGGATAATTATTTTGCAGGATCTGTTTCTTTATACAACGACGTATTAAATTGAACAATACGTCAGGAAATGAACTATACAAGTAAGGTATCATTGAATCAGAGGTTTGAGATTTCTTCAAGAACAGTTCAAGTACTGATGCAATTGTGTTGAAAAAGCAATTTTTGACAATGCCAATGGATCTTCACAGGCTTCACGCAAACAGTTTACAGATACAGTGGACGGTAATTTACTTGTTGAATTCAAATATTTCTTTACACTGGGAAAGATTTCCATGGCTCTTCTCGAAACGTCTGCATTTTGCACCCAACAGATTTGACAGAACTGCAGTGGACCAGTTATGGCAATGAAGTCTGTACGACCAGCAGGGCTATCTTTGTAAACTGAGTACATTGCTTTGAGAGTACTATTAACCTTCCACTCACTTGCTGTGTGACCAACCTGAAAAGAACCATTTACCACATGCAAACCACATGATCCTATTTCCAATGGCATAGGGTTACCAGACTCTTTACTTAGATCGTCTTTAAGTCCACTAAAAGAATTTCCAGTTTACATTTGGTCCATCCATTAATACTTGAAGGTATTTTGTAAAAGGGATATCTTAGAGAGCTGCTGTGAACTTCTCCATTAAGTCTGGTGCCCTTGTATGCCCAAGAAAGGTGGAAGTCAAATACCTAGATGAAACCTTTCGAAAATCATCGTCCAAGAAACGAAGTATAATATCCATTTGTGAACTACCGAATTGAGCGAATCCTCAAAATAAACCACTATCTTTTCAGACTTCTGAACTTGACTCGTCAGCTCCTCCTTCAAAAACGGAGCTAGTCCATATGAAACTATGTACACTACTTTTGTTGTATGAAACAAAAAGTGATTAGCTATTTTACTGCCAGAGACCATGGATTTAAAAAGATTTGATATATCAACAATTGAATTGTAGGAAAAATGATTTGCTATCATTTTTAAAACCCACTATAATTCAGCTCGAGTAACTTCTTTTAGCATAAATGATCACAGTATTTTCATTAGTTTTATATCCTTCTTCCTCTGGAAGATGCATGGTTTGTTCCCTATTTTTAATTGAAGGACTACCCTTCAGGCTTGAAGAATCACTGGCAACGGACACATGCATGTTTAGTTGAAGAACTTTCGATCGGGATTGAAGAATCACTGGTAACGGACACATTATCGTTCAAATATATAACTTATTTTTGGAGTTTTATGTCCTGTTGCACTCGTGTGTGATTTACTATTCATATGACTAACTACAGCCTGACGAACCATGTTACTCAGCTCGAAGATCTTTTTGTAATTGGAACAAAACGCTTGAAACTGTGTTCAAGTGGCTTCAGAAACTTGGTCTATTCAGGATTTAACTTATCATCCATCCAATCAGAAACGGATGTAGAATTTTTCCTTTGTAGCCATTATCACGAGATATACTGCCCTACAAAAGATATATTGATTTAATTTATCTGCAAGAGGAATAGCTACATTCAATTCATTAAATATATACATCTATAGAAGTATCACTAAGTTGCAATTAAAGTAATCATTAAATTATTTCAACCTAATTAGACTTCCAAAAAAAAATTAGCATACTCAATCAGTGCATTGTTGTAGTGCTTTCGAAAATGAAACTCCGATAAGATCTGAGACAGAATTCTGAACATAAAATGATGATGTACATTTAAAAAAAAAATTGCCAATAAGAAAATGAGTTTTCTTTTGTAAAACTCTCTTCATGGGATAGAGGAATTTTGGCTTTGCTATTAAAGCTACATTAGCTTCCAAGTAATTTCAAAAATGACCTAACATTATTTTTCCATTGTAGAAATCTGAATCGTCTCATGTTTAGATACTAACAACAAAGAAACCAAGTACATTCATATAGTAACAGGGCACACTGGATTATATATTTTCAAGAATCATGCATCACTATAAAAAATATTTGAGATTTTTCACCTTTGTAGCGAGAAAAAAATTCAAAACATTTTTTGATAAGAAAATATCCCTATAATACCCAGAGTGTGATATCATAGAATCAAAAAAATATGCTTTCAAGTACTTCTGGGAGGACAAAATGACAAGAAGTTTAGCAATAATCCAGTAGGTGGTGTTGAGCATACTGTTACAGATGTGTCACAGTGGGCATTGGCAGCAAAACACCATTGTATTCAATATAAAGAAGTAAAATCCCAATGTTACATATACGTAACGCGGGGTATTATAGGGATATATGTAAAATTGCAGAAGACTCTTTGACTTTCAATGTTAGAAATACAGAAGTCAAACACATTCATGCATTAACACAGGCATTGCCCTGTTATATTTTTTTAAACTAAAAATATTAAACCACTGGCTCTAGTAGCAAGAGTTGCCACCTATTTCAAGGATTTGTCATTACCTAAGAAATACCTGCTGTAATTAAATGAAATTTAAACAATAAGTTATGAAATTCCCCGACTTTTAAAGGTTTTCAGGCATTTTAGTGAAATACCCTGACTTTTCCAGGACACTTTAGTGCTAAGCTGAATTCTCTGACTATTCCAGGTTTTCTAGGTGAGTGGGAAACCTGCTATGATAGATAGATAGGTAGATATACGAGATCCAATTTGTTTCAACCTCCAATGGAGCTTAACAAAAAGAAACTTGAATCGCAAAATCATTTTATTACCAAAAGACAAGCACAATTACAGTTACTTCACCACATAGTCATCACAAAGATGAGGTCATTTGTCACTCGGTGAACGAAATTTCCAATACCCTCTTCATAAACGGTTGCCGCAAGCGAATGCAGATAGATCATCACAACATTTTGAAGTTCTCCATTGGTGCGAAAGTCCTGTATTCCCAAATCTTGTTTCAGCAACCGAAAAAAATTAAATTCAGTAGGCAACTCATTCTTCGAACCACTTGATCCACTCGCTGAACAAGCTTCACGTCATTCGAAAACAGACTTTCCTCGTTTCCGTCTTTATCATCAACATCTGTACGGACTTGATTTAATTTTCTACACCACTTCCGCACAACTTCCTCACTCATACAGTGTGCAGCATAAACACGGATCTTTCGCGATGAATTTCGGGTTAACTATTTCCTTCTACTTGTAGAAAACGAATGATGTTTCGCAACTGACACTTTGCGGGAAGCATGTCCTATAAAACCAAATAACAAATATTCTCAATATTGCAAAAAATTTAACCAAAAATTAAAAATTTCTATTAATTTTCAATCACATCTCAATGCATATAAAAAGGAAGGTTCCGATCTGCATTCGAGGCAATAATATCAATCCAAATTAAATTATATATTCACACGAGATGAAACAACAGACAGAAAAGAATTTTCGATTTTATGAACTGATTTGCAGAACTTGAAAAACAAAAGTTAGTTTCCCATGATGTGGAGATTATTGAAAAAAAAAAAAAACAGATTCAAATGCCATTCAGGAAATTCTACAATATGATACTGAAAACAAAAGCAGATACAGAAACACAAATGAATGTTTATACACAAACAGTAACTTACATTAAAATGACAGAAACTAATGATGGTGCCTTAATATGACAAAATGAATTAATTGGTCCTTCGAAGAACTAGCGATCAACACGGACCGCATGGTATGCTCTAAAACGAGCTGCAATGCAGCTCACAGGGCGGGTAATGAGTTTCTCTGGTATTCACCACCATTCCCTCACCAGCACTGTTGACAACTATATAATAGCTCTTGGTGCATCTGGTCTTTCTGCAACATGCCTTTCCATAGCACCACTTACATATTCATTGACCATCCAATTCACCTTTCAGCATATTCAAAGCTTTCTCGAAATTATGCTAAACTTCCACGTTTTCAGAGGGATTCAACATATATATAGCTTCACATTCTTTTATTTCTTTTAAAAATCATGTTTTTATTGCTTATGCTACAATCGCTTAATTCATAAACTTCGTATTTTCTGAAAGCCTATAATACTTGAAATAACTTTATCTAAATTTAAAATTAGTATATAACCTAATTCACTGATATTTATTTATGTTCAGTCTTATTTTTAATACTGATTTCCACGTAGGGGTTAAGAGAGTATAAAGGTTCATAACGGAACAAGGGAGGAAAATTATTTAAAAACTGCCTAATGTAACAATCATGGATAACGTCAGCTCCTGTTTCTCAGTGATGGGAAGGAGAGTTGCAGAGAAATATTTAGGGGTAGCTGTTAGTGTGTATACCAGAAACGTAGGAAGATTCAGGAAGTGTTTGTCTCCTAGCAGACCAGATTTCATTCATGAAAGCGTGGTGAGATAGAAAATAAAACTTTTAACGTTACATTTTCAACTGATCAAGCAGGAGTGAATCATGGGTCCCTTTCTGACCGAAAATAATTGATCTTATTACTGGACCTGCTTCACAATACCTTTCTGAGAATACAAATGAAGGGTAGATGTATTTAACGGAGTCTTAGTTACTCTTCTATTACCATAGTCTAGCGCCTTTGTTAACAACCATCTTTTACACGTTATGTGTATTTTGTTCTCATAAGAAGACAGGAAATTTACAGAATTAGTTTGTTTTTGATTAGTCAGAGATCCTAGACTTTTAAGTATAAAAATCAAGAGTACAAGTTCCAGAAATATTAATTGTGTAAGATACTCACTTCAAAGTGCTAGAAAAGCAATGAAGAAGAGCTATAAGTAGAATGGGGATAGATTATGCAAATTGTGCAAGGAGGGATTATCTACAAGTTCTTGTCTTTTTTCCATGGCAAAATAATTTAAACTATAGTGCTGTGTTTAAAAATGTGTGGAGTTTTACTTCGCCTTTATACTTTTACAAATATTACTTATGCTGTATTGCTAATCTACTTATGTTAAACAATGTATAGCAATATTTCTTTTCAATACGGCTAAAATAGATATATCGGGTGTTGCAAAATTAGTGTTACAACTCTTCGGAGATGACTCCTGCCACTGAGACAAGAAAAAAAGTTCTCTTGAACTTTCGGCTATCGGACATAGTTTCAGATCTACAAGGTGCCGAAAGCGTGGGAAAATGACTTTCGGACGCCAATAGTTCGGAAACTATCCAACGTAAAGAGGGCGGGTAAAAAATTCACTGAAGAAGTCATACCTGCTGTACTGAATTTTGCATGTTTCACAATCCTACCATGCACGCGCAAGGGATTCCCCAAAGGAACGTAGGAAGTCCCGGATAATATGCCAAATGAAACTTGGTCTAAATGGATATGAATTGATAGGGTTTCTACCAGGTAACAATAATCCGTTTCTATTAAGTCGATATCTGGAACAAATACAAAATGGCGGACACCTTCATGCCCGTTGTGTGTGGTTGCATAATTGCCAGGTACGGATTCTGGCTAACAGTGACTTCTGAGTATTAAGTGTAGCGAATTTGTACTCAAATGCTCTAGAAAGACATCTGGAGTGTCAGTAGAGCATAACAGATAAAGCAGGGTGATTCACATGTGTGGAAACACTTAACGAAAAATGCCCAGAAATGCACTCATACTCAGTAAACGTGAGTTCAAAGCGTCGGAAATATAAGGATTAGCGTCAAGAACATGAAAGCCATTGCCAATTCACCAATAATATTCCTTTAAACCGATGCAATATGATGTGCACGGTTGCATACCAATAAGGATGCAACAACTGAGGCCAAGTTGAAATTGTGCAATTGGACTCTAAGAAACTGGGTAAACTAAAGGAATGTCACTAGTGGGATCGCATGATCGATATTGAAATGTGGCCAATGTGTGTGTTGATATCAACATATAGCTAATGGACAAATGTCAACATGTCGCACTATTGCTGGGACACGTCTCACGTGCGAAAGCTAGGAAAATAACGTTGTACACTCTGCTCTTACATCTGTTGCACCTTTTGGTAGAACTAAATAGAACACGATTGTATCAATGTCCCTCTTTGTTTGGGACATTGTCCCACAGTCGACGCATATGAAAAGAAATCTCTTAATGCAGGGTTCAAATTCTGATAGAGCGTGAAAATAATAAACTTGTATCATGTCCCACGTCTTCTGGGACATATGATGTACTCGTAATATAGGAAAATACCTCCAGAAATTCGTATCTTACACACAGTGCACATGCCAAGACAAAGACGAAACTGAATCATTTTGGCATATTTAACACTACAGTTGGAATACCATACATATGGAAAATAAAACGACATGAGAAATAGGAATAAACATCTTAAAGGTCTGATTGTTTACAACTGTGCAGTAGGAGTAACAAAATGAAACACACAAGCATGTCGGGAGGAGGCTGTACAAGGGCGCTTGCCAAACAAAGTGGGTGCTCCTCAAAGAAATAAATACAGAGAAAGTAAGGCTCCTTCGAACCTCACGGCTAGAGCACTCGCTTTTGCTCGCGTGGTTGCAGTTTCCAATCCTACTGGGAACCCACGGCCTCAGATTCAATACCCGAGTAGTTATTTTCCTATTTTTCGCACGTGGGACGGTGTCCCAGCAGTAGTGGGACATGTTGACATTTGTCCATTAGCTACATGTTGATATCAACACACACATTGACCACATTTCAATATCAATCATGCGATCCCACTAGTGACATTCATTTAGTTTACCCAGTTTCTTAGTCAGTCCGATTGCACAATTTCAACTTGGCCTCAGTTGTTGCATCCTTATTGGTATGCAACCGTGCGCATCATATTGCATCTTACATTTCCGACGCTTTGAACTCACGTTTACTGAGTATGAGTGCATTTCTGGGCATTTTTCATTAAGTGTTTCCACACATGTGAATCACCCTGCTTTATCTGTTATGCTCTACCGACACCCCAGATGTATTTGCAGAGCATTTAAGTACAAATTCGCTACACTTAATACTCAGAACTTCACTGCTGGTCATCATTCGTATCTGGCGATTATGCAACCATACACAACGGTCATGAAGGTGTCCGCCATTTTGTATTTGTTCCAGATATCGATTTAATACAAACGAATTATTGTTACTTGGTAGAAAGCCTATCAATTCATATCCATTTAGACCAAGTTTCATTTGGTAGATTATCCGTGACTCCCTACGTTCCTTTGGGGAATCCCTTGCGCGTGCATGGTAGGATTGTGAAACATACAAAATTTAATAGAGCAGGTATGACTTCTTCAGTGAATTTTTTACCCGCCCTCTTTATGTTGGATAGTTTCCGAATTATTGGCGTCCGAAAGTCATTTTCCCACGCTTTCGGCACCTTGTAGATCTGAAACTATGTCCGATAGCCGAAAGTTCAAGAGAACTTTTTTCTTGTCTCAGTGGCAGGAGTCACTTTCCAAGAGTTGTAACACTTATTTTGCAACACCCGATATAAATTATGGATCTATGTTAAAAATGTGGTAATTGCAGCCTTCCTTATTATTTACCATCATAGTGCCGTCTTTTTTCCACGCTACACTTATTTGGTGTTGTACACGGCCACAATTACACCTCGTGGCGAGAATTGGAACTAAATTTAGTTTCTACATCCATGTATTATGTATGTTTCAAAATGCACCCCTACCAAGTTTGTCAAGTGATTATGCCTATTGTTTTCTGTGAACAGCGATACTTATTTTATGATAATCTCGTATATCCGATCACATAATTAAATAGTCATTCTAGTGATCCCAGTAACTAATGATAAGAGACTTATAAGGCAAGTAGCAAACTCCACCCAAAGTATCCTACGACATTTCCCTGTTTCAATTTTATATTTTACACCTTTTGTGTTAAGCCGTTGATCATTCTAAACAGTCTCCATTTTATCTAACTTTTTAAGAATGCATATATGGACTAGAAACGAAACAATCAACACTACAAAATGTTTATTTTTCGTTTAATTTTCACTATAATTTATCAAATACTAGATTTATTTAATATTTAGGAATGGTCACCAATTTCCAATCATAGGGGACTTTATCAGCAAAAAAGATTCTTTATTCAATGCGAAGTACCTCATGTTCTTACTCGATCTTCTTTTATCATTTAATATAGTTTTTTTTTCAAAAACACTAAACGTTTTATTCAAAACACCATGCACGTATGTATCCAAACCATACCCTTCAGTTTTAAAAATATTCAACGACAATATCAAGAGGAAGTACTATGAACTTATGAGTATACTTTTCACAATCAGAACCTAGATACGTACGTCAATGAATCAGAAACAAATAAATGTCAAAATAAAGAGATACACTCCCATCACACATATACAAATATACCTTTCGGTGAGTACGGAACATATCGAGTAAGAAACGGATACAATATTGTTGACCTAGCATACACTATATCACGTAATTACTAGAAACAAAATAGAAGATATTTTATTGTTTCTGAGGAAGCTTTCCTCATTTCGGTATAGGTGCTCACAGTGTTACTTGTGTGCATACATCAAGTCCGAAGGTACCATGAAGCACTCAAATTTCATTGGTGATGTTTCATCACTAATTATCATCATCCATGGAAACTGCAATTATATTTAACTGCATTCAACTGTATTTAACTGCAATTCATATATGAAAGTGTTAAAAAATCTACATTGATAAAGGATGTTTGCTACAATAACTTAAAATTCAAATTCGATATCTTTAAAATCAAATTCAAGTGATATTCATCTGAGAGCACCACTGTCTATTTTTTGAAGAAGGACGAACGTGGCACGTTATAGGTTCAACGGAAAATATTATTGCTTTTGTTAAGTTCTATACAAAGAATTTCTAGTTATACCGAACTGAATAGCGAATTTTTACAAGCTGTTGTATGTGAGAAGGTTATAATGCTTCAGTCTTTCATCATCGAGACATAATTGTCAATAAAATATACGATCCATGGCGTTCCTACATATAAGAAATGTATCAAGTCCTGATACTGTTAAATTGCCTGATAAACTGCTCGATTGTCAGTACGTGTTCACAATTTCATCAACTAACTCATAATCAACGTTGGACGGCAAACCACACACACGAGCACAGTAGTTTTGCATTACGATGAGTTGCTTTGTATTAGTTTAAGCATTCGTTCTTTATACTCGTACAGAAATATTTTTATTAAGATCTTTGATAACATAAAGACCTAGTAACATTTGTGTTTGAAATTCATTTACTACACATTTGAAAAGTAGGCACATGATATATAACGCTATTTAAAGTTGTGAATACTTAGTGCAGAGTTTCATAGAAGTTTGATATATGTTTATTCATCCATCTTGATAGGAGATCTCCATATATGGAATCTGACTTAACTATAACAAGCAACTTACAAAAATTATTTGTCTTTCTTATATACTTTGCCCAAAAATACAAATTACTAGTACACTGTATAATAATGCTAAACGTCTCAGTAAGTTAATTTTGTTAGTTTTATTTTTGGGTATATATATTTAAATTACCTTGAAATAACACAATTCTGTTTTTTCTGTTCTGTACAGATATTGAGGATTCCAAAGATGACATGATACCAAGTAAGTATCACAAATATATGTTTAAATTAACGTGTAGCAAATCGCAATATAAGCAGAAACCATTAAAATAATTTGTTATTCTGCATTTGTTTTTGTAAAGAAAACAGTCGTCACAATTCATATAACACTTTAGTAAGATACTCTAACAGTTAACACAATCGATCTTACTGATACAATATACCTTCAAAAATATTCAAAACAATTTTAGTAGCATAGCAACAAATACCTATCAATTATGAAACAAATTTAATAGCATTCATATATGAAAGTGTTAAAAAATCTAGATTGATAAAGGATGTTTGCTACAATAACTTAAAATTCAAATTCGATATCTTTAAAAGCAAATTCAAGTGATATTCATCTGAGACCACCACTGTCTATTTTTTGAAGAAGGACGAACGTGGCACGTTATAGGTTCAACGGAAAATGTTATTGCTTTTGTTAAGTTCTATACAAAATGTTATTGTTATTTTGTTAAGTTTGTTAAGTTATTCAAAAAAATTCAATTACTCAAAATTTACCGAACATTCCAAAATACATAAACATCTTTTATAATAATCGGGCAGAGATGCATACATTGCTGTAAGACACGAAATAATGTTGATTATTATATGAACAACTCAATTATTTAGCATTTCCTTTGTAGCAAAATATTCTGAATATTAACACTGTTGTTCAATACATTTGCAGTTTAGAAATGTTTGAGATGTGAACTTGCACTTTACCGTGGAGTCCAATAAATGTTTAACTACTACGAATAGAACCAGGGTTCACACCGAAATCATGTATACTACCCTGCAACAATGAGGAGGTTGTATAGGATGAATGCTCTAGAAATTTCTACATATTTATATTTACATTCTTCCTAGTCTTACGATGTAATAGCACTTAAAAGATTTCATATGTTCTATGCTTATTTAACCTGTGGCTGTTTGTGTATCGTGATACTTTTATTTTCTACAACAGTTTGAAGAAAGAGATGTGTGTTAAGAACGTCATTTTCTACTCAACACTTCCCAGTGAAGATTTTAAGATTATATCGGAAGGGTCATTGTTCTTGTTAGCGATTCCGTAAACTAAATTCGATCTGACATTGGTCATTTACTTATATATATATATATATATATATATATATATATATATATATATATATATATATCCCCTTGCACAATTTGCGAGGAGCTGACTTTGGATTTATATCGCATCAGAAGTTTAAATGCTCATTTTAGCGACATCACAAACTATAGATCAGGCACTAATATCTGTCATTTTCGATCATTTTTAATTACTTTTTCTTCCTTTAAGTTACATAGCAAAACAGACACGACACGAATCATCTCAGGTTTAAACTTCTTCTATGTTGAAACTTTGATCTAGATCTTTATGGTGATTGAGGATTTATTAAGTTCTATTTAGTTTTATATATCCCCCCTTCTATCTCCTCCCATACGTTCTATCGTTAAAGTGAATAAATAAATACCATTCCAGACCCGAACCTCATCTATGCTGAATATGTAATCGAGATCGGTCATATGGTTCAAGAGTGAAGACACACTTTCATTTTTATTTTTTCATATATCTCCGCCTCCCTCTTTCCATCCACTTAGTTGCACCGTCATGGTAAATAATAAAAATTATCCCAAGCCTAAATGTCATCTACATTATAAAATATTCTCGAGATCAGTTGGGTGGTTCAAGAGTTATTAAGTAGATTAGGTAGATTAGGTTGTGTGGTTCAAGAGTTATTAAGTTTATTTATTCTTATATATCTGCCCCTTCCCTTCCCACCCACCTAAGTTCTACCGTCACAGTTAAAAGATGAAAACCGCCCCAGGACCGTACTTTGAAAATGTAATTAAGATCTGTCCTGTGATAAATGCTTGGCGAGATCATAAATACCGTCACTTTTATTTTCATTCTTTTTACATATATCCACACCTTCTGCTTCCCCTGAGTTTGACCGTAAACGGGAAATGACGAAACAATCCCAGGCCCGAACCTTATCTATGTCGAAAGTTTGTTTAAGATCTATCTGGTGGTTGAAACGTGATGAGCTCACAAAGACAGTCACTTTTATTTTTACTTTTCTGACATATATACCCCCTCCCCTAAACCCTTCGTTGCACTTTAAATGTGAAGTAAAAAAATATCAGAGTAAAATCATATTTATGTTGAAACTTCGATCGAGATCGGTCGGGTGGTTCAAGAGATATTAAGTTTTATTCATTTTCATATATTTCCCTTCCTCCCCTCCCCATCTCGTAAGATTTACTGTCAAAATGAAATGACAAAACACTTTTCAGATTTTACGCCATATATGTTGAAAATTTGATTGAGATGAAGAGTGCGTTAAAATCAAACAACAATCGAGATGTCCTTCAAAATCTCTCACAGTTACACTTATGTGCATACATCAAGTCCGAAAGTACTATGAAGCACTAAAATTTCATTGATGATGTTTCCTCACAAATTATCATCATCGATGCGCACATTAGTATTTTGGTGCAATTCATTAACTAAAGTGCTAAACAATACGCATTCATAAATTATATCCATTACAATAACACAAAATTCAAATTCGATATCTCTAAAGGCAAATTCAAGTGATACTAATATGAGAGCACCACTGTCTCTTTTTCGAAGAATGAAAAACATGACACGTTACACGTTCAAGCAGAAATGTTACTGATTTTGTGAAATTCTATACAAAGTATTTCTGGTTATACCCAAGTGATTAGCGAATTTTTACAAGTTATCGTACGTGAGAAGCTTACAATGCTTCAGTCTTTCATCATCGAAACATAATATTCTATATAATATACGATCCATGGCTTTCCTAAATACAAAAAATGTGTCAACTCCTGATACTGTTAAATTGCCTGATAAACTGATCGATTGTCAGTACTTGTCACAATTGTATCAACTAAAACATAATCAACGTTGGACGGCAAACCACACACACTAGTACAGTACTTTTACATTACGATGAGTTGCTTTGTATTAGTTTAAGCATTCGTTCTTTATACTCGTACAGAAATATTTTTATTAAGATCTTTGATGACATAAAGACCTAGTAATATTTGTGTTTGAAATTCATTTACTACACATTTGAAAAGTAGGCACATGATATACAACGCTATTTAAAGTTGTGAATACTTAGTGCAGAGTTTCATAGAAGTTTGATATATGCTTATTCCTCCCTCTTGATAGGAGATCTCCATATATGGAATCTGACTTAACTACAACCAGCAACTTACAAAAATTATTTGTCTTTCTTATATACTTTGCCCAAAAATACTAATTACTAGTATACTGTATAATAATGCTAAACGTCTCAGTAAGTTAATTTTGTTAGTTTTATTTTTGGGTATATATATTTAAATTACTTTGAAATAACACGATTCTGTTTCTTCTGTTCTGTACAGATATTGAGGATTCCAAAGATGACATTATAGTAAGTAAGTATCACAAATATATGTTTAAGTTACCGTGTAACACATCGCTATATAAGCAGAATCTATTAAAATAATTTGTTTTTCTGCATCTGCTTGAGTAAGGAAAAAATCGTAGCACTTCACACAACACTTGAATAAGAAACTGTAACAATTAATTAAGACATTCGATCTTACTGATACAATATACTTTCAATTATATTCAGAACAATTTTAGTAGCATTGCAAAAGGTACCTACGAATTTCGAAATAAATTTAATAGTTTATTCAATTATTCAAAATTTGGCAAACCCTCAAAAATACATAAACATCCTTTATAACAATCGGGGATTCGTGCATACATTCCTAAAAGACACGATTAATGTTGATTATTTTATTAATAACTCAATCATTACGTATTTTCTTTGCAGCATACTATTCCAAATTTTAACTCTGTTGTTCAAGATATTTTTAGTTTAGAAATGTTTGAGATCTGAACTTGCACTTTACCGTGGACTCCAATAAATGTTTAACTACTACGAATAGAATCAGTGTTTAGCACACCGAAATCATGTATACTACCCAGCAACAATGAGGAGGTTGTATGGGATGAATGCTCTAAAAATTTCTACATATTTATATTTACATTCTTCCTAGTCTTACGATGTTATAGCACTTAGAAGATTTTCTATGTTCTATGCATATTTAACCTGTGGCTGTTTCTGTATCGTGATACTTTTATTTTTTACAACAGTTTAAAGAAAGAGATGTGTGTTAAGAACGTCATTTTCTAGTGAACACTTTCCAGTGAAAATTTTATGATTATATTAAGCATCCAATACGCGCAATGATTTTTGCAACATGGATAGTCGCGCGTTCAACTACGGAATATCATTAGCTTTTATTTTATTGTATTGCCTAGCTTTGTTAATATTCTATTTTTCTTGTATAGAATTGTGTTTATAAACTGTTTTAAGGTTTTTCTACAGAACTAGCATAAATTACCCGCTTCGCTCGGTTAATTTAAGAAAAAATAACGTGTTTCGTTAGTTAGTCACCTTTCAATATTACCAAAACACTATATAGTATCTTTCATTTTCTAATATTTATATATATCGTCTTCCCCTCCACATGTTATGAGCACGGTACCGGAATGGTAATAGTTCTTGTTAGCGTTTTCCTAAACTAAATTCGAACTGATATTTTTCATTTACTTATGTATATATATATATATATATATATATATATATATATATATATATATATATATATATATATATATATATATATATATATCTGTGTGTGTGTGTCCCCTTGCACAATTTTCGCGGAGCTGACTTTGGATTTATATCGTATCAGAAGTTTAACTGCTCATTTTAGCGACATCACAAACTTTAGATAAGGCACTAATATCTGTCATTTTCGATCATTTGTAAATGACTTTCCCTTCGTTTAAGTTACATAGTAAAAGAGACATGACAATATTCATCTCAGGTTTAAACTTCATCTATGTTGAAAATTTGATTTAGATCTTTATGGTGGTTCAGGATTTATTAGTTCTATTTACTTTTATATATCCCCCCTTGTACCTCCTCCCATAGGTTCTGTCGTTAAAGTGAATAAATAAAGAAATAAATACCATTCCAGACCCGAACCTCATCTATGTTGAATATGTAATCGAGATCGGTCAGATGGTTCAAGAGTGAAGACACACTTTCATTTTTACCTTTTTCATATATCTCTGCCTCCCCCTTTCCCTCCGCTTTGCTGCACCGTCAAAGTTAAATAATAAAAAATATTCCAAGCCCAACCGTCATCTATATTAAAAAATTCTCGAGATCGATTGGGTGGTTCAAGAGTTATTAAGTTTTATTTATTCTTATATATCTTCCCCCTCCCTTCCCACCCACCTAAGTTCTACCGTCACACTTATAAGATGAAAACCACCCCAGGACCGTACTTCATCCTTGAAGACCTAATTAAGATCTGTCCTCTGATTAATGCTTGATGAAATAATAAATACCGTCACTTTTATTTTCATTCTTTTTACATATATCCACAACTTCCTCCCCTAGGTTTCAGCGTAAACGTTAAATGACAAAACAATCCCAGGCCAGAACCTCTATGTTGAAACCTTGATCGAGATCGGTTTGGTGGTTCAGGACTTATTAATTTTTATTCATTTTCATATATTTCCCTTCCTCCCCTCGCCATCTCCTAAGATTTAGTGTCAAAATGAAATGACAAAACACTTTTCAGATTTGAACTCCATATATGTTGAAAATTTGATTGAGATGAAGAGTGTGTTGAAAGCAAACAACAATCGAGACGTCCTTCAAAATCAAAAAAAGACGAAAAAATGAAAGAAATCTGGATATATGATTTGCTCAAAATGGCGGATCACTATTCGACAACTTTACGAAGAACTAATCTGTGAAGACCTATGGACAGCCTTCGTGAACTGTAATCCATAACAAACATTATTACACGAACACTTATTTGTTTAATCATTTTTTCAATTGTATATTCGATAACATAACTTGTTAGTTAAGAATTCTAGTGATCACAGTAACCAATGATAAGGGACATACAAGACAAGTGGCAAACAGCAGTGTTTTTTTTTATTTTCTTCATAAACACTAAACTATTTATTTGAAACACCATGTACGTATGTCTCCAAACCATGTCATTCCGTTTTAAAACTATTAAGCGAAACAATCAAGGGATATTACTAGGCTATGATCTTATGAGTTCACTTTTGACAATCAGAACCTACTTACGAACTTCAATGAATCAGAAAAAAATGAATGTCAAAATAAAGATATACACCCCGTCTCACATATACATACATACTTTTCGGTGAGTAGGGGAGAAATCGAGTAAGAAACGGATACATTATTGTTGACCTAGCATACACAATCTCACGTAATAACTAGGAATAAAATACGAGATGTTTCTTTCTCTCTGACGAAGGTTTGGACATTTCGGCATAGGTGTTCACAGTTACACTTATGTGCATACATCAAGTACGAATATACAAGGAAACACTCAAATTTCATTCATAATATCTCCCTACTACTTTTCATCATCCATGTGTACATTAATACTAAGATGGAGTTCATCCATTAAAATGTTAAACAATGCACAATCATAAATTGTAATCCTTACAATAACACAAAATTCAAATTCGATATATCTAAAGGCAAATTCAAATGATACTCATCTGGAAGCACCACTGTCTATTTTTAGAAGAATGACAAACATGCCCCATTACAGGTTCAAGGAAAAATGTTACTGCTTTTGTAAAATTCTATACAAAGTATTTCTAGTTATACAGAACTGAATAGCGAATTTTTGCAAGTTGTTGTATGTGAGAAGTTTATAATGGTTCAGTCTTTCATCATCGAGACATAATTGTCAATAAAATATACGATCCATGGCGTTCCTACATATAAGAAATGTATTTAACCTGATACTGTTAAATTGCCTGATAAACTGCTCGATGCAGTACGCGTTCACAATTTTATCAACTAACCCATAATCAACGTTGGACGGCTAACCACACACACGAGCACAGTACTTTTGCAATTCGAGGAGTTGCTTTGTATTAGTGTAAGCATTCGTTCTTTATACTCGTACAGAAATGTTTTTATTAAGATCTTTGATAACATAAAGACCTAGTAACATTTGTGTTCGAAATTCATTTACTACACCGTCCAAACATTTGAAAAGTAGGTACATGATATACAACGCTATTTAAAGTTGAAAATACTTAGTGCTGAGTTCCATACAAGTTTGATACATGCTTATCCATACTTCTTGAAATTAGATCTTCACAAATGGAATCTGACTTAGCTACAACGAGCTACTTAGAAAATTTGTTTATCTTTCTTATACACTTTGCCCAAAAATACTATTTATTAGTACACTTCATAATAATGCTAAACGTCTCAGTAACTTAATTTTGTGAGGTTTTTTCTGTATATACGTATATATATTTAAATTACTTTGAAATAAGTCTATTCTGTTTATTCGCTTCTGTAGAGATATTGAGGGTTCCAAAGAAGAAACTTATGTCTCTTTGTTATACATTTTGCCCAAAAATAGTAATTATTCGTATATTTCATAATAATGCTAAATGTCTCGGTAACTTAATTTTGTTAGTTTTGTTTCTTGATATACATATTTACATTATTTTGAAATAACACAATTGCTTTTATTCTGTTCTGTACAGATATTGTGGATACTATAGATGACATGATACCAAGTAAGTATCACAAATATATGTTTAAGTTACCGTCTAACAAATCGCAATATAAGCAGAATCTATTAAAATAATTAGTTACTCTGCATTTGTTTCAGTAAAGGAAACATTCGTAACTCCTCATATAACATTTTAATAAGAAACTCTACCAGTTAACACATTCGATCTTTCTGATACAATATACTTTCAATTATTTTCAGAACAATTTTTACAGCATTGCAAAAAGTACCTATCAAATTTGAAACAAACTTAATGGTTTATTCAAGAAAATTCGATTATTTAAAATTTACCGAACCCTCGAAAATACAAAAACATCTTTTGTAATCATCGGGGAGTGCTGCATACATTCCTATAAGACACGATACACTGTTTCTTATTTTATGGATAATTCAATTATTTCGTATTTCCTTTGCAGTAAACTATTCTGAATATTATTTCTGTTGTTCAATATATTTGTAGTTTAGAAATGTTTGAGATCTGAACTTGCACTTTGCCGTGGAATCCAATAAATGTTTAACTACTACGAATAGAACCAGGGCCTAGCACACCGAAATCATGTATTAAACTACCCTGCAACAATAAGGAGGTGATATGGGATGAATGATCTAAAATTTTCTACATATTACTATTTAGATTCGTCTTAGTGGTACGATGTAATAGCACCTTCAAGATGCTCTATTTTAATGTTTATATAATCTATGACTGTTTGTGTACCGTGATACGTTTATTTTTTTACAACAGTTTGAAGAAAGAGATTTGTTAGAAACGTGATTTTCTCGTCAACGTTTTTCAATGATGATTTTATGATTATATTAACCCTTCGATACGCGCGGAGGGTTTGTGACATGGACAGCTGCTCGTTCAACTACTGAAGATCATTGATTTTTATTTTATTGTATTGCCTATCTCTGTTAATATTCTATTTTTCTTGTATAAAATTTTTTTTATAAATTGTTTAAACTCCTTTATACACAACTAGCATAAATTACCCTCTTTGCTGTGTTAAATTAAGAAGAAAAGTAACATTTCCGTTAGTCAGTCACTTTTTATTATTACTAAAAGGCTCTAGGGTATCGGTCATTTTCGATTATTTTTGTATATCCTCCTCCCCTCCCCATGTTGCGGGCATGGCATCGTAAGTGTCATTGTTCATCTATGCGTTTCCGAAAACTGAATTCGATACGGATATTGGTCTTTTTGATTATATATATATCCCTTCCCTCCTGCAATTTTTGCGGAGTTGACTTTGGATATAAATCGCATCGGAAGTGTCACTCTTCATTTTAGAGACCTCAAACAGTATAGATTAGACACTAATATCGGTCATTTTCGCTCATTTCTAAATGTCTTTCCCTTCCCTTAAGTTACACCGTCAAAGAGATATGACAAAAATCATCTCAGGTTTATACTTCATCCATGTTGAAAATCTGATCTAAATTTTTTCGCAGATTCAAGAGTTATTAAGTTTTATTTATTTTTATATATCTCCCCCTCGTACCTACTCTAATATGTTCAATCGTTAAAGTGAATAAATAAATACCATCCCAGACCCGAACCTCAACTATGTTGAATATTTAATCGAGATCGGTCAGATGGTTCAACAGTGAAGACACAATTTCATTTTTATTTTTTTACATATATCTCCGCCTCCCCCTTTCCCTCCTCTTCGTTGCACCGTCAAAGTTAAATGAAATAAAATTATCCCAAGCCCAAACGTAGTCTATATTGGAATTGTGTAGATTCGGTTGTGTGGTTCAAGAGTTATTAAGTTTTATTTATTCTTATATATCTGTCCCCTCCCTTCCCCCTCACCTAAGTATTAGCGTCAAATTGATTGGAGAAAAACCACCGCAGGACTGTACTTCATCCTTTGGATATCTAATTAAGATCTGTCCTGTGATAAATGCTTGATGAAATCAGAAAGACAGCCACTTTTATTATCATTCTTTTTACACATATCCACACCTTCTGCTTCTCCTGGGTTTTACCGTAAACGGAAAATGACGAAACCATCTCAGGCCCGAAACTCATCTGTGTTGAAAATTTGGTTAAGATCTATGGGGTGGTTGAAAGTGAAGTCACAAAGATAATCACTTTTATTTTTAATTTTCGGACATATGTTCACCTCCCCTAAACCCTTCGTTGCACTTTAAATGTAAAGTAAACAATATCAGAGTAAAATCATATCTATGTTGAAACTTTGATCGAGATCGGTCGGGTGGTTCAAGAGATATTAAGTTTTATTCATTTTCATATATTTCCCTTTCTCCCCTCCCCATCTCCTAAGATTTACTGTCAAAATGAAATGACAAAACACTTTTCAGATTTGAACGGTATATATGTTGAAAATTTGATTGAGATGAAGAGTGTGTTAAGAGCAAACAACAATCGAGACGACCTTCATCATCTAAAACAGATTAAAAGTCAACGAAATTGGCATATACGATTTGCTCCAAAAAGCGAATCACTATTCGACAACTTTCCGAAGAACTAATCTGTGAAGATCTATAGTCAGTCTTTGTAAAACAGAAATCCATAATAAACATTATTACACGAACACTTCTTTCTTTTATCGTTTTTTTAATTGTATATCCGACATGACTTAGTAGTTAAGAATTCCATTAATAACAGTAACCAATGATAAGGGACTTATAAGACAAGTAGCAAAGAGCAGTGCTTTTTTTATTTTCTTCATATGGGATGAATGCTCTAAAAATTTCTACATATTACTATTTATATTCTTCTTAGTGGTACGATGTAATAGCACTTAAAAGATGTGTTATGTTCTATGCTTATTTAACCTGTGATTGTTTGTGTACCATGATACGTTTCTTTTTTACAACAGTTTGAAGAAAGAGATTTGTGTTAGAAGCGTCATTTTGTCGTCAACACTTCCCAGTGATGATTTTATGATTATATTAACCCTTCAATACGCGGGGGGGGGGGATTTTTGTGACATGGATAGTCGCGCGTTCAACTACTGAAGATCATAGGTTTTTATTTTATTGTATTGCCTAGCTTTGTTAGTATTCTATTTTTCTTGTATAGAATGGTATTTATAAACTGTTTTTATCTATAACAACTATCATAAATTACCCGCTTCGCTGGGTTAAATTAAGAAAAAATAATAACGTGTTCCGTTATTCAGTCACTTTTTAATATTACAGAAACGCTGTAAAGTATCGGTCATTTTCATGGTTTTTATATATCCTCTTCCCCCCCCCCCCATGGGTGTGGGCTCGACATCGGAAATGTCATTGTTCTTCTCAGCGTTTCCGGAAACTTAATTCGACACTGATAATGTTTTTTATTTTATATATATATATAGAGGGAGAGAGAGAGTGAATCAAAAGTCTGGATACGGTGGAATAACATGAGAACTGAACTGCGGATCGAAAAACCAAAAAACACCTGTTTAGTAATATTAAAAAAAATATCTGATGTAGCCAAACTCGACCCTCTATAACCATCCTCTGGGGGTTGGGGTGGTGTCAACTTTGAAATTTCAAATTGAAACCCTGATTTTTGATTGCAGATTTGGATTCTACGGCACAAACTATGTGAGGTTTCATCAACACTTTTCCGTCGATGCATAATTAGTGATGGGTAAATTCCCGGGAAGATATTTTTCGGGAATATTCCCTGGGAAAATTCCCGGGAAGATTCCCAAATTGGGAATTTATCCGGGAATTTATGTACAATCAGAAAGAAAATTGCAATCTATTACTATATTATGATTTCAAAGTGGAATTAATTTTTATATCACAGCATATTATTACTGTTCTCCCCAGAGGATTCTTTAAAATGGATATTCTGAACGGTACTATGCTACTTTATTAACACTTTATTATATTTAAGAATACGCATAAATGTATATTTATTTACAATATGTTCTATCAATTAAATATGTGTGAAAAAATTATATAGTAATTCCTAATACTTTTAAACCGCTAAACAGTTTAAATTTATATGTGAGTGGATTTGCTAAACTTGACTCTACTACTAATATTATAAACACATTAAATTTATGAATGTTATAAACCAATTAGATTGGGTAAATGCCAGAAGATACATGTCTCACCAATTTATCAACATTTCCGCATACATATTTATGTTCACAAAATTTGCAACATACTCACTTATCTTTATATTTTAGCACGTAACACTGCCATACACGACCTTTCATTCACCTATTTCTCGAAATTAACATGTAATACGTTAATTCACATGTAAGAGAAGTCCGAGAACCTCTTCAGAAATTAGTGTCAGAGATAGTGATTGGTAAATTCCCGGGAAGATATTTTTCGAGAATATTCCCCAAAATGGGAAGTTTCCGGGAATTTATGTACAATCACAAAGAAACTTGCATTCTATTATTATATTATGATTTCAAAGATAAATTCGTTTTGATATCACAGCATGTTATTACTGTTGTCCCAAGAGGAGTCTTTAAAATGTATATTCTGAACAATGTTATGTTATTTTATTAATATTCTATTATATTTAGAGATAACGCATAAATGGATATTTATTTACAATAGGGTCCTATGAAAGTAAATATATTTCAAAAATAAATTTACATGTAAGTGGCTTTTCTAAACTTGACTCTATTACTGCTATTATAAACATATTAAATTTTTAAATGTTATAAACAATTTTGTCAACATTTGCGCATAAATATGTATGTTCACAATATTTGTAAGATATTTTCTTATCTTTATAATTTTGCATGTTACACTGCCACACACGACCTTTCCTCCTGCCCATTTCTCGAAATTTCGTGCGTTAATTCACACGTAAGAGAAGTCCGAGTATCTCTTCAGAAATTCCAGTCAGAGAGGGGAGACAGATCGAAGTCTATTACTAACTGTGGTTCAGGGTTTATTAATAGTACTACATCTCTATTTCTACATAACTCTAAATTACTTTACAAAATGGTTCCTTTTCATCATTTGTAAGTTAGTACTTTGCTAATTTTGGCTGTTGTTTAGCATTGGAGGCCAGCTTTTGCACCTACTTTTTTGCGATATTCTATTCCGATGCGGTTGTTTCATGGTTTCATACGTTAAACTACGTTACCAACATTAAATTCAGACAGCATTGCAGAGCGAGCGTTAGCGAGTGAAAGCGGGTTAGAGCCCCGCATGGCACGTTGTTTTATATCTTCGTTACCAACAACTCACTTTCTTTTCTCACAGAAATCACTTCCACTTATCTTTACGGTTTGTACAATGCGCGGCAAAAAACCTGCAACATGAGCATATAAGTTTATTGTGAAATGACGAAGTCTTTTGTTCCAAAATAAGTGTGCACGGGAGGAGGCTGAGGATTATGCTGGCGTGATTAATTCCACTTAGACGTTATGTTCATTCCCTGTGCTGTTAGGCGTAGTTTCACAATAAACTTACATCCTCATGTTGCAGGTTTTTTGCCGCGAATTGTACAAATCCCCTACTGCCTTAAAAAATTGTGTTCGATACTTTCATGACTACTTGAACATCACTATAAACTCATTTCTTTCGTAAATCATCCTACTTTTTTCTAGTTTTGGCCCCCAATATAGACAATTAGCTTACAATTAGCTTACCTTTTAGTCCAAATTCAAATGGAACTTAAAAAATCATATTATTAGTTATATAAAGTACAGTCAAAGAATTTTAGATTTTTAACCTCCAAATTCTTTAAAACCTAGAAGTAAGTCATAATATTATATATTAAAATAAAGTAATTAGTCATATGGTTCTTATAATTTTGAAGATAAAGTAAACAGTTGGAAATAAATTCCTTCCCGGGAATTTATAGGTCAGGGAAAAAACCCGGGAATATTCCCATTTTTAAATTCCTTCCCACCGGGAATATTCCCACTGCCCATCACTATGCATAATATGGTGCTGCAATCGGGGAAAATAAATGATCCCTAAATAATTCTATTTCGTTCATGAGCTTGGTAGTATTTCCGACCTCTGTTCTCGTTCAGTGTAACTGGTTCACTTCTCTGTTTCTTCTCGTCACTGGATAGAAGCACACTACACACAGACAGAAGACACAGAGAAAGGCACACTTTCTTCATTCGGACTTTGGGGAGTATCACTGTTGCAAACCAGAATATTCAAAAGCGGTGAGTAGAGGACAAAAACTAAAACAATTAAAAGTAAAAGGAAAATTAAAGAAAAGTATAGCTATTGAAGTATCTGCTTATTGCACTATGGTGTTTTTTTCTTATGTGTCTGAAATGAAAATGTATTGATATAACTATTTTCTAATCGCTAAAATATGACATTCATTAGGGTCGATTGTACCATTCTCTGATAAATTATCGGAAAGATCCAACCTTGTAGCGGTAGTAGATCTCATTTTACACAAAATAACACATGGCCAATGTGACCAGTGTTATCTTATCTGATTAAAAGATATCAGGATAGTGTAGAATTGGCCCTATAACGTACAAATGTTCAAATGGTGTGAAATTATCAAAAATAGCCTGTAACTGTCAATGTAATTTATGTTTGAAATAACGGGTGAACCAAAAGTTTGGCCACGGTAGAGCAATTGGAGAAATGCACTTCTGATCAAAAAGCGCAAAAAAATGTATTTAATATGTTTTAAGAAGCTACCTGATGATATCAAACGCAACACTCTACCCCACCTTCTGGAAAGGAGCGGGGGGCATTGATTTTTCAAATGGAAGCTCCAATGTTTTATTGAAGATTCGGAGACTACATCCCAAATAATGTAAGGTATAATCAAAATTTTTTCGTCAATGTGTGATATTGCGCTGTAATCGGCGAAATTAGATGCCCCCTCTTCGTTCATGAGCTTGATATTAGCTCCGACCTTCTGTACACGATGCAGTATTTTGAGAAATATGGGTCGGATCAACAAAGTTATTCAATGGTAGCAAACACGATACCGCACCCTTCCGCTAGGTGGGGCTAGCTGAAACATTGGAAATGGAAGCTTTTATTTCTTATTGCAGAGTCGAATTCTGCGCACAAACGTGTATAAGATTTAATCGAAACATCGTTGTCGCTGTGTGACGTGGCACTGTAATGGCGAAATCAGGAGAACTTCCTACATGAACTTGAATTAGCTTCAATGCTGTGGACATGGTGAAATAGGTATACATGTGATCAAAAAACAAAAGAAAATGTATGACTATTGGGTTTGTTAGGGTGTTTATCGTTCCTATTCCGCAGTGCGACGCGAGAGACGGGGCCTACAGTTGAAAGTGGGATCCGAACCTTATTAGTTTTGCAACCGAGACATTCCCCATGAACAATTGCCGACGAAGTTCGTCCGACCGTCGTCGGTTATTGGGTGGCAGCAGCAAAAGGGATGAGCTAGTGCTGGTTCAAAGGCAGCTGCATATTTCGGCTTGACAGCGGACACTGTGACGTCTCCGACGCTGTTCAGGAATGGCAGCAATGAGACAGACGGTTGTCTTCGGCCCAGCAATGGCACGACGTCGTCCCCCAAAGCGACGGCATCATGAAGATTTTCGCCATCGTTTCGCCTTACTTGTACCAGTAGTTTTGCATTGTTTTAGATGGGTGAAATAATTATGGAATTCTTTCTTTTCTTCTTCTTCTTTCTCTTCCTCCTCCTATTCTTCTTCTTCTTCTTCTTCTTATTATTATTATTATTATTATTATTATTATTATTATAGTATATTATATTATTGTCTGCTAGTAGTAGTAGTAGTAACAGTAGTAGTAATAGGAATTGTAGCATTAGTTGTAGTAGTAGTAATAGTAGTAGTATTACTACTACAAGTAATAGTATAGTAGCAATGGTAGGAGTATAGTAAAAGTAGTATAGTACTACTAGGAGTTGCAGTAGTACTAGAACTATGTAACGCTCCTGTCCCGTTGGGCTAGAACCGGAAAGAATTCAGAATAAAAATAAAATATAAATAAATTAATTCTGAGCTCCACCCAGTAATTCCCTAGAAGACGGAACTAGTGTCGAAGGACCTCAACGGTTCCCAAGATTCATGTTGACTAATACTGTTATGGAACAATCCAATACTCCTCTTAGAAAAAACAAAATAAATACATATATTCAAATATAAATGAAATAACAACACAAATTTCAGTTTTGAACAACAATTTTTATTATAATAGTAACAAGTTCAGAGTAGTGTATATGCACCAATGCGATTGAATGATGCATATACACTTTGTAAATTAACAATAACCAATAACTAATAAATGAGTATATCCGCAATTAATAAATTAATAAAAGCTGAACTCTGAATATAATTATATATATATTATTAATTAAAATATTTGAATAAATGAATTTAATATTTATTAAGAAAAAACTACCCTATTCTCTTTTAATATTGAAACTTCGGAATTAATTCCTAATACCAAAATTCCTTTTTTTTATCCATAAAAAAAATTTTATTATCAAGACTATATTCATTGAGTCGAATTCTAAATCGTCAAAAATATTTGTATTATTTTTAATTAATACTTTCATTGCATTTCAATTAAACTCCAATCTAATTAAATTTCAAAGTTGTCAAAAGTCTGTGCTCTGATTCAATTTTTAATAGAACTCCAAAGTTCTTCAATATCGAAATAATTCATTCAAAATTAATTTATTAGAAAACACATTTAAAATGCTAATAACATATCACGTCTAATTCTGAAATATTTACTATCAAAATACTTCTTGAATCGAATAATTCTCAATCCAGACAATAATCGGTATATTTCTTTCGGACTCCCTGTATATAGTAATTCTCAACAACTCAATGCGCATTAACTCACAATATTTCAATAGTTTAATCAATCCCGATTTCATACTCTAAATTCAGAAAAATAAAGAGATTACCAATGTATGATTCAATTAAAGCAGTCGAATTCAAATCGGTTGAAATAATTTCACTTAATACTATAAATTCTATAAATAATTAAAAAATATATGAGGAATAAATTGAAGAGGAATATTGGATTCGTATCGTCAAATTCTTTCAAACAAATGTCCCATCGGATTAAAATATATATATTGAAATGGTAATGTGGGAGGAAAAAGAATTCCGACTTTTTTTAAAATAAAAATAATCTTGAAAGAAATATGCGGATTGGGAAGAAAAGGACTTCCAAAGCAGAAATCCAACCGAAAAAAAAGATTCTATAGAATGATGATGTGGGAGGAAATAAAGTCAAATTTTAAAAAAATAAAAAATGTAAATTGGGAAACAAAGACCTTCGTAGGCAAAGCGGTGCAGAACAACGATCCTATCCAACAACCTTTAACACACACAAACTTGACGCAACACTCACTGTTAACTTGAACAAAAATTGTTCACTCGCCTTCTCAAAAATCACTTAAACACCACTCTTTTACCTCCTCCTTGCTGCTTCGCCACCTCTTTGGAATGCTGTCTGACTTCGCTCAACACTCACGCCAATCGAGACAATTCAGTTTGAATGCCTTATATTTCAGTATTATCAAACTGTAATCTTGGGGGGGGAGGGGACTGCACAAGTAGCTCATGAGCCCAAGAAAGATTAGCTCAAAAATCTCGGCAATTTAGTTGGCCGAAAGAAACCACAAGTTCATAAAGAACCAACGTCTTTTAATACAGGTTATAATAACCAGAATTGTCTTTCAAAGAAGCGCAAAGCATACATTCATTGAGCTACGGTGCGAACTTTTAGATAATAAAAATTAACATCACCTACTATAGTCCACTCGGCCTCTAAACAAGATTTCAAAGGTACATAGCACACGCCTTTTGTAAGGTATACACTTTCCTTCCGCACTGACATTCCACCCTAAAAAAAAAAACAAGGTGAACAAGAATTTCTTTGGAAGGAAATTACTTTGCCGAGTTTATTCATAAATTTAATACTATCCATAAATAACTTGGCTAGAGACTTGGACTCCCTTTTCTTTCCTTATTAAACCAGGCACGTTGCCACCAAACCACTACTGATTTAAAAACGGTAGCAAAACTAGTCATAAGATAGCAGCCAAATTATTCACTGCCTCTTTGCGTTCAAATCTAATTATCATGAATAAGTCTTATGATTGTGACTCTGAACAAAACAGGTTCTTGCATGCTACCACTGCACTACATTTCGTGTGCTACCTTCAGAGAAAAATACCTACAACACATAGCTTTAATAGGCCAACTACATATATTAAATGGCACTCTGGCGCCTGCTGTACTAAGCTTATACTAAATAAGCATGCGATCACTGATTTACTTTCCTTTCTATAAAAAGGAACAAAAGTTTCACATACAAAAATATTCGATATAATTTAAAAGCCCATCACCATTAACTTGACTACTATAGCAAGTTATTTCGCTTTCGAGGACAAAGTGCCCCCTTGTTTCATAACCTCTTAGAACCTTGCTTAGTTCATTTGTTGAACAAGAAGTTGCTAAATTCGTGCCTTTAATACTCAAATCCATCAAGTATGTAATCAAAAGAAGGAAAAGTAGTGATTTAAGTTTTGGCATTCAAACACTTTTGTTCAATACTCACTTGCTCCACTATACAGTCATACGCTACAAAGTAGAAATAGCTGGACACGACCACTCCAACAGTAATATAGAGAGCGGAGCTCCTTCTTCACGTCACCCACAAAACGTTAAGACAAGGCAATCACCTTGCGTATCGGTGATGAAGGCTCGGAGGGGAGGGAGCCGCGCCAACAGCGACTCACGCGAACTACCGAATTGTCTCATACATTGGCACTCTTCACTTTCTATTCTTTCTTTTTTTTTTTTTTTTTTTTTTACTTTTAACACCTATTTAAAAAGGAGAAAAATTAACTAATTTTTATACAGAACAACTAGATGACAAGTTCAACAGTCCTTTCATTAACAATTTTCCAGTTATTCTCAATCTTATTTTACATTTTCTTTCTTCCTTTCTTTCTTTTCTTTTTCTTTCTGTGAAGAAGCATCCTGGAATAGAAGTTGCATCAACGCCCGCAGGATGGTTTCTTTACAACTAGTAGCAGCTGTAGTAGTAGTAGTAATTGTAGCATTAGTAGTAGTAGTTGTTGTAGTAGTAGCAGTAGTGATAGTAGTAGTGCTATTAGCAGTAGTAGTGGTAGCAGTAGTAGTAGTCTGTAAAGGGTAGTAGTCTGTAGTAGTATTTTTTCTTTTTATTTCTAATCATTTCATCCTTTAATTTTTAAATATCTATAATGTGTCATCAACAAATTGACCCTAGACAAGATTTGATTCTGTCGTTCCAATATAATTTCAAAACTAAAGGAGTTACCACTAAAGAGCATTGTGTGAAGAGTGCACATTTTATTACGTATGTATGGTACCACCTTAATTTCGTGGCATGGAGGCCTCTTAAGTACGTTGATCGAACTTTCGTTCGGGATAGACATGACGAAGGTTATAGACGTAACCTGTAATTTCGGCATTATAGTGGAGCATTTGTACAAGAAGTGATATATGTGTTTAGTGTGTGTGTGTTATTCGTTTCATTATTGTTTTCTTTTCTCACATGCAATATATGGATGTGTGAATTATAACACGTTTAGTGACACCTGACATGGGATTGCAACATTGGGATGGCATTGCTCGTTCGTTCATTCACATATTAAAGCGACTTTCACCTGAACAATTCGTTTATAAGTGGCAGGTCTTTAACGGTGACGGATCTATTGGTAACGATTCTCGAGCTAACAGCAAAATGTCTTTCTTTTTCACCCCAAACTGTCAATTTACTTTCGCCGATTATCGACGGAAAAGTATTGATGAAACCTTACATAGTTTGGGCCGTAGAATCCAAATCTGCAATCAAAAATTTTGGTTTCCATTTGTAATTTCAAAGTTGACAACACCCCAGCCCCTAGAGGGTGGGTCTAGAGGGTCGAGTTTGGTTTCATGAGTTTCTTTTCAATATTACTAAACACGCGTTTTTTGGTTTATCGATCCGAAGTTAAGTTGTCGAGTTATTCCACCGTGTTCTTCAGACTTTTGATTCACTATATATATATATATATATATATATATATATATATATATATATATATATATATATATATATATATATATATATATATATATATATATTAGGGTGGTCCCTAATATATAAATTTTCAGATCGGGCTGGTCTCACCCCCTATATGGGACTAAATTAAGCCAGGAGAAAAATTAGCTTCATTGAATAATATTAATGGTGCCCAAGAGACCTAAAATTTTGAATCCGATTACAGCACATATTTTATGGGGAAAATCTGCAATAAACTCATGTAATTTAGAAACGGCTAAAGGTAATGCGAAGATACCCTGGATAATAGAAATAGAGGAAGAAACATACGTAATTCTGTATAGTACTGTCATTACGGCCATCTTGAAACCCGCCATCTTGGATTCAGGTCAAAATTTTCAAATAGAAAGAGGGTCATGTGACATATCGTTTTGAGGTGTCGTTTTACCTGAAGCTTAAATCTGGCACTATTTTAAAGAGAGCTTTACTCGTGTAAGAATTATTAACTGTGAAAAGGTTTCTCCTTTTCAGAGGTAATAATTCTCACACTACTAAAAGTGCAGACATGAGATTGAAAGAACGATAGGGATATGCACGGTTTCAAAAGAAAGAGGAACGCGAAAGAAAATGCATTCTGAAATTGATTTTTTTAAACTTTATACACCAAAAGATATGGAGAAGTACAAATAATGAAGATTAAAACCCAGTGTGGAATATTAGAGAAAGTGTAAATACGGATGCGTGTGCGCCCGGACCGTCCAAGTGATGTAAAAGAGGGAAAAACTAATTTTATTACTCAAAGACTGCTGTTGCTCTTAATCGATAAAAGGTCACTGATAGAGCAGCAATACATATTCTGACAGCGACTGCAGAAGCATTAGGCCATAAGGTAAAGGGGTCTTCAATTCACCGATGCTGAGACAAAACCCGTAGCGAAGTCGCACAGAACCAAAATAAACCATTTCAGAGTGCATCAAGTGCGTTCGTTGTGCATTGGAACGGCAAACTACTGCCGAATTTGACTGGCAGAGAGACTGCCGACAGGTTGTCAATAATTACTACAGAAGGTGGTCATGAGAGGCTAATTGGTGTCCCCATTTTGTCGTCATCAAGAGAAGAGCATACTGCATCTACTGTAGTACGTTCGGTTGAAGAATGGAACTTGATAAAGTTCGTGCAGGCAGTTTATTGTGACATTACTTCCTACAATATGAGTCATGTCATCAGTGCTTGCATTCTGCTAGAACAGCAGCTCCAAAATAACCTTCTATACCTTCCTTGTAGATACCACATTTATGAAACAGTTTTAAAATGTGTATTTGATAAGTGTTACGTTTCGTTTGCATCTGGACCGGACGTTCACCTATTGAAGTGTTTCAGAACGAGCGGTTTAGAGTAGATTGCCCTAATTTATTCCAGGAATTGATGATGATGTAAGGAACAATATTTCCGATGTAAGAAATGAAGTGTTCAATTTTGCTATCAAACTTGTAGAAGCAGGACACTACAGAGAAGATTACAGGGAATTCTTAGAACTGACCATCATATTCCTGGGTGGCATACCTCCTCGAGGAGTTTTCTTTTGTTTCCCTGCAGCAATTCACCATGTAAGGTGGAGTGGAAAAGCAATCTACTATTTAAAAATATTTCTCTTTTGCCACAATTTCGTTTAACGAAGCAAATAGAAACGGTTCTTCGGAGAGTATGCACTTTCTGATACGACTATATGTTCACACTTGGCTTAAAAGTGATCAAGCATCCCATTCACCATTACAAGACCTAAAATTTTTGAAAGGTTTGTACAGTTAAAGACAAGTAGATGCTGAATTACCTGAAGTTTCTCTTTCTAAATTTTCACGCCAACTGTGGTACTTGGGGTTTTTTGATGATGGGGTTACCATAATGAAAAATAAAAAATGGTTGAAAGAATTAAAACTATAAGGGCAAACCGTGAAGCATCAAAGGGGCTTGACGCAAGAGATGACACCATTCTCATGAAAATTCTTGTGAAAAGAGAAATCAGTGATTTTGTTGCAACAAACACACAAATTTTCCTCGAACGATTAATACGAACGATTGAAAAACTAAAATAAAAATGGTTTCTTGAGTGTGATCCGACTTCATGGCCAAAAAACAATGACTATCTTCAAGGAGAGACAATAGTTATATTCATACAGGTACCAAACGGTGCAGCAGAAAGGGAACTGTAACTAATAGAAGATTACAACAACGTTCTTACGAGAAATGAGAAGCAGAAACAGTTTCTTTTGCAGATAGTAAAGGCCAAAAGATAATCTTTTTCTGTATGCGACAAAGTGAGCTATGTAGCAAATAAGATTCATAATTTACCAAAAAGATACTACACAAATAAGGGATATTTCAATTTCTTCCACGTTATAATTTAACCTTTTCCTCATAATGATTTATGAATTATATTGATGGAAAATCTTATTCGTAGTTCAAAGCGAAACAAGAAGTTAGTAGTATGGGGCTGACTTGACGGCACTCTCGATTATCCAATTTCAGGCCACCATCGACCATAGTGAATGAATCGCGGATGCTTTGGCCCGGGATTGCGTCACCTATTGAAATTTTGCTTATGCTTATTCAGGGGACATGCACGCTGGTGCGAATGAGTCAGAGGTGCTTTGGCCCTGCTATGACGTCATTGAATTTTGTGTTTTGGATCAGATGTTATGATGATTCTTTAAAATTACTAAAAATATGGTCTTGATAATTAATTACGTTATGAAATAGTACAGGTTTACGAATGATTTTTATTTTTCGTTCCCTTTTATGGCATAAAATTTGGAGATTGTTATATCTTTGATGAGATGGACTAACACTGGTGCAAATGAAATAGTTAGTTTTACGTCCCACGCTTATGCCGTTTAGGCTAAAGGCGACAGTGACGATGAGAAATAATTAAAGTGTGGGAGAAAATTGGAGTATCCTGAGCATAATGTTGCCCACCATAAAACTATTTTCGCGGGGATTGAACCAGGGACCACATACAGCAGAGGTGAACGCCCTACCACTAAGCCACCGCACCTCTACTGGTATGAATAAATTAGATGTATTTGGTTCGATCTAATATGTTCGTTTCACGTCTCTGAACTAAGACTTTTAGCTTGGAGGTTATGATGGCTTTTTCGTTCCCTTTTATGGGTATAAAATTACCAAAACAAGGTTTGATCTCTTTCTTGATGACCTATTACATTATGAATTAGTAGATGCAGTAATAGTATAAATTAGTATTAGTATTAATATGAAACTCGAAAGCTTTGGAGTTCCCTCGTGGCTAACCGGTTAGCGTATGCGCCTTTAACGTGGGAGACCAGGGTTCGATTCCCGGAAGGAGCTCATGCGGTTTGGATTTCACGTTAATTAGTAGGTTCTATTTTTGCTGGTAAACTCAAAATCAACTTAATTCGACAAATTTGGGAGGAATACTTGATTTTTGATTAAGATATAGTTTTCATTCACGGGACTTATGGGATTCGAACCACGATACTGAATTGTCAAAAAATTTGTCCAGGAAAGCATACATTTATTGAGACGCATAAATGCCGACTAGGCTAAAGGAGACGGTGACGATGAGAAATGAATGAAAGTATGGGAGAAAATTGGAGTATCCCGATCATAATGTTGCCTACCACAAAACTACTTTTGCGGAGTTTGAACCAGGGACCCCATACAGCATAGGTGAACGCTCTACCACTGAGCCACAGCGCTTTGTACTGGTGAGAATGAATTAGAGGTATTTGGTTCGGGCTTATGTGTTTGTATGACGTCACTGAACTGGGATTTTTAGCTTGGAGGTTATGATGGCTTGTTTCGGTAAAAGAAGGAAGGTAAGAGAAGGAAGTGATGAGCTGACTTCGAACCTAGTTAGTACCTTTCGTTTTCGTTCGCGGATAAATAATAATGACGTTACATTTACTCTTTGCTTAAATCTGATTAGTTCATTGTAATAACTCTCACAAAATATTGTTATTGGTTTGAACGATTTAAACGTTCAGCGTTTGTTTTTCTTGGTTTGAACTTCTAGGTCCAAAAATTTTCATTTCAAAATTTCGTTATAAAAATTTTTAGTTCGAAAACAGGTTCAAACTTTTAGTTCGAAAATTTTAGTTTCCACTTTCTAGTTCTAAAATTTGGATTGAAATGTTTTGATTCGAAAATTTTGATTCCATTTATCGAAAAAATGTAATTTAAAATTTCTAGTTCAAAAATTTCAGTGTGAAATTGTGTGGTTTGAAAAAATTTAAATTCGAAGTTTTATTTCAAGTTTTTGTTCGAAAATTTTAGTTCCGACTTTCTAGTTGTAAAAAATGGTTTGAAATGTTTTGATTCGAAAGTTTTAGTTTAGAATTTGTAGTTCAAAATATTTCAGTGTGAAATTGTTTGGTTTGAAAAGTTGAATTCGAAAAGTTTTATTTCAAATTTTTGTTCGAAAATTTTGGTTCGATGTTTATAATACGAAAGTGTCAGTTTGATTTCTTTTGTTTGAAAATTTGAATTCGAAAATATTGATTTCAACTTTTTTGTTCGAAAAGTTTAGTTTCATGTTTTTAATTCGAAAATTTCAGTTTGAATATTTATGATTTGAAAAATTTGAGTTCGAAAAAATTTAGTTTCAGATTTTCACTCGAACTTTTGTAATAACTGGAAATTAGTGGACTCAAAATTTAATAGAATAGTTAAAAACCGTTTATTTGTTAATCGAATAGTTAAAACCGATAATTTTTAATCGAATACTTAAAAACCGGATAACGTTTGACGGTTAACCGTGAAACGTTTCCCTCTTTGCATTCTCTGAAAATTTTTGGCACATACTAAAATATTTTTGAAATGATGATTTAAACTAAACTGTCAATTTCATTTAAGATATAAGTTACACGAATTAACACTAGGACCAAGAAGGTGACCTTAAAGTAACGTGGTTCTCTCATCAAAAAGCTTAAAAGGGGTGCATTTAGGTACGCATATCCTCATTATATGTAAATAAAGTAACAGCAAACTCTACTTTGCAGAGCTCAGACAACGTCTATGTGGAGCATAAATCCTAAACAGCACAAGAATTTAAGTTAATATCAAAGTCATATAAACTCTCATCGAGAATCAAACTCATGACCTTCGGGGACTAAATATAGAACGTGCATGGCTATAACGTAATAAAGAGAATACATGAGGCTAGAAACCTTCCCAAATTATATCTTTAGCAATTTTAGGTGATCAAATACTAACATTAGTTCTTTGGACCATGACTTTGGTTCTGCCAAATTAACACACAAAAAGTTGGTACCAATCACTTTCGTCCATGTCGCATCCATATACTGTAATAAAGAACCAATCAAGCTTAGAAATATTACACAATATTGAGAACATTTTAATCATGAACCTAAACAACATATAACAAGCATATAACAAGTACTGTCGGAACAGTTTTCCATCAGCTAAGCCCTTACTAATTAAACTAAACACAAACGCTAAACGTTTAAATCGATCAAACCAATAACAATGTTTTGTGACAGTTATTACAATGAACTAATCAGATTTAAGCAAAGAGTAAATGTAACGTCATTATTATTTATCCGCGAACGAAAACGAAAGGTAGTAACTAGGTTCGAAGTCAGCTCATCACTTCCTTCTTTTACCTTCTCTAGGAATGAATATATTCTTTCAAAGTAAACCATTACACATATATGTTCTTCTTTTGTCATAAGAAATAACTCCTCAATGTTATCTCGTTACAAAAGTAGATTAATCGTTATTACAATGAACCCATCAGATTTAAGCGAAAAGTAAATGTGACGTCATTTATTTTAATTCACAAACGAAAACGAGAGGTACTAACGAGGTCGAAAATCACATCATCCCATCCCTTTTATCCTTCTCAAAGAAGAAATATATCCTCTCAAAGTAAACCATTACACACTATTTGGCAATTAAACACCGTATTTGTTCGAACAAACAATGCCAACGATACTGTGACAACGAATATGTAAGCATAGGTAACACGATATAGCTGACGTTTCCTCTTCAACATATGATTATAAGTCAATACAATAAGAAAATTTTTTAAATCTTTCCAACAGTTTTATTTAACCCACAAACGAATACGATATAAATTATTGTTGTTAACCAGGTCCGGGATCGTCCCTCCCCCTCCTTTATGCGTCTCAATAAATGTATGCTTTCCTGGACATATTTTTTGACAATTGAGTATCGTGGTTCGAGTCCCATAAGTCCCATGAATGAAAACTATACCTTAATCAAAAATCAAGTGTTCCTCCCAAAGTTTTCGAGTTAAGTTGATTTTGAGTTTAACGTACCGTTCAGCAGCGAGGGTAAAACCTACTAATATACGTGAAATCCAAACCGCATGAGCTCCTTCCGGGAATCGAACCCTGGTCTCCCACGTTAAAGGCGCATACGCTAACCGGTTAGCCACGGAGGAACTCCAAAGTTTTCGAGTTTCATATTAATACTAATACTAATTTATACTATTACTGGGTGTACTAATTCATAATGTAATAGGTCATCAAAAAAGAGATCAAACCTTGTTTTGGTAATTTTATATCCATAAAAGGGAACGAAACAAGCCATCATAACCTCCAAGCTAAAAATCTCAGTTCAGTGACGTCATACAAACACATTAGCCCGAACCAAATACCTCTAATTCATTCGCATCAGTACAGAGCGCTGTGGCTCAGTGGTAGAGCGTTCACCTATGCTGTATGTGGTCCCTGGTTCAAACTCCGCAAAAGTAGTTTTGTGGTGGGCAACATTATGATCGGGATACTCCAATTTTCTCCCATACTTTCATTCATGTCTCATCGTCACCGTCTCCTTTATGCTAATCGGCATAAGAGTGGGACGTAAAACTAAAGATTTCATTTGCACCAGTGTTAGTCCGTCTCATCAAAGAGATAACAACAAAATATCAAGTATTCCTCCCAAATTTGTCGATTTAAGTTGATTTTGAGCTTAGCAGCGAAAATAAAAACCTGCTAATTAACGTGAAATCCGAACCGTATGAGCTCCTTCCGGGAATCGAATCCTGGTCTCCCACTTTAAAGGCGCATACGCTAACCGGTTAGCCACGAAGGAACTTCAAAGCTTTCGAGTTTCATATTAATACTAATACTAATTTATACTATTACTGAATCTACTAATTCATAATGTAATAGGTTATCAAGAAAGAGATCAAACCTTGTTTTGGTAATTTTATACCCATAAAAGGGAACGAAAAAGCCATCATAACCTCCAAACGAAAAATCCCAGTTCAGAGCCGTGAAACGAACATATTAGCTCGAACTAAATACATCTAATTCATTCATACCAGTAGAGGTGCGGTGGCTTAGTGGTAGGGCGTTCACCTCAGCTGTATGTGGTCCCTAGTTCAAAACCCGCGAAAATAGTTTTATGATGGGCAACATTATGCTCAGGATACTCCAATTTTCTCCCACATTTTAATTCATTTCTCATCCTCACCATCTCCTTTAGCCTAAACAGCATAAGCGTGAGACGTAAAACTAACTATTTCATTTGCACCAGTGTTAATCCATCTCATCAAAGATATAACAATCTCTAAATTTTATGCCATAAAAGGGAACGAAAAATAAAAATCATTCGTAAACCTGTACTATTTCATAACGTAATTAATTATCAAGACCATATTTTTAGTAATTTTAAAGAATCATCATAACATCTGATCCAAAACTCCCAATACAATGACGTCATAGCAGGGCCAAGGTACCTCTGACTCATTCGCACTATCGTGCATGTCTCCTAAACAAGCATAAGCAAAATTTCAATAGGTGACGCATCCCGGGCCAAAGCATCCCTGATTCATTCACTATGGTCGGCCCCAAATTGGATAATCGAGAGTGCGGTCAAATCAGACCCCTACTACTCAGTTTGTTTCAGTTTATGTAAAAGACTTCCAAAATTCTTACAAATCTGTGTCCCATAACTGCAGTAAAATAACATTAAGTGAAGAATTTTGTTTTTCACACGTAATAACTCTTGGCTAATTCCATTTGTGACTTACACGACAACAGACGTCAGACGGCAGTAAATATTATGTATTACAAAAATTATAAGATATATTCATGGGCAAGTTTTAGGTTATAAATAAGGGGCAGTAAGTCCTTCATTCATTTTTATTTGCAGCATTTAAATATGTAAACAAAATGGCTGAAACAAGTCTCTAAATATATACGTGACTTACACGACAGTAGGAGACATCGTGTTTTAAATAACGGTTAACTATATGAAAATTCTGTTCTTCTATTGCTGCAAGAAAACTAAAACTTTTTACATATATTAAATAGGTATCAAGCTATAAGACCAAAAGAAAATTATTACATTTTCTATATTTATTTTAAAATATATGCTACAAATATAACGTGACGTACACGACATAAATTTGTGACTTACACGACAAGTCTAACATCATGTCTTCGTTTAATTACACTTTCAAAATCTATTGGCAGACAGAGTGGCACTAATGATTTAGAGAGATAAAAGGAAGTTAACAGACAAAACAAGAAGTTAACAGTTCTTTTATTCGAGCAAAATTTGTCAAATTCTAATTTATGTCTGTGATCAATGTCTGTTAAACGCAACATAGGCCTAATCTTTCTGTTGCGGCCAATAAAATTCTTTATCTTGATGGTAATGGCGAAGAAATGTTACATACAGTTGTTCTGATTCTTTTCTCCACATCTAACAAATATTTCATAGTTCTTCTTCCGGCGAAGGGTACCAATACCCTGTCTCCAGTAGAGTATTTTCATCATTTCGTCGCTGCTTTTATTCCCTTCACATGCGCCAGTGAACTGTTCTGGAATGAAATCAAACTTCCTTCGTGGTGAAGAAGTATCTTAGATGAGAGAACATTTAATAGTATATGCTGAAACACTATGAAAGTAGTGCTAGTTTCGTATTTTTGGAATATTACATGTTTCTTTCTTATGAAGTTTCCATTGGAGCATGAACTCAAATTTTTGAAGTAATACTCTTTACTACAGTATATCACATTAATGTTCGGACATGCGTGCTCTCAATAAATTCTAAAGCAGATTGAGGATCAATTTGTCTTTGAGAGCCTTTTCCATAGTTTGTAGCCGAAAAATAACAAGACATTTCAACTTTCTGCAATGATATTGAACAAAGTGAATAATGTTGTGCACCATCATCCGACTGACAAATTCACATTGTTGATCGGAAAACCCGGATGACGCCCTTCAAAATCTTCCATAAGTGTAGACTTAAAACAAGCAAATGAAAACACATCTTGATGCATACAATCAGATATAATTACGAACGAATCATGTTCTGTGGTTTCCTTTTCTTCAGGAAAATATATTATTGCAGTTTACATAGCACAACCGTGCGATATCCAGTGAGCGGTTTGTATCTCTTCGTGGTACATAAAACAGTAATTTCCACTAAAATCCATTTGATGCAATGTCATTCTTTTCAACTTCTCTATCTATTTCCGCTTCCATTCAGCTTTTGAACTAGGAATATCTGAAAATGCAATAGAAAAGCCAAGTGTTACATATTTGACATGACCTAATTTCATAATCTTAAAGTAAACTTTGATGTGACTTACATATTTTCGTTTGAATAAGCATGTTTTCTACCAAGGAAGCGTGACAGAGTAGTAGCTTGCTAGATTTGGCTCGGTAGGTTGCGGGTTTAAAACATACAGCTGGCAAATCCTGACTGAGGTGTTCCTCATTCACACCAGGCAAATGCTGAGATGATATACTTTCAATAGATCTGAACGAATCCTTTCCCACATGCCCACCTGCGTCCTATACCGGCCTGAGCTTTAGATGCCTAAAGGCAATAATTACCAATTTACAAGCATGTTTCCAAAACAACAAAAGAGTACGAGAAAACCAATAATGGTATTAAAAGTAGCTGGGCTAGAAACTTCGGAATCACATATGCCGGCATTGTTCGAGAGAGAGTAGATACTTCCTGTCACATTTTTAAAACTTTCTAGATCACATTGATTCATATTGTTTAACTTTTCATTCATTTGTTACATTTATAGTCCAGTCAAGTACATTTTACATCCATACTTCATAATATTGCTTTTATCCTCCTTATCTTTCATTCTCTTACACTAAACATGGCACTTAATACATTAATTGAGTTATCAATTCACTATTTATATGTTTTACTGCAGTTAGCTACTATTGATCATGTGGTAACATTGCAACAAAATGTGACTTACACGACACGCATAATGTGACTTACACGACATATTATATTTTGTATTTAAAAGAGTTACACGTATTATTTCAGGACTTTCTGCACGGCCTTTGATTACCGTCTGTCCAAATGAAGAAAATTTAGAATAACAGCTTTTTTGTTTAATTATGTATATAAATACATAAACTTATTTATGTTTTCTTGTGACTTACACGACAGCCTACTTGAATAAATCAATTATTATAATTTTCATGCTATTATTAAATTATGTGCAAAACAATTTCACCGATGTAAACACAAACATTACCTTAATAAATACCATACGCGATCTTCACTTCCCTACAGAAATTACCAGGAAAAAACTTTGTGTTAAAATCCAAACGTAGGTACGATATTCTGCGACATGAAAGTGGCCATATTTTACCTCCTGCAGAGCCATCTACAAATCAATGTTGGTATCATCTTGTTCATGTATGAAAAATTCAGCATTCTTAAAAAATAATTTTAATACTTATGAAGGCCAAGGTGAAACTTCAAAATTTTCCTTCGTAGGGTCACTTACCGCGGAATTGATCTCTTGCATGATGGCAACTTAAAAATAATACTAGATTTGAGCCTCGGATGAAATGCTACTTCAAAAAGATATGTCACATGACCCTCTTCCTATTTAAAATGTTTGACCAGAATTCAAGATGGCGGACTTCAAATGGCCGCCATGATAACGCTTTACAAGATTAGGTTAGTCTCTTCCTCTAGTTTTATTATCCAAGACAACTTTTCATTCCCTTGAGCCGTTCCTAAATTACAAGTGTTTATTACAGCTTTTCCCCATATACTATGTATTGTAAACGAGTTCAAAATTTTAGGTCGTTTAGGACACCATTTAAAATTATTCAATGGATCTAATTTTTCTTGCGGCTTAATTTGGTCCATATGGAACCTTTTTAGGGGGTGAGTCAAAAGAAATTCCTAAAATTATTTTTTCCCACATAAATTTGGACCACCCTAATATTATCAGAAACTATAGATTAGGCACTAATATCGGTCATTTTCGAACATTTGTAAATGTCTTTCCATTCCTTTAAGTTACATCGTAAAAGAGACAAGAAAAGATTCATCTCAGGTTTAAACTTCATCTATGTTGAAAATTTGATCTAGATCTTTAATGGTGGTTTAAGAGTTATTAAGTTTTATTTAATTTTACATATCTAACCCTTCCTACCTCCTACCATAAGTGGTATCGCTAAAGTGAATAGATAAATACCATCCCAGGCCGGAACCTCATCTATGTTGAAATTTAATCGAGAGCGGTCAGGTGGTTCAATAGTGAAGTCGTACTTTCTCTTCACTTTTTTTTACATATATCTCCGCCTCACCCCCATCCTCCCGTACGTTGCACCATCAAAGTTAAATGAAATTAAATTATCCCAAGCCAAAACGTAACCTATATTGAAAATTTGTGTATATTCGGTTGTGTGGTTCAAAAGTATTTAAGGCTTTTTTATTCTTATATATCTGTCTCCTAATTTCCCGCTCCTTAAATCCTACCGCCAAGGTCACAAAATGGAAACCAGCGCAGGCCCGAACTTCATCCTTCGGGAATTTTATAGAGATCTGTTCAGTGATCAAAAGCGTTATGAAGTCACAAACATAGTCACCTTTATTTTGATTCTTTTTACAATTATCTCTCCTTTCTCCATCATCTAGGTTGCACGGTAAAAGTGAAATGAAGAAAACATCCCAGGCCGGAATTTCATCTATACACTTCCATCACACATATACAAATATACAGGGTGCGGCACGTAAAACCGGCTCGTAAAGTGAACACATAAAATGAAATGTAATGTATTGAATATGATTAACTACAACACATAAATGAAATGTAATGTATTGAATATGACTACTCACCTTCACAGCAGCCTTCACAGGAGGTGCTGAAAGTGTCCTCCGCCCACTTCAACACACATGTGAGCACGATTGAGGAGATTCATATATAACCTTGTCAGTTCTTGTATTGTAATGCTATTGGTGACATCCTGGATCCTGGTCTTGAGTTCTTCAATTGTGTGTGGGTTTGTTTCGTATACTCTTCCCTTTAACAGTCCCCATAAGTAAAAGTCACACGTGGACAAGTCTGGTGACCGAGGACTTCTTGTCATTATCTCCTCCACCTGCATCTTCATAATTCAGGTGTGCAGACAGATGGTCGTCTGTTCCTGGGAACATTTTGAACCGATCCTGTACGCCGCCATTTTTCAATCAATTCCTGAAAGGTGCTTTTTGCTGGCACAGAACGTCCTGGAAATTTTTCCCTAAACAAATTCCTTGTTTTCACAAAAGATCCAGTGAGAATGAACCCTTCAACAACGGCAACACGCTCGGGTATCGAATACGGCATTATCACACACTGACACTCAGCCGGCTTAACACAACGAGGCCTTTTTCTCAACTGGTTTCGACAAGTTTCACTGGCTGCGGCTGCACGTGACTGCTGCAGGTCACGTAAGTCGACCCGACCTCGACACGCCATCTCTTGGTAGGAAGGTAGATTATTTAAGTGTTGCCAAAAACACAATATACCAGAATATTACGACGGGCCGGTTTTACGTGCCGCACCCTGTACCTTTCGGTGAGTACGGAGCAAATCGAGTAAGGAACGGATACAATATAGCTGACATAGTATACACCATGTCACATGCTCACTTGAAATAAAATAGAAGATATTTCCTTTTTTCTGATTAAGATTTGTACATTTCGGCATAGGTGCTCACAGTTATACTTATAAGCATACATCAAGTCCCAATGTACAATTAAACACTCAACTTTCATTAGTGACGTTCCCTCAATAATTATCATCATCCATGCGCACATTAGTATTTAGCTGCAATTCTTCCCTCAAAGTTAAATGATATTCACTACAATAACATAAAATTCAAATTCGATATCTCTAAAGGCAAATCCAAGTGATATTCATCTGAGAGCACCACTGTCTATTTTTTGAAGAATGACGAACATGCCACATTACAGCTTCAAGGAAAAATGTTATTGCTTTTGTGAAATTCTATACAAAGTATTTCTAATTATACCCAACGGATTAGCGAAATTTTACAAGTAGTCGTATGTGAGAAGCTTATAAAGCTTCAGTCTTTCATCATCAAAACATAATTGCCAATAAACTATACGATCCATGGCGTTCCTATATCTAAGAAATGTGTCAAAACCTGTTACTGTTAAATTGCCTGATAAACTGCTCGATTGCCAGTACTTGTCACAATTGTATCAACTAACTCATAATCAACGTTGGACGGCAAACAACACACACTAGCACGGAACTTTTACATTATGACGCGTTCCTTAGTATTAGTCTAAGCATTCGTTCTTTTTAGCTCGTACAGAAATGTTTATGATTAGATCTTTGATAACATGAAGACCTAGTAACAATCGTGTTTCCAATTTAATTGTTACACCGTGGTAGCATGTATACAACGCTGTTTAGAGTTGAGAATCCGTAGTGCTGAGTTCCATTTAAGTTTGATATACGCTTATTTATCCATCTTCATATGAGATCTCCATTTATGGAATCTGACTTAACTACAACGAGCAACTTAGAAAATTTATTTTCTTTCTTATACACTTTCCCCAAAAATATTAATTATTGGTACACTTTGTAATAATGCTAAACGTCTCAGTAACTTTATTTTATTAGTTTAGTTTCTGGGTATAAAAATTTTGCAATCCTTTGAAATAACACAATTCTGTTTATTCTGTTCTGTACAGATATTGAGGATTCTAAAGATGACACAAATTCACAATTTCCAAGTAAGTATCACAAATATATGTTTAAGTTAGCGTGTAGCAAATCGCAATATAAGCAGCAACTATTAAAATGATTTGTTATTCTGCAAATGTTTGAGTAAGAAAAGAATTGTAGCAATTCAAATAACACTTGAAGAAAAAACTGTAACATTTAACACATTCGATCTTTCTGATACAATATACTTTCAAGTATATTCAGAACAATTTTAGTAGCAAATCAACAAATACCTATCAAATTTGAAACAAATTTAAAAGTTTATTCAAGAAAATTCAATTATTCGAAATTTTGTGAACCCTCCAAAATGCATAAACAGCTTTTATAATAATCGGGGTGTGCTGCATACATTCGTATAAGACACGATATAATGATGATTATTTATGAATATCTTACTTATTTCGTATTTCCTTTCCAGCTAACTAATTTTACATATTAACTCTGTTGTTCAATATATTTGTAGTTTAGAAATGTTTGAGATCTGAACTTGCACTTTCCCGTGGGATCCAATAAACGTTTAACTCCTACGATTAGAACAATTGTCTTGGACACCGAAATCATGTATACTACCCTGCCACAAAAATGAGGAGGTTTACGGGATGAATGTTATAGCAATTTCTACATATTACTATTTACATTCTTCCTAGTAGTACGATGTAAGAGCACTTAAAACATGTTCTATTTTATATGTTTATGTAACCTATGACTGTTTGTGTACCGTGAGACGTTTATATATATATATATATATATATATATATATATATATATATATATATATATATAACAGTTTGAAGAAAGAGATTTGTTTGAAACGTCATTTTCTCGTCAACGTTTCCCAATGATGATTTTATGATTATATTAACCCTCCAATACGCGCGAGCATTTTTGTGACATGCATAGTAGCTCGTTCGACTACTGAAGATCATTGTTTTTTTTTATTTTATTGTATTTCCTAGCTCTTTTAATATTCTATCTTTCTTGTATAGACTTGTATTTATAAATTGTTTTAAAGTTCTTTTTTAAACAACTAGCATAAATTATCCGCTTTGCTCTGTTAAATTAAAAAAATAGTAAGATTTCCGTTACTCAATTACTTTTACTATTACTAAAACGCTTTTTGATATCGGCATTTTCGATCACTTTTATATATCTTCCTTCCCTCCCCATGTTGTGGGCAAGACATCGGAAGTGTCCTTGTTCATCTCTGCGTTTCCGAGAACGGAATCAGACAAGGATATTGATCATTTTCATTATATATATATATATATATATATCCCTCCCCGTTTGCAATTTTTGCGGGGCTGACTTTGGATACAAAATGAATCAGAAGTGTCACAGTTCACTTTAGCGACCTCATAAACTATAGATTAGATACTAATATTAGTCATTTTCAATCATTCGTAAATGTCTTTTCCCTCCTTCAAGTTACATCGTCAAAGGGATATGACAAAAATCATCTCAGGTTTACACTTCATCCATGTTGAAAATTTGATCTAAATTTTTCCGCTTGTTCAAGAGTTATTAAGTTTCATTTATTTTTATATATGTGTCCCTCATACCTCTTCCCGTATGCTCGATCGTTAAAGTGAATAGATAAATACTATCCCAAACCCGAACCTCATCTATGTTGCATATTTAATCGAGATCGGTCAGATAGTTCAAGAGTGAAGTCACACTTTCATTTTTATTTTTATACATATATCTCCGCCTCCTCCTTTCCCCCCGCTTCGTTGCACCCTCAATTTAAATTATAAAAATTATCCCAAGACCAAACGTCATCCATATTAAAAATTTTTCGAGAAGGTTGTGTGGTTCAAGAGTTATTAAGCTTTATTTATTCTTATATATATATGTCCCATCCTTCCCCCTCCCTTAAATTCTACTCTCAAAGTGATAAGATAAAAACCACTCCATCACCGTACTTCAACCTTTGAAAATCTAATTAAGTTCTGTCCTGTGATTAATACTTGAAATCAGAAAGACAGTTACTTCTCTTTTTATTCTTTTTACATAAAACCGTACCTTCTGCCTCCCCTAGGTTTCACCGTAAACGCGAAATGACGAAACCATCCCAGGCTCGAACCTCATCTATGTTGAAAATTTTGTTAAGATCTATCGGGCTGTTGAAACGTGATGAGTTCACAAAGACAGTTACTTTTGTTTTTACTTTTCTGACATATATATCCCCCTCCAAAAAGCCCTCCGTTGCACTTTAAAAGTGAAGTAAAAATATCAGAGAAAAATCATATCTATGTTGAAACTTTTATAGAGATAGGTTGTTGGTTCAAGAATTATTACGTTTTATTCATTTTCATATATTTCCCTTCCTCCCCTACCCAGTCCTAAGATTTATTATCAAAATGTAATGACAAAACACTTTTCAGATTTGAACTACATATAAGTTGAAAATTTGATTGAGATAAAGAGTGTGTTGAAAGCAAACAATTATCGAGACGTCCTTCAACGTCATAAACAGATTAAAAGTGAAAGAAATTGGCATATATGATTTGCTCAAAAAGGCGAATCACTATTCGACAACTTTCCGAACAACTAATCTGTGAAGGCCTATGATCAGTCTTTGTAAACTGTAATCCATAACAAACATTACTACACGAACCCTGGTTTGTTTTATCATGTCTTCAATTGTCTATCCGATCACATAACTTACTAGTTAAGAATTCTAGTGATCACAGTAATCAATGTAAGGGACTTATATGACAAGTAGCAAACAGTAGTGTTTTTTATTTATTTTTTTCTTAAACACTAAACATTTTATTTCAAACACCATATACTTATGCCTCCAAACCATGCCTTTCAGTCCTCAAACTATTGAGCGACAAAATCAAGTGGAATTACTATGATCTTATGACTATACTTTTGACAATCAGAACCTAGGTACGAACGTCAATGAATCAGAAAAAAATGAATGTCAACATAAGGAGATATACCCGTCACACATATATAAATATACCTTTCGGCGAGTAATGAGGAAAACGACTAAGAAAGGGATACATTATTGTTGACCTAGCATACACTATGTCACGTACTCACTTGAAACAAAATAGAAGATATTTTCTTTTTTCTGAGGAAGGTTTGAACATTTTGGCGTAGGTGCTCACAGATATATTGATCTGCATGCATCAAGTCCCAATGTACAATGAAACACTCAACTTTCATTGGTGATATTTCCTCAATAATTATAATGATTCATGCACATATTAGTATTTAGCTGCAATTCGTCAATTAAAATGTTAAACAATACGCATTGATAAGTTATATTCATTACAATAACATAAAATTCAAATTCGATATCTCTAAAGGCAAATCCAAGTAATACTCATCTGAGAGCACCACTGTCTATTTTTTGAAGAATGATGAACATGCAACGTTACAGGTTCAAGGAAAATGTTACTGGTTTTGTGAAATTTTATAAAAAGAATCTAATTACACCCAACGGATTAACGAATTTCTACAAGTTGTCGTATGTAAGAAGCTTATAAAGCTTCAGTCTTTCATCATCGAGACATAATTGTCAATAAAATATACGATCCATGGAGTTTCTATATGTAAGAAATGTGTCAATTCCTGATACTGTTAAATTGTTTGATAAATTGCTCGATTGTCAGTTCTTGTCACAATTGTATCAACTAACATTTAATCAACGTCGGACGGCAAAACCAAACACACTAGCACAGTACTTTTACATTAACACGAGTTCCTTTGTATTACTCTAAGCATTTGTTAATTTTAGCTCGTACAGAAATGTTTATGATAAGATCTTTGATAACGTGAAAACATAGTATGAATAGTGTTTCCAATTCATTTATTACACCGAGATAACATTTGAAAAGTAGGTACATGATATATAACACTATTTAGAGTTCAGAATCCTTAGTGCTGAGTTCCATATGAGTTTGATATATGCTTATTCATCCATTCTGATATGAGATATCCATATATGGAATCTCACTTAAAACAAAGAGCTACTTAGAATACTTATTTGTCTTTCTTATACACTTTGCCCAAAAATATTAAATATTCGTACATTTTATAATAATGCTAAACGCCTCAGTAACTTAATTTTCTTAGTTTAGTTTGTGGGTACAGATATTTAAATTATTTTGAAATAACACAATTCTGTTTATTTTGTTCTGTGCAGATATTGAGGAATCTGAAGATGACATTATAGTAAGTAAGTATCACAAATATATGTTTAAGTTACCGCGTAGCAAATCGCAATATAAGCAACAGCTATCAAAATAATTTGTTATTCTTCATTTGTTTGAGTAAAGAAAAGAATCGTAGCAATTCATATAACACTTTAATAAGAAACTGTAAAAATTAACACATTCGATCTTACTGATACAATATACTTTGACGTATATTCAGAACTTTTTTCTAGCATTGCGACAAATACCTATCAAAGTTGAAACAAATTTAATAGTTTATTCAAGAAAATTCAATTATTCAAAATTTAGCGAACCCTCCAAAATACATAAACATATTTTATAATAACCGGGTAGTGGTTCATACATTCTTAAAAGACACGATATAATGTTGCTTATTTCATGAGTAACCTAATTATTTCGTATTTTCAGTGTTGCAAACTATTCTGAATATTAACTCTGTTGTTCAATATATTTGTAGTTTAGCAATGTTTGAGATATGAACTTACACTTTATAGTGGAATCCAATAAATGTTTAACTATAATACTACGAGTACAACCAGGGTCTAGCGCAGCGAAATCATGTATACTACCCTGCCACAAGAGGAGGTTATATGGGATCAATGCTCTAAAAATTTTTACATATTACTATTTACATTATTCCTATTGGTACGATGTAATAGCACTTAAAACATGTTCTATATTCTATGCTTGTTTACAATGATACGTTTATTTTTTTTACAACAGTTTGAAGAAAGAGATGTGTGTTAAGAACGTCATTTTGTCGTCATAACTTCCCAGTGATGATTTTATGATTATATTCACCCTCCAATACGTGAGGGGATTTTTTTACATGGATACTCGCGCGTTGAACTACGGAAGATCATTATTTTTTATTTTATTGCATTGCCTAGCTTTGTTAGTATTCGATTTTTCTTGTATTGAATTCTATTTATAAACTTTTTTAACGTTTTTATACACTACTAGCATAAATTACCCGCTTCGCTCGATTAAATTAAGAAAAAATAATAACGTGTTCCGTTAGTTAGTTACCTTTTAATACTACCAAAACGTTCTATAGTAGCTGTCATTTGCAATCATTTTTATATATCTTCTTCTCCTCCCCATGTTATGGGCACGGCATCGGAAGGGCCATTGTTCTTCTTAGTGTTTCCGGAAACTGAATTTCCACTGATATTTCTCGTTTTTATCATATATATATATATATATATATATATATATATATATATATATATATATATATATATATATATATATATATATATATATATATATCCCTTTCCACAATTTTTGCGGAGCTGTCTTTGGATTTATATCGTATCAGAAGTTTAACTGCACATTTTAGCGACATCACAAACTATAGATCAGGCACTAATATCGGTCATTTTCGATCATTTGTAAATGTCTTTCCTTTCCTTTAAGTTACATCGTAAAAGATACATGATAAAAATCATCTCAGGTTTAAACTTCATCTATGTTGAAAATTTGATCTAGATCTTTATGGTGGTTCAAGAGTTATTTTTTTATTTAATTTTATATATCTCCCCTTCCTTCCTCCTCCAATAAGTTCTATCGTTAAAGTGAATAGATAAATTCCACCCCAGTCCCGAAGCTCATCTATGTTGAAATTTAATCGAGAGCGGTCAGGTTGTTCAAGAGCGAAGTCACACTTTCATCTTCACTTTTTTACATATATCTTCGCCTCACCCTCACCCTCCCCTACGATGCACCGTCAAATTTTAAATGAAATTAAATTATCCCAAGCCAAAACGTAATCTATATTGAAAATTTGTGTATATTCGGTTGTGTCGTTCAAATGTATTTAAGGCTTATTTCCGTCCCCTAATTTCCCGCTCCTTAAATTCTACCGCCAAGGTCATAAAATAGAAACCAGCGCAGGCCCGAACTTCATCCTTTGGAAATTTTATGGAGATCTGTTCATTGATCAAAAGCGTTATGAAGTCACAAATATAGTCACTTTTATTTTGATTATTTTTACAATTATCTCTCCTTTCTCCATCATCTAGGTTGCACGGTAAAAGTGAAATGAAGAAAACATCCCAGGCCGGAATCTCATCTATATGGAAAATTTGGTTAAGATCTGTCAGGTGGTTTAAATGTGATGATGTCACAAAGACAGTCACTTTTATTTTTAACTTTTAAACATATATCTCCCCCTCCCCTAAACCTTCATTGCAGTCTAAAAGTGAAATGAGAGAAAAATCTCAGACCCAAATCTTATCTGTGTTGAAAGTTTTTTGAATAACTTAATTATTTCGTATTTCTTTTATGGCAAACTGTCCGAATATTAACTCTATTGTTCAATATATCTGTAGTTTAGCAATGTTTGAGATCTGAGCTTGCGCTTTACCGTTCAATCCAATAAATGTTTAACCACTACTAATATAACCAGCGTCTAGCCTCCAACAATAAAGAGATTATACGGATTAATACTCTAAAAATTTCTACATCTTATTATTTAAATTATTCCTATTGGTACGATGTAATAGCACTTAAAAGATGTTTTTTTTTTCTATGCTTGTGTACAATGATACGTTCATTTTTTACAACAGTTTAAAGAAAGAGATTTGTATTAGAAACGTCATTTTCTCGTCAACACTTCCCAGTGATGATTTTATGACTATATTAACCCTCCAATACGCGCGGGGACTTTTGTGACATGGATAGTAGCGCGTTAAACTACGGAAGATCATTAGCTTTTTCCATTGTATTGCCTAGCTTTGTTAGTATTCTCTTTTTCTTGTATAGAATTGTATTTATAAACTGTTTTAAGGTTTTTATACACTACTAACATAAATTACCCGCTTTGCTCGGTTAAATTAAGAAAAAATAATAACGTGTTTCGTTAGTCAGTCTCTTTTTAATAGTACCAAATCGCTCTATAGTATTTGTCATTTGCAACGATTTTTATATATCTTCTTCCCCTCTTCTTAGTGTTTCCGGAAACTGAATTCTCACTGGTATTAGTAATTTTATATATATATATATATATATATATATATATATATATATATATATATATATATATATATATATATATATATATATATATATATCCTTCCACAGTTTTTGCGGAGCTGTTTTGGGTTTATATCGTATCAGAAGTTTAACTACTCATTTTAGCGACCTCACAAACTATAGATTAGGCACTAATATCGGTCATTTTCGATCATTTGTAAATGTCTTTCCCTTCCTTTAGGTTACATCGTAAAAGATACATGATAAAAATCATCTCAGGTTTAAACTTCATCTATGTTGAAAATTTGATCTAGATCTTTATGGTGGTTCAAGAGTTATTTTTTATTTAATTTTGTATATCTCCCCTTCCTTCCTCCTCCCATAAGTTTTATCGTTAAAGTGAATAGATAAATACCACCCCATGCCCGAAGCTTATCTATGTTGAAATTTAATCGAGAGCGGTCAGGTTGTTCAAGAGTGAAGTCTCACTTTCATCTTCACTTTATTACATATATCTCCGCCTCAACTTCACCCTCTCTACGATGCACCGTCAAAGTTAAATGAAATAAAATTATCCCAAGCCCAAACTTAATCTATGCTGAAAGTTTTTGTAGATTCGGTTGTGTGGTTCAAAAGTATTTAAGGCTTATTTATTCTTATATATCTGTCCCCTCCCTTCCCCCTCCCTAAGTTCTACCGTCAAAGTGATAAGATAGAAACCAACCCATGCCCGAACTTCATTCTTTGGAAATTTTATGGAGATCTGTCCTGTGATTAAAAGCCTTATGATATCACTAACATAGTTTTATTTTGATTCTTTTTACAATTATCTCTCATTTCTCCATCATCTAGGTTGCACGGTAAAGGTGAAATGAAGAAAACATCCCAGGTCCGAACTTCATCTATATTGAAAATTTGGTTACGATCTTTCAGGTGGTTTAAATGTGATGAAGTCACATAGACAGTCACTTTTATTTTCAATTTTAAACATATATTTCCCCATCCCCTATCCCTTCGTTGCACTGTAAAAGTGAAATGAGAGAAAAATCTCAGACCTCAATCGTATCTGTGTTTAACGTTTGATCGAGATGTTAAATAAACCAACACAATTCAGTTTTCAAAAGTAATACAGGAATAAAGTAATAAAAGTAAATATGTTTAGCAATGAATGTATTAACCTTGCTAATTTAAATTTTAATTGGTCGTACATATATAAGTAAGAATAATTAAAAAAAAAATATATGAATAATTTTACTAAAACTTAAAAACGAAGGACACAAATAAACATATTATCTATAAAGCATACAGTGTGGACCATAAACTCGGATCTCTTGCGATGAATTTCTGGTTAACTATTTTCTACTGTTCGTAGAAAACGAATGACGTTTCGCAACTCACACTTGGCGGGAGAATGAATGATGGAAGTCATGTTTACTCGCCTGTAGCTCTTATTGCTACTAACGTACTGAACCTAGCAGTGGCTGATCTTATTTTGGAGTAGTTGAGCAATAGCACAGTGCGCAGGTCCGCATCCTTATGCTTATCTGGTCACGTAAAAGGGCAACCCGAGGTTGAAAAATAGCCTCTTATGTATTAAGTATTTAATTACCTAACAAGGCCAATAGTGAAATAGAAAACTTTTTAAAGAGTTCTATGCATATAAAATTTAGAAAAGATTATTTAAAATATATCTGATATGATGACTTGTAAACTTATAATCATAATCTCAAATTTTTTTGGACATTCTCACAGTAATACAGTTTTTTGCTTTTAAAAATCTTCCCACAATGTGCTCTAAAAGATATATTAACATATTAGGGAGTTACGTTCGAATTATCACAGCTAGACACTAATTTAAGTATTTATTTTGCTTTTCTATATTACTTTATTTTCAAAATGAATTTACTAGACACTTATTGTACTATTTCCAAAATCTATCAAGAATACAATTATCATTATGTCGAGAATATATATTTAACTTAGCAGAAGTTTGCTTTCACGTGAGAAGTTATCGTCACGACATAAAACGAAAAGAAATCATGATATTGCAAAAACCACATTTGCCTGAGAATAGCACATTCTCTTCCCCTCTACAGCAAGAAAGCATATATATTGCAAGATTAAGGAAATTGCAAACATAACTTTGAAGACAGGCAAGTCCTATAAAACCCCATAAGAAATATTTTCAAATTGAAAATATATTACCAAAAGTTAAGAATTTCTCCTTATTTTTAATCACATCTCAATGCATATAAAAAGGAAATTAAATTATATATTTACACAAGATGAACCAAGAGACAGAAAAGAATTTTCGATTTTGTGAACTGATTTGCGGAACTTAAAGAACAAAAGTTAGTTTCGCATGTTGTGTCACTACCAAGTGGTGGAGATTGTTGAAAAAAAAAACAGATTCAAATGCCATTCAGGAAATACTACAATATGATATAGGAGACCAAGAGAAAGAAAAGATTATAGATATAGAAATGGCAACTTCATACATAAACAGTAACTTACATTAAAATGACAGAAACTAATCTGTGAATATTTGTGGTCAGTCTTCGTAAACTGTAATCAATAACAACATTTTTACACGAACCCTTGTTTGTTTAATCATTTTTTCACTTGTATATCTGATCACATAACTTATTAGTTAAGAATTCTAGTGATCCTAGTTGCCAATGATGAGCGACTTATAAGAAAAGTAGACCTCCACCCAATATATTCTACGACATTTTCGTTTCTCAATTGTATGATTCCACCTTTTCTTATGAGCCGTTGGTGACTTTAAACATTGTCAATTTTATCTAACTTTGCAAGAATGCATATGTGGACTAGAATGGCACAATCAATATCACAAAATGTTTATTTTTCGTATTACTTTCGCTATCGTTTATCAAGTTTTGGATCTATTAAATTTTATGAATGATCACCAATCTCCAATGATAGGAGACTATATCAGCAAAAGAGATTCTTCAGCCAATGCGAACTATCTCATGTTCTTTCGCGATCGTCTTTCAACTTTTCATATCCAGTTTTTACTCCTTTTTTGTACACAAACCTCGAAACATGTACTTCTCTTACGATTTCTCTAAAAAAAGAACCTATAAAACACATTTACAAAATTGGTAATAAGAACATAAATCCTGTCTCCACTTTCAGAGATCTTTGTGTTATCGTTGACAGTAAGCTTACTTTTGTGGGAGCACAATATCTTGTACAGCTATGAGAAAACTTGGACTCCTTTATAAGCTTTACTAACATAAAAAGTCCTAATTCCTTAAGCTTGTTCTGTAAGTCATATGTTGCTCCCACTATTGGGTGCTGTTCTTCTATCTGGTCTATGACTTGTCCTACTCATTTTAAAAAATAAATTCCGTAATTAATTTATTCTTAGCCATTGTAACCTACCGAGTATCTCACCTCTGAACACTTCCAAAAAATGACGTTTTAAAATCCCTTAATATCAAACCTCCCTAGTGAGAAACAAAATTTCTGACCTAATATTTTTGAAAAAATTGTAAATGTCCACATATCATGTGAACAGTTGTTAAGTCAGATCAATATTCGCGTACCTGCTAGAACAACACGGTCTAGGGATCTCTTTTACAGTCGAGCGGCGAGAGTTAACATTGTCCAAAGGTCCCTTCTAAATCGAATTGTCAGAACCTATAATAAGCTACGAGAAACTGTAGACGGTTTCTCAAGTGAGTATACTTTTTGATTATCTATAAATAATCTGTTTTGTAATGCCGCTGTTGTGTTGTACTATCTTGATCTCAAATTATGTTATCAAATTGTTAAAATGTTTCAGTGTAAAATGTCCTAGTGCTGTATCTGAAACCTGTTATAAATAAATAAAAAATAAATAAACGCTAAACGTTTTATTTCAAACACCATGCACATATGTCTCCAAACCATGCCATTCAGTTTTAAAACTCTTCAAGGACAATATTAGGAGAAATTACTATAATCTTATTAGTCCACAGTAATGAATAATTCAACTCGGTCGGGCGTGGGAAAATTTTTAAAAATTTTCCCACGGGAACGTGGCGTGGGCGTTGTTGCTGACCTGGTATACGTATGCGCGGGGCACCTACCGGTTGTAGAAACAAGATGAAACATGCCTTTTCCTCTTCATATTCTTCTCGTTGTGTATTCGCTAGTTATTTTTATCCCCCCAACGCCCCAAGGCCCCCTCTTGCAAAGTTATGACCGGAAGGAGCTCGTAGCATTGGGTAGCTATTTTGAATCCTCACCTCAAATCTTTGATAATCAGTGATCGAAGCTTCCCAACTGATTGGCCTTAGTCTTCTCGTCTAGTATTGGATAACTATTTTGGAATCCCTTAGCCCTCTGACGAAGAGTATACTTATATATTGTTTGGCGTTGGGTCCCCTGTAGTGTAGCATATGATATTTATCGTTTGAAGCTCTTCATTTCGAAGCACTATAATGTTTTCAAGTGTCCAATGTTCTTTCTCTCTCTTTCATCGAGAATTGAACCCGGACCCTCCACATGCAAGTAAAGATGCGTTAATTAGTATTCAAAGTCAGTTTTTCAGATAGACCAAGTATGAAATTACGTTAATCGAACTTAGGAAAGATGTGTTAAAGATTGTATGTATAATCGAACGCTCCGAGAGAGAAACTATGAACACGATGTTGTTTATCATAAAATTAATCCAACTTGGTGTGAGCACTCTGTCACTGAGCCTCAGTGCCCGCATACAGATCAGATTTGTATTTTAAAGAAAGCTTCGAAATATAAATATATATCACTTTTGCAGATAGACCAAGTACGAAATTACGTTAATCGAGCTTAGGAAAGATGAGTTAATGATTTGTGTATGTATAATTGAACTATCTGATCCTGAACAATGTGATATTAAAACGTAAAAAATATTATATATTTTACTTTCAACGGAAATCGAACTTAGACCGTAAATAACAAACAAAAATATATTAAAAATACAGCATCACATTATTATTATTTATATTATTATTATTATTATTATTATTATTATTATTATTATTATTAATATTATTTTGGGGGAGTGAAAAGTGAAGCAGACAACTAGCCTTGATTGTACCTTTGTTAATTTACAATATAAATTTTCTGTACACAAAAATCCATTTTGGTTGGAGATGGGATCGAATTTAGTACTTCACGATTTAGAGTTGAATTAGTCCTTAAATGAAAAAAAAGAATTTCATGTATATAACACTTCGCATTGATTTTCGTTTCACGACAGAAAAGAACGAATTAACTTAATCTCTTAAAATATTTTTCATTTCTCACCAAGAATCTAACCCGGACACTAAATATGCTTTCATTTTGAAAGCTCTGTTACCGGAATCGAACGCAAGACAGTTGATTGTTCGTAAGTGTATGGAATATGTATAAACATTTTCGACTGACTTCCACATCAGCGGAACCGAACTCATGATCTTAGGGTCAATACTCCCCTCGGAAGTTCATGTTCGTTAGATTGGAATTTCGTTTAGCTTTCTGTACCGTACATATGTTGTTTGCGGATGACAATAGAGACTAGGGTGCATACTGAGGATTGAATAAAGGTATATATTCTGTACAAACATAATTTGCTTGATCATTTTATCCACATTTTACCTTGCTTCTTTGCTAAACATTTTAGTATTTGCCAGGAACTGGGATCGAATTTGATACTTCATGATCTAGAGTTGAATTAAGTTTGTCTTAGTGTCGCTTTCCGTACCGCAAATATGTTGTTTGTCATATGCCATTGTGCACATACCGAGGATTGAATATTGTAATGATGATGAAAATAAAAAACAGTAATATTGTTTGGGTTTTGGTTTGGGTTTTTGCAGCATATATCCTTGCATGAAAAAAAATTTTACGTATATAGCACTTCGCATTGATTTTCGTTTTCACGACAGAAAGGACCGAATTAACTTAATGTCTTAAAATATTTAATGATTTCTCATCCAAAATCGAACCCGCAACCCAGGGATCGTGGTCCTTCGTAAGTGTATGGTATATTACGCTTAGTTTAGAATAGAATACGTTTTAATGTAATATTTTCTTGATAATGAATCAGAAATTTGTACATACAAGCAATATACCAGCGTTGGTTTTTGCGACTCCATTTTCTAGAATGTAAGTTATATTCTGTATATAGGATAGGTTAATGTTTTTGTTTCTTTAGACATAAGTTATCTTTTGTTATTCAACATTACGTCACTTGATGTGAGAACGTCACGTTTCATATTTTTTTCGCTTCTCACTTCTTGTTGATGTTTGTCTTTACAAGTGGATTTCAAACTTTTAATGAAGTCAATCGATTCTTTTATTGGTAGACTTTCGTTTTGAAAGTAATTACTTTTCTATAGTGGATGATGAGCTCTGGTGTACCCTGCAAAACTTCTCAAGAAGTCATTATTACCACCCTGAGAAAATGCAGGGTGATTTTTTTACTTTTAAAAAAAATATTTAATTTCAAAACCCTTTTATACAAACTATCTACCAAATCAAAGTCACCGAGAAACGTGTATAGATAGTACAATCAATAAAGCAAGCAAGCAGATAGTGCATACATTATTATTATTGTTATTATTTTCGACATATTCTTCATATCGCTTGAGGCACGTGTGGCATCACAGTAGTAACAAAGGTCAGTCAATGCGTTACAAATAAAGTTCACTATAACTGATAATGGTATGCATTACACATCACCAAACAAGTTAGTTATTTTTAAAAGTCCTATGTTTCGCGTAGTTTGCGTATCACTTTAAGTACATTCTCTTTCTTATACAATTTAAAAAGAGAAGAAACAAATGTGAACACACTATTAATGGACGTAGAAACCTTTCGGGAGCACTAATAGAAAACCCACTACAAACACGATGCTCTTCATCACAAATTTACTTGAGTAAGGATTGAAGCAACGACCTCCACACATGTTAATCCTCTAAACGAACTGAAAGTTGTAAAAATTAATACTTTGTAATTTCAACTATAAATAACATACTTCAAGCAAGTTTCACTTAACATTGCAATTTGTCTTATGTCTTACCGTTGTTGCTATATGATGATAATATTCAATCCTAAAATGAAATGAGATGAAATAAAATCTCTACGTCCTACGATTATGCCGGTTAGGCTAAAGGAGACGGTGATGATGAGAAATGAATGAAATGATGAAACGAACGGGAAACGGAAGAACTCCGAGAAAACACACAAGCACGTTCTTTGTCCATCAGAAAGTCAAGAGATCCACGGTTCGACTTCGTCTGAGAACTGCTGAGATTTGGATTCAACGTTAATTAGCAATAGTAGACCACAAATCAACACAATCAAATCATACGTTATGGGTTTGTATTTTAGGAATGATGAACATGAATAGTAAAGTATGATCATGTTGTAAACGTAATAAGCATTTCATTAATTAATTAATTTAAATCTTATAGTTTTCAAATTCAAGAAAAGAGTATACTTAAATTAGATACTAGTAATAATGAATTCAAATACGATTTTTCATACAATATAAAATATTACTGATCTAATGAATGTCACATTTTCAGAAATGTATAAAATGTATCACTTTCACTAAAATCCGTACACTGAAAAAATATTTTTCTTGTCATAATAATGAATTCAAATACGATTTTTTCATACAACGTAAAATATTACTGAACTAATGAATGATACATTTTCAGAAATGTATAAAATATATCACTCTTATTAAAATCACTAGACTGAAAAATATGTTTTCTTTCTTTGCGTGCTCCATTTCACTAATGCAATAGTACACCTGATAATGCATATTATTTTCAGGTAGTGAGACATTCTTCACATGCTCTTTTCACTCAATTTATGTTATAAAATATATCACTTTCATTGTAATCACTGAAAAATATTTTTCTTCCTCTTTTTTATCAATACATATCCATTTCATCGATATCCTCCAAAGGTTGAGTATCAGTTTTCCCCACCATGGCTGTGTTTGAATCCTGATCTGCTTCTATATTTTTTGTTTACATAATTTTTTCATTTCCAATTTTAATCTTTCAACATCGATGTTTAAATCACCGTCCTTCTTTAAAGCAAGAGATATATTCGGAAAACGAATGTTCATTTCACTAATAATACTTTGTTCATCCACACATCTATGAATACCCTCTAGTCCAGCACATGCAAGAATTTGCGATTCTGCATGAATGCGAATAGTCTCTGTACACAAATGAAAATATTCACGTACCGCATCAATGCAAAGTTTATTCTTTTTTACAGCATGCTCAATACACGGCGATATTTCCAAGAAATGAAACCATTCGCTTGAATTTAATTACTCAATGTTTCGAGGAGCATGAGGTGTTTCTTTTTTCTCTAACAATACTATTTTTTCATCTATTAAGTTTCGCATCAGCAGTTCATTATTTCGTCCAACAAAATTTATAGATGTAATTTCCACTTCCGAATTAAATAGTCCGTAACAAATGGGATCAAAAGTACAAGTTTTTCCCACTCCGACAAATTTATCTTCACTCCAAACACAAATCCTTTACTAATACGAATTACTGACTCAAATGTATCACTATCCAGACCAATACAAATTAATTTTCTTTTCATTGAACATGGTCCATATTGAGCATTTAACAACAAACACTCTTTCTTAGTTACCATAGTCGATGTACAAATACTCATGGACATGTTACTCCAATAGCTGAACAGTACAGAATAATGTCACTATACACTCATGTTTGTATGAGAACACTTGATAGGAGGAAGAAAGAGGTAATCATGTACATGCCCATACACTTACGATGTGGCCAACTCAGTGAATTAAATATCGTGCATGCTATGGCCCGTTAAATTAATCTTTTTTCCTTTGTATATTAAACACACGCTTCCACTTTGCAAATATGATAACAATGCACCATGATCTGCTTCTACTTTTTCAGTAAATCGTCCTGGTAGAATCACTTTTCGTCCTGCTTCAAATGTCACACAAACCTTCTTTCCATATAAGGTTGTAATTAATTTGCAATCTACAACACGATAGGTTTTATTAATTTCTTAGTCTTGTAATTTTGTAAAAGATACTAACGATGGTGCATTAAGTTTGGTTAATAAATTCATTGACTCTGTCATCTTTAAGTAATAGATAATATGTTCACTTTCGAAGACGTATTCTATATGTATGACCACTAAATAAGCTTGTTCTCATTGTTTTAAGAATGCAAAGGATACCTTTCTTATCTCTCTGAGGAAATAATAAAGGACTCTCTTGCGTGAGACACAAAACTTAACACATTCACACAGGATTGAAATTTCAAGCTCAATTTTCCTAAGCATATTGTGAGAACATGATGTCTTAAGAAATCACACGATCAAAGATCATTTGCTGGATCACATAGGAAGTAAATTGCAAACGAAACAAGCTGAATTGCATAAATAATGAAATTTACAACTAAGGAAGTTAACGAATAGTGTAATGAGAGAATTTGTTCATCATGGGTACAAAGAATTACATTAATTTTACAGCTAAAAAAGTGCTAATGTTATATACAAGCATATCAATTATTTATTAACTTGAGGAAGGCACACAATTCGATTATGTGGGAAACAATGTATAACTTTCTTACAGAATTTGAAATACTGAGAAAAGCTATTTAAACTAATTAACATATGTTTAAATGAATCAAAAAGTAATAAATTTTTCTTCACGAACTATGAGAATGCCCTGAAACAAAGAGAGATACCTTGACGCCCTTATTATTATACTGAGCACCTAGACTAGTAGTACATGGACTACAACTTGATGTACGATTCGAAAAGGCCAGAAATCTAAATATTATCCTAATCATAAGTTTTAGTGACACGTGAGGACCGTGATCTAAAACCACTCGAAATAAGATTGTTAATGTTTCTAACTAAATATATATATAGGGAGCATTCCTATCTTTGATATGAGAGATAAAAGTATAATTTTAAATGGTTGCTTATTTGATTCGAAATTAAAATGAAATCTTTTACTTTAATGCCACGAATATGCCCAAAAAACAATACTTTGAATTAAACTACTTTTATACAGGGAACGTATCGTACCCATACCTAAATATGAATGTTCGGTACCGTTATCAAGCTAAAAAAAACTTTTCGCAATTCAAATGAAACAAGAAACTTTTTTCCCTTGATTGCAAATCCTCGAATGAAACAAGAAGAAAATACTTTCACAAATCTCTAATGGCATAGGCGAGCACTCTAGTACTGAGCTACCATGTTCCTGACATCTTCAAATTCATTTTCATACATACTTTGTGAAATGAAAGCTGGGAAGACAGTTTGTTTTTCATTTCCTTAAAGAGAGGCGGAACAAATATCTCTAATAGCAAAGTAAACGCTCTTCTTTCGTTTCCTGTATTATCCTTCATTCTTTCAGTCTATTTATTCAAAACTTTGGTCCTGAGATCGATTTCCGATGTGGACATTCTATCGAACAATTATGCATTATAGGTTGATCCTGGGATCGATTTCCGAGGCGTAGTGATAAGTAATTATTGAGGAAAACAAGATTAAATGTAGAATTATATGAAGGATTGTAATGAGATCGTAGTTAGTGAAGTAGCGATTCATCGAGTCTACGAACTTCATGTTTTATTATCTAGAAAGTATATGTAGCCATACTGAGAGTACTATAGAAATGTACAATGGAAGGCAAAATTTGTATGTCATGTCTTGTGCTTCCAAGTCGGGTTGCCATATTACATGATTTAACGAGTACCATCCAATTGTTGATGAACATTATAGCCTTAATTTAGAACAGTACTAACAGAGTGAAGCCTTATGTGTAACTTTTATATGGGGTTCAGTCCAACATTAATAAATTCAGTCCAACCTCCTCATAATTTTTTGTAAAAGTCTCGTCTGTTTTTGCTTCTCAAAGTATTCTATCTCGTCTCGATAATGAACTATATCATGACGGACGTGCCCTCGCCACAGAATTAAGATTTCCTGTTCGAAGTAATTCTACTTAAGGAACGTCTAAGACGACTTTCCGTTTCCTTTATTTTTATAAAAATGTAAATTTCCAAAGCTAACCAAAGAACAGAAACACGACTAAATTCTAGAATGTCATTAACGTTGAAGGGAAAAACAAGTGTGCAACGAAAAGGGGAAATCTTTCAGTTTAGCGTCTCACGAATATCTCTTTTAGGTTAAGATGAAGGGATGATTAAGGTAAATGAAATGATATAATGAGATGAAGCGAAAGTACTCCATGAGAATCAACGGACACGATGTCGTCAACCACAAATTTATTTAATTTCCTACGATTATGCCCATTAAGGGCACCATGAGCTAATATATTCGGGAGTCAAATTAGGGACCACATACACCAAATGTATGCGCTCTGTCGCTGTACCATCTGCCCCCTTTTCTGTTACTAAGTTCTTTTATCCTCCCAAGCTGGTCTAATAGCTAGCACGGACATGTGGTGAACCTGGTCCGCGATTTCCGTAGGGAGAGCATTGAACTTTAAACCATGTGTCCTCTTAGCGAAAAAGGACATTTTCTGGGACGTTAAACTGAAAGATTACATCTCTCTCTTATCAAACGTAGGTCTGGTTTAGAAGTATTTTGCGGTAAATAGCATTGTAATGTCGTTATTAATAAAACCATGTTCGGTTCAATTGCACACCAAACTGAACTAGATGATCATTATTAGTTAGCATTCTTTGTGAACCAGATAAGGATATCGACTGGACTATACAAAAAGCAGCTCAGCAAAAATACGATAACTCGCAAACACACCAACAAAAAATTCATAAATTCTATATATACATTAAAGGTAAACGCAATCGCGAAGCAACACGATCACTTATATAAAAAAGTACAGCATATCTGAAGAAAAAGATAAAGAGAGCTTATTATGATGAAGGTTCTCAAGAAACATGACATTTTCCAAGTGAATGCAACCCCTCACTTCACCCTTGCTACATTTTATATACTTATTCAGTTCCACGTCTGAAACAAAGTTATAATGTTAACTCATTTCTTTCTTCACACACATTATTCGATAGGTGTATCAAATATCATCTTCAGTAAATCTTATCCTTCAACAAAATTACTTTACATTACACATAGTTCAGCGTTTTCGCGAACTTATTTTACATTACACTATCTTCAGTGGCACGTGAGTATGTTGTATGTGAAGACGAAATCAAACATACATGCAATATCAAATGCTGTATACGTTTGAAAAAAGTAATGCAATGGGATATTCACCTTAGCAACTAATATCTATTCGATCAAAGGACAGCCTGAAAACAAACCCTATTCCCATGAACACCTACAAGTGAATTCGTGAGAATCCCAACAACAAATTAGATAAACCAAATAGCTTCAACGAAATATTATATCAATCTCACAAGTAAACCTTGCGTTTGGGTGAATCGAGTTGCTGACTGAGACACATATGAGAAAGCAGTACTAAATGTGGTCAGTATTTCAGTGAGGTTATAGGTGCAAAGCTCCAGGGGTTTAGGAGATACAGCTACCAGAACATCACATGGAAGTACAGAATACTCTTCATACAGTTGGAGGTAAAAGCTCTGTAAGGCCTCTTGTAACGACAAAAGGTGAATAAAAAATATATGGATACATATTTGGACTAGGTGGAAGTCATATAGTAAGGGTATCCTTGACGGCGGCCATCTTGAAATCCGCCATTTTGAATTAAGGTTAAGTTTTCAAAATAGGAATAGGGTCATGTGATACATGATTTAAGGCGCAAATTTAATCAGAAGAACAATGGTGACGTTAATTTTGATTTACGCGCAATTGGTAAAAAGTTACAGGGAAATTAAATATTGTTGCAGCATATGTATTAAACCTTTACCCCACCTTGTAAATTTTGTTAATAATAACAATTAAATAAAAAACAGGTGGATAAATATTAGGTCTATGGTAAGAGTTGCCTTGATGGCGGCCATCTTCAAATCCTCCATTTTGAATCAGACAAAAGTTTTAAACAAAACGCATAACAGTGACACCTTATCAATAGCAATTTTTACCATAACTCCAACGGTATAACCATTTTTGCTTTATCATTAACCAGCACAAAATTAAATGGATCGCTCCTTACGACTACTGCTTTGGCAGACATGTTAACGACAAATGTGTCAAGTGTAACTCGATTGCCTTTGTCAGGTGTGCTCACTGTGAGCAGAGCATTTGTGCAAGTCATGCACTCTTTTCTGAACTACATATTGATTGTACTAATTGAGGATTTTTCTGGAAGAAAGACCCAAGTTCAATTATGACTCAATTCCACTTTGGTCATTTTTCCTTAAATTAGCAACTTGTTTATACGATAACAAATGCTGGTTAATGATAAAGCAAAAATTGTTATACCGTTGGATTTATGGTAAAATTTGCTATTAATAAGATGTCAATGTTATGCGTTTTGTTTAAAACTTTTGTCTGATTCAAAATGGCGGATTTGAACATGGCCACCATCAAGGCAACTCTTACCATAGACCTAATATTTATCCACCTGCTTTTTATTTAATTATTATACACAAAATTTACAAGGTGGGGTAAAGGACTAATACATATGCTGCAACAATATATTTAATTTCCCTGTAACTTTTTACCAATTGCGCGTAAATCAAAATTAACGTCACCATTGTTCTTCTGATTAAATTTGCGCCTTAAATCATGTATCACATGACCCTATTCCTATTTTAAAAACTTAACCTTAATTCAAAATGGCGGATTTCAAGATGGCCGCCGTCAAGTCTACCCTTACTATATGACTTCCCCCTAGTCCTAATATGTGCCCATATATTTTTTATTCACCTTTTGTCGTTACAAGAGGTCTTACAGAGCTTTTACCTCCAACTGTATGAAGACTATTCTGTACTTCCATGTGATGTCCTGGTAGCTATATCTCCTAAACCCCTGGAGCTTCGCACCTATAACTTCACTGAAATACTGACCAAGTTTAGTACTACTTTCTCATAAGTGTCTCAGTCAGCAACTCGATTCACCCAAACGTAAGGTTTACTTGTCAGCAACTAATAAAAAGTGGAGTCTTTACGATTCCCAGCCTATGACTTCAAACCATTATGAATTGCTATGGACATTGTTGGGGATCCGAGTTCAATTCTCGATGAAAGAGAGAGAAGAGCATTGAACACTTGAAAGTATTATAGTGCTTCGAAATGAAGAGCTTCGAACCATAAATATCATATGCTACACTACAGGGGACCCAACGCCAATCAATATATAAGTATACTCTTCGTAACAGAGCTAAGGGGGTCCAAAATAGTTAACCAATACAAGACGAGGAGAAAAAGACCAATCAATTGGGAAGCTTCGATCACTGATTAAAAAAGAGTTGGGGTGGGGATCCAAAATAGCTACCCAATGCTATGAGTTTCTTCCGGTCTTAACTTTGCAAGAGGGGTCCTTGGGGTGTTAGGGGAATTCAAATAACCAGCTAATACACAACGAGAAGAATATGAAGAGGAAAAGGCATGTTTCATCTTGATTCTACACCCAATAGGCGTCCAAGAGTATGAGTATACGCATACCAGCGTAGCAACAACACCCACGCCACGTTTTTGAAAATTTTCCCAAGCCCGATCCAAATGAATTATTCAATACTTCCACTTTTGACAATGAGAAACTAGGTACGTACTCCAATGAATCAGAAAAAAATGAATGCAAAAATAAAGAGATACGCCCCGTCACACATATGCAAATATCCCTTTCCGTGAGTACGGAACAAGTCGAGTAGGAAAACGATACAATATTGTCGACATTACATACGATATGTCACGTAATCACTAGAAACAAAATAGAAGATATTTCTTTCTTTCTGAGGAAGATTTATTTGTTTCCGAATACGTGCTCACAGTCATACCTCCGTGCACATATCAAGTCCGAAAGTACCATGAAAGACTCAACTTTCATTTGTGATGTTTTCTTACTACTTATTATCACCCATGCGCACATTAATACTTAGCTGCAATTCATCCATTAAAATTTTAAACAATACAAATTGATAAAGTATGTTCATTACAATAACAAAATTGAAATTCGATACCTCTAAAGTAAATCCAAGCGATACTAATTTGAGAGCACCACTGTCTATTTTTGAAGAAAGACGAACGTGGCACATTATACGTTCATGGGAAAATGATACTGCTTTTCTGGAATTCCATACAAACTATTCCTAGTTATACCCATCTGATTAGCGAATTTTAAACTTGTCGTATGTGAGAAGTTTATAATGCTTTAGGCTTTCTTCATCGACACATAGATGTCAATAAGATATACGATCTATGGCGTACCTACATATAAATGTGTCACATCGTGATACTGTTAAATGGCCTGATGAACTGCTCGATTGTCAGTATGTGTGCACAATTGTATCAACTAACTCATACTCAACGTTGAATGGCAAACCACACACACAAGCACAGTACTTTTACATTATGATAAGATACTTTGTATTAGTCTAAGCTTTCGTTCTTGATAGCTCGTTCAATAATGTTCAATTTAAGATCTTTGATAACTTGAAGACCTAGTTCCAAACGTGTTTCCAATTCATTTATTACACCATGCTAACATTCGGAAAGTTGTTACATGATATACAGCGTTTTTTAAAGTTGAGAATTCTTAGTGCTGAGTTCCATATAAGGTTGATCTAAGCTTATTCATACTTCTTGAAATGAGATTTCCATATATGGAATCTCACTTAACTACAACGAGCTACTTAGAAAACTTACTTGTCTCTCTTATACACTTTGCCCAAGTCGTGGCAACATTTTGCTTCTAGAAATAATATTTAAATTACTTTGAAATAACTCAATTCTGTTTATTCTGTCCCGTACAGATATTGAGGATCCAAAAGAAGATTACACGATAGTAAGTAAGTATCACAAGTATATGTTTAATTTAGCGTGTAACAAATAGCAATATAAGCAGAAACTATTAAAATAATTTGTTATTCTGCATTTGTTTGGGTAAAGAAACGAACCATAACACTTCATATGCCACTTTAATAAGAAACTGTAACAATTGACACATTCGATCTTACTGGCACAATCTACTTTCAAGTATATTAAGAACAATTTTAGTAGCCTTCTAACAAATACCTATCAATTTTGAAATAATTTAATAGTTTATTCAAGAAAACTCAATTCTTCAAAAGTTAACGAGCCCTCGAAAATAATAAACATCTTTTATAATAATCGGGCAGTGCTGCATACATTCCTATAAGACAGGATATAATGTTGATTATTTTATGAATAACTCAATTATTTCGTACTTTCTTTATAAAAAACTATTCCAAATATTAACTCTGTTGTTCAAGATATTTGTAGTTTAGAAATGTTTGAGATCTGAACTTGCACTTTCCGTGGAATCCAATAAATGTTTAACTACTACGAATAGAACCATTGGTTAGCATACTAAAATCACGTATACTGGTCTGCAATAACGATGAGATTATATGGGATAAATGATCTAAAATTTTCTACAGATTACTATTTACATTCTTCGTACTGGTACGCTGTAGTGGCACTTAAGAATGTTCTATGTTCTACGTTTATATAACCTGTCACTGTGTACCATGATGCATTTATTTTTTAGAACTGTCGGAAGAAAGAGATTTGTGTCAAGAACGTCATTTTCTCATCGACACTTCCCAGTGATGATTTTATGACTATATTAACCCTCGAATACCCGCAGGGATTTTTGTGACATGGATACTCGCGCGTTCCACCACTATAAATCATTGGTTTTTATTTTACACAATTGTATTTATAAACAGTTTTAAAGTTTTTATACACAAGTAGCATAAATAACCCGCTTTACTGGGTTAAATTTGGAAAAAGTAGCAACATATTCCGTTAGTCAGTCACTTTTTACTATTGCTAAAACTCTCTATGGTATCGGTCATTTGGGATGATTTTTATATATACCCCTCCCCACCCATGCTGTGGGTACGGTATCCGAAGTGTTATTGTTCATCTCAGCGGCTCGGAAAACTGAATTCGACACTGATATTGGTCATTTTGATTATATATATACAAAGGTTGGACAAAAAATTCTAAAAACTTGCAAAAGTGTGAAAATCATACCTAAAGTGTATTCAACGTAAGAACCACACCTGAGATAAAGAAAACAGTTTGTATCACTCCGCGTCAAGCAGGTGCTTCTCGGCGAGATTTCTGCTTCGGTCAGCTGTTCTGTTTCCGTGCGTTCCTCGATCTCAAAAGCAAGATATATCTATGTTATAAAGCAAGCATAGCTACAAGGTAATTTCGTGGAGGGGTGTCCGAGGTTCCTCCCCCGGAAAATTGTTGGATGAAAAACGCGATTTTAGGCTTAATTTTAATTTCGGGGGGACGGAACCACCTAATTCCTACGCTACTGAATGGAATTAAGTAATAGCGCTAAGTAAATGTTATTAACAACATAAAATGAAATAAAAGATAAAATAATTATGAATTACTGACGTTATTCTGAGGTTTCTTCTCAATCACTCAACGCAGTAACTTGCAGGTCTTCATCAGAAAGTTCATCAGATTCGTTGTTTATGTTCATTACATGGCGATCCACCAAGGTGTCAGAAAGTTCGTCCAGATTATACATCTTCTCTTCTTCTCTCAGCACATGACAAATATTGTTTTTCCACATACCTGGTGCCACTTGAGTCAATGCAGTTTCAAGCAGGAGTCGAACGTCACGTAACTTAAACGTGGTATTGTTTCTGGTTAGAAGACCCTTAACAAACGCCCACACAGTTTCTATCGGGTTCAAATTGCTGTGGTAGGGGGCAGTCTCTCCTCATTCTCCCAGTCTGTTTTGCGATGCTGTCTACTACATATAGGTTTTCGTTGTTGAGAGCAATGCTTTGCGCTTTATTCAGTAGTTCAACTTTAACATCGGACTCTGAGAAATACACTTTCTTTGCTGTCAACCACTCAGTTATTTCTTGTTTTCTCCATGAGGAGTTTGGACGTCGTTCGAGACTTACGCTATGGTATGAAGCATTATCCATTACAATAACACACCCAGGATCAAGTTTAGGCAATATTGTTTCAAACCATTCACGAAAAACGTCACCATTCATGTCATCATGGTAATCACCACCGCGCTTACATTCAAAGATATGAGCACCACCATCTACAAATCCACCATCACTGCCTATAAGAACAATTATTAGTCTTTTTCCTTTGCGCGTATGATTTTTTAGGCCGGTTGATTTTCCAGACAAAAACGCCTGCTTTTTAGAACATACAGTTGTGTCTACCCATACATTGGATGTAGTGTGACCTTCGTTCACCCAGATTTCGTGTACGTAATATATGCTTCTATTTTCCGCTCTGTGTTTACGAATATTTCTCAAATATCGTCGCCGCCATAATGCAATGCCATCCCTATCTAAAATAACGTTCCCTTTATATCTCTTCAGAAACTGAAAACCAATATCCAACAACAATGTGTAGAACGTAGTTCGTTTGAAACTAGGCAACATAGCGTCACTATTTACAGAACTCAAAATTTTGTTTAGTGTAGGTGGTTCATTTCTTAGAAAGAAATAATGCACTTTGCTCCGAATAACACATTTCACAAAGTCGTCCGCCTTCCCTAATTCTGTTTTCAGTCTGTTTCTGTTTTTACCCGGTGTTTTCAACAACCCCGTTTCTTTGAACTCTTACTTGCCTCTCTTATACACTTTGCCCAAGTCTTAGTAACATTTTGCTTCTAGGTATAATATTTGAAATACTTTGAAATAACTCAATTTTGTTTATTCTGTCCTTTACAGATATTGAGGATCTAAAAGAAGATGATATGATAGTAGGTAAGTATCAGAGATATATGTTTAAGTTAGCGTGTAGTAAATCGGAATATAAGCAGAAATTATTAAAATAATTTGTTATTCTGCATTTGTTTGAGCAAAGAAATGAATCGTAGCACTTCATATACCACTTTAATATGAAACTGTAACAATTAACGCATTCGATCTTACTGATACAATCTACTTTCAAGTATATTCAGAACAATTTTAGTAGCATTCAATTTTGAAACAAATTTAATAGTTTATTCAAGAAAACTCAATTCTTCAAAAGTTAACGAACCCTCGAAAATACATAAACGTCTTTTATAATAATCGGGCAGTGCTGCATACATTCCTATAAGACACGATATAATATTGATTATTTTATGAATAACTCGATTATTTCGTATTTTCTTTATAACAAACTATTCCGAATAATAACTCTGTTGTTCAAGATATTTGTAGTTTAGAAATGTTTGAGATCTGAATTTGCACTTTCCGTGGAATCCAATAAATGTTTAACTACTACGAATAGAACCAGGGTTTAGCACACCAAAATGATGTATACTGCTCTGCAACAACGATGAGGTTATATGGGATGAATGATCTAAAATTTTCTACACATTACTATTTACATTCTTCGTACTGGACGCTGTAGTAGCACTTAAGAATGTTCTATGTTCTATGTTTTTATAACCTGTCACTGTTTGTGTACCATGATGCATTTATTTTTTTTAGAACTGACGGAAGAAAGAGATTTGTGTCAGGAAGGCCATTTTCTCGTCGACACTTCCCAGTGATTATTTTATGACAATATTAACCCTCGAATACTCGCAGGGATTTTGTGACATTGATATCTAGCATTCCAACACTGTAGATCATTGGTTTTTATTTTACTATATTGCCTAGCTGTGTTAATGTTCTATCTTTCTTGAAATGTGAAAAAATAGTTTCTCTCTTTAACCAATTACAAATAAGCAATGACTTCAATCTAGGAACTATATTTATAACTCCAGCCAATTATATTTCATTGTAGTAGGTCATTTGTTTATCTCAAGTGTGTTTCTTACATTGAATACACTTTAGTATGATGTGAGGCTTCCTTTCGCGTCCCAAACAGCTTGTATGGGACGTGGAATGGACGTATGCAGCTCCTGAATCGTGGTGTGTGGAATTTTGTACCAATGCTGCTCCAAAACATGCTCCAGTTTCGTAAGGGATGCTGGTGGAGGGTAATGAGACCGAACACGGCTTTCTAGCTCATTGCACAATGGCTTAATGATGTTTTGATCTGGTGATAATGGGAGCTAGGGGAAATGTGATAGTCATGCTCCTCAAAACACGATTTTACCGTTTTTTGCAGCGCGATAGGGTTCCAAATCATCTTGTTAGATGTCATCACCAGCAGGGAACAATATTTGGGCCATAAGTAGAACCTGGTACCCCAAAACGCCCTCATACACCTTAGCATTCATCATTCCATGCAAAACTATGATAGATCCTACAGAAAACCACGATATCACTGTTCTTACTGTAACAGAACCAACCCATGCTTTAAAGTTGAGAGCAGACAGTCTGTATTATAGGCATGCGAAGGTGTTCTCCATACGTAAACACTACAGGTTGTTGGAAACAAGGTGAAGGTCGATTCATTGGACCACATTACGGGTTTCACTGCTCATGAGTCCACTCCTTGTGGTCCTTACATCAATATATATGCCTCTTCCCATTTACTGCAGTGACCAGGGTTTGGCGATAGCGGTCCTGCCATGAATTTTCATTTTATGAAGTTCCCGTCGCACTATTTTAGATGAAACTGGGCTCTGTAGGCAGGAAGTTAGTTCAGACGTAATTTTCATTGCAGTGGTCTTCTTTTTAGCTGTAACAACCCGTTTTAATGCTCACCGGTCCCTATCTGTTAGGATTGTCTTTCGACCACTGTTGTGCACTGTAGACGTCATCTGCCCATGAACTGTGTATGCCCTCGTGACATTGGACACAGTGCTTTTCGATACCCCCACAATGTTCTCCACTGTTGCCATTGAAGTTCCAACCAGACTGGCACCAACGATCATGCCTTTTTTGAAATCTGCCACGTCAAACATTTTACCGCACCACTTTTACACCAAGACACTCACTGGTGAACTAGTTAATGCTGACGGAAGGGGAAGGTCCACAGGATACATTGAAAACAAAACACGATCGGCAACCCCAACAAGTGTTGTACAGTGGACGACCAAACTTACGTATCTTGCATGAAGTGTTTTTAGATTTATTGTCTAAATCCTGCATATATATATACACCTCCCCTCTCATAATTTTTGCGGGGCTGACGTTGGATTTAAATCACACCAGAATTGTCACTTTTCATCTTAGCGCCCTCAAAAACTATAGATTAGGCACTAGTATCGGTGACTTTCCCTCATTTGTAAATGCCTTTGCATTTCTTTAAGCTACATCGTCAAATAGATATGGCAAAAATCATCTCAGGTTTAAACTTTATCTGGGTTGAAAACATGATCTTTCCGGTGGTTCAAGAGTTATTAAGCTTTATTTATTTTTATATATCTCCACCTCCTACCTCCTTCCATAAGTTCTATCGTCAAAGTGAATAAATAAATACCATCTCAGGTCCGAACCTCATTAATGTGGAAAATTTAATCGAGATCGGTCAGGTGGTTCAAGAGTGAAGTCACACGTTCATTTTCATTTTTTTCCATATATCTCCGCATCACCCTTGCCTAATATCAATATTGCAAAAAGTACATTTGCCTGAGACTTATCCATTATGTTACCTTCCACAGGAACAAAGCAAATATATTAAGTATTAAGGAAATCCTGCAAGATTAAGGAAATTGCAAACATAACACAAAGGCAAGCATGTCCTATAAAAGTCCATAACAAATGTCCTCAATATTGCAAAAGATTCAACCAAAACCTTCGAATGTCTACTTATTTTTAATCACATCTCAATGCATATAAAAAGGAACGTTCCAATCTGCAGCATTCGAGGCAATAATATTATTCTAAATTAAATAATATATTTACACGAGATGAAACAAGAGACACAAAAGAATTTTCGATTTTATTTGCAGAACTGATTTGCAAAACTTAAAGAACAAAAGTTAGTTTCGCATTATATGTCACTACGAAGTGGTGATCATTGAAAAAAGAACAGATTCAAATGCCGTTCAGAAAATACTACAATATGATACAGGAAACAAAGGGAAAAACAAAAGATTATAGAATCAGTAATGGCACTTTTATACGCAAGGAGTTACTTACATTAAAATGACAGAATCTAATGATGGTGCCTTGACATGACAAAATGAATTAACTGGTCCTTCGAAGAATGAGCGATCAACACGGACCGCATGGTATGCACTGCAACGAGTTGCAATGCTACTAACAACGCTGCTAATGACTTTTTTGTATTGACCTCTATTCCCTCACCAGCGCTATTGACAAATGTATGATTGCTCTTGATGCATCTGGTCTTTCTGCAACATGCCTTTCCATTGCACCACTTACATACTTTTTGAACATCAAATTCGCGTTTCAGGATATTCAAAAATTTCTCGAAATTATGCTAAACTTGTAAGGTTTCAGAGGGATTCAACATATATAGCTTCACATTCTTTTATTTCCTTTAAATCATGCTTTTATTGCTTATACTATCCTAGCTCAATTCATAAACTTCGTATTTTCTGAAAGCCTACAATACTTGATATAACTTTATATACATTTAAAATTAGTATACAACCTAATTCACTGATATTCATATTGTTCAGTCTTATTACTGATTTCCACGTAGGGATTTAAGAGATTATCAAGATTCCTTACGTACGAGGGAAGAACAATTATTTGGAAACTGCATATTGTGACAATCACGGATGATGTCAGCATTGTGTCTCAGTGAGGGAACGTAGAGTGACAGGGAAGTATTTAGGGGTAGCTCTTAGTGTGTATACCAGGAGCCTAGGAGGATTCACGGGATGTGACTCCCAGTAGCCCAGATTTCAGTCATGAAAGCATGGTGAGATAGAAAACAATCTTTTTCCCGCTATATCGTCAACTGATCTCGCAGGAGAGAATCTTGGGCCCCTTCCTGACCACAAAATATTGATTTTATTGCTTGACCTGCATTACAATATTTTTCTGAGAATACAACTAAAATTTTTTTGTATTTAACGGAGGCTTGCTTGCTCTTCTATCACCACATTCTAGCGTCTTTGTTGACTAACATCTCTTACATGTTATGTATTTTGTCCCCATAAGAAGACGGGGACTTTACAGAAGTAGTTTGTTTTCGATTGGTCAGAGATCCTAGACCTTTAGGTATAAAAATCAAGAGTATATGTTCTAGAAATATTAAATGTGTCTGATACTGACATTAAAGTGCTGCAAAGGCAATGAAAAAGAGTTATAAATATAATGGGGATAGATTATGCAAATTTTTCTTGGAGAGACCATCTAAAAGTCTTCGTCCTTTTTCCATGGAAAACGAATTTAAAGTATAGTGTTGTCTATAAAAATGTGTAGAGTTTTAAATTGCCTTTATACTTTTCCAACTATTACTCATGCTGTCTTGGTAGTCTACTTATATTGAACAATCTATACCAATACTTTTTTTTCGAATACGGCTAAAGTAGACATACAAATTATGGATCTATGTAAAAAAAAAAAAAGTGTGGTTCTAATACAGTCGAAAATTGCACTAGAATTGAGACTAATGATGTTTTCTCATTTTGCTATGTATTATCAAATCGTTTGTAAAATATAATTCCTAGATAGAAGTAAATAAAGTAATTATATAAATTCGAAGAAAAGCTTTTAAAACCTCATTGAAAACACACTTAACCAGGATAATGCACCAATAATGGAAAATCTTTGAAACTTACTTCCCAAGCCAGTGTTGATACGATACTTCAGATATTGTCAAGTATATGTCTAAATGTGTTACATGGCCCAATTTCAAAGCCAATATCTTTCATTATAACTTGGTTCCACTTTGGATTTGAGGCCGACGTCCGTACCGATACTTTGTGAATGTAGTATGATTACTCCTTTATATTTCTATTTATTGGTGAGGAGGTTAGCCTATTTAATATATAAAGTATATTTGACTTCCAATCAAAATGATCATTCAATGATATAGGCAATTAATACAATTTTAACAGCCGCCCTACTAACTGTTGTTATCATTTGTCTAATTATTATACTGATTTCAACTCATTATGATTTACCAGATTATGAAATACATAATATGAAATAGGTAAGATTGTATTCGTATCGCATCCACCATTCTGAGCTAATTTGAACCTCAATATCATTATGTGTGTTACGTTTAGATGAATAACTATTTTTGTTCTAGTTTTCTAAATTACATTAGTTTTTAATAATTGTTGAAAGTATATTTACTTGAGTGCACTATATATAAAAAAACGGTTGCTTCATTCTTGGAAGAAACCTAAAACCTAGTATAACTTGTTAATCTCTCATGTTAATGACTGTGAGAATACGAAGTAACTCATATATGGAGCACAATAACTACACATTTTTTCATAAAACATGAAGAAAAAGTTCAGAAACCTATTTTATCAATATTTGAAGCAGAGAGAGACTGTGCTACTCAACTTTAGAAATAAAAAAAATAGTTTTACAAGGTCTGATCAAAACGGATGGTGAATGTAGTTCCTCAGTGCAATATATCAACGATGTATCCATTTTAAGTAATAAGTCCGGTAACCTAAATCTTTGGTACACTCAGTGTCGAGTTTGAGCGAGTTGTGACATGTTAGTTGACTTCCAGAGACAGAGGATTGAGGGTATGGTAAAAGTGTCTGTCAAGCGCTAATATTATGATTTGTACTAAGCTGGAAAAAGTGCCAAAGTAGCTCACGAAATATCTAATCAGTGTGTGATGATTAAACGTTGTACTTGAAGACTGTTTACAAGTTGTATGAGAGATTCAAAAGCAGCAGGAGTGTGTTGAAAATAAATAAAATCGAGACGTCCTTCAACGTCAAAAACAGATGAAAAAGTGAAAGAAATTGGCACATATGATTAGCTCAAAAAGTCAAATCACTATTTGACAATTTTCCGAAGAACTAATCTGTGATGACCTATGGTCAGTCTTGGTAAACTGTAGTCAATAATAAAGATTATTACACGAACATTTGTTTGAATTATCATTTTTTAGTTGTACATCCGATCACATAACTCACTAGTTAAGAATTCTGATGATCACAGTACCCAACGATAAGGGACTTATAATTCAAGTACTAAACTCCACCTAATGTATCCTACTACATTTTTCTGTTTCAATGTTATATTTTCCACTTTTTGTGTTGAGCCGTTGGTGATTGTAAACACTGTCAATTATATTTAACTTTGCAACAATGCATATATGGACTAGAAACGGCACAATCAACATTACGGAATGTTTATTTTTCGTCTTATTTTCATTATCATTTATCAAATTATAGATCTATTTAAATTTTATGAATGATCACCAATCTTCGATCATGGGAGACTGTATGAGCAAAAGAGATTTTTCATTCAATGCGAATTATCTCATATCTTTCCTCGATCTTCTTTTATCTTTTCATATCCAGTGGTTTTTTATACTGTTCATAAACACTAAACGTTTTATTTCAAACACCATACAAATATGTCTCCAAGCCACGCCTGAAACTATTCAACGACAATATCAAGGGGAATTACTATGATCCTATGAGTCCACTTTTGAAAATCAGAACCTACGTACGCACTTCAATGAATCAGAAAAAATGAATGTAAAAATAAAGACATACACCCTGTCACACATACACAAATATATATTTCGGTGAGTAAGGAAGAAATCGAGTAAGAAACGGATACATTATTGTTGACCTAGCATACACTATGTCACGTAATCACTAGAAACAAAATAGAAGATGCTTTTTTCTTTCTGAGGAAGGTTTGGTCATTTCGGTATAGGTGCTCACAGTCTTGTGTGCATAGATCAAGTAGGAAAGTACAATGAAGCACTCAAATTTCATTGGTGATGTTTCCTCACTACTTATCATCATCCATGTGCACATTAGTATTTAGCTGCAATTCATCCATTAAAGTATTAAAAATACACATTGAAAAACAATTTCATTGACATGACAAGACACAAACTCCAGTGTTTTTTTATTTTGTTCATAAACACTAAACGTTTTATTTCAAACACCATGTACGTATGTCTCAAAACCATGCCATTCAGTTTGAAATCTATTCAATGACAATATCAAGGAGAATTATTATGATCTTATGACTATACTTTTGACAATCAGAACCTAGATACGAACGTCAATGAATCAGAAAAAAATGAATGTCAAAATAAGAAGATACACCCCGTCACACATATACAAATATACCTTTCGGCGAGTAAGGAAGAAAACGACTAAGAAACGGATACATTATTGTTGGCCTAGCATACACCATGTCACGTACTCACTTGAAACAAAATAGAAGATATTTCCTTTTTTCTGAGGAAGGTTTGAACATTTTGGCGTAGGTGCTCACAGATATATTGATCTGCATGCATCAAGTCCCAATGTACTGTGAACGGGAGGAAGGATGATTGCATGTGATGAATAAATTTAACAAAATAATTAATATACTGGAATGGAAATGTGGGAGGAGACTTCACATGCACACTCAAAATTACTCTAAATTAATGCAACCTCCACTCACAAAGTTAATTTAATGAATTTAGATCAGTCGGTAGAGTCTTATTTAAAATAAATTAAAATTTAGAAAAGTTAGACAATGTTCTCTGTAGCATGAAACTCTAATTTTCAAGGAACCCGTGGTTTTAACAACCATCCTGAATGTGAAAGTTACCCAAAATACGCACGTCGTATTCACGACTCATTGATAATCCCAGCATCTGGCCTGAAAAGGAAACAAATAGACAGAAAAAGGGTAACACATACCTTGCAGCCACACTGTTGTAAAGAAAGAGAAGTTCAAAATTCCTGTGGTAATCCTTTTAATGCACCTCTCCAACATTCCAAATACACAGAATATTGTATTATACAAGAGCACACGCGCGCGCGGTCTCGCACTGAGACCCGAAAGAAAAAAGAAAAAAAACATAATAATATTTCCTTTTGAAATTTTAAATCACACTTTAAGAGATCTCATTTTAATTGTTCGTGCACGGTTATTGTAATTGCGCTGATCTCTCTTCTCTCTTGCAGTGTCTCTGCATGTTAACACTTCCTACTCTTCACTGTAGCGTTTCTTCCGTATTTGGTGACCATCCTCCTTCTTCCTCTGTTGTGCTGCTTTGCTCTTTTACCGGTCATTCTCCCTCTAACATCGGAGTTCTGCTGCATCAGTTGCGGTTCAGCGGGTAGTCCTCTGTGCGATGGTACTAGCGAATCGTTGAATATGTGATGAAAGTTCACACTAGTTCTCCATTATATGACGCACTGCACTTTTATTTCTGCTAAACGCGCCTAACTCGTTTAAGGGTAAATGCTCAGTTCTTGTACCAAACGTTATTTAAATAAACTGTACGGTATTATAGTACTGGTCATTGCCTAAAGAATCAAGCATAGAGTTTGTCTTTACCAATACTATAATTAAATTCAGTAATCTCCGCACATAATGTTAAACATGTGACACGGCGCTTGACGTATGACTGAAAAAGTTAATACTTGTGCGAAACACTTCACAAAACATACTATGAAGCAATGTCTCTTCACACTTGCAACTTTTGTACATGTATTTACTTAATGTAATATCAACTCGCTGACATTTCCGCAAACCGCACCTTCTTAACTGTTAGGAGTACTTCCTACACTCTCATTCCACTAGAAAATGAGTTCAGTGTAAACGTAGATTATATGACAGTAACTAACTTTTAAGTGCTCATTTCGTAAAACACACTCACAATGTATTTACTTTTAAACTAACACACTGCCTTTCGACCACAGAGCTTAGCACGACCGATGTTGTCGATTTCAATATTTCAACGTGACTGTCGGTTAAAATAAAACTAAGAGTTTCGTGACCGAAGTTCGCGATTCGAATATTCAAGAAAGACTGCCTCTCTGGTTGTGTCCCGTACTGTTTTATTCAGCTGAAGTTCATTGTATGCTGGAACTTTTGTGTTGGGCCAAACCACTATTGCCCGCTTTCCCAAAATAGGTGGGGAAGGAACATCACTCACCTGTAGGCTTCCAATGACCTACTTACTTCCGATATTGAACAGTTTTTCATGTTTTTCTGTATTTTATGACTCACTCCAATTACATCGTTAACAGACACTATATGTGTTTAATAGCTTAATTACTAAGTTTAATCTTGTGTATAACATTCACTAACACTGTGCTGTACTTATTAGCAATATTTAAATAAACAACAAAATCATTTAAACTTGGTCACTCTACAGGTTCACGTACTTGGCTTGACATGTGGAACCACCTAGTGGCGACACGTGTAACTTTTTGTCCAAGTGACATTGAATATAGCATACCACTGAAATTGATGCATTGAAGGATTTTGATTATTATATGGTTACTCATGCTAAATACACAATTTAAATATACTACACAAATGCTAATATGTTAAATGAGTCCTAAACAAGGCTGTCGTAGACTGACACATGAAAATAAGTATAATAATACCATTTGAGAGTTCTCTTCTCTAACAAACAGTAGTGAATCTCGTTGATGTTAAAAAAAACTGAGGTTTGTGTTAGTCTTTTGAATACTTCTCACAATCATCAACCAGGCCTATCACTGCCATTAGTACAAGCCATTAATATTATTCAAATTACATATCGATCTAAATATATCTAAATACTACGGGTACATCCAGAAAGTTTATTTACATATCATAACGCATACTATTATAGCAAATCATGTACCAGCGGAGCAGACGAAAATAATCTTTTAACAGAGACATCTTACGGATGTTTCTGTACTATTACAAACAGTATTCTGGACGACTACAACTAGGACTAAAATGAACTCGTCCAAAATTTCAAATTTGTCAACTTCCTCCTCTCTGACGGCAGTTCGTTGACCAAGGGACGCTTCCAGTGACTAGAACGCGAAAAGTAGGCGTGTCTTGAAAATCTAGCACCTCTTTGTATCATCAATTTTGCCACAGATACGCCAAAAATTTTATTGCTCTGAAACCATTCTACTTGCGGACATAGTGTCTCTCTAGTGTCACATAGTGTATGTTCCTACCTATAACTACACTAGGAATTGAGACTAGCTCTGCATATATGCGAAGAGTGGAGCTCATAGTTATTTTACCCCAAATAAAGATAGCTACATTGATTCACTATTTCTTCCCACGCTGCGGTAGACCAAGGCTCCGTTAGAAACGCAAGCTTTCTTAATGTTTTTTTTCTCTCTGAGGCCTTCTCTGCCTCTCTGCAAGCAAAATAGCGTATCTGAACTCTAGAATGTTCTATCTTCTTCGAAGTAAATTTTAAATAATATTAAAATATCGTTGGACCAATATGATGTCCCGTCCTGTTGTTAGTCAATGTTCAATTACATACTCAAACTAAACAATATATATACATGAAAATACCAATAAAAGTTATCTGCTCCCGCTGATACGTATGCAAATTCCAATAAACTACATATGTAAATCCCTAATTAAATGATAAAATATTCATAAATTGACGCAAAAATTTAGTATGCAAATCTTATCAAAACACAGTTCATGTGCTGTTCACAGTACAATGAAATACTCAACTTTCATTGGTGATATTTCCTCAATAATTATAATCATCCATGCGCACATTAGTATTTAGCTGCAATTCATCCATTAAAGTATTAAAAATACACATTGAAAAACAATTTCATTGACATGACAAGACACAAACTCCAGTGTTTTTTTTTATTTTGTTCATAAACACTAAACGTTTTATTTCAAACACCATATACGTATGTCTCAAAACCATGTCATTCAGTTCTGAAACTATTGAGCGACAAAATCAAGGGGAATTACTATGATCATATGACTATAATTTTGACAATCAGAACCTAGATACGAACGTCAATGAATCAGAAAAAAATGAATGTCAAAATAAGAAGATACACCCCGTCACACATATACAAATATACCTTTCGGCGAGTAAGGAAGAAAACGACTAAGAAACGGATACATTATTGTTGGCCTAGCATACACCATGTCACGTACTCACTTGAAACAAAATAGAAGATATTTCCTTTTTTCTGAGGAAGGTTTGAATATTTTGGCGTAGGTGCTCACAGATATATTGATCTGCATGCATCAAGTCCCAATGTACTGTGAACGGGAGGAAGGATGATTGCATGTGATGAATAAATTTAACAAAATAATTAATATACTGGAATGGAAATGTGGGAGGAGACTTCACATGCACACTCAAAATTACTCTAAATTAATGCAACCTCCACTCACAAAGTTAATTTAATGAATTTAGATCAGTCGGTAGAGTCTTATTTAAAATAAATTAAAATTTAGAAAAGTTAGACAATGTTCTCTGTAGCATGAAACTCTAATTTTCAAGGAACCCGTGGTTTTAACAACCATCCTGAATGTGAATGTTACCCAAAATACGCACGTCGTATTCACGACTCATTGATAATCCCAGCATCTGGCCTGAAAAGGAAACAAATAGACAGAAAAAGGGTAACACATACCTTGCAGCCACACTGTTGTAAAGAAAGAGAAGTTCAAAATTCCTGTGGTAATCCTTTTAATGCACCTCTCCAACATTCCAAATACACAGAATATTGTATTATACAAGAGCACACGCGCGTGCGGTCTCGCACTGAGACCCGAAAGAAAAAAGAAAAAAAATATAATAATATTTCCTTTTGAAATTTTAAATCACACTTTAAGAGATCTCATTTTAATTGTTCGTGCACGGTTATTGTAATTGCGCTGATCTCTCTTCTCTCTTGCAGTGTCTCTGCATGTTAACACTTCCTACTCTTCACTGTAGCGTTTCTTCCGTATTTGGTGACCATCCTCCTTCTTCCTCTGTTGTGCTGCTATGCTCTTTTACCGGTCATTCTCCCTCTAACATCGGAGTTCTGCTGCATCAGTTGCGGTTCAGCGGGTAGTCCTCTGTGCGATGGTACTAGCGAATCGTTGAATATGTGATGAAAGTTCACACTAGTTCTCCATTATATGACGCACTGCACTTTTATTTCTGCTAAACGCGCCTAACTCGTACAAGGGTAAATGCTCAGTTCTTGTACCAAACGTTATTTAAATAAACTGTACGGTATTATAGTACTGGTCATTGCCTAAAGAATCAAGCATAGAGTTTGTCTTTACCAATACTATAATTAAATTCAGTAATCTCCGCACATAATGTTAAACATGTGACACGGCGCTTGACGTATGATTGAAAAAGTTAATACTTGTGCGAAGCACTTCACAAAACATACAATGAAGCAATGTCTCTTCACACTTGCAACTTTTGTACATGTTTTACTTAATGTAATATCAACTCGCTGACATTTCCGCAAACCGCACCTTCTTAACTGTTAGGAGTACTTCCTACACTCTCATTCCACTAGAAAATGAGTTCAGTGTAAACGTAGATTATATGACAGTAACTAACTTTTAAGTGCTCATTTCGTAAAACACACTCACAATGTATTTACTTTTAAACTAACACACTGCCTTTCGACCACAGAGCTTAGCACGACCGATGTTGTCGATTTCAATATTTCAACGTGACTGTCGGTTAAAATAAAACTAAGAGTTTCGTGACCGAAGTTCGCGATTCGAATATTCAAGAAAGACTGCCTCTCTGGTTGTGTCCCGTACTGTTTTATTCAACTGAAGTTCATTGTTTGCTGGAACTTTTGTGTTGGGCCAAAACACTATTGCCCGCTTTCCCAAAATAGGTGGGGAAGAAACATCACTCACCTGTAGGCTTCCAATGACCTACTTACTTCCGATATTCAACAGTTTTTCATGTTTTTCTGTATTTTATGACTCACTCCAATTACATCGTTAACAGACACTATATGTGTTTAATAGCTTAATTACTAAGTTTAATCTTGTGTATAACATTCACTAACACTGTGCTGTACTTATTAGCAATATTTAAATAAACAACAAAATCATTTAAACTTGGTCACTCCACAGGTTCACGTACTTGGCTTGACAAGTGGAACCACCTAGTGGCGACACGTGTAACTTTTTGTCCAAGTGACATTGAATATAGCATACCACTGAAATTGATGCATTGAAGGATTTTGATTATTATATGGTTACTCATGCTAAATACACAATTTAAATATACTACACAAATGCTAATATGTTAAATGAGTCCTAAACAAGGCTGTCGTAGACTGACACATGAAAATAAGTATAATAATACCATTTGAGAGTTCTCTTCTCTAACAAACAGTAGTGAATCTCGTTGATGTTAAAAAAACTGAGGTTTGTGTTAGTCTTTTGAATACTTCTCACAACCATCAACCAGGCCTATCACTGCCATTAGTACAAGCCATTAATATTATTCAAATTACATATCGATCTAAATATATCTAAATACTACGGGTACATCCAGAAAGTTTATTTACATATCATAACGCATACTATTATAGCAAATCATGTACCAGCGGAGCAGACGAAAATAATCTTTTAACAGAGACATCTTACGGATGTTTCTGTACTATTACAAACAGTATTCTGGACGACTACAACTAGGACTAAAATGAACTCGTCCAAAATTTCAAATTTGTCAACTTCCTCCTCTCTGACGGCAGTTCGTTGACCAAGGGACGCTTCCAGTGACTAGAACGCGAAAAGTAGGCGTGTCTTGAAAATCTAGCACCTCTTTGTATCATCAACTTTGCCACAGATACGCCAAAAATTTTATTGCTCTGAAACCATTCTACTTGCGGACATAGTGTCTCTCTAGTGTCAGTGTATGTTCCTACCTATAAATACACTAGGAATTGAGACTAGCTCTGCATATATGCGAAGAGTGGAGCTCATAGTTATTTTACCCCAAATAAAGATAGCTACATTGATTCACTATTTCTTCCCACGCTGCGGTAGACCAAGGCTCCGTTAGAAACGCAAGCTTTCTTAATGTTTTTTTTCTCTCTGAGGCCTTCTCTGCCTCTCTGCAAGCAAAATAGCGTATCTGAACTCTAGAATGTTCTATCTTCTTCGAAGTAAATTTTAAATAATATTAAAATATCGTTGGACCAATATGATGTCCCGTCCTGTTGTTAGTCAATGTTCAATTACATACTCAAACTAAACAATATATATACATGAAAATACCAATAAAAGTTATCTGCTCCCGCTGATACGTATGCAAATTCCAATAAACTACATATGTAAATCCCTAATTAAATGATAAAATATTCATAAATTGACGCAAAAATTTAGTATGCAAATCTTATCAAAACACAGTTCATGTGCTGTTCACAGTACAATGAAATACTCAACTTTCATTGGTGATATTTCCTCAATAATTATAATCATCCATGCGCACATTAGTATTTAGCTGCAATTCATCCATTAAAGTATTAAAAATACACATTGAAAAACAATTTCATTGACATGACAAGACACAAACTCCAGTGTTTTTTTTTATTTTGTTCATAAACACTAAACGTTTTATTTCAAACACCATATACGTATGTCTCAAAACCATGTCATTCAGTTCTGAAACTATTGAGCGACAAAATCAAGGGGAATTACTATGATCATATGACTATAATTTTGACAATCAGAACCTAGATACGAACGTCAATGAATCAGAAAAAAATGAATGTCAAAATAAGAAGATACACCCCGTCACACATATACAAATATACCTTTCGGCGAGTAAGGAAGAAAACGACTAAGAAACGGATACATTATTGTTGGCCTAGCATACACCATGTCACGTACTCACTTGAAACAAAATAGAAGATATTTCCTTTTTTCTGAGGAAGGTTTGAACATTTTGGCGTAGGTGCTCACAGATATATTGATCTGCATGCATCAAGTCCCAATGTACTGTGAACGGGAGGAAGGATGATTGCATGTGATGAATAAATTTAACAAAATAATTAATATACTGGAATGGAAATGTGGGAGGAGACTTCACATGCACACTCAAAATTACTCTAAATTAATGCAACCTCCACTCACAAAGTTAATTTAATGAATTTAGATCAGTCGGTAGAGTCTTATTTAAAATAAATTAAAATTTAGAAAAGTTAGACAATGTTCTCTGTAGCATGAAACTCTAATTTTCAAGGAACCCGTGGTTTTAACAACCATCCTGAATGTGAATGTTACCCAAAATACGCACGTCGTATTCACGACTCATTGATAATCCCAGCATCTGGCCTGAAAAGGAAACAAATAGACAGAAAAAGGGTAACACATACCTTGCAGCCACACTGTTGTAAAGAAAGAGAAGTTCAAAATTCCTGTGGTAATCCTTTTAATGCACCTCTCCAACATTCCAAATACACAGAATATTGTATTATACAAGAGCACACGCGCGTGCGGTCTCGCACTGAGACCCGAAAAAAAAAAGAAAAAAAAATATAATAATATTTCCTTTTGAAATTTTAAATCACACTTTAAGAGATCTCATTTTAATTGTTCGTGCACGGTTATTGTAATTGCGCTGATCTCTCTTCTCTCTTGCAGTGTCTCTGCATGTTAACACTTCCTACTCTTCACTGTAGCGTTTCTTCCGTATTTGGTGACCATCCTCCTTCTTCCTCTGTTGTGCTGCTATGCTCTTTTACCGGTCATTCTCCCTCTAACATCGGAGTTCTGCTGCATCAGTTGCGGTTCAGCGGGTAGTCCTCTGTGCGATGGTACTAGCGAATCGTTGAATATGTGATGAAAGTTCACACTAGTTCTCCATTATATGACGCACTGCACTTTTATTTCTGCTAAACGCGCCTAACTCGTACAAGGGTAAATGCTCAGTTCTTGTACCAAACGTTATTTAAATAAACTGTACGGTATTATAGTACTGGTCATTGCCTAAAGAATCAAGCATAGAGTTTGTCTTTACCAATACTATAATTAAATTCAGTAATCTCCGCACATAATGTTAAACATGTGACACGGCGCTTGACGTATGATTGAAAAAGTTAATACTTGTGCGAAGCACTTCACAAAACATACAATGAAGCAATGTCTCTTCACACTTGCAACTTTTGTACATGTTTTACTTAATGTAATATCAACTCGCTGACATTTCCGCAAACCGCACCTTCTTAACTGTTAGGAGTACTTCCTACACTCTCATTCCACTAGAAAATGAGTTCAGTGTAAACGTAGATTATATGACAGTAACTAGCTTTTAAGTGCTCATTTCGTAAAACACACTCACAATGTATTTACTTTTAAACTAACACACTGCCTTTCGACCACAGAGCTTAGCACGACCGATGTTGTCGATTTCAATATTTCAACGTGACTGTCGGTTAAAATAAAACTAAGAGTTTCGTGACCGAAGTTCGCGATTCGAATATTCAAGAAAGACTGCCTCTCTGGTTGTGTCCCGTACTGTTTTATTCAACTGAAGTTCATTGTTTGCTGGAACCTTTGTGTTGGGCCAAAACACTATTGCCCGCTTTCCCAAAATAGGTGGGGAAGGGACATCACTCACCTGTAGGCTTCCAATGACCTACTTACTTCCGATATTGAACAGTTTTTCATGTTTTTCTGTATTTTATGACTCACTCCAATTACATCGTTAACAGACACTATATGTGTTTAATAGCTTAATTACTAAGTTTAATCTTGTGTATAACATTCACTAACACTGTGCTGTACTTATTAGCAATATTTAAATAAACAACAAAATCATTTAAACTTGGTCACTCCACAGGTTCACGTACTTGGCTTGACAAGTGGAACCACCTAGTGGCGACACGTGTAACTTTTTGTCCAAGTGACATTGAATATAGCATACCACTGAAATTGATGCATTGAAGGATTTTGATTATTATATGGTTACTCATGCTAAATACACAATTTAAATATACTACACAAATGCTAATATGTTAAATGAGTCCTAAACAAGGCTGTCGTAGACTGACACATGAAAATAAGTATAATAATACCATTTGAGAGTTCTCTTCTCTAACAAACAGTAGTGAATCTCGTTGATGTTAAAAAAACTGAGGTTTGTGTTAGTCTTTTGAATACTTCTCACAATCATCAACCAGGCCTATCACTGCCATTAGTACAAGCCATTAATATTATTCAAATTACATATCGATCTAAATATATCTAAATACTACGGGTACATCCAGAAAGTTTATTTACATATCATAACGCATACTATTATAGCAAATCATGTACCAGCGGAGCAGACGAAAATAATCTTTTAACAGAGACATCTTACGGATGTTTCTGTACTATTACAAACAGTATTCTGGACGACTACAACTAGGACTAAAATCAACTCGTCCAAAATTTCAAATTTGTCAACTTCCTCCTCTCTGACGGCAGTTCGTTGACCAAGGGACGCTTCCAGTGACTAGAACGCGAAAAGTAGGCGTGTCTTGAAAATCTAGCACCTCTTTGTATCATCAACTTTGCCACAGATACGCCAAAAATTTTATTGCTCTGAAACCATTCTACTTGCGGACATAGTGTCTCTCTAGTGTCAGTGTATGTTCCTACCTATAAATACACTAGGAATTGAGACTAGCTCTGCATATATGCGAAGAGTGGAGCTCATAGTTATTTTACCCCAAATAAAGATAGCTACATTGATTCACTATTTCTTCCCACGCTGCGGTAGACCAAGGCTCCGTTAGAAACGCAAGCTTTCTTAATGTTTTTTTTCTCTCTGAGGCCTTCTCTGCCTCTCTGCAAGCAAAATAGCGTATCTGAAGTCTAGAATGTTCTATCTTCTTCGAAGTAAATTTTAAATAATATTAAAATATCGTTGGACCAATATGATGTCCCGTCCTGTTGTTAGTCAATGTTCAATTACATACTCAAAATAAACAATATATATACATGAAAATACCAATAAAAGTTATCTGCTCCCGCTGATACGTATGCAAATTCCAATAAACTACATATGTAAATCCCTAATTAAATGATAAAATATTCATAAATTGACGCAAAAATTTAGTATGCAAATCTTATCAAAACACAGTTCATGTGCTGTTCACAGTACAATGAAATACTCAACTTTCATTGGTGATATTTCCTCAATAATTATATTCATCCATGCGCACATTAGTATTTAGCTGCAATTCATCCATTAAAGTATTAAAAATACACATTGAAAAACAATTTCATTGACATGATAAGACACAAACTCCAGTGTTTTTTTTTATTTTGTTCATAAACACTAAACGTTTTAATTCAAACACCAAATACGTATGTCTCAAAACCATGCCATTCAGTTCTGAAACTATTGAGCGACAAATCAAGGGGAATTACTATGATCCTATGAGTCCACTTTTGAAAATCAGAACCTAGATACGAACGTCAATGAATCAGAAAAAAATGAATGTCAAAATAAGAAGATACACCCCGTCACACATATACAAATATACCTTTCGGCGAGTAAGGAAGAAAACGACTAAGAAACGGATACATTATTGTTGGCCTAGCATACACCATGTCACGTACTCACTTGAAACAAAATAGAAGATATTTCCTTTTTTCTGAGGAAGGTTTGAACATTTTGGTGTAGGTGCTCACAGATATATTGATCTGCATGCAAATTCCAATAAACTACATATGTAAATCCCTAATTAAATGATAAAATATTCATAAATTGACGCAAAAATTTAGTATGCAAATCTTATCAAAACACAGTTCATGTGCTGTTCACAGTACAATGAAATACTTAACTTTCATTGGTGATATTTCCTCAATAATTATAATCATCCATGCGCACATTAGTATTTAGCTGCAATTCTTCCATTAAAATATTAAAAATACACATTGAAAAACAATTTCATTGAAATAACATAAAATTCAAATTCGATATCTCTAAAGGCAAATCCAAGTGATACTCATATGAGAGCACCACTGTCTATTTTTTGAAGAATGACGAACGTGGCACATTAGAGGTTCAAGGGAAAATGTTAGTGCTTTTGTGAGATTTTATACAAAGCATTTCTGGTTATACCACACTAATTAGCGAATTTTAACAACTTGCCGTATGTGAGGGGTTTATTATGTTTCAGTCTTTCTTCATAGAAACATAATTGTCAATAAGATATACGATCCACGGCGTTCCTACATTTAAGAAGTGTGTCATCTTTTGAAACTGTTAAATTCCCTGATAAACTGGTCGATTGTCAGTACGTGTTCGCAATTGTATCAACTAACTCACAATCAACGTTGGACGGAAAACCACACACACGAGCACAGTATTTTAAAATTACGATAAGTTGCTTTGTATTAGTCTAACCTTTTGCTTTTGATAGCTCGTAAAGAAATGTTTATGTTAAAATCTTTGATAAAACGAAGAAATGGTAAGAATTGTGTTTCCAGTTCATTTATTATACCGTGGTAACATTTCAAAAGTCGTTACATGATATACAACGCTATTTAAAATTGATGATTCTTAGAACTGATTTCCATATAAGTTTGATATATACCTCTTCACACTTCTTCAAATAATCTTTCTATATATGAAATCTGACTTAACTACAACGTGCTACTCAGAATACTTATTTGTCTTTCTTATACACTTTCCCCCAAAATATTAATTATTCGTACACTTTATAATAATGCTAAATGTCTCAGTAACCTTTTTTTGTGAGTTTTGTTTCTGGGTAGAGATATTTAAATCATTTTGAAATAACACAATTCTGTTTATTCTGTTCTGTACAGCTATTTATGATTCTAAAGAAGATGTCATGAGAGGAAGTAAGTATCACAAATATATGTTTAAGTTACCGTGTAAGAAATCGCAATATAGCAAAAACTATTAAAATAATTTGTTACTCTGCATTTTTTTAGCAAAGAAAGGAATCGTAGCACTTTATACACCACTTTAATATGAAACTGCAACAATTAACACATTCGATATTACTTATACAATCTACTTTCAAGTATATTCAGAACAATTTTAATAGCATTGCAACAAATACCTATCAATTTTGAAGCAAATTTAACATATTATTGAACAAAATTAAATTATTCAAAAGTTACCAAACCCCCAAATTACATAAACATCTATTATAATAATTGGTGTGTGCTGCATACATTCCTATAAGACACGATATAATATTGATTACTTTATGAATAACTCAATAATTTCACATTTCCTATAAAGGAAACTGTTCCGAATATTAACTCTATTGTTCAAGTTGTTTGTAGTTTAGAAATGTTTGAGAACTGTACTTGCACTTAACCGTGGAATCCAAAGTTTTACTACTACGAATAGAACCAGGGTTTAGCACACCGAAATCATATATTTTACCCTGCAACAATGAGGAGGTTATAAGGGATGAATGCTCTAAAAATTTCTACATATTACTATTTATATTCTTCCTACTGGTACGCTGTAATAGCGCGTAAAAGATTTTATGTTCTATGTCTATTTAACCTGTGAATGTTTGTGTACCATAATGCTTTTATTTTTTTACAACAGTTTGAAGAATAGATTTGTGTTAGAAACGCCATTTTCTCGTCAATACTTCCCAGTGATGATTTTATGATTATATTAACAATAAAATACGCGCGCTGATTTTTGTGAAATAGATAGTGGTTGTATTTATAAACTGTTTTAAAGTTTTGATATACAACTAGCATATATTACCCGCTTTGCTGGCTTAAATTAAGTAAGATAGTAATATCATTCGTTAGTCAATCACTTTTTACTATTACTAAAATGTTCTCCGATATCGTTCATTTTGCTTATATATATATATATATATATATATATATATATATATATATATATATATATATATATATATATATATATATATATATATCCCATCCTACAATTTTTGCGGGACTGAATTTGGATTTATATGACATTAGAAACGTCACTGTTTATCTCAGCGACCTCCGAAACTATACATTCGACACTAATATCGTTTATTTTCTATCTTTTGTAATGGTATTTCCCTCCCTTTAAGCTACATCGTCAAAGAGATATGACAAAAATCATCTCAGGTTTATGCTTCACCTAAGTTCAAAATTTGATCTTCGTCGGTCCGGTGGTTCAAGAGTTAAGTTTTGTTTATTTTTATATATCTCTCCTCCTACTTCCTCCAATAAGTTCTATAGTCAAAGCGAATAGATAAATGCCATCACATCCCGAACCTTATCTACGTTGAAAATTTAATCGAGATCGGTCAGGTGGTTCAAGAGTGAAGTCACAATGACAGTTACTTTAATTTTTAACTTTTTACATATATCTCATCCTCTGCCTCCTCCTCCCCTACGTTGCACCGTCAGAGTTGAATCATAAACATTATCCCAAGCACAAACGTCATCTATATTGAAAATTTGTCGAGATCGATTGGGTGGTTCAAGAATTATTAAGTTTTATTTATTTTTATGTATATATCTGTCCCTTCCTCTCCAACCCCTAAGTTCTACCGTCAAAGTGATATGATAAAAACCATTCCAGGCCCGAACTTCAACCATATTGAAAATTTGATTAAGATCGGTCCCGTGTTTAAAGCGTGATAAAGTCACAAAGACAGTCACTTTCATTTTGATTCTTTTTACATACATATCCCACTTTTATCTCCCCTAGGTTGCACCGTAAATGCGAAATGACGAAAACATGGCAGGGACAAACCTTATCTATGTTGAAATTTTTATCAAGATCGGTCTGGTGGTTCAAGAATTATTAAGTTTTATTTATTTTCATTGATTTCTCCCATCCCCTTCCCCTCTCCTAAGTTCTGTCGTTAAAGTGATATGATAAAAACCACCCACTTCACGTCCTAGTCTCATTTATGTTGATATATTTTTTAAGATCTGACGGGTGGTTTAAGCGTGATGAAGTCACAACAAGTTACTTTTATTTTTACTTTTCTGACATATATCTCCCCTCCCCATTCTCTTCATTTCACTGTAAAAGTGAAGTGAAAACAGAAACATCTCAGGACCAAATCTTATCTTTGTTGAATGTTTGATCAAGATCGGTCGGGTGGTTCAAGAGTTATTAATTTTTATTAATTTTCATATATTTCCCTTCCTCACGTTTCCTACCCTAAGATCTATTGTCAAAATGAAATGATAAAACACTTTTCAGATTACAACTTGATATATGTTGAAAATTTGATTGAGATCGATCGGGTAGTTCAAAAGTTATTAATTCACAAACATAGTTTTTTATATTTTTATATTTATTGATTTTGGTATATCCCACTCACCAACCCCTCACTAAGTTGCTCCGCTAAAGTGAAATGAAAAACAAAATGCCAGTCCCGAACCTCATCTACATTTAAAATTTCATCAAGATCGGTCGGGTGGTTCAAGAGTTATTAAGTTTTATTTATTTTATCTATCTCCCCCACCTCTTCCTGCTATAAGATATATCGTCAAAGTAAATAACTAAAAGCACTCCCAGGCCAGAACCGCTTCTACGTTGAAAATTTCATCGAGATCGGTAGGGCGGTTCAAGAGATTAAAAGTCACAAACATAGTCACTTTCAATTTTATAATATAGATTTGAGAAATATCTTTATTTTGTAAGGTATGTATCTATAAAGAAGACCAACTATATTCATTTTTTCAAAAGTAATACACGATTAAAACTGTAAAAGTTAATTGTATTTAGCAATAAATGTACCAATCTGGCTCATTTTAACTTTTCTTTATCGTAAACATATCTGTCAGAATTCTTTAAAAAATATTTATAATTTTACAAAACCTTTACAAACGAAGCTTACAAATAAACTTATTTTCCACAAAACATACTGTTTCAGTGAAGTATTTTTCTATGATTTCTTGCTATCAAAGTTTGATTACTATTTTGCATAATTATACAAATGCTATTTACACTCATATATTTTTCTTTTTCTGTTTTCCTATTCATGACCCTCTAATCATCTTCTGTACCCAAGTGATGAGTGGCCAATGCTCCCTTTCCTCCAAGCATTGACCAGTCATCAAAAGTTTCAAAAAAACAATAAAGGCATCTATTCCTGTGTCGTCTGTAAGTTTTGCATCACGGTCACGTACAACTCCCTTTCTAAGTCTGTCAATGTAAATGTGGTACAATCATCTATACGTCTCAAAATGTTTGCATCTAAAAGCAATTCTAGACATTCAACTTTCGACAACAGACCTATCCTCACCGTTAGGTTCCGGAAAACGAAGCACAATAGTATGAGCACGGGTGCGAATATTATGAGTAGGAGTGTCTTTTTTCCCTTTGGAAATTGTCTTTTGCTACGTAATAGTTCACTTGACAACTGTCTTTACTACGCATCATCAACAGGTATCGGTGATGTCTGTCGTCCGGAATTCTCAGTCACAGCTTCTCAATTTTCACTAAGTATTTCAGTGTCCGAAAAATGTTCTTCTTCGGTCTCAAAATGTTCTTCACCATCACTATCACCATCTAGAAAACATTCCTCATCAGAACCGTCATTTTGCAGACTCATTGACCATCTTATCAGCACTGAAACTATGATGAGAAAACTTCCGACGTTTTGGAACACTCATGATAACAATAGTCGCGCGGGCTACATGCGTACCTCATGAAACTTTCAAGCAGAAACACAATGAGCTCCTTTCCATTTTACGATCGAGCACACACGTGCAGAATGATAGTTGATAGAAAGGTACACAAACTCCCCTTGTGTTAACATCTCGAGCTACTTTGCAGCAAGGAAAACAAAAACGCTGGGCTACAATAGTAGCCCGCGCGCGTATTTCAGGGTTAAAGATATATTCACGAGAAAATAATGTATTGGGCTACTTTATTTTGTTTTTAAGGATGTAACACTTACCACTATTACAGTCCACAATTAATTTGCGGAAGTTGCACGTGGTTGCATATTTCTCAGTAGTGAATTATTTTTCTGAACAACATCCATCCACGTCTGTTATTACCAGGGCCCGGATCTTGTTGACAAGTCAACTTTTTTCTGTTACGCATAGGACAAGACAAGTTCAAATAAAAACGATATCCATCAACTCTTGGTTCTAAAAATATTTTTTTAGGGTCAACTTTTGGTCACTTTTTGCAGTTTTGAAGTTTCAGGTCAATTTTTAATATTTTAAGGTAACTTTTAGGTCACTTATGGTCTTTTTCTTCTACATAAGGAAATCTTAAAATGAAAACTGTTTACGGATTTAAAAACACGAAGTTAAATTATCTTTTTTTCTGCTTCCTGATTGTTGGGGTGGAAAAGCTGCATTCCTAACAAGTCAATGAACACTAAGCTGTAGCTGGTTGACGAGGGATGGGGGATCGTAAGTGGCCAAAGCAGATGGTTGTAGGTTGTTTACCACAAAGAATATGACTACGTGAATAACTAAAAATAGATTAGAAAACGTACAAAGATTTTAAACGGGGTTTTTATCTATTATTCTCGTGTATACAATCTACACTTGCGAATAAGTTCGCTTCCTAGTTTCAACTCGAGAATCAATTGATGCTTTGAGTATGTAGAATGCCGAGACCTAAACCATCTACAGCTTCTCATTTAAGACAGATTGTTTCTGAATTTGGTGAGGATGTTTTTAGTACTGACAGGACAATATTGTTTTGCAAGGTATGTGAAGAAAAGTGACAGCAGAGAAAAGATACACTGTGCTAAAGCATATCAGAAGCGAAAAACATTTACGTGCAGTTGAAACCAAACATAAAACCAAGTGTTCGCAGTTGTTACTTGTGGAGAGTGCTTCGAATAGTAAAGGCAAATCCTCAGTTTTCAAAAGAGTTGTGTGAAGTTTTTGTGTCTTCAAATATTCCTCTTTGGAAATTCAACAATGTGAAATTGCGGGATTTCCTGGAACGTCATACAGGTCGTTGGAACGAATCTTAGGGGGAAAATGCATGCCAAAATGTAACGAGGACACAATAAGAAAAATAAGAGAGGAACTTTGGACTCAGAAAATTTTTGTTTCTATAGACAGACTAGTGATGTGGAGAAACGCTATAGCCCTATAGTCAATATTATTATTAGGGCAATGAAAGCCGCCGAACCTAGCAAAATATTTTTGCTAACTGGTGAAGTGTTGGAATCTGTCAACCATTTTACAATATGTAGACTTTTCGATAAATCGATATCCCTACTTTGGCCTGAAGGTGTCCAACATGACCATGTTCTTTTTGTAACAAATGGTGCTTCGTATATAATTAAGGCTGCTAATTCAATTAAATCGTAAAAATGTTTACAGCTATCTACTGCAATGCCGAATAAGGTATGAACTAAATTTTGAGACGATTACAAAGTTCCTGAATTAGTTTGTTGTATCACAGCTTATAAAATGTTTATATGTTGCTTAACTGGATATAGGCCTATATATCTGTAATTCAAATATGAAATGCTTAGCCATTTACTAAATTGGTCAAAGTTTAGTTTTAATATTATTGCTTTTTTAACCAGACACAAATGATCAATGGACTGCAACTAACCGAAACAAAACTTCTGAAAATGTGTGAGAAATGATTATTGAAATTCAATAGATATTCAAAAAAATGTCAATGTTTTAACGAAATAAACGTTTAAAAAAACTGCAAGTTTTAAGGTCAACTTTGTGAATTTTAGGGTCATTTTACAGGAATTTTAGTGTCATTTTATAGGTCACTTTTTAGAAAATTTTAGGTCAACAAAATCCGGGCCCTGGTTATTACCGTTAATCTGTGCTTGAAATGATTGATAGTGAATTCAACATTTACTCAATATTTGGGACAGAAGCAAACATTAATGGACCCTGCATCTTTCCGTGTAATGAAGAACGTGTAATGACATCAGGGACCAAGAAAAAACTCAATGATAGGTTTAGCACTTCAGAAAGATTATATAATAAACGGCGTTATGCAGTTAAATATACAAAAGATCAACGTGGGATCTTAATCACTTTAAACATTGTCGCGACATTAGATTTCCGGCCTTTTCTTCGGTACAGCTCTGTTAATACGTAAGGAAAGTACAAACTCTTATTTGTTACATATAAAACTCCCAAAGAGGTTTGAATCTTATGATGTCACTTACTCAAACTCTATTATATGGATACACTACGAAATCCAGATGGAGTTCACGAAGAGGATACCTTGCCTACTCGAAATGCAAAGTACAAAACTCCTCTCATCTCATATTGACTACGTAATCACAGGAATTTTCATTGGCATTTTTCTTTTCTGGACGTGCTACATTTTCCTACTTTCAAAGACACGAAACAACAAACTACCATTTTCAACTTCAATAATCACAAGCTTAGGATCTAACTTCGAATAAAAGCTACCTTAAACCGCCATAACATTGTTGAGGAGATATATCATTACCAATTTCAATACTGTTTAATGACAGTGAGTTTTCAACATAAACGCAAATGAGAAAGCAAATTATTTTGAATACATTCTGAACAGATTATATGCGTATAGGTTTTGATAGATATGCTTTGGCGCTATCTCAATATGGACGGGTGAATTTAATAAATTCCAATTTCTACAATAATATTCATAAGAGCGTTAAATCTAAATTTAAACGTAATTGTATACGTTTCTAAATTTAACTTCTCTAAGATAATATTTTATCCTCTAAAACGCACCTTTTTTCATCATATGACATCATTGGCACTTCCTCTTTTCGTAGTGAAAATACATTAAACATTTTATACATTTCGTAAATTTCTTTATCTTCAAATTGACAATCTTTCGAAGATTTAAAACATATTTTTGATTTAACGGTGTTTGAATTTTTCCTTTTGCTTTCGTTATTTAATCCTTTTTTCTCTATATCTTCTTTATCATCGTTACCTTCTTTTCTGTTAATAGCATATTTTTTACATTTAACACCTATATTTCCTATATTTACACATTTAAGCTCATCATGCAGTTTCGCAAAAATGTTTTGACTAATTTCAATCCATATTTGTTGTTTTTCTTATAATCAGATACATCTAAATATGAATATATATCTCTATCTTCATGTGCATCGTCTTTTGGTATATGCGTTATAACAGAATAAATATAACTTATCAATAATTTCACTTATTTCTGTATTTACAGTCCGGTCCAAAAAATATCCCCACTATGAATATTTACTTTAAACGTATATTTTATTTCAGATTTTTAAACAAATTTATTTCTTATCATGCGTTTTAGGTTAAATGGGCATTGTAAATAATTCGTAATATACTTAGGAATAATTCCATTGATATTGCCTCTAATTTTATGGATTTTGTTAGAGAATAGATGTCAGGAAACAGGTTGGCCTGTCTTGTTTAACATGTGTAGTCATGGGCAATGAGAATATTCCCGGTGGGAAAGAATTTAAAAAATGGGAATATTCCCGGGTTTTGCCGTGGGCCAAAAATTCCCGGGAAGGAATATATTTCCATATATTTACTTGATGTTCTAAATTATAAGAACTATAATGACTAAATACTTTATTTTTATATATTATGACTTACTTCTAGGTTTTAAAGAATTTGTAGGTCAAAAAATTAAAAATATTTTGACAGTACTTTATACAATCAATAATATGATTTTTTTTAGTTTCTTCCCATTTGTATTAAAAAAAGTAATTATTTAGTATTGGGGGCCAAAACTAGCAAAACGTAGGATGATTTACGGAAGAAATGAGTTGATATTAGTTTTCAAGTAGTCAAGAGAGTATCCAACACTTTTTTTTTTTTTTTTTTTTTTTTTTGGTAGTAGGGGATTTGTACAAACCGTAAAGGTAAGTCGAAGTGATTTATGTGAGAAAAGAAAGTGAATTGTTGGTAACGAAGATTGAAAACAATGCGCCTTGCGGGGCTCTAACACGCCTTCACTCGCTAACGCTCGCTCTGCAATGCTGTCGAAATTTAATGTTAGTTACGTAATTTAACGCATGAAACCATAAAACAACAACATTGGAATAAAATATTGCAAAAACGTAGGGGCAAAATCTGATCCGCCAAAGCTAAACAATCGCCAAAAGTAGCAATGTACTAATTTATAAATAGTGGAAATAAACTTTTTGTAAAGTAATGTAGAATTATGTAGAAGTAGAAATAAAGTACTATTAATAAACCCTGAACCCCGTTAGTAATAGACGTCAGTCTGTCTCCTCTCTCTGACTCGAATTCCTGAAGAGGTACTCGAACTTCTTTTACATGTGAATTAACGCATAGAATTTCGAGAAATGGGCGGGAAGAAAAGTCGTGTATGGCAATGTTACATGCAAAATTATAAAGACAGGAAAGTATCTTGCAACTATTGTGAACATATATATTTTTGCGCAAATGTTGACAAAACGGTGGGATATGTGTGTTCTGACAGCTACCCAAACTAATTTGTTTACAACATTTAAAAAATTAATATGTTTATAATATCAGTAGTAGAAGTTTAGAAAATCCACTAACGTGTAAATTTAAACTATTTAGCGGTTTAAAAGTATGTGGACTTACTATAACATTTTTGAAACATACTGTATTTACTGTTATAGAACGTATTGTAAAGAAATATCCATTTTGCGTACTCTCTAAATATAATAAACTATTAATAAAATAACATACCATCGTTCAGAATATACATTCTAAAGACTCCCCTGGGGACAAAGGTAATAATATACTATGATATAAAAACGAATTTAACTTTGAAATGATAATATAGTAATAGAATGCAATTTTCTTTGTGATTCTACATAAATTTCCGGACAATTTCCACTTTTGGGAATCTTCCCCGGAAAATTCCCAGGGAATATTCCCGAAAAATATCTTCCCGGGAATTTACCCATTACTGAACATGTGGTAATATGCAGTAAGTTAAAATTACAGAAACAGTTCATTTCAAAACTTTAAAATTAGAGCAACAATAGAATTTTAGATGACATTCGCGTCTTTTTAGTTTACAAAAATCACCATTTCCTGGTCTTTTCCGCTAATCACGACTTCCCGCTCGAACACTTTCCCGCCATTCTGACTCAGCTGTTGTTGCGGAAGCAGAGCATTGGAAGTATGGACTGAAGGTTTAGTGTGATGATTTTTGAGTGAACTGATGTTCGATTCTGAATTTCACAGTGCTGTAGAAGTGTATTTGTGTAATTTAATATTAATTTCACTCGAAATTATCAGTATTTATATCATGGAAAAGGCGAAATACCTGTCTCCTCGAAAGCAAGGAAAAATTTTAGCATGGAATTCGGAAGGGATATCTAACAGGGAAATTGCTAGAATGCTACTCATTGATCATAAACAGTTGGTAACGTTTTGAAACGTCAGGCAGAAACCGGAATGTCAAGTTTAAGGTATAGATGTGGGCGTAAAAAGAAGACAAACGACCGACTCTGTAGGACAATCAAAAGGATTGCTAAGTAAGATAGGAAATTAAGTTCCAGGCAGATTGCTGTTAAAATAAGTGAGAAAGTAGGGGAGTCAGTTTCACATCAAACAGTGCTCCGACGGCTTTCTGACATGAACATTAAGAAGCAAAGTCCTGTAAGGAAGCCACTTTTGTCAGGCAAACACGTTACGGACAGAAAGCGATTCGTAGAAATGTTTGGAAACTGCACAACTGAAGATAGGAAGAAAGTTATCTTCTCAGATGAGAAGAAATTTAGAGTTTTTGGGAATGATAGCGGTGTAAAATTGTGGATGGAGCCTGGAGAGAAGTTGCAGAAAGAATGCACTAAAGAAAAGAAACAAAAAAGTTTAGTGGTAGTGTTATGTTTTGGGGGGCGATGTCTTCAAAGAGAGTGGGAAGATTGAAAGTGTGCGTTGGTTCAATTGATGGTTTGGAATACTGTGGGATACTAAAAAAGGAACTCTTATACACAGCCAGGGACGATTTCAGTGGAGTTAACTTGGGACCATTTATTTTCCAACACGATAATGCTGCGTGTCATCGCTGAGAGATTGTTAACAAATGTATTCAGATCTTGGTATCCAGAGATTGTGGTGGCCTGCAAATTCACCGGACCTAAATGCTATTGAAAATTTGTGGGTCATTATGTCATCTAAACTAACAAATATTGTATTACAAATAAAAGGGAACTAACTGAAAAAAAATTGTTCATGTTTGGTATCATGAAATCGAGCCAGGCACTTGTGACAATCTAGTTGCGTCAATGCCGAAACGAGTACAGGCACTGAAACAAGTTAAACGTCATCACACAAAATATTGAAATCGATGTCAGATGTGTAAAAGAAATTGCGAAACGCATGCACAATCATGTTCAAATAGAGTCTTATTATAGTAGCAAAACTTGTTTCAGCAAAACTTCAAGTGAGGATATGTTTTGGACTGGACTGTATTTAAAACATTTAAAAGAATTCATACAAACAAATTTTAAGAATTGTTTAACACAAACATTTTAAAATATATATGTTTCCTAAAGTAATTTTATTTTTGCACATATAAATATTCGCAATCTTTTTTCATTAGATTGTTGTTATTTGCAAGTATTATATCAATGTTCTTATATCTTCCAGAGTTTTATTTCAAATACAACGTTATTTCCAAGTTTATAAAATAACTTTTTCGAAATCATTCTTTGCTCGTGGTAGAATTTGTGTGTTTAAATCTGTATATTTCTCTAATCATGCTGAATGTTTAAATGTTAATAATTCGTGTATACTATAAGATCTTGATATAAATTCAACTTTAGATGTAAATGTAATACATAATTCTATTCACATTAAGGTATGGTCAACAGTTATGAAATTTTCTTATCGTTTATCTAATTTGCTAGAGCTCGTAGAAAATCTGAGTGTTTATTATCAAGCTCTTTTGAATATTCGAAATCTAATTCATTGACAGTAATTGGTGAAGTTTCTTTCAAAATTTAGCGTTCCACACACAAATATAAACAGAATTTGACCATTGAAATCCTAAACAATGAACATTTGTAAAGTATGTTTATTGCAATATCACATAATTCGTATGATATCACTAAAAACAGCTTCAAGGGATACTTATACGAGAGCACTACTGACTACCTTCTAAGGAATGCAAATGGTGGTCCATTGTAGCCTTAATGAGTAATGTTATTTTTGCAGTGATATTCTTTACAAGTTATATAGCTCGTTGGTCAGACATTTCGTTAAACTGTTCTTTCTGAATAGTGTGTAATATTTCCGTGCTTCATCACGGAAATGCCAGTGGCAACAGATGTATGGCTCACTGCGGCCAAACATAAACAAGTCATTTCCTGACTTTGTGAAATTGGAATATCAAATGGTCGGTTGTCTAATTATGTGTGTTATATCGACAAAATTACGTTCAATATACTTCGGCTAAGCACTCACACGAGCACAGTACTCGTACATTACGATAACTGGCTTTCCAGTAATCTAAGATCATGATCTTGATTTTTCGTGCGGAATACTTAAGTTCTTTCTTACCGAGAAAGAACCAATAATACTTCTATACTCCTACAATTCACTTGTTATACCCTGCAAAACAGCTCAAAAGTAGTTGTATGATATTCAGCGCCATTCCACGATGAGAATTTTTAGCACTTAGTTTCTTATATATTTGATGTATCCTTTTTTGCACTCCTTTAATCAAGGTCTTGTTAATGTGCACCTACAATGAACTTCAATGCGCTATTAACTAAAAATGTTTGTCTTTCTTGTACACTTTGCCTTGTGCATTTTACTGTGAGATGAAACCTCAAATATTAAACACATACTGTTTTCATCATACAACCAAGTAGCTCCAGGTATCCAATTCATGTCGCCATCAAACGCTTTCCTCCTTGGAGCTGCTCTCTCAGATGAATCAAGAAGAACTCTATTAACTGAGAAGATTAACCAGTTAGACATGTATTTCTCACGTCTATCATCAATATCTGTTCATTCTGCCTTTTACTTACTAAGAACATCACTTTGCATCCCAAGATTATTATACTTCCTGCGATGTTCACCTTCATCGAAAGAAGAGGATTTATTAGAAAGATACGACAACAGTATAAAATCTGGTTTGGAGTCTATCCTAAATTGTGTCCTTGAAGATAGCACATGGCTTCAGGCATCTCTCCCAGTTAATCTTGGTGGATTAGGCATTCGAAGAGCCTTAGATTTGGCTATTCCCGCCTTCTTAGCATCATTCTACGGCTGTCAATGTCTAATAAAATCACTTCTCCAACAGAACAACAATCTCCACTGGGATTATGAAGTTCAAGATTGCTCGTCTACATGGTCATTGTTGGTGGGCTCCTATTTACCCGACTTCAGTTTCAGGGCTAAACAATCCACATGGGAAGAACCTACCATACAATCAAAATTTTTCATTTTTACTACAGTCTTCCGACAACCCAGAAGACAAGGCGAGACTGATCGCTGCATCGCCCATTGAGGCAGGTGCTTGGCTCAAAGCTTTGCCCTCACGTCCTCTAGGCCTTCGCCTGAATGATGAATCTTTTAGAATAGCAATTGCGTTAAGACTGGGAGCAATTATTTGCGAACCCCATAAATGCCAAGCGTACAAAAATCCTGTTGACAAAAAAGGACTACATGGTCTCTCCTGCATAAAAAGGTCTCTCCTGCATAAAAAGCACAGGTAGACACCCTCGACACTCGAGCTGCAACGACATCATTGTGAGAGCACTCATCTCCGCACGTGTACCGGCAATAAGGGAGCCAAATGGCTGTAGTAGAACAGATGGAAAAAGACCAGATCGGATGTCCTTAATTCCTTGGAAAAAAGGTAAAGCCTTAATTTGGGACTTTACATGCACAGACACTTTTGCACTTTCCAACCTTCCTTTCTCTTCAATCCAGGCGGGCAATGCAGCAGGTCGGAAAGAGATAGAGAAAAGAAGAAAATACAACAACTTATGGAAAAATATCAATTCGTACCAGTTGCAGTTAAATCCGGTGGCTCGTAGGGAAGGGAAGGCCTAAACTTCATAAAGGAAGTAGGAAAACGCATCACACAGTTATCCGGTGACGAAAGAGCAACCAGCTTCTTAATGCAAAGAATAAGCATGGCGGTGCAGAGAGGTAATGTCGCTTCAATACTAGGAACCATACCTCCTGGTAAAGCACTGGAGGAGATTTCCTTACTTTAAAAACAAGAGTAATGTGTCCATATTGTTGTATACTAATTATTCTTCATTGTTATTCATTATTGTTTCAACTGCAACAATGTAATTTTAAATTACAACTAATGTATTTGGATGAAAGAAATGAAGAAATAAAGAACTAAATTTTATTAAAAATATTAAATCACTCTTTTTCGTTATTTGGATCTCAAGAAACAACAACGTGATTTTGTATTTTTTTCGTAGTATACATATTTCAAATACTTTGAAATAACTCAATCCTGTTTATTTTGCTTTCTACAGACATTGATTATTCTGAAGAATACGATATACTGGACAGTAAGTATCATGCGATTAGATTACAGTGTAGTTAATTGCAATATAAGTAGTGAAGTAATTTAATTGATTTGTCTTTCTATAATGATTTGAGTAAAAGAAAATAATGGTAGAATTTCAATTATTAAATTAATTTAAAAATTAAAGAATTAATACACGCAAATTTACAGATTTGATGTACTTTGAAGTACATTCAGGTACACGTGAGATACACTTAAACACCAACACACCAATTTGTCACAAATTTAATGATTTACTCAAGAAAATTAAACTATTCGAAAGTTTAAAAACCTTCCAAAGTATATAGAAAATTATGATAATGGTGATTATGAAAATTATGATTATGATACTACTACTTATGCTATTGTAACATTCAATTATAAATATGTTACTGGATATATATTTCTCTTTTATATATGTAAATTGATTTACTGACCAGAATATGTACTTGTGTATTAAAATTGTATTAATTCGTAACAGTTTCCATAACATAATGTCTGAGGAATATAACGTTACGTTGCGGAAACTGTTACGAATTAATTGAATTTTATAAACAAGTACATACTCTGGTCGGAAAAATATGAACTATTTAAGTAACAATTCTAGAGTCAACATGGGAGGAGTTATAAATTGATTTCTTCTTTCCTTTAAGGCGAACTATTGAGAATATTAACTTTATTGTTTAATTGTATTCTTGCCCTCGTTTTTCTGCAAAGAGGCTGCACGAGAATTGTACCTACACATTTAACATGGGATCCAAATCATATGGTTAACTACTACAAATATAAGCTGGGTATCCCGCATCAAAGGCTTCTACACTAACGAGCAATCACCTACCGTACCAGATTATATATGGTGGTTGCTGGTATATTTTTTCAATACTACTACTTACGCTATTACTATTAGTACGCTATTGTAACATTCAAAGAATAGACCTTTCCATGTTTCAACTACTCGTGATTGACTTTTTAAAAAATTGATTCGTTTAATTTTGACATCAACTTGAAGAACTAGATTTGTGTGAGAAACCTGAATTTCTCGTTAACACTTAGGAGTAATAATTTTATAATGAATATGAATGTACTTTAACGCGACAATGATCCCTAGAGCTAATTTAGTTTGCTTTTAATGATGAAGTACATTAAAGTAGAACAATACAAAACTTGTTTACCTTATTCCTATGTGATTGCATATTCCTCAGTAACAAATTTCGTAGTTATTCATTCACGTGTATGAATGGATGCTGATGCTGAGCGTGTTATTATTGAGATAGTTCCAACTTATGAGATATTGTGAGATTAAGGTATCTTTTCCATTGACATGAAAGCAGTGCATATGATTCCACATTGTTACTTGAACGATTCCCTATACACCTTGACGGAATTTTAAACCAAGCTCCTGCCAATTGACGTGAAGAAATCCTAATAAATTACACCGAGGTAATTCAAGTTTGGAGTGCTATTGTTGCATGGTACGGGCGTATTAGTTCGAACCAGAAACCAAATAGCAATCTACTGTTTAGGTGTTTCTAAGTTAGCCAAATCAACAAAATTGTTCGTTAGAAGGGTTCTGCCGGTCGAGTAAATGGTTACCGGTCGACAAATGGTTACCGGTCGAGTAAATAATGATATGCTTACTAAGAGACAAAAAATTGTTCGTCAGACACCATCAACGAAATACGTATTAAAATCCCAAACATTCCTATCGCTATTCATCACCACAACGCCAGTCAGGGAAAACTCTTTACTTTTGATAGCAAAAATTTCAGCTAAACGAAGATTTATCCGGAGGCTACTAATTTAACATTTAATTACTTTTTTCTAACATGTTAAAGATAGGATTCACTCTAAGCAATTCGTATCAAATTAAGAAAATGTTAACGTATTCGGAACAGCGCTGTCGGATATACCTCTTCAACTTGCTGAAAAATAAAAGATACAAGCTAATAGAAACAATCACTTATGATCATAGAACGGCCAATTCTTCCGAATTTTATAATACCGGAACATTTGTCCTATTGCAAGTATCAATTCGCGGAAGCTTTTCTAGCAGGATTCCTATTACAACATTCAAGTGGCTTCTTGCTCATTTGAATATCTTTCTTACGTGCTGGCGAATTCACCTTTCAAGATCATCAGTGTTATATAATCTACGCACATCTTGTTAGAGAAAATCTTGGCATGGTAATTGATTTTAAATAATACTTGAATATATAAATTTTACTTTGAAACTGACTTGTAAATCTACACAACGAACTCCCAAATTTAAGAATAGGAGGCCTACAACTTGCAACATATGTCTTTATTTGTCTTAAGAATAGAAATAACCACAACATGTGATGGGTATAAGAAAACAATGGGATAGTGGACCTCATTGTACTTTTAAAACTAAAATGTTATTTCTTTTTTTCAGCATTATTGTTTGCTGCACTACATTCTCCGTTCTGACAGAGCGTGTTGTAATGTTACCGCGAATTATGGTGCTAAATAGTCCAGTTTGAAATGTACCTAGGTATTTGAAGAAATAGTTAATTTATGGATTTGATGATTATCTGTTGTTAGTAGCTCTACATTGAGTATATATATTTTTTCTGTAAAGTTCTGTAACAATGTGAATGTTCGTTCTGGATGCAACTGCCAGAGCTAACTACTATTTTTAAGTCGCTTTCTTTGAGAACCATAGATGTCTTCCAATTTAGAGCATGAATATTATGTTCATCCCATTATCCATGCTAATTTGTGCAGGCCCTTTTGAGCATTTGTTGGTTGTCTTACAATGAAGAAGATATGCAAGAGAATCGAGTGAATGAATTATCAGTTTTACTTATTGTAAGTAAAACAAGTGGTAATAAAACTCTCTATCGATAACGTCTCAATGATATCTCCCACATCTTCAATTGACATTATGCTTTTTTTACCCAAACCTATTTACGAGTAACTGTTACTAGAGAAAAAGATAAAATAATGTACTATGATTATTAGAAGCCGTCCTTTCCAACATCTACTCTTTAACTTAATAACCGTGTAACGGAGGAAGATATCCAAAGGTGACTTTTATACCATTTAATAGATCATATTGAGGTGAAAGAAGAGATATCCGCTGTGTTACAGTTCATGTAACGTTTTCAATGAAATATAGGAGAAGCATATAACGTTTAAATCTAAACATCTATGATGTACAAGAAACATGCAATTTCTTAAGTAAAATGATATCCATGCATACCCTCATTAACTCTTTGGGGCACGGTGGGAAGGAAGGCTTACCACTTTAATATTCTGCAAAGTGCACGGTGGGAAGCAGCACTTAACAGTTTATCTTTTAACCCGAATTTTCTGTTTATAGAAAACTTCATAGCACTTCCTACTTTTTTGTTCAAATATTAATCTGTAGATTGAAAGCAAGTGATTGATTACATGCTCTAAACATAGGAGAACTACAACAAACATTCATTATCAAAGTTATTGTGATATCGTTGTTATGAAGTATTGGTATTGCTAGCAGGTTTTTGTTGTGAACAATCCCTGAAATTTATGATTGAACAAAATCAAACGATTTAAGGTTCTCGCCTAATACTGTGTGCAGTGTAAAAATAATAACATTTTCTGCTCATTAGATCCCACCAAAGAAACAATTGCTTTCTGGGTTATCGATGTACATATGGCATGTGTTATTTGTGTGAAACATTTCGTGAGCCATTTTCATTGTCTTATGAGCGTTCTTTGTAGTATGAATGTTTCAGAGTAATTTCTGTAGACAATTTTCCATATCAGAATTTTTTGTCAACGAAAATGACTCAATTTCTGAAGACGAAGAAATTTTTTAGATTTGAAAGCAAATACCTATTGACTCCGATTGTAGTTTATCTGATGACTGACGATGATCTAACGTTCGAGACTCCAGGAAAGAAGATATTTCCTAAGCCTCTTGATGGACCTGAAACAAAATTGTTCAGTGTACATATTAGTGGTATATCTAGTGATAGTGAGAACATTAAATTCGATAGAATCGTGATAAAATTCAATGGCCGAAATTCAATGAAACAATTTATGCTTGATAAACCAATCACGCGAGGATGTAAAGTGTGGATATTGTGTGGTGAGACAGGGTAAAATCTGAAATTTGAATTGTATACTGGAAATACCGTGGACAAGGTGGAGAAAGGTTTGTACTAAAGTTATAATTTCTATGTGTAGTAACTTCTTCAACAAGAACCACTTATTGTTAATTCACAATTACTTTATGTCCCCAGAACGGCCCCTCTTCTTGCGCAACATTGGAATGTTCGCATGTGAAACTGTGAATCCCGCTAGAAAAAATCTGCTACAGGTAAAGGACGAGAGAATATGCAGAGAAGAGAATACGATTGGAAGCATTGTGATGAAGGATTATGTGTATTTAGATGGAAAGGCAGCAAAGATTTAAATCTGCTGTCAAGCTATCATCATCTATCTGATAATGTTTCAGTAAAAAGAAAAGAGAACAATGGCATATTAAAGAAATTCCTTGAACTATAGAATACAATTCTAACATGAATTATATGGACAATTTTGGTCGTAAGCCCCATAAATGGGATTTACATATTTTCTTTCGTTTGGTACATGCTTCAATAACCAATGTCTTTCTGCATAAAGAATTGGTGAGCTCTCAAAAGCAGCTAACAAACAAAGCATTGGACTTGAAGTTTACAAAAATATCTTAGCAAAGTGGCAATTAGGAATATTCTCAGCCAGAGCAACACAATCTGTTCCTGCTGCGCATGTAAAAGATCACAAACCTCATGTCGCTGAAAACATTAGGTACCTGGAGGTAAAACACATGCTTCAGCATTCTATAATGAAGCGGTGTTCTGTCTGCAGCACAAAGAAGAAAGAAGTGAGGACAACATGGACATGTTCTACCTCCAAAGTACCACTAGTTTTGAGAAAAGATAAATTTTGTTACCAATCTTTTCACACTTGTTAAAATTTCCATTTCTACATTGCATAGTTAAAAACGAACAGGCAAGGAAAATGTTCTGAATGTTTGTTCTTTCTTTATGTCTCTTTAGTAGCCTCTGGATTAGTATAGTAATAGGATGGGTCGTTTTGCCACTTTTTCTTCGGAACGAAATGTAATACCTGGCAAAAGTGGCCAATCCACGTGGACATTTCAGGTATAATTTTTTTTTTTTCAAATCAGATAATATCTTCTGTGAGAACTATTGCATCAAAGTTTCAAAATTTCACTGAAAATTGCAAAAAAATACCAAAATTGTTCATTTTTTTAGTTATGTTAAAGTAAACATATTTTTGGGTTTATACATGCCAGATGCTATGAAAACTGACATTCCAGTCTCAAAATGCCAGTTATGTGCGCTTAGGGGGGTGTAGGGGTGCCTTCTCTGGGGCCGGAAAAGAGGGTAAATTCAGTACAATTAAGCGTTTCTACAGCTTTTTTCGTCCTTGCTTTTTCCTTCGGGACCTGCTGGACCAATATGAAGATGAACGTGACAATTGTTTTGGATAGCGTCGTCACTGGAGATGATACGTGGTGTTATCACTACGAGCCGGAATCCAAAAGACAGTCCATGGATTACCCATTTCTACAAGTGCTTCATGCAGGCTCTGGTTCATCGTTGGAAAAAGTGCATAACAAATGATGAGAACTATGTCGAAAAATGAGTCTGTAGCTGAAATATTGCTCTGTTTAGCTGTGCTGTTGTTAGTTATGTATCTCCATTAGTTTCCATAAAAAAGAAGGCATTACTTTGGGAACGACTTTCGTGGATTTGACTGAAACTGTTATGATTGCTCAGAGATACAATGTAAAAATGAAATGAAATCTTTAAGTTTTACGTCCCACGGTTATGCCGGTTAGGCTAAAGGAGACGGTGATGATGAGTAATGAATGAAATGGTGGAATGAATAAAGTGGGAGGAAACGGGAGTACCCCGAGAAAACCCACGCACACGGTGTTTGAGATACAATGTAAGCAAGAGGGCTGCGGCACATATAACAACTGTGCTTCAGGCAGCTTCAAAGGCTGGAATCACAACTTCTCAAAAATCTAGCGACATAACATCTGCTTTAACTGTAGACAGGAATATAAAGGTGTGCGAAACTTAAACTTGCTCGAAATTTAAAAGAAAGTTCTAGAAATGATGATCCCATTAAAATCCTATACTTTGATGATAGAAGGATGACACTAAAATACACACAGACATCGTTAGAGAAGAGCACTTATCACTTGTGGCTGAACGTAACTCTCAATACGTTGGTCACGTGACACCATCCTCTGGCTCTGCACATGACGAGACCAGAACTATTTTCGAATACATCATGAACCAACTCAGAGTTGGCTTTGATAAAGTTGAGGTTCTTGGGTGTGATGGAACATACACTAACACTGCTTGGAATGGAGTTGTTCTTCGAAAATTAGAGGAACTAACAGGAAAACATATGCAATGGGTTATTTATTTGTCTCTTGCATTTTAATGAACTGCTGTTCCGAGCTCTCTTCATGCATATTCACGGCGCTTATTCAAGCCCCTATTCTTACACACGTCCCATAGTTTTAAAACTATCTAACTGTGAAAAGCTTTCAGTGTTGCTATTCAAACTAATAAAATATGACTTACCTCATCATAGTCCAGAAGAGCACAGAAAACTCAGTAAGGACCTGAGATGCTTGTTCCAGATATCTCAAGCCATTGACTCCAGAGCATGCCCGGAAGAGCTTGTTTCTATGTTCCCTGGCAAACTAAACAAAGCTAGCTACAGTGCCCGAGAATTATCTTGGCAGTGACGTAGACACCGCTATTGCTCAAATGCAGTCCCACTGGTTAAAACAGACGCTTCGTTCAATTCAACGTCCAATCCCAGGAATGAGAAAATGCGGGAACACAAATACCAACTTAACAGCAAGCAGTGTTCTCTACAACAGGAAAGCGAAAGCAAATGAACAGAAATGGGAGATTAATTTCTGACAAATATACTTGTTATCTTTGTATAACGATAACTGGAGTTCGAGAAGACGTAAATGCTATATTTTTTGCTTTTCAATTTATATAACTTTCATGAAGAATATGATTATTTTATATTTGACTTTTATATTATAAGTATGTGGAAAATAATTTTAAATGATAGCCACTTAGTTTTTATTCTGTTCTAACAACATTCAGATTTCAACATGCTACAAACTTCCGTTCTGTTGAAGATAGACACAAACATGCAGTGAACGAAATGGAAAGGGAAGTTTAAAGTTTATTTTAAAGAAAGCCCCATGTTTTTACCTATCACAGTTCTTGAATTAGAGGATGATATGTGAACGTGTTTCTTGCGCGCGGAAACAGAGCGTGGGGGTTGTGAATGTAGCTTCGAAAATTCTAATATTTACCGATAGGGCACAGGAACAGCGCTTCCAGGAAAAACACACACACACCAAACAAAAAAAAAAAAAGAAACGAAATGAACTGGAAAGCGCGTGTTTTCTTTGTGTAGGGCTATACAGTGTGTAGTGACTGGTAAGAGTTGTGAATCCTTTTGTTTTGTTCTCGTGTTTGAAATTTTGTGTATAAAAATGGGTGATAGTGCCGTAAAGAAAGGCAAGCCGTTGCATAGTGATGCAAGAGACATTGTTTTTAATGTTTACAACTTTTTTGCATCAAACAATAATAAATCTGATAGTGTGCGTGAAACCTCCCGAGCAACATGTGTCAGTGAGAGATCCGTGTGGCGAATTGTGAAAGAGAAGGAGAAAAGTCTAAATACAGGACAACCCGTCGTGACACCCGGTAAAGCAAGACCAAATACCCAGAAAAGGCAAACAAATTTAGATTCTTTCGACGAAGCAGTAGTTCGTAGAACAATTCACAATATGTATGCTGAAGGCATTGCCGTGACCGTAAATAAATTATTGTGTGAACTTAAGGAAAGCATTAACTTCAAGGGTTCTGAGTGGGCATTACGACAAATACTGCGGAAGTTGGGTTTTAGGTTTAAAAAACATTCTATTGGGAATAGAAATCTGCTTCTTGAAAGAAGCGATATTGTCGTTTGGCGACATAAATATATACGCGAAGTGAGGAGGTTGCGCGTAAACGAACCTCAAAGACAATTTGTGTACTTGGATGAAAGTTTCGTTCATACGCATCATACTGTACCGAAAGTCTGGTTAGATTCGGAGGGCTGTGGAGGGTTACGAGTTCCGACTGGAAAAGGTCCTCGGTTCATTCTCGTCCATGCCGGTAGTGAAAACGGGTTTGTAGAAGGTGCAAAGCTGGTCTTTTTCTCTAAATCAAGTGCTGGAGATTATCATGGTGACATGAATGGCGATAAATTTTTTTCGTGGTTTCAAGAGCAACTCATTCCAAATTTACCAGAAAACTCAGTGATCATTCTTGACAATGCTCCATTTCACAACAAACAAATTGAAAAAGTTCCAACTTCCAATAGTAGAAAATCAGAAATGTTGTCCTGGTTATCGGCTCATAATGTACCCCATAGTCCGGATTTCTTGAAAGCTGAACTTTATGAATTGATAAAGAAAAACAAACCTCAACATGTAAAATATGTTATTGATGAAATTGCAACAAGCAAAGGACATAAAGTAATAAGACTACCGCCATACCATGCTGACCTTAACCCTATTGAATTAATATGGGCAAACGTGAAGAAATACATCGCTGTCAATAACAAAACTTTTACCAAACAAAGTGTAGAGAAGCTTATTGAAGAAGCTTTCAAACAAGTAACGAAAGAAGACTGGAGGAAGGCTGTTGAAAACTCGCGAAAATGGGAACAGTTTTACTGGGAAAAGGACTGTCTTATGGATGAACGGATTGACAATTTAATTGTGAGTGTTGGAAGCCATTCAGAATCCGATAGTTCTGTAACAGACAGTGATCGGGAAGACGGGCCTGGAATTTATAGCGACGATTCAGACGACCTCGGTTGCTCACCAATGATAGACTAAAGGTAAGAGTAAATTATTTCTACTTGTATTGTTGTGATTTATTGTGTACATTTTAAAATATTCTGATAATTGTTAGTGTAATATTATTTTTTCTTTCTTTGTCATAACAATGCACATATATACTAGAATTATACAAATCAATTGTTATCTAAATTCTCCCATAGTTTGCTAACAGCATATTATTACACTACAGTTTCGACGTGACGTACAAAGCGTTCAGTGAGCTTTCGAAGTACTATTTGTGAGTAGCGTAAGTTGGTAGCCTTGCAACTGAGAGCGCTGACGTCACTGCCAAGATAATTCTCGGGCACTGTAGTTGACTAGTGCAAAAAGAATTTTAACATTGTATATGAAAACAAAAAACCAACCAAGAAATTAATAGAATAAAGTTCTTCTCGGGCAATCAGCCAGGTGAAAACTGGTGAATAGGCCAACGTTTCGAGAGCTTTCAGTACCACAGCAAAGAAAACGACACACAAACATTCAGATAACCCTCAGCCAATCAATAGCACGGACTACGGAACATAGCCAGCCAATCACAGCTCCAGTTTTTCAGATTGAACCAGCCAATCAGGAAGCAGCATTTTCAGCCAATCAGGAACCAGCATTTTCTCCAGCCCAGAGTATATATTACTTATATCCGCTGATCTCTACATAATTGCCCTGATGACGAGAACGATGACAGCTCTCGAAACGTTGGCCTATTCACCAGTTTTCACCTGGCTGATTGCCCGAGAAGAACTTTATCATATACGCCGCCAGGAAAGCTTCAAATCTTACTTCAAATTAATAGAAATTGCGACATTCCCACTTAAGAGTCTGTGTGGTTATGAAATGCTGTATTAGAACATAGTCTTTCATTGCTGATGGTCCTCTCACGTCTTTGAGACCATTCAAGGTCTAGACACTTACCAAGGGAATACCAGGCTGTAATCCGTTCATCCATTCAGACGAATGCATTCTTTGCACTACCAGAAAATTTCTTCTCGCCATGATGACTGATGGTCTACTTGCTGTCCGACAAGATGCATTACACAAGATTCTTAGTGCTCGAGAACACGAAGCAGGGAACCTCCATAACTCCATTAGATATAACATTCCAAGACTGAATTTTGAAGCGAACGATTACACTGCAATGATCTTTTGGGAAAGCACTGATGTTTCAATAACTGTACTACCAATAAGTTCTATGGACGGTACCAAACAAATAGCTCATGGTCAAACTTTCACTTCTAGACAACACTGTGCCAGAATGGTCCTTCACCGTCCATCCGTGCCACACAGTGGCAGTAGGACGGGTAGTAAAATTATTCACTGAAGAAGTCTCCCGAGTATGTGCCAGTGATGCTAGAGGCGGAATAATCAGATCAACTTTACTTTCTAGGCAAGCTGCGTCTAAATTTCAATCAAAGTCCCAATTTGTGACATTTTTTCCTGACAGTGACTAATCGGATCAGTTCATCCGGCCCAACATATGGTTGGTTGATTGGATAAGTCTAGCAGAGGAGCCCTAGGTGCAGCCACCTCTACATGGTGGGCTCTGGGTCACTTGGCCATGCTATATTACCAGGTGAGCGAGGAGCTGCACAACCGCCTAACTGTACTGTATTTGCCCCCTTTTCTGGCCCCAAAGGAGGCACCCCTATTCCCCCCAAGGGCATATATCTGGCATTTTTATACTTGAATGTCAGTTTTCATAGCAACTGACATGTATTTAACCAAAAATATGTTTACTTTAACATAACTAAAATTAATGAACAACTTTGGTATTTTTTGTAATTTTCAAGTAAATTTTGAAACTTTGAGGCAATAGTTCTCACACAAGATATTATCTGATTTGAAAAAAAATCTACACCTGAAATGTCCATGTGGATTGGCCACTTTAGCCGGGTATTACATTTCATTCCGAGAAAAAAGTGGTAAAACGCTGCACCCTAGTATAGTAATCAATTGAGAAAGGTGGTGAGCATTACTCCCCACCATTAATGTATTTCAATTTTCATGGTGGGAAGTTGTACTTACCACCTTTGATATTCATTTTTTGGTACAACTATTAAATGTAAAATAAAATAAAAATAATTTGGTGTGTTCTGAGATTGTCTAGAAGTATAATTTTAATGAAATTTTTAAAAAAATCCATTAAAAAGTTTCGTACAGCAAAGGGTTCCTTGACATTTCCCACAAAGGGGAGGGGAAAAACACGATGCTCACAATTGTAATGGTTTGTACTTAACCCCTAATAATCCTGATACTCACAAAGTGACGGTTGTGACTTATAATGCCTTTTACTAGTACTAAACAGTATACTTTTTTTCTTTTCTCAAAACCAGATTAACACTTAGAACACAATAAGAAAGTACCAAGCAATGACAATGCTTAATGCTCACATTACTCGTTTGCGTAAAACTTGGTGAATCATTTTCCGTCCTTGTAAAGGCGCAGATACAAATTACATTTTCGTACACTTTGTTCGGGATCGTGACATGTAACCCTGAAGTCTGTAGCATCTTGGAGACTAAATTTTGTCCACTATAGGTCAGTGATTATACCCGTCAAATCTTTTGTTTCATGATAGGATTGTTTTAGGTCTTCTATTCTTAACTATTTTTTGATGGGGTTTAGGCATTTTCTGGTCCTTCAAACTGATCAGGTGAGCGCTTCGAGTTGGTCCATCGAAGAGGCACTGTAAAATAGAGAGACGAAAATCCAGGAGATCAACCTGATTTTGTTTCTTGACATTTAGTATCTCACAGTCTTGACGGTACTCGAGCTATGAGTAAACAATTGTCAAGTCAAAAAATTAAAAATCACTTTAAGATTCCACTTCTTGGTTCTAATACATGTCCGAAAATATTCCAGCATTTGATCATTTAAGTCCTAACAGCAGGACAACGATCATTATTATATTCCTCGTTCTGATTGTTTCATATTCGGACATCTTCAATGGCTTTGGAGCCAGTGCTAGGCGATACAATCGCAATGGATTTGCTGTACTTCCAATGTAGTAGAGGTATTTTGTTATTGTCTCATGTGAACTCTTCGAATTCTCCCTTATGTCTTACTCTTTAGAAGTTTCACTTCCTACAATATGAATTATTCTTGGTAATTCTTTTAAGTTGAAGTGCTCGAGTTTGATTTTTTGCCTTTCGCTTAACTATTCTAGCAGAAATTAATGACAAACATATTTCGAAATACGTTTGCAGGCACGTTTTACAGGAAACATCTAGACCAGTCTTAAGATTACTGCCGGACCATAGCATACACTGGTATCTGGATAAGGAGTACTAGAGTCCTGACGGATTTCGAAGTCTACGACTATTTGCGTATCGTTTAGCACTAGCACTCACTTTTGTGTGGGTTACTAATGATTGTCCAAATAGAGCATTAAATTTGTAAGCAAATTTCATGACATTCACTGAGCAACATCTTTCAACATTTAATGTAGCAACGCATACAATAAGAACACGAAATAAAACGGCAATAGTAATATTTACAGAAGTTTTCAAAATTACTCGTTCAATAGCCCCTAGCTAGCAATATCCTTCAACAAAAAGAATTCAGTATGGCAGAAACATGCAAACAAATTAAATTGATGCACACCAATTCTCGTTATCACACTTGTTCGAGCCCGGTCCGAAGTTTTTCTAAGCAACATACGTGTAATTCAATTATTTTGAATATACCCTCACAAAAGTGAGTGTCACGTCTGGAAGGGATAGAGTGTTCGAATTAGCCATACAGGAGACATAAGTATTACTATGATAGGAGGCAGCAAACTACACCTCGAACACTGATTGTATTACCACCCCTACTACCTAATTATTACTTTTGTTCTGTAGTAACTTATGATCTGTTCTTTTATTTCCTTATATATATATATATATATATATATATATATATATATATATATATATGTGTGTGTGTGTGTGTGTGTGTGTGCGTGTGTGTGTGTGTGTGTGTGTTTGTGTGTGTGTGTGTGTTAATTTGCATTCTTGTATGTGAATAATTTGGTTAGAAGGAATATAATCTCTCGCGTTTAAGAAAAGAAAGCTAATTACACACTTGGATACTATCGAAATTCACCCTTTTACGTTGACCGGAAAAAAATATACATTACTTTTCGGATTGTAGATTATAAAGTCAAATAGCAGGTGTTGTTGTTATGGAAATTGTATGTAAATCGTGTAAATTGTATATACAATTTAAGTTATCGTCTTAATTGCCCTTAATATATATTATTTCTTTCAGAGATCGGTAAGGATATTTTTCCCCCTGAGCACACTATTTACAACGGAGCCCCAGTAGCGCCAGGAGAATTTGAATTTATGGTAATTAATGCTAAAGATATTCTAAACGTTGTAATTATAGAATATTATTTACTTCGTAAAATGTTCTGTATTAACTTCAGTTCATTTCCATATTGTTTAATGTACTTCAACAGTGTCAAATAACTATTTTATTTACACTTGATATAGCTTCCCTACATATACGAAAAGTAGAAATCTAATTTTCACATATGATTGAAAATATGCATTTACATGTTTAAATACATTGTCAACTTCCTCGAATTAGGTTAGTTACGCCCAATAGCTCAATATTTTTATATCGAATATTTGTAGTTTGAAATAAATATCTATCATAATAGCATTTGCAGTCTAAGTTATTGTTAGCGATGAAATTTAAAAAATCCATTCAGACGTAACTTAGCGTAATATAGCTGTATTAATCTGAAAAGAAAAATATGATTGAATTTTAGAAAATGCCTTTATGTATTAAATTAAATATAATTTTGTACATGGAATTATTTGAAAGTATGATGAAAAGATCACAATAAAATATCACACGTTGCATATAGAAAATTGTGAAAAATGTCTTAGCTTAGAAGTGATAAACTAGTTTTCTTCCGTATCATGAGAAAGTAACTCACTGAGTGATACATATGTTTTAATTGAAGCCTCCACGTTTATGTTTCTATTTTATTATTAATCTGTGGACATACTTGCTATCAATTAAGTGATATCAACTAAGAAAAGCATTTATATGTTCCTGGCAATTGCACTTTTAGTTGTTGATCACAAATTCGATATTCAATACTTTCTGGGAGACAAACATTCTGCGAATGGATTTTCTCGGGTTCTCCCGTTTCCTCACATTTTCTTCATTTAATGAGGTCATTAATTCTAAGCATCATTGTCTCTTTTAGCCTTGACATGCCATGACTGTTAGATGTAAGAATCAGAATTTTCATTTTTTTCTAAACTGTTCTTCTATTAGTGCCTTACTTTAGATAACTTGTACTTTTCTGCTTCTCCTTGCACCGCATACAAACTGTATTCAAATTGCTGTGTTGTTTGTAATCATTTTACATGCATAAGTTACATTCTATTGCAGCATTCTCTACTTTCTGGGAATACATACACAATCTTGTACGCATCTTATCTCGGGTTTGTTGACAGATTCATCTTGGAAATTCAGTGAATCAGGATAGGTTCCTAAGCATTTTTGTGAAAGTCAGTAACGCTTTGTCGATTGTTTGCAGGGTCGATGCATGGCTCCGCCTCTGAAACAAGAAACAGGGATATTATCTTAGAATAAAATTAATTTACCTCTCTACTTCAATAATTAAATATAAAGTAGTCTGTTTCTGTTAGGAAGAATTTCAGCTTTTCAGAATTGTTGGTCTAATTTACTGTCGCAACAATTTTTTAGTGTTTGCAAATGTGAAGTTTGTAAAATTGTTATTGTTTGTAGCATTCCTGAACGTTTAGGTTCATGATCCTACAAACAAAAGGACTGAAAAGACTATATAAGTAATTATTTATAAACTCAGATCTTGAATCATTAATAATAGAATAGTCATAAAATATAAATGTAATAACAAGAATAGCATCGTGCTCCGAACTGTCATCTACTGTCCCACCAAATACAATTATAATGATAAGGGACTTTAAGGTCAAGTATTTATTTTTTCTTTGAGCCTATCATCCTTATATTATCACTGTTATTATCAAAAATAAACTAAAAAGATAACTGAGTGTTGTGAAAAACGGACTATGTCAATTAAAACAAATGACTTTATTATATTTTAATCAAGTCAGCTTCGTATGAAATATATTAGTTATATGTCTCAAAGGCTCATATTGTCATTACTAGGGTTAATAAACCATGGTATGTTGTAATCGCCAGAATAGGAACATATTTAATAATTCTATATAGTGAAACTCGAATGGCAAGATAAGAACTTAGTATTTTAATTTCAATAAATTAATGTTGAACATTTATAATAATTAAGAGCAATTGAATACAATATTTAATATTAATAGTATTTATTATTAAGTTTGATAACTCTGGCACTTAGGCAAGCTAAAATCCGAGTTTCCCACTAAGACACTAAAGTCATATAACAAGCTAATCGTATAACGGTTATGCACTTATTTTAACTTCAAAAGGCACACTAAGTAAGTATGTTAAAAGGAAATTAAACATCCTAGTATGAGTCCTGAAACATGATTCATCTATAGTAGATAATATATTTCTAGAATTATATATACTGCAAATTCAAGCTACGTTAGGAATAATATATTTTAAACAATCGATTAGAATTGAGATGAGCATATATTAATCCTTTTCTTTCTTAACCAGTTACGTAACCTAAAAAGTAATGCAGTACTTAATGTTTCCTTATTGCAAAGCATATAATTTAGGATACTTTGTAGTACAAATGTTGCGCGAAAATATAATTTGCCTTAATAATGAAAAACAATAGAAGCAAAATATTTAACACATTAAAATTGTTAATTATTTCCTTTCCACAAATAAGTATTAAAATGTACTTGGCAGAAAATATACTAATCCATCAAGTTTTAAATTGTTATCCGGCCACTTTCCTAGAAATAATAATCAATGTGTTGAAAGCTTAATTGCTCGTAAAACAGCCATATTATACCCTATTTTATGTCATTTATCGACGTTTTTCTACAATCGTTTCAGTTGTTCGAATTATCTATTCGAGCAACATCTATTTTTTAACACATATGTAATTAATATTGTGATTATTCTGACTGTGGTTCACTATATTTAACATGCATAATACAAAATGTTTAAACTTCTTTCCCGTTAGTTTGGAGAACGAAGTTCAGGGAACAATCTCAGTCACCTTGGTTAATTTGATGGCAGGTTAGCATTTCCAACTCAAAAGTCTGTTCGTCACTTTCTTGTGGCTTAGTCTCACTTAAAAACAATGTACCGGGAACTTCTTTGTTGCTACGTAAGTGATATTTTTACATTATTGAGAACGTGGCCCTCGGTACGAATGAATATGACATCAGAAGCAAAAAGAAAATTCGAGAGACACCCAACGTAATAATAACAGACTATCGAAACTTCTATATGGCTATACAATTAGCGTATACACTTTTTTCTCGGAAGACATGGTTCAGCGCTTCGTGTGAGTACGTGATTTATATCTTGCGCTAAGCTGTGGATGCATGTATCACATACCTTTGTTGTTGAACGTAACGCTCTATTCGTAATCAAACAACTTACAGAGAATCATAGCGACATAAGTAAAAGAAGTAATGCTATACTTACCATAAAAAAGAGAAAATTAATAAAACTATTTGTCTGAAAATAGTAATTAGGAACTTACTCCTACTCTACGCTTGAAACTGTCGATGTCACTAATTCAATTTTAGGTTGTTTGTTTTATACTTGCTACGTAATAATTTCTATAATAATAACATATATTCTAAAGTACCATGCTGGGTAATTTTATATACAATATTTTAAAACAAAAGAAAAATAAAATAATGTATTAAGCATTCTCTCAAAACGGACGGAAATATACTAACTTGAAAATAAACTGTATTTCTTTGAAAATAATTAAAATAAATGTTAATAACAATTATATTAATATTCTAATCATTAGAAATAAACAAAAGAGTGTTATTCTATTAGCACTTTTATTATAATAGTTTTATTACTGCTAATCGTATAGCATGTGGAAAACAATGTTAACTCTCATTCCAAAACGAGTGAGTTAACTCAGACAAAATACCATAAAGAATATGATGCAGTTTAAAACCTGAAGTCTTTCCAAATTTCACATGAGCGTTGCCATTTTGTTCTGTACTAATCTCACTAGTTTTTAGAATGAACATTACCTTTTTTTCACAAACATCCTTCTATTATTCAATGTTTTAATCGTTTTAGGCTTCCATCATATTAATGGAGACAGTACCTTGGTGTGGAGCGGCAATCTTAAATGAGGAATGGGTTTTAAGTGCATGGCATTGCATTAGCGTGTAAGTTTTAATTTATCAAACATTAATAATGTACTCCTCACTTGCTTTCTCTAGTGCTATGTTATAACGTAAATCGTTATAAACAGGTCCTCAGTCATAATTATAACAAGATATATCTTTAAAACCACTTCAAAGAAATCGATATTGCATTTTAGCTTTCCTCGCCTTTATTGAAGCAATTATTGAAATAAATACACACCTTTTTAATTATGCATACATACTTTTGTATAATGGTTCCGGAATTATTTCATTTATTTACAAGTCGTTACTATGACAACGAACAGACAAAAACTCAACACAAATCATCACATTATAATCAACTTCTGATTCTCTATCCTTTTCGTATTTTTTCCTTCTTCTTGAAACTGGTTAGTGCATATTTTAAAATTATACATTGCCGAGAAATTTAAAAGTACACTGAAAATACAAGATGTTGTTACATCATGTCGCCCGAACTATGGAACTCTTTTATTGGATTTACTATTAAAAGAAAATAATCCTGGATCCTTAGGTAATACGTATTAATCACTCGAGTTTTCAAATGCACCTCATATATTCGAAAATTACAATTCGCACCCACCCACCCACACAAACACACACACACACACACACACACACATATATATATATATATATATATATATATATATATATCATATTTATTTTTATAACAATATTATTATCATATTTATTTGAAATTTTATCATTGACTTCTACATTTCAACGACGATAAGGCACATTCAAAATTTGACTTACAAGCTATTTAATTTTTTAAGTCCTTTCTGAGTCCATTAAATGTAGTTACAAGTTAATAATCTTTACTTGGGTATAATAAAAAAGGTTTTGAAAAATATGTATTTATGATATTCATATGGTTGTTCTTTGAACGAAAAAGCATCAAGTACATATATTTTTTAAAAATATCAATAATATTGAAGATAAAAAATTACAATTAATATCAGAACAAAAATTAAGTTATACTCTGAACAAGAGACAAGATCTTATCGTAATCATGTGTGTACAGAATTTATATAAAGAATGTAAACGTTAAACGAAATCAAAACTACACTTACGGTAAATCAAAATACAAAATTAATCGAGTATATTACAATTAGCTTATATGTCCATCAAATTCATTAATTTGGTATTAAAAGTTATAAATTAGTATAAAACGTGACATGTTTTATATCTCTAAAGTTCTTTGTTCTCCATTTTAAAATTAATGCCACTTGTTACAAGTCATTTATGTTAATTTTATTCATAATTTCAGATGAAACAAAAGTTTTTAACTAGTTCCATCCATTTACTTCTAGTATACTGCGAAGGACGCCATAGCTTAAGTTCATCAATATTACGTAACCCCAAATTTTATCCAGTCTTCACATGCATTACTTCAAAAACTTTAGGATTAACTTGTTTTATACAAAGATACGGTCCAGCAAATGAATCACGGAACTTATAAATTCTTTTTAATGATGCATCACTTTGTGGATGCAGTTTTACAAAGACTAAATCGTTAAGCTGAATCTTAGTTTTACCTAATTGATGTTATATTTTCTGGTTGCGAATCTTAAGTTTCTGCATCCTGCGAAAGTGCACCATACTCACAAGATGTGAATAGTTCGTATCATCATTCTCATAGAGTGTAATACCAAAATGTTGCTCAATCTGTTGTATGAAATCGGTTCCAAAATGGATATTAGCTGGCGCTACACCCAATGTATCTGATACCGATTTGATTCAAAAAGTAAGTAATTTCAGTAACATATATAATCCAGTCAGAGTGCTTACCACGACAATAATATCTAAATAACATACCAATGTTTCTGTTTGTTTTCCACGATAGAACTACTGGGATGGTAAGGAGTAACAAAATGCACCTTAATATTGGCTTTGTTCATTGCACGTATGAACAAATTACTTCAAAATTGTCCACCATTGTCACAAAGTATATGTTCTACACGAAAACAATGAGATATATATATATGCATTTAGGATTCGATTAACAATTGCTGAGGAAATCGCTTTACCCAAAGGGTATGCTACTAAATATTTGGTAAAAATATCCATGACAGTGAAAAGGTAAGTTTCATCTGTAGGCGCTCTTCTAAGAGGTTCCTACAAATCTACTGAAATAAAGGAATGAGGTAGTTCAGGTATTATTGACATCATAGGTTTATATAGCGACTGATAATTATGTTTGATCTTCATACATTCCTCACAATCGTTGATATAATTTCTGATTTGGGATCTGAGAAATTTCCAATAGAAAGATTTGCTAATTAAGGAATACACCTTCAAATATCCGAAATGTCCGAAATCATCATGACATGCCTTTAAGATGCGAGGCACCAATATTAGTGATACACAAATTTTATTCCTATATTCATATTTAAAATCTTTGATAACTAACACATCATTAGACATTCGATATAATGCATTCAAGTACGAGGACAATCACAATTTCCAGAACAAGATGTTAAATGATGTATAATTTTTGCATATTCTTCATAATTTCTTTGATGTTCTCGCAACTCCTCCAGAGAAATTTTGGATATTTCCTCTCGTAAGATTTCAAATTCATTTATAGATAATACCTGATGATGCTCATTCGGAAACAATCTAGATAATTTATCAACAGGGACGTTATCCATCTCCTTTATATGTTGAACGTTAAAATCAAAAGATTGTAGTTCTAAGGGCCATCTTAATAAACGACTGTTATACCCTTGTACCTTCTTAAGATGAAGTAAAGAACTGTGATCAGTGATGACAGTAAAATGACATCCACTAAGATATGGAGCAAATTTTCGCAATGAGAAACGCAGAGCAAGTAATTCAATTTCTGTAGTAGTATATCCCTTTTCGGCATTCTTTAACGTTCGGCTGACACAATGTATGACAGCTGGTTCATTAGGTGAAGGATTCCGATACCAAAGTATCCCAGAAATTCCAGACAACGAGACGTCACACTGTACAAAAAATGGACAATCATACGTAGGATGATTTAAACGGATATTTTCATAATGCACATTTTAAATTGATGGAAACTTTGTTCTTGCAAAGTACCCCATTTCAACGGTATTTCATCTTGGTTATAGAAAATAAGGGTTCAGCAATTTCAGCAAACCGAGGAACAGATCTTCTAAACCAATTAAATAGACCAAGAATTTGTTTTGTTTCCTTTACGTTGGTGGGAACAGGTAAATTTTTAATGGCCTGTATTTTGGAATCACTAAAACACATTCCACTGGCATCAACAGAATACCGTAGAAATTCGATTGATTCCCTGAAAAGTTTTGATTTTTCAATATTGATAGTCAGACCTTAATTTTCTAATCTCTCCAAATCAGTGTCCAAACTATTCAAATAATCCTTAGGTGTTTTCCCCATAATCAAAATGTCTTCGGCATAATAAACAACATTATTGCGTAAATCCTTATTGTACAAAGTCGGTGGTGACGAAAACAGCTCTGACTTACATGGTGTTTTTATGTACCAGTAACGTTCAGTATACCTTCAAGCAGTATAGGGTGAGCTGTTGTATATGAATCCTTGAACACAGTTATCCTTTAACTGGGATCAGATTAGGATATTTGGCTTTTCTACTGCTAGAAAACAGATAAAATATTTCTCTCTTACCATACATATGATAATGCATTGATAATTTGAAGAAAGAGCTCTCACTCATTGGACTGAATCACTAAGAACAAAACAAACTAATTCTTTAAAGATGATTTCTTGAAAATTATGGATCTCCCGATGTTATTCGTTTTATAAAACTTAATCAGAATGTATTGGTTACATTTGATAATAGCAGAAATTCTCCAAAACTGTCAAAGAATGTTTTCATATCCTTTAAAATGAAGGAGGGGAAACGGGAATCGATCTCAATTACAAAATTGCAAACAAAATCACCAAAATTATTACAACATTTTTTTTCTGCAGCGATAATCAAAGATGAAGTTGCTTTCATAATCATGTGAGATGAAAATTTTACTTGATCATTCAAAACGGTGTTGCTTTGATTTTCATGTAAAACGAATATTTCAGCTACCACACATCGAAGTAACAAAACTCTGACTTTTATTTATATTTTCACACTCGAAAAAACCTGTTCTTCCGTTTTAAAACGCTGCCAATACTATATGCACATGAACCTTGAAAGAGCTTACAAAGAAAACTAGCAGGATGCGAGATTTTTTTCGTTAAACTTGGATAAGAATATATATGATCAGAATATTTTTCCTCTTATTGTTACTACTTTGAATTTAAATACTATTTTAAAGAATTTACAAATTCGCCATGCTATTTTGTTATTGTACATTGCGTAAAAAGAACATATAACTTATGTCGTAATCTGTAAAATTTACGAAAGAACAGAAAATAATACGAGATAAAAATGCAGGGAAACTTCAAAAATAAATATAGAGTATCGAAAGAATAAAATAGTAAATGTGTATTTTCATAATGTTATTTGGAAATGACTGAAAATATTCCCAATTTTGGCTTCTAAAAAGCTGAATGTTTTTGATTAACCTGATAATACCAAATCCTAACTTAAGTATATTCTATATTACTCTTACCCTTCTATGACACACAGAGACAATCAGTGATCTCTCTTTCTCTTTATGTGCAGTATGTAGCGAAATATACATTATAAACACAACGGATTATGATATCATTGATGAATTGAACTCATTGGACAACACGCTCATCAAAAATATGTCTTTAGGCGTCTAGATTTACCAATTGCTTGAAACGTTATGTGTAAGTTGGGTTGCATCTGTCCAGCAGTTTGTAAGAACAACATGATTACCGAACCCAACCTGATTGACTTGTAGCAGCCAGGGATTCTACTAATTTTATCGCTGAGTGTACCACAGGTGACTGAAGACGCAATAAGAATAAGACAGATGATGATACTGCATTGCCAATGAGAATACATCTAGATATATCTATCTTTGTTGTAATGAACATTTGTCAAGAAACATGGATAGGATGTGCATTATAAAGCAGATTTCGCCTCTAACTTTTCTCTATTTACAACCCATGCATTAAAATGTTCGTTTACGATTATTCCTATGGCGTTTTAATGATTGTCCTTGAATAGTCTTGTGTATTTGCGAAAGCCTACAACGAAATTCTTCAATCGTATTTAGTAATGACTGGCAACTAATGTTGCATCATGTCACATCAATGCCAATTAACAAAAAAAAACTTGTACTCTAGAATATAAAATACAGAAGAACCCTAATTTCATATGATTTGCGACTGCGAGCAGACGATGATTCATGCATATTAGATCTGCACCAACAACAGCAGAACTGTTACTTCGTATCTACTGCACTACACAGACGCGAGATCAATCTATACTTTGCTATTTTCTCGAATTTTCAACAAAAGTTTTTCACCTATGTAGCTTCATATTCGTGGTCACTAATTCCAGAAGAATTGTCAAGTGATCGACGTTTGCAAAGATATTTTTACAATGCTCGGAAGACATATCTAGGAATATATTTTTGGGGAGATGCTTTGTATTCTAGACTTAAGTAGTTGAATATATTATCGTAATATTATATTGACCCTTATTTGCTTTATTTTAACCTGTGCATTATACTTTTATTTGTTGTTATCATTCTAATTTCACATGAGTAAATTAGTACTTAATTAAAATCACTTTCATGTAACCTGGGATAATATTTTATTCCAAAAATTATGCGTTATCCACTTTATGTGGATATAAATATAAAGTAATGTATGAATAAATAAATTATCGAAACGAATATTGAAACAAAGAGCGAAATTAATCAGAATTTTATTGAAACGTACGGGAAAAGGGAAAATATTGACTCTTTGGAAAATTATGATTCTACTATTAAATCTGTGTATCACCGATACTGAGTATAATCTCTTTTGGGCTCTTAGGTAATGGTGAAAGTAAGTGCAAAAACGCATAATATTTACAATATACAAATTTTAAAGAAAATAATATATATCATAATGAAACTTACGTGTTATGTCAATCTTAACAAACGAACACAGTAGTACGAGAGGTGAGTAAAAAATTCAAAATTTTGATAGTAGCAATCCAAATGAGGAAATCTGTATGCGTTATATATCGTTGGAGAGGACACATCGAATAAACATCACAAGTGAAATATCTCGCTTGAATGGGGCCTGTAGAAAGCGTTGCGACCATTTGAAGATGAGAGTAAAACATGCTCCGAAACACCAGAAAACGGTGGTGAAATAGGAAGCTATGATGTAATTGTTTTGAGACGTGATAAATATATAGGTTTAAAAGATATTTCAACACGAATGACACCAAATGTTAATAATCAAAATGACGGATCCAACTTGGCGGACACAAAAACAAGCTATGGACCTAAAATTGGGTATATAGAGATATTAGACGTCACTATGTGTGAATCGAATACCAAAAGTATAAAACTCAAAATGGCGGGTCCTGGATGGTAGACAAAATGAAAAACACTGCTATGAAACTGAAAGCGGGTAGGAAGAGGTTTTCGTGGTAACAGAGTACGAATTCAATTTTAAAAGTTCAAAAATACAATATGATGGATTCAATGTGGCCAACGAAATGTCCAAAAAATAACAATAGAACGGACATACGTGATTCTTACACATGTAGTAGAACAATACCTATAGTAGATAACACGGCAAATAGGGGTATGTGATGATTTATAATAAAGACGACACGTGTTTTGCTATACAATCATTTCATTGAAGCACGGAATGCAGAGCAAGTTTTGTAACGCTCATGAAAGTTTTATGATACGAACAAATGGCAATCATAGATAATAATTATTTTAGTACCAACTCCCTCCCCACCCCCAAAGAGATACAAGGGGATCGGGATGTATTATATATCATTCTAAACCTCGCACCGACTACACTTAATATCTGTAATATCTCGCTTGAATGTCGCATGTAGAGTACGTTGTGAATAATTGCAGTTATCATTTGAAGATCCGAACGACAGCGAAAAGTGCGCGTTGGAGTTTAAAAGATCGCTGTGCTTTCGTAACTATATTTCCGTTTTTACATTATGCTGTGTAAACTTCTCAGATATATGTACAACGAAAGTCCACTCTCATGAGTACGGATGGTACCGACAGCGAGACAAATCTCAATCTGGTCTCGGCCTTGCCCCTTATTCGAGACCGAGATGTACTTTTCCAAATCGAGACCAGATCAAGACGAAGCCCAGGCTCGTCTCGATACAATATGCCCATTCTGTATTTTTGTGTTTTTTGTCCGTCATATTGGATCCGCTATTTTGAATTTTATACTTTTGGTATCCGATTCCTACATAGTGACGTCTAATATCTCTGTATACCCAATTTCAGATCCATAGCTTGATTTTTTTTCTTGTAAATTGAGTACACCAAGTTGGATCTGACATTTTGATTTATAAACATTTGATGCCAGATTCATATTTAGCTACCTTTTAAACCTACATATACCACATCTCAAAACAATTACATTACATCTTCCTGTTTTGTCCACGTTTTCTGATGTTCCGTTGCGTGCCTTCTTCTGATCTTCCAATGGTCGCCATGCCCTCTATAGTCACCATTCAAGACAGATATTTCACTTGTGAGGTGTACTTAGTGTAACATTTCCAATGGTATATAACACATGTAGATCCCCGAGTATCACTTCCAGTACTTCTCTTGTAAGAAATAATTAAGAAATCTACTAGTTTTCGAAAAAGAACCTAATTGGCTGTGTATATTCCAAGAAATAAAGATAAATTACGACGCAAAGAAAAGATATTTTGATTTCTGATTGAAAAGTGATTTTCATATGTATATTAGCATTTTTTAGTAAAAAAGTTAACTTATACTATTTAAATTACAAATGTATCTACTATCTAGAAGCATATGTAAATAATCGGTAATCTTTTGGAATGTAGTTGATTGTGATATTTGTGTGTAAGTTTTTTCAAAGTCATTTCGGAGCTAGAAAAAAAAGAGGACTTTGTAATTTTGAATGTTTCCATGATATTAAAGACATGATTTTTAAAAATAATAATACAGTGTACACAAAGTAATATAATAATTATTATATGTTAAGATGTATTTACCTTGAAAATTAATACCTACAAATTATTGCAGATACCCAATGCACTATTACACTATTCTAGTGGGTTCAATATATGTTGGCATTGGAACTAAGCACACCGTTATAGATTGGAGTTACTATGGAGGAGAATATCAAAATGATATTGCAGTACTAAAGGTAACACTTAACTTCGCGTGAGTAGAAAAATTAGTCTTATACTGAGCCAATGTATTTCTTTTGTAGTAACAACATGCTTCTGAATGCCTGAAGTGATCTAGCCATAAATTTAATTCAAATATTTATCAGTAAATTTCTTTACCACAGACTAAATTTTATTCAATAATTCGGCTTGTGAGTTACTAAACATTGTTATTTTTGCGTGGTCCATAGAACATTGCCATCAGTGGCACATGTTTACTTGATGATACTTTAATATGAACAGTAATTAAACATACTTAATTATCAACCGTAGAGTCTCTAGATTTCATGAGTTGTGGATAATGGATGTGTCTAATCACCAATTAACACGTTCGCTGCGTTACGAGTCTCCGGTAGCTCGTGCGATACTTCGCATCTGGGCGGTGGCTTTGCATGCATTGTGTTACCTCTGTGCGTTTGTGATATTTTCGTTTTTATATATTTTTAACATTACTAGCATCCACGTGCTACACGAGTCACAGGTGACGCATCCTGCTTTTGCGTCATAGCTTCAGATTCTGTCAACAAATGGCTGAAGTATGAATTTGAAATATCGTGTCGAGAAGATCAAAGTAAGATCTGTGCACGAGTCATTGCTGACTCGTAACGCACCGACCGACAAATCTTCAACGAGGCACACGGTGACTCGTATAACACTGAGATCCAAACTCAGTTTTATACTGCCGCAGAGAACGTGTTAAGAGAACAGTTAAGTTACATAATTATCCTTTTTATAATAGTTGTATATATATATACCGCACACAGCATACGTTACTAATACATTGGAATATATAAAATACAAACTATCATTAATGGGAAATACATTACTTCCATCCCCGCCATAGACAAAAGTTAAAAAAATATTGCGGGAAAAAGTGGAAACTTTACCGTCAGAATTAACTTTTCCCACCTACGCCTGGTAACATCGGACGGCGCTGAAACAACTGAGCATCAATATTGTATATTTACCTCCATGCTTGTTGGTGTGGTGAGATGCATTTTCTCTTGACGTACTGTGCTAATAAAAGATAAACAACATTGAAACGCGTGTTCCTGTGACTCATAACTTGTGGATCTTTTGTTGTGAATTGGGTAACATTTGAAAACATTGTTATGTTTTTTGTTTTATAGTTGTACAATTTTGAATATGCATAGGAAGTGTAAAAATTATCCTGACAACTTCTGTTATGTGTGTGGACGCATAACTCCAAAACCGAAGATCCTTAGGATAATGCTTGATGTGAAGAAAACGCATGAATTAAAATTTTCATCGAAAGTTGACGTAGATAAACCCTGGGCACCGAAATTCCTTTTTGTAAATCCTGAGCAGTAAATCTAAGGGGCTGGTTACGTGGTTCTCAGAAGTGTATGTCATTTGCTACACCAATCTTATAGTTTGAATCACGTGATCATGTACACGACTGTTACTTTTTTCTGTCAAACGAAAAGGGAATAACCTCCAATTGTAAACGATAAGCACAATACCCAGATCTAGAATCAGCTAGAAGAACCATCTCACATGAAGATTTTCATGTGCCACTGCCGCCAGACGTATGGACAGTAGACAGCTGTGATGTTGATGAAAGTGAAGATATTATGGATACTGAGGGTGAAGACCCTACATACAGTGTACGTACCAAAAAGCCACATTTGATAACGTAAGAGGAACTGAACGACCTTATTAGATACCTGAACCTACCCAAACAACAAGCTAAACTTTCGCTTCAAGACTTCAAGGTTTGAACCTTCTTCAGAAGGAAACGAAAGTGTAATTTTACCGTGATAGACAACATGACTTCCTCAAATTTTACAGCAGTAGTGAAGATTGCATATATTGCACTGAGGTAAAAGGACTTATGCAGGCATTACAAATAAAGTATAACGTTGATGAATGGTTTATTATTGGACTCGTCAAAAGCAGGCGTTCACCTCCGGTGCTTGGGGTCCCTGGTTCGATCCCAGCTCGCGCCGTGTGGAGTTTGTGGTGGACAAACAAAGTGCTCGTGGGTTTCCTCGGGATTCTCCCGTTTCCTCCCACTTTCTTCATTCCACCATTTCACTCATTTCTCATTATCTCCGTCTCCTTTAGCCTAACCGGCATAACCGTGGGACGTAAAACTTAAAGATTTCATTTCATTTTTCGTCAAAAACAAGTATGAATGTGTTTTCCACAACGGTAATACGTACCCTTCCATTCCAATTTGTGTTTTCCTTTCATTTAAAAGAGACCTATCAAAATGTGAAACTCCTTTTAGACCAAGTGAGATATGCTGAGCATCAGTGGAACATATGTGGCGACTTGATTGGTTTGGTGTTAGGGTTAGAATTGGGCTCTACACAGTATCATTGTTTTCTGCATCAGCGGGACAGTAGAGCAAGGGATCTGCACTACACACAAAGAGAATGGAATGGAATGGAATCTTTAAGTTTAACGTCCCACGGTTATGCCGGTTAGGCTAAAGGAGACGGTGATAATGAGAAATGAGTGAAATAGTGGAATGAAGAAAGTGGGAGGAAACGGGAGAACCCCGAGAAAACCCACGAGCACGGTGTTTGTCCACCACAAAGTCCACAAGGCGCGAGCTGGGATCGAACCAGGGACCCCAAGCACCGGAGGTGAACGCTTTACCACTGAGCCACCGCGCCCCCTACACACAAAGAGAATGGCCAACTCGTACATCCCTCACTCCCGGAATTAAGAATGCGAAAGAGAAACCCCTTGTTGATCCCAAGATTCTTTTTCTGCCTCCCTACACATTAAATTAGGCCTTATGAAGGTGTTCGTGAAAGGGTTTGAAAATGAAGAACAAGGATTTAAGTATCTCCAGGAAATGTTCCCAAAAATATCATATGCTAAACTGCAAGAAGGTGTATTCATTGGACCCCAGATACGTCAATTGATGAAAGATGATATATTCGAATCAAAACTGACTGAGGTGGAACGGAAAACCTTGAGTTCTTTAGAAAGTGTCTCAGAAAACTTTCTGGGAAATACCAAAAGTGCAAACTATGTGCAAGTAGTGGAGGCGTTGTCAAACTTGCACACTATGGGATGCTACATGTCACTGAATTTGCATTTTTTACACAGTCGTCTGTGTTTCTTTCCCGAAAACCTAGGAGCTGTGTCTGATGAGCACGATGAAAAGTTTAACCAATCCATTCATTACCTGGAGCAGCTATACAAAGGAAAATCTGATGTGTCAATGCTCGTAGATTTCTGGTGGAGCTTGGCACGCCACATGCTCCCTTCATCACACAAAAGGCCAGCTTCATAAGTTTTTCTTTTCGTTTGAGTGCCAATGTATAAATGCAGTGATTTCAGCCGCGGCTTTTGCTTACTTATACTTGGAAACTTCGTAGTTTTCATTGTTAGATACGTAGGAGTTTTCCGCAGTTTGACATACAAAATGTCGCATTTGTTTTTTTACAAATCTCGCATATTGTCGCCAAGTAAATTAGTTTACAAGATTAAATATACAATATTATACAAACTCTATAATACAGGCTTAATATACGTACTTCATCAATATGCGAAAATCCCCTTTTCCCTATTCATTGCTTGTCAGTCTAATATGAATGAAAATGCCACGAAATACAAAGATATATATTTTCGTTTATATTTCTCAAATCCAGATGTGCCACGCATATATTTTTACAACATCTCGTTTTTACATTAAAATCACAATATTTATTGAAAATCATACATTAAAAAAGCCTTTTAATCTTTATTTACAAATTTCTCAACAACAAAACCTGATACAGCATATCTGACTTTATATTCGTAATCAGAAGGTCAAAAACTATAAACAACACCTACTTTCATTCAGGAAAGTGAAAAAAGTGAAAATTTGTGGAACAGTGTAATTTCTAACCTAACAAAACAAGAGAATAGAATATGCAATCCTTCTGACGTTCAAGTACCCGAACTTTAATTGGGGTCCAGATATTGTAGCTTTATATATTTAACTTCAAAGTTTGACTTTACGAAAATGTATTTAATTTATTCTACACTTAATTGTTACACTGTAATAAGAAAAAACAAATTATTTAATCAATCTCTTTTTAAATGTCTAAGAAAGAATAGGATGAAACTCAGAAAATAAATCAAAGGATATATAACTGTGATAAATATATATTTAGGAATGGTTACCTAATTTTTTTTTCATTCGTTTAAGAGTATTGTAGTTTAGAGTTAGTTTATGTAATGGGAGTTAAATTCCAAGAAGTGTTTCAAAGTTACTAATTTTCCTCCTTTCACATCCATAAAAATCTTGAATGCAAAATAGTATAAATTCTTAATATCTTGATGTGCATGGAAAGGATTAATGTAAATAATGTAACCATTTCTTTAATTGATGAGTGATAGTGGAGATTCAAAAACTTTTACGACTGTAGAGTGTTGGACGAACATAAAATGTTTCTTGGCTCATCTTTTAAACTCTAGCACCTTTACGACTGTAGAATGTCTGGCTATCATATAATGCTTGTTGGCTCCTCTTTTAAACTCCGAGAAAAACATTGCATTAAATTCACACAAGCCCTGGGTAATTAGTGTTTCATCAGCGCCATAAATACTTGAAAATGTGTTTAAAGTTGTCCATTTTACCATTGAAGATTATTCATGAAATTGGAGGTCTCCAACGACAACCGACCCGCGAAGCAAGTGATGCTCTCCACGATGTGAAATTAGAGCATTGTCAAATATACTCCCAGAAATTAACCCAGAAACAAAACATTTCACAGAGAAATGTTTGGCCCGTTATAAGCAGTTCGTCTACATTCGCAGGCTTTAAAGAAATTGAATGATTTAATGTCCGAACAGTGGTCAGAGCGATAAAGAAATTGAAACATTGAATGCAGAGTCGGTGTGTTTTTAGGTTTCTGCGTATATGTATTTTTAGTGATTGAGAACGAACGCTTACAAAATTTCTAATCTTGAGACAAAGAAGGAACCTTTACATGAATAGCTCTATTCTTGGTCTGTGCTGCGAGGAAGTGTAACATATAGAAATAATTAAAACAGGTAATGATTCTATCTTATGCGACGAATATAGTATCATGTATGTAAACTTTCTGCTTCTTAACTCTCAAATCGCCGACGAATATTATGATGAAATGTTTAGTCCGCAACAGGTGACAATTAGCAGGAAACGCCTTGGAACATTATCCAAGATGATTCTTAACTTGCATGGGAACTGAGCATTCTGTTGCTACAGAATTTGACAAACTGGTATTCTAGGTGATTCATTATACCTATATTCACCTAATATGGTTCTCTCATCATATTTGTTCCACACTTAAAACAGTACCTACAGAAATATCATTTTGATTACAAGAGAGTCGTTTTGCATGCAGAATAAACGTGATATTGGGCTCAAGCAAAGGAATTAGAAACTCTCCAATATCGCTGTACGAAGTGCACCATTTCAAAGAGGAACATATATTAAGTTGCAATTTCATCCATGTGTTCCTTAGCTTTCTTCTCAATATCAGGATCTTTAAGCACTCTCACATATTTGATACTTTTATGTTTATATTGGTATAACAACCGAAAATATTAGTTGGCTGACTCTCCATTTACAATGATATTGCCTGCAAGTTTTCAGTTCCTAATTTAAAGTTATCATAAGGATGAAGACACTATATCAGAGACTAAACGTATTTCAACAACTATACAATGATATTACTTGTCACTCCATAGACGTTATTATTTGCTGTAGCTTCACTGAGAGTTACTAGTTTTCTACAGAAATTTTAGCAGAAAGTTCTTCAACAGTCAAATTTGTAACACTGGAAATTGGACAATGAATATAGAGAACGTTCTCGGACTGAAAAAGAGAGCCTTCCTTCAAAATACTTTGCAAAAAATTACTAGCCAGATTATTAAAAATTAACGTGTATCTTGTTAGCTACCACCGAACAGCAGAAATATTAAGCTCAAGGTATTTGAATCAAAATAGATAATAAATCTTAAAGAAATTACCCTCAGTTATTCATTTTCCTAACTTAAAACGAAAATAACATTTCTAAGTAAGATTTGTTCCAGGAGAATGTATCTCAATTCTTAATGTCCGTAGAATATAAACATTGGGCATACATAGGAAATTATGAAACCATGTATGACTGAGAATAAAGAATATAACGAAATAGGATTTATCGTTATATTGAGGTTAGTTAGATACTTCAACGAAAGTATAGTAATTCTGCTTTTAAAATTATTCAGTTTTTTATACAATGTATCCCATCATTAAACAATTCACACTGTCTTTATTCTTTCTCGTTGTTCTGTATGCTACAGAATAGACTTCTTGTAATAATTATTCCAACACCCAGTCTAAGTGATTCGAACATAATATAAGTAAAGTCCGGAATTAATGGCAAAATGCCCTAAGTGTCATTATTGCAATTTTCATGATATTTTCAAGAAAATTGCAATTTCACAATTTAGAAGCAATTTGTTGCCATTGCCAAAGGCTTTCTCTTCCACTACTCTTTATTCACTCATGAATGACAGCATACTACAGATTTGAGTCGCTCTTATCTGGCCAAGCGATGTTGGTGTCTGATAATAACTGGTCTATTCCCGTTGGAATTTGACAAGTGGAGAGGCAGGGATGCTAGTGCGTATTCAGTTCTTGGAATTTTGAAGCAGTGTTCGGTTATCGGAAAGATAAACGAAAACTCTTACTTTCAAGAAGTAGTCAGGTGGGCAGTTATTGTGAATCTTAGGCGTGAGTGATACAGAACTGGCATTTATGTGCGTTTTAGTATTGGTTTCTCTAGGAAACAGAAGTTGGAAAATTTTGTGAGTAAATTCGGGCCTACTGTGTTTTCAACAGACGGTTCAGTACTGTTTTGTAAGTTATGTAAAACTGTGGTTTCCGCTGTAAAGCGTTATTTTGTAACACACCATATAAGCACTGCAAAACACAATTCTGAAAGGACAAGCAAATGAGCTGGTGAAAAGATTCAAAATCTTCTTGGAACAGTCACGAACCCCACTTCGAGTACTAACAGTTTTGTGAATGATTTGTGTGAAGCTCTAATTAACGCTGGCATTCTTTTATGCAAGTTAGAAAATGTTTCCTTTAGAAACGTTCTCGAGAAATACACAAAAGAAGTTCCAAGTGAATCATCTTTGAAAAATACTGACGTTGATAGCGCGTACAGCAGAATTATCGACGATATCCGCAAAAGCGTTGCTGACATAAATATATGGATTTCAATTGATGAAACTTGCGATATTCTAGGACGTTCTATTACCAACGTTGTAATTGAAACTTTGAGAGGGGAAGAAGACACACAAACATTTTTGATTCCATCAGCATTTCTGGGAAAAGTAAATGGCACGGCAATTGCACAGGATCTTACAAAATTGCTGAGTATTTTGTGGCCAGAATGTGTAAAATACGATAAGGTCCTTCTTTTGGTCACAGACGGAGCTACATACATGAAAAGTGCAGCAAAAGCCCTTAAGGTTGTATTCCCACGTATGCTGCATGTCACCTGTCTGCCACACGACTACATAGAATTACGGAGGAAGTTCGTTCGCATTTTCCTGACGTTGACCTTCTTGTGTGAACTGAGAAAAAGGTATTTCTGAAAGCTCCGTCGCGAACAAGTGCGTTTCGCAAATTAGCCCCTGAACTTCCCTTCCACCACAGCCTCTTAACGAGATGGTGTGCATTGATTACAGCTGTTATCTATTATGCTAACAACTGTGACCGCATCAAAAGAATCATTGATACTTTTGATGAGGATGATGCGTCTTCCATTAAGGTTGATCAAAGTTTGCTTAAGAATAATTCCTTGAAAAAGGACTTAGTCTTCATTGCAACACATTTTGCAAAGATACCAGGTGCTATTGCCAAGCTTAGAAAAGAACATACTCTCTCTAGTTCTCTGAAAATCTTCAATAATATTCTCAACGACCTGAGTATTGTACCTGGTGACAAGGGCAAGTACATTCGGCGTAAGAGTGATCGTGTTGTAACTGCCAATCCAGATTTGGGTAAATTGAAGGACATCGCTACTGTTATGGAAGGTGATGCTGATAGAACTGTTGACAATGAAAGGAATCTACACAAATTACATGTTTGAAGTATGCTCCGGTGACATCTGTAGATATGGAAAGATCATTTTCACATCTAAACCGAATTCTTTCTGACAGGAGACAAAGTCTTTCCTTTAAAAATCTTAAAAATATGTTAATAATTTCAGAGAAAAATAATATGAAAAACCTTTAGTAAGTGAAAATATATTGCTTGTGTAGTGTAAAATGACTTCACTTTAGTATTTCTTGTGCTTTGAATGTTTGTGTTAATGTAACCGCGTGTGAATAAAATGTGATAGTGTTTTTAAGGTATTGTTTCATTGTTACTACTGAAGAATGGCGAATGAATTGTTAGATGTCGTCCCTTCACGGGTTGCGCAAGTTTCCACAATTTTAAGTGGTAAGTATAAAGTGCAAAATGAAACATATTATTCGATTAGTAAAGGAAATATAGCCTATTATAGTTTTTACATATTTTAGTATCTATTTTATTCCCCGAAGTTTATGATTGCTTGTTTATTTTATTTTGCCATTTTACCTCCCATTTTTGGGCTATTATTTCGTCCTTAATTCCGGGCTTTAACTATAAGTAGTGTAGAATTTGTATCAAATATCACTTACGCATGAAATATTTCCTTCAAAACTAATTAAAAAGCAGAAAATAAATACTTTTGCAGATGTTTTGCTAATATGATTTAGTCACATTAACTAATCTACAAGAATATTTTACTAGACAAGTAAACGGTTTACGCTCGCTGGTGAATGCTTTAAAAACTGCAGCATTAACATACTTTCGTACTAACTGTGACTTTGAGTGAAGCATTTTCCCCCCATTTGAAGAGTTTGACCCATGACTTTTACGCTGTGAATGACAAAGTGTCATGTGGATCAAGTTCTTATTATTCATTGACCAGGTATGTATTGTGTGGTTAGAAACAATTGCATTGAGTTATATTATAGCGACGAAATACTCCTGTATAACATTATTAAGCAGTGCTTGTATGAAATGTCTATTTAATTTTTCTTCAGAACTCTTTTCATATTTCAAAATTTTCAGTTAGTATACAATAACAAACGACATTTTCATAGGCAGTGATACATCAAACTCTAATCCAGAAAGTTACAGTTGGAAAAGATACTAGTATCTGGCTTATTCGTTCCTCTGAGAGTTTCGTGTACATTTTCTTTGATAGTGAAGAAGAATTTGATAAATTATCTCTTTCCTAGTGCTCAAGAATCGATGGACGTTATTCTGGCAGCACTACCATCCTCGGTTTAAAGCTTGTTCATAACTGAAATCACCTTCAATGTTCCCAGCATTTGTTCCATCGTCATCTATGAATAGTGTGTTCAACTCATCAACAACAACCTTTTCCTTACACAATTGTGTTTATTACCATTGCAAGAAAACGTTCTTCTGTCATTGAGGTTTCCTGCGAGTAACAAACACATCCTCTTATAGCTTCACACCTCCAGCTTGTCGCATTTTGCACACATATACACATTATAAATGAATTCTACGATTCCACTGCACTGTTTCATTCAAACTACCTGAAGTTCGTGATCATACTGAAACAACTGCATTCATATACAATATTTCTACATCCCAACTACAATCACTGGTTTTATCTCGTACAATTATACCCCTCGCGCCTATCTACTTGCGCATGGCCCTCTATTTCCGCCTCCTGTAGTCTATAGCATGAAATATTTGATCTCATTTCTCTTTATATTATAGCACAAATGTCAAATTGTATTATTGTTATTCAGCTCCTATTACGCAGATGATAATAACATAATTTATATTTTTTCTAAATTTTAGTATACTTATCTTAGTTTTAGTATTCTAGAGCATTCGATGTCTCCATACAGTTACGAAACAAAAAGAAAATTGGAGTGTATTTTACTAGGAGTCGAAACCTTAACACTCTTATTCTGTATAAAACACTCTACTACTTAGTTAAATTCAACGGCTTTGCGACACTTGAAAGTTTTGTGATCCTTGAACGTTTAATACCTCAGACTTCATATATTAGCAACATACATAAACGACTGTGCATTGATAGTTGAATTTTCCTTGAATTGAGCACCGATAATTGTCAGCACTTATAACCAATGATTAATTTGTACCGGGGAAGCAAGAAAATTGTCTCGTCTAGCTTTGCTATTCTTTGCACTACATTAATTATTTTTCCTATACTGTTAAAAATATAATAGTATTCTCATAAATGCAACTAATAAATAGAATTCTAATAAATAGTGATGATATGAACTCTAGACATGTTCCTTACAGTTCTCGTTGATTTTTAGAAATATAAGATTTGTTATGGGTTATAATATAGTGTGTACACAACATCCTCTAACAATAGACAAGAAAATGAAACTTTTTTAGAGAATCTATGAACTAGTTTTCATAATATAAGCAAAATAATTTATATACGGTAAGTGTTGAACTCATATACTTCAGTACAAGGTTCATGAAAGTGCTTTCCTGGCTTAGTGGATCACTTTGAAAATGCCTTCACAGATTCTCAAGTAGTGTTCGTGATCGTGTAATCTTTGAGAGACATTACGAAAAACTATCAAAGTAAATTTTTGTTTATAAAGTGGCTATGTTTTAGGGTGCTTCTAATGTCTTCAAGCAGCTCATGTATTTCCAAGAAAGATCAGGAATTATCATAATAGCTGCGCCCAAGGTTCAAACTCTTGTACATGTATTTTAAGCCTTGGAAACTTTTGAGATACTGCCTTTGCTATTTTAAAGAGCCTTTTCTGGTACCTCAGTAACAAATCTTTAGAAGAGTCTCTTCATAGTTGTGAACGTATAAGCCTAGTTCTTACGAAATCTTATTGAAAAACATCACGCCTAGCTTTTCGCAGAAAATTTTTAATTGAATTTTAGCTTGATGGGATAAAAATTAGTCAAGAAATTAGGTAAGAAAATGTTGAGTGGTGAACAGGAAGTACCAGAAATTTGAGAAAAATATTTTTTTCCAAGTCATCTAAGGTTTGGCAATAATTTAAGAACCCATTATGTAACCTAACTGAGTAGAAGTGAACCTACTAAAAGTATTTAATACTGAATGTTCCTCCAATTTCATCTGCTGTCGTAGGTGGGTACAATTGTATTTTTCGTCAAATTGGCGTGAAGTTCTGGTTCTTCCAAATAATGAACCACATAAATTCTTAACATGGAGACATGATAAGTACAAACAAGAAAACAGATTGGAATATACTGCAGTAAGAAGATTAATAGGTACTATATTCAAAAATATTCTGCTATATATTTTTCTCAAATTATAACATTGAAAAGATTATACTGTCACAGTTAAGGAAAATGACATTCTAATAATATGACTAACAGTTTAAATTAAATTTTTCAGGCATATCCACCATTTATATACGATGGCTTTAATGTAGGACCAGCTGTATTCTATTTTGGACCAGACATTCCTGTCAATAAATACGTAACATTACTAGGATTTGGACTAACAGAAGTAAAGTATAAGATTTCATTTGAACTTAGTTAATTACAGTTATTCAAACCTTAATTCAGAATAACATTGATAGACATAGTATAAAAATTTAGAAGTATAAGTTTCTTGTATCTTAATCAAGTTTTGAAATTGCTATTAACAAAACTAGAACAACACAGCTTTAATACTAATTTTACATGAGTCACTATTATTAATACTATTCTCAAATTAAAACCGAGACAGAAAATAATTTGAAGCAAAGCAGATATATTTGACGGAGTCTACCAAACTTCGTGATATATACTTGATAAATAAAATGAATGTAAGTAAATATCAGTCAGCTTTATATCAAATATACTACCATAAAATCATTATTACTTGAATTGTTCGAAGACCGAATCAAGAATCCATTTAAAATTATGCGCCTTAAAATGTATTATGGACAGCAAGTTATTCGTGTACAATGCCGGAAGCGTAATTTCAATGTAGTATGGAATATACCTACCAACCATGTTGCAAACACTCTAAAAGCTCTCCATGTACCTCTACAAGTTTCGGAAGTAACTTGAAATATATATTTTTCTGTAACTGCAATCTGTTGTGGTATGTTTCAAGATGGAAAGACATAGTGTAGAACGACGAATGAATGACTCTCCCTGTTCAATTGAAATTCTAATATATGCAATAAAATGTGTAAATAACAAGATACGAATTTTAATGTAAATCAAAGGTATAAGCATAACAAGGTGAATAATTCAAGCTATTTCAACGGAATGCCGAGATATTGTTGGACTGTGAAATTTCTTTCTGTTGACAATATGGAAATTTAACACTCGAATATCCAGGATTTTTAACAATTTCAAACCCCAATTTGTGGGATATTTTCGTTAATGACATTTTATTCGTTTATCATTAAGTAAGTGTTAAAGATACATCAAAGTTAGTTTATGTGATTCTTTTTGTATCTTCTTTTTACAATATTGATGAAGTAGGAGGATAAACAAGGAGATAAGGGTGCACTGGACCTCAGAGTAAGATATAATTGTGTACAGTTTTTAATTTTTTAAACTAATTTTCGGTAGATGTTAAAAAGCATCCTTTCATCCCATCTATTTCGTTCTTTCCACATCGTTTCGCTAACTAATACAGTTCGAGCTTTAAAACTTACTGCCTTACGGTAGCATGCGTGGTGCATTTTTTGTGTTTTTCCTCACATACAATCAGCAAGAATATCCTCCGTTAATTTCTGAATAAACACTCTTTTCTCGATACATTCAACGCTTTTACAAATACGTAGAAGACACTTGCATTGCTACCATCAATTACTGTCTGATTTTGAGACAATGTACCAGTAAATGGACAGATCTTATTGCTAAAGAAGAGCTATTCATACGTGGTTATGTACTGTCCTGGTTTTTGAAAAAAAGTAACATTCCAATGAATTTCCTCTAGATCTCGATAAATAACGCGAACTTGTCGTTTTCGAAACGCTCCTTTCATGTTATTTGTACGTAAAATTAGAGATATCAGTATCTCGAAAAAGCAATTACATGCTATTGTTCCTTTACAAAATAGGCGCACGATAAATTTTAGATCACATAATATGAATAACATTATTCCTACTGTCATAGATGTTGTGTGTATACATTATTCCAACAAACGCTTGGAGTTCTCATTTCGCTTGATCCCTGCTTGTGTTTAAACAAATGAAGGACCTGTTTCCCTTACTATGTTTTATGCGAGTTTATACTGTTAGCACTCAACAGTATTTATGCAGTTACCGCAATCTCCATCGAAATACAGTATTAAACTCGGCGTGGAGGGGTTCTCTTATGTTCCCTTTAAGAGAAATAAGAAAGTATGTTCAACATGGCTTCCAAACGTACAAGTATTTTTACATAGAGCCTTCCTCCAGATATTTAATCTGTTTCCTTCTTCAATTTATTTTTCTCGCGCCATCTTTTTCGAACTGTAACTTTCGATGTGATAAGTGTGTAATGTGCCTTGTTCTAGCTTCGTCGTGGGCAAACGACCTTTAATGAAACGGACAAGTATCTATACAGGGAGACAGGTCTTACAATGATAATTGTTGAATGAGGGAAAATAATGGAAGTTCCTTCTATCTCAAATAGTATATATACTTTCTATAATAATTCTCGTTTATCGTATCAACGCGTATTTCAGACTACCAAAACAAAAACCTGTATTTCAGTAATCAAAGAGGTAATATAAGGCTATAAAAATAAAAGCTGATATATCTATGAATTGCATAACTTTATTAACAATAAACAATCGAGTAATATAAAGTGGAAATTGATTTTAACAAGAATAGAAATTTGTAATAATTTGTGAATTGATATCCTTACATATATATATATATATATATATATATATATATATATATATATATATATATATATATATATATATATATATATATATATATATATTAATTCACAAAAACTGTTCTTGCACTAAGTCTAATTGAGAAGTTCAACACATCAGCAAAATATACCCTCATACAATGCAGTAATTTTACTTGCAATAAATTTATATTTAAAAACTTTTTGATAGGGCTTTGCTAAATAATTTACATAGATATATATTTACTCCTCAATAGATTAACACTTTCAATGAGAGAAAATAACACAAATACAAACCCTCACCTACTGCCGAAAACAGGTAAATATCTATATACACCTCAAATTTAATTATTTTATGTAGCACCATAGTAATTTTTAACTATACAATATCGTAAACAATATTAACACTTTTCTGTAATTATGTAACAATGCTTTTGAAATTATATGCATTTCTCTCTATTGAAGAAACTGTTAACGTCATTAATCCTGACACTTGTAATATATAATTACGTTATAGCTGACTAGAATAGAACAGTTAGTGCCCACTTTCACAGTAGTGATCGAATGGCTAAGCCATCCTCTGCAAGCACCTTCGTATGTACGTAATTCACAACTTTCCACCAGAGGCACTAAAAAAATACATCTTTATTTAAGGTTGCATGCTCCTCAGGCAACCTTCCAAGATTTTTTCAAGTGTGGATAAAAATTTCCGCACGCAACAAGCGGTAGTCGAATATCTGGTACTTACTAAATTCTACAATTTTTCTGTTATAGAGGACACTTATCCTCCGCAAATTCTTAAGTCTCATGTATGTTTTCATACTCGTAGAATACACACCTGAGTCGTTCTAGTTTCCTTGATTTCTCGTTGCAGTAATTTACTTGAGTATTGTTTTCGTTTTCTTTATTTCACACCACACCAAACTTTTCGTTTTATTTTTTTTTAATTTCTATGTTTCTCATCCTTCAAAAGGAAAGAAATGGTGTAAATAATGATCAACAAGAATGCTATGCGCCAAATAAATAAGTCGAGAACTGCTGTAGTGGGTTCTACAGAGAACAGAACTACGGGAATGCAAGAAATACTATATCTTGGATTTTGTCAAATCCACTGGGAATGGCATTCTTATGTTTCTTGTTTATGTTTAACTGCAATGTACATAATGAAATGTTAGTTAGTAATAATACTAATCTTTGATTGTTTCTAGAAATATACTTTTATTATTATTACGAAAGTAGATATTGCATTACAACAAAAGTAGCCGACATGTCCTAAAAATGGAATAAAAGTATGTTTGCATCACTAAATCAAAGCTTCATTATTGTGGACAAATTGTCCGCTGTGGGGCGTTTAAGGTAAATTGTTATTTTTATGGAACGTATTGAGGAATATAAAACATAATTTTTTGTTAGAACATTCTTTAACTCAACTAAGAACATTTAAGAAGCGAATCCAACTTAGGATCAATCTTAACGGGCTAGTAAACAAAACGAAATCGAAAGCTAAAATTTGTCCATCTTTAGCGGTTCGCGTGAAAAGGTATTTTCAAAAAAAAATAAGAGAGAATTAAATGTTCTAAATATGTTATAAGAACCAACGATATCAGATATTAGTTTATTCAGGATTTTTTTGTAAAATCAATTTAGAAAAAACAAATATCTTAAAGATTGTCTCTGAGACAAATGTTATCTCATATACAGTATAATAAATAATAAAATGAAACTTATTACTTGAACCGATTTAGAAATCATCACTTGCACAGACTGAAATCTAAGTTATGAATTTCACTAGCTCCATTCTACACGTATACTCTAGTTAATAAATTTCAGTAAGCAACTTCATAAGGAGGGTGTGAGTATCATGTGCTAATAACAACTTAATAAGAACGCATACATCTTCAGAGAAACGAGAAAAAGTAAATTAAACAACCTCGACGTAGAACAATCTTTTTAATTACTATTACTTGTATAAATTATGAAGATGGCTTACATTTTTAAACCCTTTATAAGTGATGAGGAAAATAAAAGCGTGTAGTTTACACCAATTAATCTTATAAGATATATACGATTAAGTAGACAAATTAGCCTTGATGATTCAATCATGTGTTACAGATAGTTATACAGGGAGGACTAACCCACCATCTTGTACGTATTACTAATTCTTCACGTATATCTGCGCAATATATTATAGTTCTATGCATTATTCTTAATGGACAAGACATTATGAATCCGTGAACTCTGAAGTCACCGTCGTAACAGAAGATGATGGCATGCACCAAATTTAGATGTTTTGTTCTCGATGGGACACAGTGTCGTCAGTACTAAGTTGACTGTACTAAACAAAAACAATGCACTTTATTTCTTTTATATAATTCTTACACTTATTGGTCCCTACTATCTTATTAGGTCTAAGACGTGTAATGATGCACCTCCTATTTGCATTCGATGCATTTTTATCATTACAAAAGATAGGAAAAATAACAAAATATAAATTGTAATATTTAATTTATAATACATCTTATTAATAAAGTATTATTTATTTAAGAAACAAATCGTAGTTTCTCTTGCTTCGAAACAAGTAATATCAGAAAGAACCAACTATGTCTATTGGTAGATTTTAATGTCTTCAGTTAACTAGTGGGTTGTGAAAAGTAATTAACAATTTTTTGGTGCGAGTCAGGCAGAATGACAGGAAGGCCGTTAATATTGGTGACGTGTCGTGTTAACACGAGGAAGAAAACTGAAGACAAGTTACTTCACCTTGTAAGCACCAGTCCTCTAATACGGACATAAATATGTTATTAGCTTCCGCTATTGAATTTGTTTGTTGAATCGGGCCTCTAAATTTCTTACAAAAAATATTTTGTATACGAAAAGTAATAAAAACATATGTGCGGTATATGGCATGATATGAATGTAGTAATTTGGTGAAAGAATAGCTAAGTAGCAGTAGTGTTATTCTGCTCTACTTTTCCCCTTGCCAGAAGTCTTACAAGAAAGAATTAGAGCTTTTTGGCTCGTTGGATTACTTATCTTTTCCTTTCTGGAATTTCTCCGGAACTTGTAGTCTTGTAGAAATTCTCAATTTCTTAAAGTCAAGTAATGTACCACCAGAATGAAAGATAGCAGCATGAAGGTTTCGTATGACTAACGATTAAAGTTAATAAGATAACATGAGGTAAGCGAGATTGTAACCTTTATCAAATCGTTCTGTCCTTTGTTTACTGTGAAAGTTCACTACCGTTTATTGAATGTGTACTCGACTCCTTTTACATTAAATGCGTCATTAGAGACGTTGTATTTTTTACTAAGTGGATCATATAATATTTATTATAATCTTCAGTTAATTAAGTAACTCCAAAATTTTAATTGACTTCAACTGGAAGAATGTGAATTATTTTGAAATCGCAATAAACACCTACATCCCACTGCGGTAAAATCGAACAATATGTACGAACGTTATCGCAGAACATATATTTTTAAACATTGTGGGAGATAAAGTACATCCTCCTGTTCTCAACTGATTTTAAATACAAATAATGGAAATAGTTGTGAAGCCTCGAAAACTACAAAACATACTTCATGAATTATATTTCTACGAAAGATATCTGGGATTATATTTTTGAATTGAAGAGGTATAGTCTATATCACACCATGGAGCTAAATTGACCACTCATGTTTCCTGTTTTCAATCCCAAGCACAGAGATTGCAGGAAGTAGTCAAGAAATTATAAATAATATTCTTTAGAATCCAACTGAGTTTTGTAGTGGAAGTTACAGATATCCATTCAGAGTCATACCACCACATTATACTTCACTGATATCAGCTCTAAGCGTCGTGAATAATCGGCAGGCCTTATAGAAAATGTATGAAATAAACTTGAACAGTTGTATCACAATATTTCGTGGGGCTTTTCCTTTAATTAGGGGAGGCTGCCGGAGTAATCCATATCACATTTGAAGGCTCAATCAACAGCTCATTCGTGATTGATTTTAATTCTAAGCACTACCTAATACGGAAAAGAATAAAAGAAAATGTTCATTATATAGTATCAAAACCGAATGAATAATAGAAAATTTATCTTAGAGCTCGGAAAGAAATTGGGGTGTGGGAGCGTAAATACACTACTTTATTCATTACTGATTTAAACATTCTATAAATATTATTCTAGAATTGAGCATTTTCTATCGAAAATTATCACGGAACGTATGTACGAAATTGCATGGGAGATCAATTATCACTAACATTCTTGGCACATTTTAATCTAAGTTGTGGGGATATTTCCTATCCCAAAAGTAAGGTATACATTAACCTTATTCTCATAATGGGAAGCTTTTACCTGGCTCATTTCAAAAAACTCTTGTAATTTGGAGTGGATTTAACCCCTTTATACCTGTTGGATTGGAACCTCATACGGTATGCTTAAGTCTCCAAGTGGAAGGAAAACTTATTTAATGTTTTGTCGAAATCGTGGAAATTTTATGAGAATTAATAGAAGCAGAAAAATGGAGAGACCTGAGACACACGAGTAGAGTACAAATACTTGTCGAGTTGAGTGACAGTAACTTTGGCATATGCTCACCTGAATTATGCTCGTTGCTTGTTGGTTTAACTGGTTGTTTCGAAATTCAGCGTCTGTCTCTCCAACAAGGCTATGCGAGGCTTCTGAGGTTATTCGAGAGTCATTCTTGAATCATAACAATTGCCAATGCTTTACAGATTGAATTCACTTCGTGATGGGTCAGGTCCATTCTATGAGAGATACGATTTTCATTCGACAACATATCGGACGGAGAGTTTGTCTCTGAAGTCATTGCCATGTATTGGCCTGGTAACAATGATTTTAAGGACCTATATTTAAGTCTGTTGGTTTAGCTGTTACATTTGGAATTATATACATACTATAAAACTCTATAAGAGCAACTTGCTTAATGTTGTAATTGTTACATTTCTTATCAATTAGTTTTAAACTTACAATTGCGAACGTACCCGGTAAATATATTACGATAATGTTTGTTTTGGTGTTTTTCACACTGGTAGTGCAGTATTTGTAGTGTTCAGTAACAAACACATACCATCTCTTAAAGTATGGCCATCTGTCATTAGCTTAAGAAATATTAAGATCAAGTGTCCATAGATAGCATCACCAATGTTCCGATTTATATTTGCATTATACTCTAGGAGCATAGCGCTTTGAACATCACGGTATAGATACTAAATATGTGACGCTAACTAACTTGAATGACACTAACATAAAAGTCATAAATATAGACATAAAGACTCTTACTTTTACTAACATACAACACTCGCCTGATGGAATTGACGGCGGACATTGGCGCATTTTGTGTTCAGCTCATCTTTTCTGTTTTCATTCTACTTTATTTAACTTCTTCTGCATTGGCCGCAACAGCGAGCAAAAGCTCAGTTCCATCAATATCTGATTGACACGCCATACTTCTCCAGCACAGTAGGGTCCATTATTTCTGATGCAACCAGTAATAGACAAGTCAATATACAAACTTGTAATTATCGACAAACAAATCAATATTAATCTGTATATTTTAAACTAGCTTTCTTTGTTTCTTCTAGTTAGTGCAATACTTAAAAGCGGTACAATTGCCCAAAAGCTGGTTATATAAAAACATTATGCAAAAGTTATCATTGTACCTTGAACATTAACTACAGGGTGGTCCGAAAGTGGGCGTACCCTTAAGTTTCAACAGTATGGTGTTAGTTATGGTAGAATGTCTGTGCACAGTTACCTTGAAGTCTTAAGAATCATAAACCTCGGTATGATCACCATCCAGGACGTAACACAGCTGAATTCTGCGCCAAGTTCTCGCAGATGTTTTGAGGAGATACTCCGGATTCACGAGGGTGAAGGCGTGTTTCACAGCTACTCGCAATTCCTACGTTGTTTGATATCGAGTGTTTCTTACTTGTTGCTTTATGAAACCCCAGAGAGCATTATCCGGTGTCATGAGATCGGGATATCTTGGAGGCCAGGCAAAAGGATCTGGTGAAGATGCACAACCTCTTCCAATCCAGCGACCAGGAAATGTTTGATTCAGATAATTGCGCATGTGAATCCCGAATGCAGTAATCATAAATGTTTCCAGACAATGCCAAGCAATCCTATAAGACAATGAAAAACAATGCTACCAAACAAAATTGGGTAAAACTTAAAACCGCCAGAATACATCAATTAGGGGTACACCCAATTCTGGAGCACGCTGTACAGTGCTCATGTTTGTTATCAACATTCATGAACAATTGGCCATCTATAAGAAATACTCATTAGCAATTTGAATAATTAAGTGTCATTCGCTTTATTAATTCATTTTATAGAGTGTGATTCATAATAGTCATTATGCAGAAATCATTATCAAAGTAGAGATCCATATATAAATGTATAACGGCAGAAGTCAAATATGATCGGACTGCTACAGTTAGAAACTAGATAGCGTTGTGTTTCTAGAAAGTCGGTATCATAGGAGTCTCCTTTAGAGAATAAATTAAAGTTTCTACAGAATAATCGAGGACACTGAAGTAACGAAACTAATCCCTTAAATATAAAATGTCCATAAAATACTAATCTTTATTCCAGAACGCCCGGAAAATAGTTTTTCAAGAACAACCAAAGTGTCCACTTCGACCTTTGTGTTTATGAGTCTGTAATTGAAAACTTATATCAATAAAATATACATTTATTTTCCTATGCTAGAAGCGATAGAATTTTAGGTATATATCCACATTCTCAGCATACTCTATATCAAAACATACCGTATATATAAGTCGAAAGTTGAATGATATAATGCAATTTTTATAGAACTTTAGTTTATTTATCTATTATAAAAGTTTAAAATTAATACTGTAAAATTTACTCACATTTGAAATGATTTACGCCAAAACCAGTAGCTATCACATAAATACTACTTTATCCAGGACAGGTATAGTACAGTATATATATTGGAACAGTCATTATGTTCTATCTATTAAAAAATCCATCGCTCATAAATACTGGTATAAAGACTTGTTTACTTTACACTTCTTAATCTGACATTTCTTTCCTTTTCCTCTGAAAGTTTATAATGCTACTCGTAGAATATATTATAAAAACAGTTTTGCCTTCTACCTTCAACTTTAACATAACACATATGGGCCTACTAACTCGATTAGGGCTTACCAATTCGGTGATCACTCATGATTCCTACGTAGCTGTGATGTGAACTAAATAGGTCCCTATCAGTACATTTTACATTGGAATTTCGTATTTGCAGGTTCGAACATGTTTAGAACCCTTTTGTCATTAACAATCTTCCATTATTGATTTTTTCATCATTCAAGATAAAATGTGCCTTTAGATATTGCTATACATATTTATAGACAATTGTGTTGTTGTCTTGGAAGATGCAAAGACGTAAAGAAGTTACCACATGTTACATGTAGTCCATCCGAAGTATAAGAATGATTTCATAAGGAGCAGAACTATATGCTTGGTAAGATAGATTTTTATTACTCTCTGTTCAAAGTTTCATATATAATGGAAAACTAATCAAATTATTTTTATTATTTAATTCAACAACGATATATAACTTAATATCATTTGCTTACTACTCATGAACTGAATAAACACACAGGAAAGTGATCTACTGGTCAAAATGACTCCCTAAGGAAGCTCTGGGCAAACCCTTCCTTTTCGAAAGAAAAACAACAATATATGTAAACTATTATTTATGAATTGAAAGGTATGAATACATAAAGAACAAGCGGTACTATCTATTGAGTGAATTACAATTTTTGTTCAAAATATAGAATGTTGGATACTACTGAGCGGTCGAAATTGTTACTTCAATACTATTGATAGTAATTACCTCAGTATTAGGAAGAGTAAACATACTTAAAGCATTCCCTTAGAAGACCACAAGGCATAGCATTTTTGAAATGAAAATTAGTTGGATTAAATCATAATCAGATAATGAACGTCACATTGCAGCATAGTCTACTAAAGGCCCATGCTTGAAATTTATTGCAATAACATACATTATAACTAGACAAAATTTGTAGTTGTTCAAGATGTGCATTTCTGTAACTTATGTAATATGCAGTACTCTTCTACTTTTATCCTGAATACATGAATTTAATAAATATTTTGAAGTAACTTGTTTCGCTTATTCCATCTCCATTATATATTAAATTACTATGCATATTCTATCATATTATTTGCATTTTTAAATCCGAGGTCTGTTGTCATCAAACTCAAGGTTACACAGATTCAGAAGTTAGTAGCAAAAATTCAACTCCAAGTATTTTTATAGTTATCTTGTCTTCTTTCCCTTTTAATATTTATTATTTAAGTAATACTTATTAATATAGGTGCATAAATCCTCAAAATTAATTATTTATATGTTTATAATAACAATAGTATCTTTTAGAGAATGTATGCTGCATTTCAGAAATCATTATCAAAGTTATTTCGTTTAGAATATGTTAGTCAGCAATTTCTCAAATCACTTAGATAGCAATTCAATAATCAAATAACGTTTTAAGTTCTCTATCGTTATTAGATGTACGTATATATTGTATTTTGTTCAAATATGACAATTACACTCATAGAATCAAATTGAATCGTAAGTTTCATTTATACTGTCAGGAAAACTTTACGTTAGACCCATGGAAGTATTTGATAACTTTATGAGTAGATGAGCTTGGAATAATATATGAGTTGAAGTATTTACTGACGAGTACTTTAAAATACGCTTAGAATCACAAAATGGCACACAGAAACGTATCAACTTTATTCTTCCAATATATCTCTTTTGATGTCACTGTGCGTTGGAATGTCACATTAATATGGTACGAAAACTATACACGCTGTTCTCTACTATGTTCATAATAAATATATTTTTTCCTATTATTCTTAATTGTGCTCCCCCTAAAATTAAAATTACATAAATTGCATACATACATCTAAATCAAATATATATATATATATATATATATATATATATATATATATATATATATATATAGTATTAATAAATTATACAGACAAACTGTGAGGAGTACTACTCACATAGCAATAAAATAATCGTGAGCATGTAGCGCAAAGTGCAACGTTTCGAATTTAGGAAGTTCACATGTGCAAGGGCGCCCATCAGGGGGCAAGGTGGAGCGCTCGCCCCCCTTGAAGAAATTGTACTTCAGAATATAGAAAACCCAATAGAATTTTTACATTGGTTACACCAAAATTTGAAACTATATTTGAAACGTCACTTATACTTGCCCCCTTGGAAACCGCAACACGGGCGCCCTTGCATAAGTGTGAAAAAGTACATGTAATTTCGAACGCAAGCAACCTTGTAACTTGTTATCCCTAACACTTCTAACTCCATGTCAATTTATTCCGTGTTCACTGTGAGAAAGCATACTTTCTGACTAGTTTGGAACCACCTCTAAGTTCGAACATATCTGGATGCTATGTTGACGTAAATTCTACGCCAATTGGATATTGCTTAATTATGCAGTTCTCGATTGTGTTTTGTGACCTTCTTTACGCCGATTTGGACCACGAAATTACATGTGTTACAATGTTTTTTTTTCCATGGATTTAGCCCTCTCAGAGGAAACTAGCTCCTAAGTTTTGCACTCTCACCCCAGGACAATATGATTTGCTTTCTTAATTTGATTTGAGGAATTACCTCTTACACCATGTTCGTGATCTATTCTTATGTTCTATTCTTCCAGCAAGGGACACCTTCAAAAGTTATTAGAAAAATACTTCTTCCAGTAATGGATTCCGAAGTTTGCCAGGGATTCTATGGTTTGGCACTTCCTCATCAAGTTTTTTGTATTGGAAATCCTTATCGTGATGACGGAGGATGTGGGGTACGTATATATAAAATGATGCTGTGCGCTATTTACATAGAAGTATTTTAAAGCTTAATGGGATTCAAAACCATCGTCTACATTACATATATAACAACAAAACATATTTTTGCTAAATATTATTTAAAATAAAACTGAAGGAAAGAGCATTTGATCTCATAACAGCGTGAGTAAGAAGAATATGCATATAATTTACAACTTTGCCTATTTCTCTCAAAATATATTTAAACTGTATATAATGGGTCGAAAATTTAATCTTTCTATATTAGAAAAACAAAGAGGAAAATAAAGAGAAGGAAAGAAGATTTTTCTGTATAGATCTAAATGATTGATATAGTACTAAAGGTATTTTCGTCCACTTTGGTTATTTCGACCAAAGAAAGAAACAATTACATTCTTTTAGTTTTGATAGTTATGATCAAATTTGGCTTTCAGTGTTGCGATAAATGTCACAAGGGTCCAGGATGTTGATGCATTGAAAGAACAGTTTTCTTTTTTTTTTTTTCATCTTCGAATGGTAGTTATTCGAAAGGGTTGTTTCGAAACTGTTTTCTTCTCCTTTAGCAACATGCAGTATTCAATATATTTCGATTCTTATTTGATAATGAACAACTTTATGGATCAGGTATGTAAATACCTTTATGCATAATTATCAAATATTCGGGCTATTCTGATAGAAGTAAAAAGAAGGTATTTCTTTGTCGTAGTGTTTTGCTGATCGGGGAGCTGATTCTGATCCCATCAGATGGTGAATGTCTTAATTTAATGAAAGAGAAATCTGCTAATTGAAGTAGACGTTTAGATTTTCTTGTTTGCTGTGATTTGTTGTATAATTATGGAGAAATAGATTGCATATTAAAAACAATTGATTTGATAATTTATGAAAGTTTTTCGAGTGGGAACTGAACAGCACACGTGGTTGCTTGACTCCCATCTTTTGCGGTGTAAAGTGCTATCATTCATCCAATTGCTTGAGAAATAATATTCTAACACAATATTGAAATCAGATTCCATCAAAGCAAATAACAGTTCGGATTGCTATGGTGAAAATAGCATAGTCTTTGTCATTTTCTGTTATATTTTAACAGTAAATTGTCGCTTTCTTAGTGACAAGTTGTCGCAAAGGTTGGTGTTCACAATTGCTAGAATAAAATTTTATGTGGGACAGCTTTTATCGGTAGGGTGTTAATAAAGTATACCGGTACCGAAAAACATGATTCCGTGCAACAAAATAAGAAATCTTTCATGTGAACATGTAGAGAAAGCTACTAAAGCAGTGCAGAAACGTGGAATATATAACGAATCCAGCGTCATTTCGAGGGTCAAAATCTGTGGAACTGTTGGCGCATAATACTTTTTGGCTTCCTGTACTGACTTTCGGCATTCCGTCTTCTCGGCTCTAAAGTTGCACTTATTGGACTCAGCTGTAGATAAGAGCGTGACGGTATATTCCTTATACCCTGTTGTTGTAAATGTATGGCTTACCATTGCACAGTGATGAAATATGAATTTTAGGGTGGTTTATGTTTGAAACTTTTTTCACTGAAATGCACTGCCGCTAACGTATGTTATTGTTTATTTTGTCACGAATTCAGACTTTCGTACCTCCAAACATATGCATCTTGAGGAAGGATTTGTTCATAGTAACTTCTCTTTTCATTTTTGATATGCAAAACTAACTTATAAAATTCATCAATCTCATTCATCAAGACCATGTTGTTTGACTAAGCTAATATTTTTCTTCCAAAATGTATTTCTTTTGTCTCATCCCGGTTGTACATCTCACTCATTTTCACTTAAAATGCCAATAGTCTTACCTTTTCCATACATAAAACTCTATTACACATTTCCTTTTTGTCTTACTACCACACTTTACTTAGATAATACTTGCGAACGATTTTTTGAAATGTATAATTTTCCATTGGCCTGAATGATACATTACACACAGCTTTATAAACGAATTCCCATTGACAAATTATATCAAATATTTTTGCACACAAATCTCCATCGGTAACCATTAGCATACACGTTAATAATTTACAAACTCACTCTTTCTCTTAAAATTGTACATATTCTGGAAATAAAAATATGCAAATCCGGAACTGTATAATTTAATCAATAGCAAAGATGCCATAGTTCTAAACTGTGGGACAATGTTGTTATTATTTCTTTTAAGTATTTTCAAAAACACAGACTGCTGACACTACTAATTTGTAATCTTTACTTTGTGTACGAGTGGTAAAAAAATTAAATGAAATCTTTATGTCCCACTGTTATGAAAGCTAGGCCAAAGGAGACGATAATGAAGAGAAATGATCGAAATGATGGAATGAAGAAAGTGGGAGGAAACGGAAGAACACTGAGAAAACCCACGAGCACGGTGTTTGTCCACTACAAATTTCACATTGAACGACTTGGGATCGAACCAGGCACCCCAACCTTCGGAGGTGAACGCTCTACCACTGAGCCACCGGGCCCCCAATATGTAAGATTGGTATTTAAATATCAAGAGGTTCGAATTAGAAATACAGAAAGAAAACAAATTTTCGTTTTTTTCTTTCGATTGCATTAGGTACAAGGATCGTTCAAATTTGACTGGGATTTTCGTACGTAAATAATAGATGAATAGCCGGATCATAATGAAACTTGCCGGTGACGTAATGCATTCTTTCTCGAGTAACTAGCGTCGACATGATGAATTTGATGCATGCGCAGCAGTTGCAGCGAACATGGCGGAAAGCATGTCTGTGGCTATGGAGCAGCGGTGTGTAATCGAATTTCTTGTGAAGGAGAAAGTTAAATCACCTGAGATTTTCAGAAGACTGCAAGCACAGTATGGTGAACAATTGATGTCACGGACAAGAGTACAGATGTGAACAGTTAACGAACGACGGGAGCTGGTGACAAATGAAGCGCTTGGACACATTCGCCCGACTGCAGTCACACTAGTAAATATCGCATGTATTGAGCAAATGATTCTTGAGAACCGGCGAGTAACAGGGCGTAATATTTCTGCCGAGGTGAATATCAGTGTTAGGAGTGTTGAGACAATCATTCATGACCACTTACGCTTCCACAAAATCTGTGCAAGGTGGGTTCCCCGCCATTAAACATTTGATCAGAAGTGGACACGCATGACGGTCTGTGAACAGCTGGGAAGTTCTTCCCCATCCCCAAAACAGTCAAGATTTATCCACCAGTGATTATAATTTGTTTGCACCTCTTAAAGACCATCTGGGAGGGAAGGAACTCACGACAGTAGAAGCATTGCGGAACGATGTCCTCCAGTGGCTAAAACAACAACCAAGTTTTTCATTCTCCAAGGGAATCAGGGAGCTGCCATAACGATGGCAATGGTGCGTCGACGCGCACGGAGAGTACTTTGTAAAGCTGTCATAGTTTGGTGCTTCTTGTGTTATCTATTTCCTCTGAAGAAATAAAAGTCCCGGTCGATCTTGAGCGGCCCTTGTAAACGAACTGAGAAGTTATATAATTAAGAAAAATCACAATTTCCGTTCCCTTTTAGTACTGAATATCGTTGTTTTCTATGATTCTTTAGTGTTTTAGCAGATGTTTCAATTCAGAAAGTTTTCCATTTATAAGCAGATATATAAATGAAGAAGACATGTTTAAGTTACTCTGTTAGTGCCAGGAAGACGCATGACGAGAAGGTTCTAAATAGCAACAGTTCTTAACGTTGGGTTGAACATGTTGTTTTGAGTTCCCATCTGACCACTATTCCTCTTTATTGATGTGGTTAAGTTGGCGTTTTCTATGGTGCCATTAGTGTGGATACTGCCCCTAGCAACAAACCCAACCACCTTGACACTTTATTGTCGACCATACCACATGACCAAGAGTCTGCAGTTAGTCCTCTTTACAAATGAAACCGACCAACCACTTTACACTCTCATTATATGATAATCTGCTCAGTTCACTGCACTCTGCCGGTCAACTGCACCATACGTAGTACGAAGTTCGTCCTTACACACACTACCAGTAGCACGTAACTGCAGTCTCAGCTTTGTCGTTGCTAACCCACATATTTAACTTGTTTCCAATTCCATTAAATTGATATTGGAGACTTAACTTATTGCAGAGAATGTATTATGTGAAATAGCTACATGTTCTGTCGTTAGGAATTGACTTGTACCCTCGAGATAGAGTTGAGTTGTTACAAATAACAATCACGATTAGGAGTAGAAGTGGCACATCCACATTGTGATGTGGTAATGTTTCAGAGGTGGAAACAAAGTTGTGCAAAGATATTCTCTTATCGAGTATTGAACAAAGATCAGTGTGTACAAATTTATACTTTAATAGAACTTTTTGCCTTCACACTATCCTACAAATCTTCTTTATGATATTGAAATAAGAATATTCCAAAGCTAATATCTCCAAAATAACCATAAATGATTCTGTAACATTTCCAGAAATAAATTTATGTAATTTTTCTACTTGTTTCTCATTTTGATTTCTGTCTTTTATGTTCTGATATCTCCCTTGCACTTTCCGAATTATGTTTTAAAGGTGTAATGTTTTCTTTTTGTGCCAGGATAACATTAGAAACAAAATTTGTTTTATCACTATTTTCTGTCGTTCTATTCATAACGCTAAACATCAACTACGACCATGGTGCATCTAAGGATGGACATGCAATTTTCACTTCTAACAGTATTACCTTCCTTGTTATATAAAGGTAACTAAGAAAGTTACGTCATTTTTGTGGTGGTCTGTGTTCAATGGGACCTCACACCGTGAGTTGATTGCGAATGGAGATACGGCGAATGTCAGTTGTTGGTGTGGGTATATACAACATACTACATGGTTGTGACAGTTCAGTTACGCCGTGAACTTGGGTCAGGACAGAGTGAACATGGGACCTCCACAGAGCGTAATAAGACCATGTATGCTTACGAGTTCTAACTGGAGTCAAATGCGCTGCAGCGGGGCGGGGAAAATGCCACGTCTTTGGTGAGGGTGTCATGAATACTTGTATAGTGCAGTGGCGGTTCAACAAGTATAAGGACAGTGACAAAACACTCGGAGACGCACTACGAGCCGGAGGACCAACATATGAAAGAATGAAGACCTTCAGGCAGCAATTCAGGCCAACAGTAGCCAGACATGTGTGGAACTGGGACTACAATTCAGTGTGAGTAGAGAAAACATTCCGCACCTCCATCAACTTGGGAAGCTTTATAAGTTGGGTGGATGATTCCCACATGATTTGACTTTGGGTCAGAAGGCAACGCCAGCAAAAACCTGTGTTTCTTTGCTGTCTCGTGTGAGGAAGGAGCCATTTCTCGACAGGGCGTTGACTGTGATGAGAAGTGGATCCTGTACGAAACTGTCGAACTTTTACTTATCGTCAAAATTGTCAAATATTTCCAAATTCTGCTGCTGTTTCAAAATAAAAATTACTAATAGCACCAGAATTGTGTACTGAAACATTTTAGAAAGTAACTTCTGCCGAGGTAACAATCCACTTCACTTGGAGAGATTAATAATTATGATTGAACTATGAGAAACAATTAAAGGTTAAATAGGATCTGATCACGTGAGCTCCCGCCGGAAGTCAAACTCAGGTCTCCGCGCTAAAAGTGCATACGTCACCTAGATCCAAAAAGTATCATACATTTAGGAGACTCATTAGACATGCACAAACTGGACCTAAACGAAGACAGTGAGCTGCATATAGACAAACGAGTGCAAGATTTATGTACCGCATTACATCAATGGTGGTGAAGAATATTACTGACATAATTCTTATTATTTGGTCTCCATTGCTTCTGTTATGTTTTGCTTGCTGAAAAGTCAAGTCTTTAGTAATAGTTTCCGTTTAATCCCTTCACTAGCTAATCGCAATACAAACTGATTTGAAATTTGTCTCTTCAGGTCTAAAACAATGTTAGAAATTTAGAGATGGAATTAGAATTGCAATAAGTAAAACCTTCTCTACCGTATTCACCTTGAGTAGGCCTACATTTCTTCACATGTCTTAGCACCAGGTAATTCAAATAAGTAAATGCTGGATATTTATTTCATATGATTTATTTCGAATACACAGTAAGAATACCTATTTTCATGTTCTTTGAAATTTGCACAGCAACATGAATGTTTCAAAAACGATCTAAACCATTATACAACTACGGAGCGCAAAATTCAATAACCAATGTAACTTGTAATATTTTGTCTGCTTTTATTCTTCTCTATTATCATAACCAAGAAAATAAATTGTAATCGAAATATTTTAAGTACAGTAACAATAACAAGTACACGAATGCAGAATAGTCCGCTTCAATACTTACTACTAACAACACTTGACAACGGTGTTTTGTTACAGACGCACTGGCACCTGTTTCTTGCAGAGTTTGATGTTCTGAATTCAAATCTGTCATCAGATTTTCCCATGGGGCTCTTTTTTTGTAATTTGCATTTCTCGTCTGAGTGTTAATAACTATAATTTGACATAATGCTACAACTTTCCAGCATATGGAAGCCAAAAAAGGGATATATGAAAATTGTCTTATCAATACTTTACCACAGTAATATAACTTTACTATATTTTGTGTGCCGAGAGAATCATAAAGGATCTTTTGTAGTAACTGATTCGTAATTCATAATTCATTGTTACACAGCTTTGGAGAATCTCTCTAAATCCTTTATGTAATAATTTTTGTAGAAGTGAGTGAGACAATTTTGTTGATTTTGCCAGCTCCATAAAGACTACAAAGCCGGACAAAACTTTTATTCCTAACCAAACTACAATATCCACCGAAATCAAGAACAAAACTCAGACCACCACAGACGTTATTCGCCATCTTCTAATTGATACAAGTGTTGAAGACATCACAGCAGCCCTCAGGAGAAGCATTTTCCAATATTCTCCTTGTCACAAATGGGAACCCAGAATCGTGTACGTGGGAAAGGGAAAGTCGCCATTCAACTATTATTGATTACCTTAAAGGAAACTCTACAAGCTTCAAAGAAGACTAATTGATACACATGAACATTCTCATAGAACCACTACAAAAGAATCATTACATGCAATGCTTCAAATGCCAAAGAATTGGACATTTGCAAGCAACTTGCCAAGATCTGCCTTGGTGCATTAAGTGTGTCTACTCTTATTGAACGTACCAATACGAAAGGAAGACAGATACACAAGCGAATTGTGTCAACTCAAAAGACGCTCCTACTGCTAATTGTTATGGATGTCCACGACTGCAACAAATTCTACAAGCAATAAGAAAAGCAACACCAGCTAGCACAATCTCACATTCAGCACCTCTTCAAGACACCACTGCTACATCCACATTAAGATCTTAGCCTACATTATCAAGCAGCATCAACACGGAAGACGTCCACAGATAACAATTCATTCTCTGAAGACATCATTCAAACTATTAAAAATGTTTTTCAACTCCTGAAAGATATAAACCTAACCAACATAGTACACGCACTACGCGCCTACAATGTTTGAAAGTTACTTGATTCCAAAAGAGCTGACTGCGTGGCAATCTTTAGCCAGCATCGCCAAAAACTTTCTTGGTAACTACTGAGCCGACAACTATGAAGTGCTTGTTAGAGAACTATAAACCTACAAGGAAACTGGATGCCGTATGTCTCTAAAAATTAATTTCTTACATTCCCACTTGAACCTTTTTCCTAGTAATTTCGGAGCTGTCAGTGATGATCATGAGGAAAGGTTTCATCAAGAGTTGCCAACCATGGAAAGTCGTAATAACGGCAGAAAGAAACTGCAGGATGCTGGCGGATTATTACTGGAGCATAAAAAGGGTCCTCCTAATGCAACATACAGCAGAAGTTCGACATAAGTACATTTTATGCGAGTATACATAGCGTATAATACACTATATTACAATGTGATATTATATAGTGTAATGCACTATATAATATAATAATAATTGCGTTTTCTCACTTTGACGCTCTCTCATTTTTCTTCATTTTAAGATTTTGTTCATTCTCACAAATACTGTATCCCTTGCATTTGGATCTTGATTGGGGGTCCTGAAATAAATTAAGGATCTCTATGTGCAAGTGAGCAAATATCTTAGCAAAAGGAATAGCGGTTAGGTTTCTTGCAACGAATTATTTTGTTGAGTTAAAATATATTTACTAGAATAATCGTCAACACACATATCACAAAATTTATCGTCAACAGTTTCAAGGATAGTACGAAAAACACACGACTAACTGCAAATATTGTGTCATTTAAGGTGGTCAATGGAGAAAGTGATTCATCATGTATTATTACGACTAAGCAAAACGACACTGCTCATCATTACAGTGATGTGCTCAATATAATATATCGCAAAATTCTACATAAACTTCAAAAGTCCATTTTACTTTCAAATAACATGAAAATTTTCCATGAATTGAAATATATGAATGTTTTCTTTATTAACCTAATCTAAAAACATGTTTTCAGCATGTCGATGCCATCTTGTTTCTTGTTTCGAGAACTTTCCTCATTACCGGACAGTACAATGTGCCATTGATCACTTTAACACATTACGGATACATCATCATAGAATTACCTGTATCATCCAAGGAAGACTAAATAAGTTTGGATGGAGGCATTGTCTACTTTGAATAAAAAGGTAATCTAGTATGCATTGTTTCGGCCCCGAAAGTGACACTCCCTGGTAGAAGGGGCACGGTGGCTCAGTGGTAGAGCGTTCACCTCCGGTGCTTGGGGTCCCCGGTTCGATCCCAGTTCGCGCAGTGTGGACTTTGTGGTGGACAAACACCGTGCTTGTGGGTTTTCTCGGGGTTCTCCTGTTTCCTCCAACTTTCTTCATTCCACCATTTCATTCATTTCTGATAATCACCGTCTCCCTTAGCCTAACCGGCATAATCGTGGAACGTAAAACTTAAAGATTTCATTTCATATTTACTCCCTGGTTGAACATTTCAATCGTATAAACAAAAAGTCTTCTATTTACTTTTACAGTATTTCCTTCTCGTAACATTGACTTGACTGAATAATATAGAAAAGAACTTACCTTACTGGCAGAAAGAACTACCCCGAACGAACCTACGTTACACTCAAGTGACTTCAAACAATTTTCCTGTATTTTAGCAGCAATTGTGTAACTTTGAAAAAATCTTCGAAATGAACTTTATTACACGGTAAGTTGCGAATACGGAAAGTTCACTGCTGACATAGTGTATTTGCGTCGAAACTTCGAAATTGAGATCCTTAATAATGAGATATATCGAGTTGAAAATTCCCGAATGTCGTGTAGCTACCAGTGAAATTATGCTGTAAAAGAATGGTTGCTGGGAAAGGTAGCAATAGTTCTTTTTAAAACAACAACAGAAAACTGGAACATTCTCAGAAGAATGTATGTATAACCAATCTAGTGAGCACAGCTAAACAAATCGTAGGCAGGCAAATGCAAGTTGGAGACATTCAAAAATATTTCTGAAGAAGGGGACCACGTTAAGGCAACCATCATGAGAATATCCCTGATGTCCATCATTAAGTTCGCCGTCGATTGGCGGAACAGGAGAATCTACTATCCAATGCAGGCACAATCCAAATATTAAATTCAGCGCATGAACTCACCATACTGCCATGATATGAAGTTTGAGGTCTCTGAAGTGGAAAAAAGTTATGGGTAATGATTCTTACTTCTAGCAATCTACCATGACTCGTATTTGTTGGAAATGTATCATTTCTTTTACGGAGACATAAAATTCCAGGTAAAGATCCACGTAGACGAAGGATTCATCCAGAACATCTTATGATATAATTTAATGGAGCAAGAAACGAACATCTGTAGCATGTCCGTCTATATCATTTCTTTTGTAGCCCGGAGGTCAACCTAAGGATCTCAGCGAATTTTCCTTTCAAAAGGGCATTTACAATATTGATCATACTGTCTTATGGAATCCTGCCCATAGAACGAGAATGGATTCGATATGGCTGTGATACAAAATAGTTTGATGAAGATAAAATATCGAATATAGCGGAAGTTTATTATAAAGATTGTCAAACAGAACACAGTTGCTGGTAGCATAATTAGGTAGTAATGCCTGTTGTGTAATTAGGCAGTAATGTCTGTTACGTAGGTAAATAAATAAATAAATAAATAATAGGACTTTATACGGTTTAAACACTTTAAAAATGATACAGATTTAATCAGATAAAACTTTTCCAGCATATTTCAGAATTTTAAAATTTATCCTTTGATTAATCCATTGAAACCTCTGTCAGTATTGAAGATTTTACAACAGATACTGCATTATTTTACATGCAGAATACTTGCATGTTTTTCCAATTTGAAGGTAACATTACTCATGACCATGCAACCAATGTAGAAGATGAACAAATTCCTTAAGAAAATTTTCGAAATGTGACTAAGGTTTACAATCTAAGTATTAAATACGTATTCTTTATTTAGACAACATCCAATAAAATATGCTACTTCTATTCGGATGATGTTATCTACTTTCATTCCTTGTATGCACGATAGGTGTAACATTATAAATAAATTTTATAATAACCTTGTTATGTGATTGTGCCTTCTGAATGTTTGCTCCTAAATATTAGTTCTATATTATGTTATTTATATGCATACTTCATGAATACTTTACCCTGCAGAATGGACCAAATGCATACAGGTCCGTAGCCAGCCCAAAAATGTAGTTAGGGGGCGATCCAACCATATTATAGTTCATTTTCAAGCCTACCGTGAAAAATTTTAGGGGGCCGGAAAAATTTTAGGGGGGGCGGTCCCCACTAAACCCCTGGATACGGGCCTGAATGCATATCGGAGCCATAAAAGTATCATTGCGATTACATTACAATTTTCTGAAGGCATATCTTGTATTAATTGTGTTTCACACTTACAACACTCACATTCATACGCAAGTAGAATGGAAGTTACTCCCTCACAAAAATCACCAAAGATATATGTTTTTAAAATGTCTAGTTCCGATTCTAGCTAAAAATAAACCGAGATTTAACACGCATATTTAATCCATAATATTCAATAACGAATACTTACATAGTTGTCATGCTTATATAAAGGGTTTCCAAAAAGTTTTGCGCAGTGATCTCTAATTGTTTTATTTGTTGCAGGAGGAGAATGCATTTTTTTGTGAACATACTTGGAACATTGATCTATAAGTCGCTATATAAAAGTATTTTCTTTCATTTACAGATGAGCAACAATGGACCGTGAAGTAAATGTCAGGTTCCAACAACGGTCGATGATGTAGTTCCTCTTCAAGACCGTTGATGGCTCTGCCACATCGATTCACAGGAAGTTGCTCCCTGTTTATCGGGAGGACACATTGGATCGCAGGAGTATCCAGCGGTGGTTGCAGAGGTTTAAAGGTGATTTCTCTCTACTGGACAATCCACGATGCGGTAGACCATCGACGGTAGTGAGTGATGTGAATAAGAGGACCATTAATCAAATCATCCAAAATGACAGATGTGTGACGACACGACAGCTTGGGCAAGCTGCGACATGCCATCAAGACCCACAGACCACAGCTTCAGGGTAAGCTCATCAGACTACATCATGACAATGCCAAACCCCATACAACCCTTGTGACGCAGGAGAAAATCACGAAAATGGGTTGGAAAAATTTTTCCTCATTCTCTCTGCAGTCTGGACTTGGCTCCGTATGATTTTTTTCCTCTTTGGTCGTCTGAATGCCCACCTTCGCGGTAAACCATTTGATAGCGAGAAAGATCTTACTTCTTGTGTCAATCGATGGTGTAAAAGTCAATCCCCAGAATTTTACCAAATTGCTTTTACATCATGAAAAGAACGTTGTTCCAGATGCGTCACAACTGATGGAGGCTACATTGAGTAGGCTCAGTGTATAGCTAAATGTTCCAAGTACGTTCACAAAAATATTCATTCTCCTCCTGCAACAAATAAAAAAATAGACCACTGTGCAAAACTTTTTAAACACCCTTTGTATATATATATATATATATATATATATATATATATATATATATATATATATATATATATGTGTGTGTGTGAGTGTGTGTGTGTGTGTGTGTGTGTGTTAAGTTTCTCTCTACGTTAGTAAAGAGTTTGAATAATTTTATTTTCTCATTTTCCAGTCTGCAAAATAATTCTTAATTTCAAGTGCAAATAATTCATCACAGCATTCTCATAAGAAACATATACAATGCAAACATTTTAACATTTAGTTCTTTAATAATTATACTATGGGGCTTATAAATGAATCGTTGCAGAATTGAAATAATTGATCGTGATAAATATTCTATATTGAATATAGTCTCTTTTCAGTATCAAATCTATATCTACTTTAAATATTGTACATTGGGAAACAGAATTAGTTATGTGTATACGAAGACGAGCAAATGTGGAACTAACTGTATTTTTATTCTTCTTTATTTGACTTAAATGCATAAACTAAATTTAAATTTTATTTTGCAGGGGGATTCTGGCAGTCCAGTTGTAGTGTATGGTGTTGTTGTGGGACTTATATCACAGGGAAATATAGACTGCTCAGCTGAAAGATTCATGCCAACAGCATCTGTTAAAGTTTGGCTGTATATCGATTGGATTCAAAGTATAGTTGGAAACATTCAAATAACCTATTACCTTCCGTAGAAACAAAACATACAGACTTACAATTTTATCTCCTGTAACAATTCGAAATATAAACATGTGGTACAGATCTGCTTATATTATTCAATGAATAGTAAAGCATTTACAAATCGCGTTGTAACCAGGGGCGGATCCAGGACCGACTTCTGGGGGGGCGGTGGTTTGTCATACTGCTACTTTTAACGGCTCCAAACTTTGGGATGGGTTTTATTTACATATAAAAAATAAGAAAATTTCCTCTTCTGGGGGGACGATTGCCCCGATCGCTCTCCCTGGATCCGCCCCTGCTTGTAACTTAATTCGAAGTTGGCCTTGATGCATAAAATTAACCCCAAAACTCGCAAAACATTGCTAAACTCATGTAATTGTTCATACGCTTAGCACGAGTAGACATGGAAGTTCACCATCAGCCTGAAGGTCATAGTACTTCCCAAAACTCAGAAATGTTCATTATGAGTAATTGGCTCTACCCTATGTAAGCTAAGTAAATAAAAATAATTTCTCGCAAATAACAGAAAATCGAAAATGAAAACGGTCAATACCACTGAACCTGGAAAAGTTTCTATCCAAGTAAATATAAGGGTAAGTCATGATTCTTACGGTAAGTTAAAATTAGGTTAACATGCAATGTGCACCTCCGATGTTCGGTCCTAGCCAGCAACCTGGCAGTTCCTGGGTACGACATCCTATGCCTAAAGGCAAACAAATAAGTCGACCAATTCTATTTCTTCCTCCTGTTGGTTCGTGAAGCATAGTCATTTCAAGAAATGGACCAAGGGCCGAAACACTTTGTAATTCGAGGAAACAAGTCAGAACAATATGCCGGGTATTTCATCAGTTGATGGCATTAAATTTGTCAATTTGTTGTTGTGTTTCCTCAAATTGAGTGCTGTTTTGCGTTACTCTGCTGCAGCACTGTGCGATTTCAGTTCACTAACGTAGGATAATTTTAGCATAGTGCAGCACACCTGTATTCTAACGGTATAAAGTAAAGGTCGGCGTTGATGTTTCCACTGTTAGAATTGAACTCGAAGTGAATTACTCCATAGGATTTCCAAAACACAACCAGAGCAGGAATTCATCCTGAAATGAACCTGTTTGACAACCGGTTCTTGAATCTGACCTTGGTCAACCAGTGTTTCTGCACTCCCGTTTATAGAACAAAGACTCACTTTTCTTCACATATGAAAATCTATTTCAGAAAACGCACACCCTCTCTCCTCTGTGGCTCTGCTGGGATTTATTCATCTAGCACAATGCGACAACTCGTTATGATTTTCCTGATTTAGTGCACAACCTGCACAAATTTCTCGAACAGACGAATTGTTGGGCTTTTCTTTACTGTACCTTCCCCTTTTTGCATGACAAATATTTTATTTTGTTTCTGGAGCGTTATATACGAATTGGAAATGATAAAATAACAGTTCAAATATCGAAACGTTGTAGAGCACCTATCGTCATTGTTATAAAAAAAGACTGTTTGAAGATACTGACAGAGTGGTGGCTTCCATGTTATATATTTATCTTAGCACACTACCTCTTGGGTTAGTTTGTACTTACAGTTGCTTATGGTATATAGTCGCACTTGCTGTTTTGGTTTTAGATATATTGCATGACTTATGACTATTACTTCTATATGCACAGTTCAGAACTAGCAGTAGTCTTAGACCTGAAAAATCAACAAAATGCCCTAGCAATTAGCATAACGAATTCTGAAGTATGAAACAAGTTTATGAAGAAATATTACGACAGATTATGTGTTAGTTTCGCTCGTTAGCTACGCTTCTTATAATCTAATAATTAGTTATGTAATAAAGTGTACCGAGTCTTGTCTTACTGGGATTTTGTGGCTATATATAGCGTCAGGGGATCTGAATGCCATGCTGCCCCTGAAGGCGTAAGATTTAAGGGTTAGAATATTTGACTGAAACAGATCCCAGCCTTCTAGATTTACAGGAGTCTAACACTGAAGATATCATTGATCGTGCTCGGTAATTTGAAGCAGTACGTGTCAAAAACCCGAATCTCTCAGTTCATCGCTAGTCTTCAAAATTCTCCTAAACAAAATTTAGGAAGCCCTATCTACTTTGAATTAGGGATGTTCTGTATCATAAAAACAGGACCCATATTTCCTTAGTTGATGTAGTACCACATGCGAAACAACCATCGATTCAATGTCTTCGGAATTTTATACTTTATGTGGTATTTTGCCAATCAGGGTATGTGTTATAACTAGGGCCCGGAAGTTGAAGAAAACTCTTCTTTTTTACGAGTGCCCGAAGACAATGTTCATTTTGGGTCATTGCAGGCCAGAACATGATGGATTAAATTTTGTCCTTCTTACCTTATTCGGAGTTTTTTTATTGGTCCTTTTTAAGCTTTTCACGGGGCTTAACGTCTTTTTTGTACTTCATCTTTCGACATTAAACTTACTGGTCATTAACTCAAATCCACACCACCTCTTAAAGATCTTATCTTTAGTAAAGAAAATTCAAAAGATAAGACATTCTTCAACGACTGGACTGATAAGACCAGATCTGCAACAATCACAAATGAGATAAGGAAGCATAACAATGTCCTTCAACAAGGGGACGGGGTTGGGGGTGGGAATGATTTCTTATTTTAGTTTGTACCTCAGTTTGTTAAAGAAGGACACACTGTTAATTTACCAGAAGCTTGTATTTCTTGAGCATTATATTCATTAAATATTTACTTCTAATTAAATTGGGTCTTATTTTTACGCCTTTTTTCAGTTTTTAGGGTCTTTATAAGATATCTTTAGGTCTTTTTATAGGTCATTTTTAGGTAACTTTTAGGTCTTCAACTTCCGAATCCTAGTTATAACTAACTATTTGACTTGCTGTTTCGTCCATATGCATGGCTGTTTTCTATACTTTGGCGAATGTTCTGTCCTTTTGCGTGAGAATTCGTACTGTTGTTTTGCATGGCTGAACCGTTTGGAATTCTGACTGTCGGAGATTCGAGGAATTCTTCTGCGTGACATAAATATTGGATTTTCTTATTGAACACGTTATTACGTTTGCAAACTTTCTAAACATTTTAATTGACATCATCACAACTGCACGAGAAAAATAGTTTTTCTTTCAAAGTTCTAAAATTCAACTTAAATCTCCAAACATGCAAGTATTTAAGAAAGTTTTAATACTTATAAGAACGAATGCTCAATGTATGGGTATGCGTCTTGCTGATTATAGTGAAATAAAAGAAAATGATTAGAAAACAGTGTTATTATATTATAGATAATCAAGTATGTCATTCATTCCACTTTATAGACATAACACTGCAAGAAATTATAAACGAATTTCGTACTATACCAGAACATGATCAGCTTTGTACTTAATCAAGACGATTGAGTAAGGTTTAAAAGGTGTTGATAACTGATTTGAGTTAAATCAAATGTATTTTTTTAATACTAACACTAGCTGAATCTGCGCTCTCTACACAGCGCATCATTCGCATATGAGCATAAATGTCCTTATCATTCCTCACAACGTCTGTACATATCCCTTTACAGACACAAGTGAAAGACGTATTGATTTAAAAAAAGCCAAGGGGTATCATAAACGGGAGACCTTTTTCGATTAATTTTCGATTAATTTTCAGAGAAATTTCAAAACAATTCATGTCTTTAGTTTCCATGATATAAGACTGAAAATTTGCATACGCATTCTGTCCACAACTACGTATTTTTCAAGAGATTTTCAGATCTCTATGTGAATTATTCCTGAGCCAGAGAGGCGAAATATTTCGGGGAGTGTTTTTTCAGAAACAAAATTAGTTTTTTCCCCGAATTTCTTGATTCAAGTGTATGACACGGACATGCAAGGAGTACCGTTCAAAAGAGCAAGTTATACTGAAGAACATGGCGTCAATCATGACTCTAGGCCAAATAATAATGAAGCAGTAAATTTTTAGAAATCTTCAAACATTCAAAAAAAATTCTGCCCTTTGTTTTTAAGATACAAGATTTGAATTCTGCAGACCCGGGGGCAAAAATTTTGAAAAATTCCCGTTTTCCTGTTTCAGTTATATAATATCGACAAGCGAGTGGTACCAACTGGAAACAATGCCCTATTGTCAAGAAAACGAGTTATGAATGATGACACTACGATAAATAGTGAGGAAGTAATAGCTGTTTGACTAACAGTTTAAAATTACCTTTAAAAAGTCGAAACCCTAAAAGGGTTAACGAACTCGGCCGAGGTAATTTCCTCATCTATCTATTGCTAAAAGGTAGAGTTTGAAAAATCTTGTAGAAACAAAGGGTATTAACTATATATAACCATACTTAAGTTGCCATTCTTTGCTACTATATTAATATGTATTGCCTCCAATAACAACTGCGGTCGAGGTAGTATGCTTTAGCGATCTCTATTGCATGAAACATTAATGCGTAAAGAATTTTTTTTTACATTTAGAGAGATATGAGCTATAGATACCCACCGTTAAAGTCATAAATATTGGCCAATACGTTAACTGATTTACAACATTAATTAACTTGGCTGATGTAATTGCTCAATCTTTCTCTAGCTAAAACAGAATTTAAAAATTTCGCATCCGTTCGAGAATTATAGTCGTGCGGAGTGCAGGACGAATGGACATACTACCAACGCAATATTAGAAGTCTCAGTACGCGATCTTAATAGAATATAGAACACAAAACATTGCACATTTTTTAAAATATTAAACAAAACAGTAGAAAATTTACCAACGTAAGGATTTTCTTTGTATTTAAATTCAAGTATTTATTGCACCTTCTTATTTTAATAGTTGTTATTCCATATTTTCATTATTCCAAACAGAACAGTTGCCGGATAATGATACACATAGGGCAATGATTGTATGAAATGGATTATTCTTGGTAGAAAGAATGTCCAAGCATTATACCAGAAGAGAATAGTGTCATACAAGGAAGATATGCAATGAATTGTGAAAACTATTGGTTTCACGTCCTGCTAGCAACATGTAATTCAGGTTCTATGCACTACACATACATAAACTCTAGCAAAATATCTGATTGGTACAATTTAGTCATTCTTATCAGCTGAATATCTTCTCTTGCCAGCCTTGTTGGCAATTTACTCATTGCTCCTCCGTGATCAGTTTTGAAGCAAGGAGCCATAGGCCTATTTATTAATTTCCTCTAGCGTTAAAAAAGATATAAAATAACTCTTTGTGAAACGGGTATGATTAAACCCCACTTTCATCTTGGCAATCCAGTATGTGTAGTCAAAATCTGCAGGCATGTCAACCCTTAATGTAAGGGAAGCATTTTAGGCAATCGCTTATTAGTACCGTACAAGAAAGAAAAGGAAATTTGCAATATAGAAAACGAAGACCGTTTGACTTCTTGTCAAAGATATGTTTGTCGTATATATAATGAATGAAAACGAAAATAGACATGGTCAACTCTCGTTCTATTCGGATACAAGAAAAAACTACGTGAATTATAGCAGGATATACACGAATTTGATACAAACAACTTTAGTTCACAAGTCACCAATATGTCTTTTTAATTTTATTTCTATTGTTTCCGCATAGTAGGATGTTCACGAAATCGATACAAACAACTTTAGTTCACAAGTCACTAATATGTTGTTTTTTTCTTCTATTTATATTGTTTACCGCAACCTTGGGAGTCTTAACATAAATGTGGTAATGCAAATAGCTGAACATTCAATGTAAAGGAAATTATACAGTAATTGGTTGTTGTATCTTATGATACATCACTAAACTAAACAAAACTATGATAACATTTCAAAATTGTATGTTAATTATTTAATATCAAGAAAAAAAATATTAAATTATCCAACTTTTATTGATTCAAACCTGAAGAAAACATAAAACCCCACATCCAGAGTCAAAAAGTCTTAATTAGCTTTTGAACTTCCCACATTAAACTACATGTGATTGATTACAAGATAATGATAATAATAATAATAATAATAATAATAATAATAATAATAATAATAATAATAATAATAATAATAATAAGTGAAACTAAACTATTTGATCTTCATGAACATAAAATTGCTTGTTAATTAGTATCCCTTAATCGAAAAAAGTGTAATTTTTATTGTCAGAAATGTAGTGTGTATATCATGCCTATGTCTTATAAATCAGTGATTACCAACCATTGTGTCGCAACAGACTGATGTGTCACGCCTTCCAATTGGATGTGTCGCCAAGTTTTAGAATGTAATGTACTAAAAAAAAATAAATCCTTTAATTTAAGGTTTCACGATTATGAACTTTAGGCTAAGGAAAACGAAAGATTGATGCAAGAGAATGATGCTGGAACAATTATTTGGTGGAATGAGAATAATGAGAGAGAAAGGAAGTATCCCAAAAAAGCTCACGGACACAATGTTGGCCACCACAATCTTACTTGGCTGGGGATCGAACGACGGTTCCCTTGCACCAGAGGTAACCGCTGTATCACTGAGCCACCCACGTAATGTATCTATCAGTTAAAAATTAAACGTCGTGACAAACATCTTGGCATTTGAAGGCGGCGCTCCAAGTTCCCTTTAAATGCTGCCAGCAAATGAGAGGCCAGCGGTATTGCCACGTTTATTTTGCACACATCCACGTCTATCCCCTGTCACCTGATCGCGCTGGAGTTTGTCTGCGTACCCATAGCCACACCCCTTTACCACTTGGCAACGTCACGCCAGAGCTTGCGTTTCATTCGTTTAGCTGAAATGCCAAGATGTTTGCCACAGGCCTTAATTTTGAGACATGTTATGCCAGTAAACGCCTTTAATGGCAGAAACAACACTCAGTACTACATTTAGTCGCTACTTTATTAAACCTTATAACCTCACACTGTTATCAGTGGTGTATGCAAAGGAATTTCGTACGTTTAACCCGCTTCATTAAGATATTACTGAAAAATAAGAATGATCTATATTATAAAATCATGCGCCTTCAAAATGGACATAAAATTGAGTGCTTGAATACCTATTGATGAAATTCTCCGTACGCCACTGGTTATTATAATTTTCATCATTTTAATAAAAAATCAAAATACGTGTCACGATGTCTTAGGAGTACAGAAAAGTGTGCCATCATTCGGAAATGCTTGAGAATAACTGGTATTAATGCACATCCTTCATACATGTTTAGAGTGTTTGTTATTATTTTCGAACAAAAGTCGTTGGTTTCTCTTCAATTTGTGCGTGTGTTCTGACCTTTGTAACAATCATCACACAAATCAACAATAAAGTACATGAATTTAAGGGAACAACATTAATCTTATTACCAAATTTCGAATGGCTTGGGGTGTTAGTAGTATCAAGGATGATCATAGTCCAAATTAAACAGAATTGTTCCATATTGAGAACACAAAATATTCTAGCAATTAATTAGCACATAACAATATTTTAGCATGAAGGTTTGGTATTTCAAAGGATTTTAATTAAATGAAATCTGTGAGTTTTACGTCCCACGTTTATGCCGGTTAGGCTAAAGGAGACAGTGATTATGAGAAATGAATGAAATGGTGGAATGAAGAAAGTGGGAGAACGCCGAGAAAACCCACGCACACGGTGTTTGTCCACCACAAACTTCACTTGCCGGGAGCAGGGTTTGAATCCAGGACCCCATGCACCAGAGGTGAACGCTCTACCACTGAGCCACTGCGGCCCCGGATTTTAAGTAAGTGTTACATATACGGTCATTGTGAAAACACTATTTTCTTATATTTTCAACTACATAATAAACACTGTTTTGTTTTATATTTTAATTTTGTGGAGGGCCATAATATATTCCTGTGAAAATAGTTATGAATTTCAAAATAAGTTTCATCTGCAACTTGTGTGTATATTTGAGGAGTTTTATGCAATAAGGGCGTAAATGTGGAACATGTAGTTGGAGAAAAACGATGTTGAATATTTAAGTAATGCTTTTCTCTTACATGAAACAATGTAATATGCAGCATTTTATTCCGATATTGAATTGAAGTGTTACCAGGAGGCTAAAGAAGCATGGCAAAAGTCACAAATGCGTTTGATGCAAAAAAAAAAAAAGCGTAAGCTCTCTTACAACCTTATTGCATCAAACTCCTCAATTATTGGTTGGAAACTATGGGCATCTCAGTAGTCATGAAATGAAGGTTACGTTCAAAATTCTCTGACAAAGAGAAATATATTTCTATGTTATGAAAAATAAATTATTTCACATGATGCTGGTTATTACTTTAGCAACTGTATTAAGTTTCCTGGTTTCTCGTTGTCCCGTATATTGATTTTTACCAAAAACAGTTCGTTAACTGAAGTTTAATCGTTATCTATAAAAAATGGTCACACATTTATAACCGAAAGGACGTAGAAATATAACACTTATCCACTCAACCGTTCACTAGTTATTCATAAACAACTATTGCTAATAGTCAGTCGATAAGTGATCAGGGAGTTGATGGGAATCGAATGTTAACGTGCATTGACAAAAATAATTTTGTATTTTTTTAATTGTACATAATTGATGGAACTGTAAGAACTGATCTGTTATGTGAAAATATAAAACTTTTTTCAACTGTGTTTAAAACATACGTAATTTCTTATACAAGTTTTTGAAATATGTTCTGAGGATACTTTTTTTGTTTGCATGCTACTTCAAATTATTATATCTATTCACTTTGTTCCTTAGTATCGTTAGTAATGAAAGTTTACAATATCATAATAATACTCAGCACATATCATTTATTAATTACGTTGCTTTGATTTTATAAAGGCGAATAATCGTATTTCTTCCTACTACATTAAATAAGTACAATCTCAGAGATAACTGCAACAATCCACTGGTCCTACTCCACGTAGAGTAAAACAAAGATATTCTAAATTTAAAGCTCAAATGATAAATATACCTGACTTTATTTCATTCATAATGGAAGTTTCATTTTATATATCGAAGGTTGTAATTGATAATCAAGTATAAAATTTGTACTTGAAATTAGCATAGAATTCAATAAATTAGTCTTTCTATTTAGACATCTGTAGAGTATAAAATTAATACTTTACAAAAATATTCATACGGAAACCACTTGAGTAATTCAAATCGTAGATAGTGCAAAATCTCAATTAGGAACGTATATTTTACATGATACCTTAAAGATTTGACAGACTGCGTTATAACGTGTGTCCTTTCGTAAAGTTTATTTAGATATATTAAGTATTCAATTCGATGACATGCTATCATGTATGACAATGCACACTTTATTTTTATCACATCCGTAATAATATACTAACAGTTTGTTTATGATACAGAAAGAACACAATTGAGTTCCGCAGGTAATATCCCATAGCATTTATACTTGAAAGAATAATGCTGCATATTAATGCATTGAACATGGTTAATTATATCAAGATATTATGAACATCTCATTACTAATATGTGTCTTAAACTATGAAAGCGTACTTTCTATTCTCAACACGTCTACCCATGCAATAATTTTCAACATGCAAAAATTCCTAACATGTGTGTTTTACTTTCATTGAAAATGTTAAGATATTACCACATAAAGCATTAAAAGTTATATTACAGTTTCCAGTTATGAAAGAGTAGTATCAAATGTTATTTAGTTTTTGGCTTTTAAAGAAATGTTTGCATAACACATCGTATTGCATGTAATAATACAGGTATAATTCAACTGGACAGGAATGAAAATACAAAATGCTGCACGATGCAGGTCTTTAAAATTCATAATATCCTTATAGCAGTAACATATGCTTGTTATTGGCTAAGCAGATACTTCTTTTCTGTTTGTTATTGGCTTACCGAAGTGTATATGCTTGCATGAAAATCGAAACCTTGTAGATAGTTTTATATTTAAATCTGTTCATTACTGGAAAAAATAATTATATTAGAAGGGTAATAGTAAAACATAAAATAGTTATAAGATTTCTTTGCATCTAAAATTCAGAAATGTATTATTTCAGGTATATCTGATATGATAAACCGTAAAGTGATATGCATAATAGAAAACCTTCTTGCACATACTCAAAGTAATTTTATTTCTTACCTTTACAAATATTCTTACAGTGTTCTCTAAAGAAAGAAGACATTAAAATAATAATAGTTTTGTATCATGATCACATAAAGCAACTAGAAACTAAAGTAAGTATTTATTTTGCAGTTTTTTATTCATTTATTTGCGAAAGGAAACTACTAGACACTTGTTGTGATATTCCATAAAACACAACATGAAAAATATCTTTATGTTGATAATGTGTCTGTGGCTGAGCAGAAATTTGTTATATCATGCGAACTTTTCGTCACAAAATAAAACAAAAAGAAATATTGAGATTTTAACAAATACGTTTCCTTTAGAAACAGAAAGGAATTTTTGTCGACTCTCAAGTGGGGTAGATCATTAAAACCATACATTCAAACATCATACGGGAAATACTACAATGTGATACAGACAACAACAAAAACAAGTCATTATATAAACAATAATGTCACTTTATACCAAAGAGTAACTTACACTCTAATGATCTCCTTGACATGGCAAAATGAGTTAAGTGTCCTTAGATGAATGTGTGGTCACCACGGACCGCAGTGCCTTCTCTGCAACGACCTATCATGCTGTTCAAAGGTCTGATAACGGGATTTGTTGTTTGGAGTTCTACTTCCCCACCAGCGTTGTTGACAACTGTTTGATTGTCCGTGGTGCATCTAGTAGTTCTTCAAAGATCTCTCCATAGCACCCCTTAGGTGCTCATTGGATTCAAATATTGGGAACAGGCAAGAACAGGTAAGTAGGTGTAGAATGTACCCCTGAAAAGTACCAATTCGGCTAGATGTACAGTGTCACAATAATCTTCTCCAGTATGTATATCGTTTTGAAACATTTGGTGGTCTTTACGCCTTATACTATTGTGCCCTCCATGCAAGAACATTGCACCACCAATTGACTTTGTTTGACAATTTTTTAAAGCTATTTGTGTGCTTCACCTTTCGCAAGATGAGTGTACATGCAGAACCATTATTCCGATTCAATCTACTCTTATCTGATAACCCAACTCCACCATTCCTAAGTCCAGTTCTAATATTGGTAACCACCGAAAATATTGCTACCGATTTGTAGGTGTCAACGAAACACAATGTAGTGGCGTTCAGCGAAGGGATCACCTACATACAGGTATCGTACCACTGTATGTATCGTAATTGAAGGTTTCAATTCTTGTTAAATGTTCCGTAATTGCAACCCCAGTATGACGTTGTTCTTTCCTTTCCTGTTCCACAAGGTTACGGTCGTCTGCTGTTATGATTGACGTGTCCGACCACTATATCCCCATATCACAGTATTGTATGTGGTTCAGAACAAGTCACGTGTACGTAAAACAATGCTGTAATTAATACCAAGGTCCAAACGACACTCGTATTTTGTCCTGGTAATTTATTACCATGTGAGGTATTCTAAATGTTGTATCTGGGTCATATTTCAGTGGGTAACGCTGCCACAATAAACCATAACAGCTGTTAAATTGATGCGCTGTCTCGTCCTATCATTTAATTTTTTCGTGTTGGGAATTGGGTGCTACACTCACGCAGGCTTCACGCCATGACACGTCATTCTTCATTTTTACTGTATGTATAGGAGACCCTTCTTTATTATTCTTCCGTTATTTCATTCCTTTCTATCAATTACACATTATATTTTGTTGCTTTATCTATCAAGTCCCAAATATTTCCCCCAATATAGATGGCATTTTGTCCTTTAGTTAAGAAAGTGTCACATTCTCGTAAGGATCGCAGTTTCCCACAATATCATAGCACGATGTCTTCCTCCTTGTCCGAAAGGAAGGGGAATAGTTGTCTAATTTTAGCGTGCTAATATGCTGTGCAAATTTACGTTTTAAGAAGTGTGTATTAAGTTTAATATTTAGAAAGAAGGAAACAAGGCAATTATCACATCACTAATAAATATCAGTATTTGGTTCTGCACGTTTAGATCTTATAATTTATGGTCGGGGCTATGTATTTTGAAACTCATGGAAATTTTAACTTTCCTTTCTGTTTTTATTTATTTAAATGTATAGTTTAGTTATGTAAAAAATTGAAACTTACATATTTGTCAGTTTAAAGTACTGTGGTTCAAAACATTGTGTTTTACCCGTCTTCAATTTATATTATAGGTAACTGAAAGCTGAATGTCGTTTCATTAAAATGTTTAATTTGTGGAATATTGATCTTTACGGTACATATGGTAATGCACGGTTTGAAATAAGGATTCTTCAAAATTATCTCTTTTCTCTATGTTTATTAAACTCCCAAATTGAGTTCATCTTGATATGAGTTTAACATTATATCTACCCTTCAGAGTACATTATAATTTCTCTAAATGCAGCTGAGCATTCTAGTTTTGTTATTATAATGTATATTAAGTTTCAAAGCCTTTTTTAATTATTTTAAGAAAATTCATGTTTTAGATAGCTTATGTTTTCTTCACTTCATTTTTGCACCTCGTACTTTCTCCAAGAATACAATGCTTGAAGTATAGCACTAATTCATTGATATACACAGGAACAGCTGTTATTGTGTATACTGAATGTTCAGGCGGATCCACGGAATTGTTTGCCCCCATTCCTAAACCTAGCGAACCAAGTGCCAATGAGGAAATCGCGGTGATATAGAGAAAAGAGATTTTTTTACCGTTTCAACTGTAACTAACCCGGCAGGAGAGAATCTTGTTTCCGTCCATACCGAAAATAATAGGATTCATTGCTTCCCCTGCATTGCAATACATATCTGGGAATCAAATGGAAGGTAGACGTATTTATTGGAGCTTGCTTACTCATCTAGCGTCTTTACTGAAAACGAGCTCTCAGATATTATATGTATTTTGTCCCCAGAAGAAGGGGAGAACTTTAAACATGTACTTGGTATTTGTAATAAAAATGTTCCATTAGGGAAGATTCAAAGTGTTCTGTGTGTGAAATTAAATGTATATATAAGTGAATCATTGTTGAAAATATTCATAGACTTTCTGTAATAAATACTCATAAAGAAACTGAAGGGTGTGCAGGAAACAGTGAATCTCTAGAGAAACCAACAAAGGATCAATTTTTATTGAAATGTAACTAACATTGAGAATTGACTTGATGTTGCAAAAGGTGTACCAAATTCATAGGCATATTGATATTTTTGACAGACTCGTTGCAGCGTTCAGACCTCGATCAAGGGTAAATATATATAGATGAAATCTGCAAATTATAAAATCAGCCCGGTAGTATTATGTGATTTCGTTTGGAATAGAATAAAAACAACGATGTGATGACCACTTCAATAAGAGTTATGTAGAGCATTTACACACACTACATGAAACTGTGTGCAATCAATCAGAAGTGTAAGATTCTTAAATACAAAAACCAAGAGCATAACTTCCAAAAGCACTAAATATGTCTGATAATAACTTTCTAGTGACAGTAAAAAAGTGAAAATGATCTTTCTACAAGCGGAATAAGGATAGATTATACTATGCACATAGTGTAGGAAGGGATGACATGAAAGCTAATTACCACATTCAACTTGAGAAACGTAGTTCAGCTTTGTACCGTTAGATGTCACCTAGCCACGTCATACACTAGCGCCCGAATTGGAGTGTGTGCCAAGAAAGGGAACTACATGAAAGCATCAGTTTGATTTTCATTTAGACGTTCTTCATTTATCCTCACTTTACCTGAGATCTAAAGGGATAATTGAAGCAATTGTCATTTAAAACAGTGCATCTCATTCTACAACCATTTATGAACAACAATAGTATTCATATTTATCTCATAACATGCATGGATGGGAGATAAATTTAAATGTTAATCCATGCTTTGTTCGTGCACGTATGTAGAGGACATAAAAGATTCTCGGGATGCAAATATTATTAATAAAAATTTAGAAAAATAATAATGCACTAACACGCGACAGGCATGACGTAATAAAACACAACCATTATTACATAGGTTCAGTGTTTCTTTCAGAAAAAAAATGTTCCGGGGGCTACACTTAATATTTAGGGGAGTACTGCTGGTTTTGGTCTCCTCCGAGGGGCAGTCTGAGAGCTCCAGGGAACAGTGTTCCCCCAAAATCATGTTTGAAAGAAACACTGCATAGTTTAACACATAAACGTTTAGATTTTCTTGAATATGAAAGTTTTTGAAATTATTGTTTAATTGTATTCTTTGACATGCATTTGACAGGTGTCTGATATGTTCAAGACAGTTGAAAGTGAACGTTTTAATTAAAGAACATTTAACAAAATGGGAAAAAAACTTACAGTAAATGGAAAAGTGCTACTTATTTTTGTTATTATTGTTAATGGTTTAATGGAACTTTATTTTTTAATGGAATTACAATTAAATTTACTGAAATTAGCCTTGACAAAGAATAAAAGATTAATATCTCAAAGTTAGAAAGATGGCAATTCCGAAACGAACCTCTGTAAGTGTATTTATAATAGATTGAACACTCATATATATATATGAAGCAAGTTAAACTGATAATTCCTAATGTCAGAATTTATTCTGTGAAATATAATAAACATATGTTACATGAGATATGCGTTTCGAAAGGTAGACTCTCAAATTGCTTTCACGAAGTGTTTCCACTTTCAACCTCAACAGCGAGAATGAAACGAATTGCTGATATAGACGCAAACATGATACCATTAAAAAAAAAAAAAAAACAGCCTATCGAGTTGGTGTGCCGTGTTAAGAGAGGTGATCACAGAAAACTTGCGATATGTTTTTTAAGAAAACTTCGGCAGTTTACCTTTCCTAGCTCTTGTATTACAATGAAATATGTTTACTAAATTTCATAGAATAAATTTCTGAAATCGATGCCATCATTTTGACTTCCCCTATATATTTTGGTGATTCGAAAAAAATATTAATTTTCTATTTCCGGAACGCTATAGTTCGCAAAAGTTGCCATTGGTATAGGCAAGAAAAAATAAAAAAAAAACTTTTTGATTTACATATCTTTCGGTCCCGCATCGCCGTTGAAATTTAAAAATTCTGGTAAAAACAATAAATTTTCAATCTTTTTCTAAAACGACTGTATAATATAGGATGATGACCCTATATAGCCTAAAGATTTCTTCAAGTATGTAAAAACAATTTTAAAATAAATACAGTATATTTATATAGTATCTTCCGGTCGCACATCGCTGTCAAAAATTTGCGAATTTTACAAAATTTGAGAGCTTAACATTTTTTTCTTTTCTTAAAACAAGTATGATAAGGACACTACTCACCACAAGGGGATGGCTGCACTTGGAGTTCCACTACCCAACCAGCCATCCCATGATTAGGGTGTATTATTTACTATTGCATTTACAAATTTATAATTTTACATAATTCGTACCCTACAAACTTCCATTTTTCCCTTAATTTTTGTCCATTACTAGTGATTACAAATACTAGTAATGATTTACGCGGGGACACCTGTGGCAGAGTGGTAGAGCGTTGACTTCTTGTGCATTGGGTTTTTGATTCCATCCCAGCTCGCGCCAAGTGAATTTTGTGGTGGACAACCACCGTATGTGTGGATTTTCTCAGGGTTCTCCCACTTTCTTCATTCCACCATTTCATTCATTTCTTATTATGACCGTCTCGTTTATCCTAGCGGGCATAATCATGAGACGTAAAACAAAGATTTCATTTTGTCATTTTTTTCTGATTTTTCCGAAAATGTAGGATGATCTTGACAATAATGTAGTTCTGATGAGACCTCTATTTTTGTAACAAAAGAGCACATACAAAATATTCTTGATCCTGAAAATTAGGCCTATTCAGAAAATTCAGAGTCCGGCATACAGTCTTATCTCGATTTCTAAATTTAAAAGTAATCCAATAGTGCATGCTATTCTATAACATTGAAGTAAAAGATTGGTAGAACTGTAAACAACATACCAATAAAACAAACAATGTAACAATAAAAGTAAATGAAATAAAATTCCACACGGAGTTATGGCGCACTTGCCAACCAACCAAAAATGCCATACGCCAATTAACCCCAAGCCCATGTTGTGCACCGAGGTCACAATTACTCAGCAATTGTTTAGCATTTACGTTTTATTGTTTGAATATCCATCAAAACAAAGTTCAGATCTAACTAATGCTATATTACTTACCTTTGTACTCCAAGTAGTGACGATTCTGTGATGTTGTAACGGAGAACTGAAAAAATACTTCAGACTGACAAAAACACTCTTTATCTAGCAGACGCCATAATCCGCAAGTTACAAATTCCATATAAAGGTGGCAGCTGCATCCATAGGTTGCTCTTTTATGACAGCAGCAACAGCTCATTATTTTAATTAATGAAGGAGTTATATGCTGTTCGTCAACCAGCCCCTGCTGCCAACCAGCCCAGGTCTCCCCTACTATATAAATATTCTGTATTTATTTTAAAGCTCATTTTACATACTTGAAGAAATTTTAGGCCATATATGGTCGTCGTCTTACATTCTTTAGTAGTTTTAGAAAAATATTAAGAATTTATTGTTTTTACCGGATTTTTTAAATTTCAACCGCGATGCGTGACCAGAAGATATGTAAATTTAAAAAAAAATATTTTGGGGTTTTTTCTTGTCTATACCAACGGCAACTTTTGCGCACTATAGCGTTTTGGAAATGATTTTCTTCCAACCACCCTACTATCTATCTATCTATCTATCTATACATATATATATATATATATATATATATATATATATATATATATATATATATATATATATAGGGTGTTTGAAAACAACACCGACAACATTTGGAAGGTGATTCCTGACACCAAGATAAGATAAAAAGTATAGACCATCATGGATGCACAAATGCTTCCTTTCGGAGTTTTGGCTGCCGAAAAAATGAAAAATTGAACTGTAAAGGTCCATAGCTCTAAAGCTATGGAACCTACCGTAGTCGGGTCACGACTTCACTTAGGAAATAGTATGTGCCCTATCCAAAAATACATGTTTCAGAATCCTAGGGGACTCACGAACCAATTTTTATAGAGGGAGTTTAGCTACGGTCATATAATTTGAAGTACTCTCCAACTGCCTCTATAGAAATTGTTGTGGAAGCACCGAAGGTTTCTGAAACATGTATTTTTGAATAGGGCACATACTAGTTCCTAAATGAAGTCTTGAGCCGACTACGGTAGGTCCAATTGTTTTGGAGCTATGGACCTTTAAAGTTAATTTTTTCATGTTTCCGGCAGCCTGTAACTCTGATAGGAAGCATTTTTGCACCCATCATGGTGGATACTTTTTATCTTATCTTGGTGTCAGGAATCACCTCCCAAACGTTGTCGGTGTTGCTTTGAAACACCCTGTATATATATACATATCAATGGGATATCAATGGGATGTATATATATATATATATATATATATATATATATATATATATATATATATATATATATATATATATATATATATATATCAATGGGAATGCAAATAGAACTTTGAATGGAAGGCAATTAGGCAGAAATCAGTTGTTATTTCTTATGATAGTTCACTAGACTATAAAGAAAAATACTACAACATTTCAGAACCTTTAAAATTATGTATTATTTCAAGCAGAAAATATTGTCACATTAGCTAACCTTCACAGTGCAGCTTAACTTATGCGTCAAAGCAGACTTGCCACATCTCAGTTCTGTAATAATTAATGAGTCATTCCGACCTCTATTTATTCACAATACCGCGAATCACTTCTTGATATTATTTTTGTTAATAATAATATACATGTAAATTACAATAGTGTACAATTTTAAGTTATTTATAAGGTAATGACCCAATGTCATACTAAGCGTTGTTGCTAGTAGTGAACATGTTGACTGGTACACACTGTCTAAAAATTGGTTTTAACTAGTTATTATACTATTTATGATTTTTAAATTCTAAAATTTCCTGAAACGCTCTGAAACAGTGCGACACACCGATTGGCAACCACTCAAAAAGGTAGTCAGCAGATTAGGATGTAATATCTACAGTGGATTAATTATATTTACATTAATTTCGATGTGAAGAATAATTTTCAGTTTACTACGATTTCGGTTCACGAACAGTGTTACGGAACGAATTAGATTGGTAAAGCGTGGGTCCATTGTAGTGCGCAAAAGAAGGCCTAGTGTTATATTATAACTATATAGCCCTATACACCAGCTTTTGCCAACCAATATGTCGCGACATACTGGTGCGTCATTGGATGTACGAAATCTTATAATGTAATTACTATTGCCATTCGTCCCGGAAAATCCGGGACCGTTACGAAACCGAGAAATGCGTCCCGGCCTCCCGAAAGTATTTCTCGGGACGCTTAAGTATCCCGGATTTCAGCGAAGAAGAAAGAAAGGTAATATTAAGTTTGCTTTTTAACAGTATTAGGTATATAATTATTGTAAAGGGATTTGTGTGTCTGTGCTGGCGCCCACATTAAAGACTGTCAGTGATCGACCTTTCATTGATTGATTGATTTTGTACATATCGTATTTATCAGCGAACAATGATGTGGGTTACCTATTTTTAGCCATGCTGTTTGTGTTTTGTGAGATTTGGTGTATTTCAGGAAAGGGCAAAGATCTTTTCAATATTATTGTGTGTTTATATTACGTCGCAAGAAACAAGCAAAATGTGGACTAATTCTCTAAAGAACCAGCAACCGACTGTTCTGTGTTTTGCTGAATCAGTACTTTGTAAATGTGATATAATTTATGTCCATTGTTTTTGCATTTTGTAATAAATGTGCGAGAGACCTTTTCCTGACTCCTCCCACTACCTCATACCATACCTCCCGTGACGTCTGGGACTCGCTTCTTGGCTCACCTGTAATAGTCACCGAGCCCTGGGCCCGATCTTAAATAGGACCGGAAACTTCCGCTTTGGGAAGTTGGAGCTGAAGTTGGATTGCGAGCTGGCGGATGGATGTTGCATCTGGCCAGTGGACGAGACTCTGATCCACAAGAGCGAACTTCGACCAGCTGACCACAAGGGCTCTTGAGAGAGTAAGGAGCCCAGCCTTTGGATACAAGACCTGATCTTGAAGGAGTGACAGCTTTACACCCAGACGTCGTGATGAAGGTATTCCCATCACTCTCCTAAGCTTCTTTCCAAATCCAGTCTCTCTTTTCTAGAAAATCATCTTGCTAATTCCTTACTATATACTTATGCTTTTACCTCACAGAACAGCCATCCGATCTTAGTACTCTGTCATCTAGAGCTAGATTCCCCACTTATTTCTTCTGACGGCTAGTGGTGTAGGAAGAGTTTTTGCAGATTTTTCCTCCCCTTTACACGCCCTCTTCATTATTCTCTTCAACTTCCGAGTATGGCAATTCAAAAGTTGAATTCTTGTATATATATACAAGAATCATACGTATCCAATGAGTATGAAATATTTGCTTGAATACCCCTTGACGAAACTCTGTGTACGCCACTAGATATTATAATATACTATTTTAATATAAAATAAAAAATATGAGCTAAAGCTAAAATATAGTTCAAATATGCATTGAAAACCATAGAAACCGCATTTTTGTGTTCCCAATAGGTAAAAATGCACCTATTTGTAATTAGTGTACTATAGCCAGGATCAAATATGACAAGTCATAAATATCCTAACTTTAGTTATAAATGTTATATTAATTCTATATTGAGATTCCGCAAAAAAAAAAAAAAAAAAAAAAAAAAAAAAAAAAAAAAACTGTCCCATAACAGAACGGTTCTAATTCTTATAATTCTATTAATTCATTGTTTCGTTTTATTATATTTATTATATGAATGATTTTTGGTTCTTAGTTCCTTGATTGACTTGTGTTGGTGTCTTTCGCCAGCAGCGAGGATATTTGAGATGAAAGCCACACTTCAATGCATGGTGTAAACTGTAATGTGTTCAAGTTTCTCCTATCGGGAATCGAATCTTTTACCTCGTGCAACAAAGGTACGTTCTCTAACTATAAAGATCAGAGAGGAAACCGTTTTGATTCTACTGTTTTCCTCATAAAAATTATTCTTTACTGATGTATTTTTTTCTTTCTTCCAAAAGAAACAGTGTATCAGCGTAGCGTAGTCGCTAACGCTCTCGCCATCGGTGCGAGCGGTCCCAGGTTCGATTCCCTGTAGGAACACTCGGTCGAAAAAGTGTAAAAAGCTTTCTTAGGCCAGCCATACTGAATGATGTTTTCCTGAGATTTCCTCATTCATACCAGGCAGATGCCGGGTTAGCACCTTAACTTATAGGTCCCACGTCGCTTCCTTCCTTCCCTAATTATATCTCTCTTCCCTTTCACCGAATAGTGTGCTCGCGGAGGGGCGGCATCCCTCATACGTGACGAGCTAAATGGCTGTACACGCCGAAAGCCCAGAAATGTAAATCCTAAATCCTCTCCTTGTAAAAAAAAAAAGAAAGAAAAAAGAAAAGAAAAGAAAAAGAAAGAAAAGAAAAAAGAAAAAAGAGAGAAAGAAAAAGAAACATGCATCCGTGTCTAACATCATTTCGAATTGCATTCTCACCAGTTCTATATCTTTTCCTATTCTAATGACAAGTCATAGATTCATGAAATTAAAACGAAAAGAAAAGGGTATAACTTAAGGTTAGCGTTATTGCCCTGTAATCTAAAGATACTGTTGATGACACAGGACGAGAGGAAATATAAAACGTTGCCATTCTATCTCATAAGTTTTAAAATCGTCTCGTATTGTCGCGATTTTTTAAAGAATTATTTTTCTTTATTTTGTCTCAATTTCGAAAAGTTTCTCTCATCTAGTTTTGGAAATTTATGTAATTTATGAATTGATTTTTTTGTGTTCTTAACATCACAAAATAGGTCTACAAATGGTGTGGCAACATTTCTTATTTAAATATATTGTGAAAGGGCTTTAAATATATTGTGTAAATATATTGTCTCTTCAAACGTTAATAAATGCTCTTCTTTGTGTTCGTGCAGTTATTTTTTATCAATTTGTAGCTGTATTTATAATGAATCATGTCTGACTATAACAGATTTTAAGACCTTCTATTTGAAAGAACTACTGTTTCTTTCTCGTGTCGTGTCGGAAATGGTTTAAGAGTTGTCATCTTGCCACGAATTTAGAAACGTATTCCTTGCTACGATTTCGAGAAGATATCAGAAATTTCTCGTCTTGTCCGCAACAGTACCTACAATAGGCGAAAGATTAATAAGGCTAAATGATTATAAAAAATTTAGTGGGATGATAATGAAGAATGAAACAAGTATAAAATAAACACATGTAACGTCCATAATCAATTCAAATAGTGTGAATAAAATCATTGACGTCCAAGACAAAGACGATTGCTTTAAAGAATCTTTATACAGGGTGTTTCAAAACGACACTGACATAGTTTGGGAGGTGATTCCTGACACCAAGATAAGACAAAAAGTATAGACCAACCTGGGTGCACAAATGCTTCCTTTCGGAGTTATACGTTGCCGAAAATATGAAAAAATAAACTTTAAAGGTCCATAGTTCCAAAACTATGAAATATACCGTAGTCGAATCAAAACTTCATTAGGAACTAAAATGTGCGCTATCCAAAACTATAGATTGCAGAATCTTAAGGTACTCATGCAACAATTTTTAAAATGGGAGTGTAGTTACGGCCATTTAATTTGAAGTACTCATCACCTACCTCTATAAAAATTGTTGCGGAAATATCGTAGGATTTTGAAACATGGATATTTGGATAGGGCACATATTAGTTCTTAAGTGAAGTCTTCAATCGACTATGGTAGGTCTCAGTTTTGGAGCTATGAGAATTTAAAGTTCACTTTTTCACGTTTTCGACAGCATATAACTCCGAAAGGAAACATTTGAGTTGAGTTGATTTTGAGTTTAACATCCCGTTCAGCAGCGAGGCTATATGAGACGTGGACCTACTGATTAACGTGGACTTCGAACTACTTGAGCTCCCGCCGAGAATCGAACCCGGGAAGGAAACATTTGTGCACCCATGTTGGTCTATACTTTTTGTCTTATCTCAGGAATCACCTCCCAAACGTTGTTGGTGTTGTTTTGAAACACCCTGTATAGTTCTACTAAACCAAGACTTTTTCCACTTAATTTTACTCGTTTTAATTCTGATTCTAAATCCTATGTAATCCACATCGAGAGAAATATGGCAACAGTGATGTTTCTGATGGCAGCTAAGAACATCCATTTTCTTTCGGTGGACTTGAACCCTCAATGGGGTTTTGCCTCACGCTTATAAGAATAACGCCTCAGATACATTATGTTAAACCACACCTGCTATTCCAGAGTCGCCCTGTACACAGTTGTTGGTTCACCAGCTAAAAATACCTGGTCCTCACAATGGATGAATACGTTTATGTAGAGCTTTTGAAACCCCTTTCCTCTTAGAATACGAATGGCGAGTGAATTTGGACTTAAATCGTATCAGGAAGGTGACTCGTCATCTCGGCAGTCTCAAAAACTATGGATTAAAATCTAATATTTCTAGTTCTCGATTATTTTTCTTATATATTACCCTCTCGTTAATTCTCATCCCTTGTGAAAAATGTGTTAGAAATCTAAGTTCGGTCAGGATATTGTAATGTAGAGCTCCTTCGTGGTTTAGCGGTTAGCGTACGCGCCTTTGGCTTGGGATAACTGGGTTCGATTTCCGGTGGGAGCTCATATGGTTCGCATTCCAAGTTAATCATTAAGTCCATGTCTCATACAGCCTCAGTCCTGCAAGGGACGTTAAACTCAAAATCCATTCAAATGGATGCTCTCTTGTACGAAAATCATCAAAGTCGGAACAGCAGTCAAGAAGAAGTTACCCGTCGAATATTTGTGATATTGTAACATGCATGGCTTCTAGTAAATTTTATAAATTTGACGGAAGCCAGCACACGAAATTGAAAAATCAAGTTTATAACAAGTAGAAGCATGATTTTTTCTTACGCGTTGAATAACAAATAGTCTGTTCGTGCCTATCAACAACAAGTAATATATATTAATGAAGTTCCGAAATAATAATTTAGATAACGTATCCTTCGAATAATTCTTAACCATAAATTTCCTCTATATTTAATACTAGAAATAACACTTGAAATAGTCTAGAGGTAAGCACAAATGATTCATATATAAATGGCCTCGTGACAGGTTAACAATTTGGAAAGTTAATAACACTAAATATGTATATTGAAATGCGGCCTTTTTATGCCGAAATGGTACCATTGAACTTCCTTTCCCATTTACATACTATTATAAAAGAACTGTAGTTATAACATTATATAAATTTAGACCTAAATTAGGCGAGGATATTATTCCTAACCCTACGTCTTACCTGCTAAATCCAAAGTGAGTGTTATTCGGCACGGCACGGTTTAGTTCCGGCTCTAATACTGTAATTGCCCACCAGATGGCAGCACACTTCAGACACAGGCCAGCATATATTATATTATCTCTCTGTGCAGAGTTTTTATCACTGTACTCTTACAAAATATCGTTATCGAGGATCAGAAACTAAGTTTACAAAGTCGATATTTCTGTAGTTTCGTCTGTTATAGAGGAGTGTAAGTGTAATACATGGAGTTAGCAACCGTGCACAGTTTCAGCCATCTGCCACCTATGGCGCTACACTGAGAAAAAAATTGTAGGTGGCGTACTTCAAAAGGTAGGCTACATGCATAATTCCTGTAGTTTTTAGACTTAACGTACAGCAGAAGTATAACTGAAAACTCATGTTTTATAATACTTTCCGTATAAGTGTTCCATCTATACAAACTTTCCGTATGAAACAATATAGGCGGTCATGATGTCACATACAAATGGACGTATATAACATGTAGCTCAGGAATGTAACATAAGTATATGCATCTCATGGGGAATATACAATATTTAGTATAAGTTGAATGCAATTTGTCTTAAAATCCTCGTTTATCCCTTCAGCATCTGGATGCTCCCCCCCCCCCCAAATTTACCAAGAAATCAGCGTCCTTGATTTCTATTATACTTTTTTTCGTCTTTCGTCATCACTTCTCTGTAGTATTGAACATATTATTTCAGAAACAATTTTGTACTGCTCCTTTAACTTGTCATTTGGAACATACAGTAGCTGACGGAATAATAAAAACAAAAAGTTGCGTGGAAAGAAAGTTCTGTTAACATTTGATTCGAACAGAGAAAGGAAAGCAGTTATTGTAAAATATTATACAAGATATTATTGAATATGTCCTTTTTGTAATAGTGGATATGTATTTTTTATAATAGTTGAGATCATAATGAAAGGAAAATTGTTATATTTGAATGAACAGATGAAGGAACGTAGACATTATAAAGTCTTTTCAATATATTTTTTTAATTTTTTTTTTACTTGAGATTTTTTTCATAGTTTTTTTATTAAAATACTTACTAACATATCCTCGTTTTATGATCCTAACAAACCAATATGTTGCCAGTAAAGTAGCTTAGATTGATTGAGCTCCTGGGCTTTCAGTATTTCATGTCACGCCCCCCCCCCCCCCTTCAATCACGAAATCCTGCCTAACGAACCAATATATGTTCCAGTAAAATAGTTTAGAATGATCGAGCCCCTGGTGTGAAGACCACAGTATTTAATGTCACGGACCCCCTCCCCGTTTACGAAATCCTGGCTACATGGCTGCTCCAAGCAACTTTCATCTGTTCCCGCACTTGAAGCAGCATCTAAAAGACTATTGTTTTAGTTCGGACGAGGAGGTGAAACACTTCGTGACAACGTGACTCAACAAGTAAGGACAGGATTTTTACCAAAAGGGAATCTTCAAATTCATCCCACGATGCGACAAGTTCCTCAAGCGGTAAGGAAACTGTGTCGAAACATAACCGAATGCATGTACTCAGGCCCGTATGCAGGGGGTCTAGGGGGTACGCCCCCCTAAATTTTCACTGCCCCCCCCCCACCTAAAATTTTGATGGTAGGCTTGCAAATCAACTATAATATGGTGAGGAACTATATTATGGTTGGATAGGGCCCCCCTAACTTCTGTCGGCCCTCCCCCTAAATTTTTGGGCTGGCTACCCCTCTGCATGTACTATCTGTTGGCTAATATATACACGTTTGACTGCAGGTTTTGTAATTTTACTTTCCGATCACTACTCATAATTTTTAAAGCAAGAAATAATTAAAACTTCAACACATTTTTCGTCGTTGCATGGTAGCAATTCTGTTTCAATTCTAGATCCTACCAGGCCCGTATCCAGGGGGATCTAGGGGGTAGGCCTCCCTAAATTTTTACTGGCTTCTAAAATTTGCACTGTAGGCTTACAAGTGAACTTTAATATGGTGATGACCTATAATGTGGTTGGATCGCCCCCCCCAACTTTGACCGCCCCCCCCCATAATTTTTGGGCTGCCTACGGGCCTGGATCCTACTAGCCAATTGTAGAGTTGTCAAATAAGAAGTTATTTAATTAACAGTAGTATTTGGTAGGTATCGAAGGTACCAGACCTTTTCAACTACATCATATCATTATAAGAATAATAAATAACGAGTTAAAGTACATGTAGGGCCTACAATGAAATGGATATGAAGACTAAAAGGGTTAAGCAACTAAATATACAGAATTGATTGTACGATATTCAACAAGAAATAAATGGTAAATAATAACAAAAATATTGTATAAAAATAATAATTATTAAAAATGCAACGAAAAGGTTATTTTGGGGGGAAATGGAGAATGTACACTCGTGTCCAAAATTATTGTCGCATGTCTATAAATATGTTGTTGTAGAAATATAAATTCATAACGAATTCGCCCGGTATTTCTTATAATGTTAGTATGTGTATAATTGGCAAAGACATGTATGTGGCAAATTTCATGTCAAAAGAGCCGTAAACAAGAACAATAAAACGAAAATAAAACTTTATTTTCCATTTTGCAACATTTTGTTTTACTCATTCTAATTTTCGTATTTATAATTCTCATCCTATGAAATTTACCACAAATATACATTTCCCGATTATACACACAGTATCAGTATTAAAAGTACACTGCAGAATCATTATCAAATTATATTCTTACAAAAAAAAAAAAAAAAAAAAAAACAGTTATAGATATGCGACAATCATTTTGGACATGAGTGCACATTTCCCTAATAAGCCTACTCATAGAAACTTAAGCCCTCGACTTTGAGCAGAACCCAATGCTTCTTCTACCTTTCAGTGCATTTCATTAAAGATACCCTAAAAAAAATACGTTATTTTCCATATTATTGTTATGGACTATATTCGCGTGCTATGAATTGTCTTGTCTTCCACACATGTGCGGAGACAAAACATCCTATTTGCATATAAATTTATCCTCCTTTCATAAGCATGGAGATCCTTATCGCATAAAATGACCTCTATTGTTGTTTATAGATTGCTTTGCAATAAAGGGTATTAGTTTAAATGACAATTGCCTCAATTACACAGCTTTTCGACTTGCGATAACTACAATGGAAGTGTTAAGATATTAATACCTTTAGGTAGTTCGTACTTTTGCCGCTGGAGGGAGTCGCCATTGTATCCAGTCATTTGTGACATCTGTCGGAAGAACCGTAAACTAAATAACACGGATTGAATATCAGCTGTTCCTACTAAATCTTTGGTGCACGGTCAAAAGCACTCAAGTTACTTACAGTTACTTTTACAGTTTGAGATACATTTTTGTCAAGAAAGAAACTATTATTCATTTGGTCCTATGGGTGTATATCTGAGTACAGTGAGGAATGTTCCTTTCACCATACTTCATAAGTTTCTTTCTCAGTTTTAAGATTTGGCAACGAAATACTTTGACGTTTGTTTCGAGTCATCTTAAACACTATTATTATTACTATTATTATTATTATTATTATTATTATTATTATTATTATTATTATTATTATTATTATTATTATTATTATTATTATTATTATTATTATGCTTAAGTTATTTTGACTGTCCACCAAAGAATTAATCACGAAATAAGCTAAGTGCAGGTAAATACGCCATGTTAAGGGTGTTGGATTTTTTATGGTCTTAATTTTCATGAAACTCAAAGAATAAGACATGTGCGTTGCAGAGTGGCCTTTTCTGCGTGTAGAAAAAATGTGGGAATGATGAGACTCATATCTATTTTATACCCAAGATTTAAAAAAAAAAGAGTTACAAAGTGGGATATTTACCAGCACGTGCTGGTAATTAAGCCAAATTTACGATATTACTATAAACTTGTACTACATCTTGCAATTGCTTACATTGTCTGTATTATACGAACTCAAGTATTACTACACAAGATGGCAGAAGCAAAACATAGAATAACCAAAGTGCAAGATTAAGATTAAACGATAAAATGTAAAAATGAGAATCTCCAAAGTTGAAATGAAGTTCCAAACCGTTAAGTTTTAGTCTCTAAGAAGATAAACAAACAGTGTCACTACACTGTGACTTTAAAAAACTACACCGATATTACATGGAACATGTGGGATAAATGACAACATCTTTGTCTTCTGCAGTCAGACCTGCACAAGCCCTGGCCTTTTCGCTGCACCATGCTTGGTATTTATTTAGTAGCTATAGACTCACAAATACTGAAATTACACTTATGAAGAAAGTTGAGTTGACTTTGAGTTTTACGTCCCGTTGAGCAGCGAGGCTATATGAGACGTGGACCTACTGATTAACGTGGAATCCGAACCACATGAGCTCCTGCCGGGAATCGAACCCGGGTCTCCCACGCCAAAGGCGCGTATATGAAGAAAGTGTTCCTAGACGGACACGAAATAAGGCATACATTGCTGTAAAAAATCGGCAACGTTCTGAGTTAGTACGGTACTAATAACGGATTCTCATCTCTATTGAAATAATAACATCCTTCTACGGAACCTTCCCGAATCAAACAACACTGCACGGCGTAGCGGTTTCACCGCTGTCTCTCAGAGTATTCGTCAAATCGGACTTGTCCAAGATCGTGGCACACATTGGAGGCGCATCTTAGCGGATTTTGTCGGAAACGTCCCAGTACTGAACACTTGGCATATTTAGCTGCACTGGCGTACATACCTACAGTTACCTTATTACTTGCTAATATGAGTAATGAAAGTAATCAGCCGTACAAGTTTTCTACTAGCGGGAAAAAATCGTCCTTCATTTATTTTTAAAGAAAACCTTTGTTAACATTGTTTTTGAGAAAATTTCAATGCCTCACCCCCCTCCCCCGTATTTGATGGCACATGACTCAGAAACCTCAAGCATACATGCTATAAAATTTCACAATTTTGTATGGCAGGTCAGAGTCTACCAGGATAGAAAGTTTGATTCAGATATGATGCGTTCGGTTGAGTTTTCCTATTTCCAATTTCCAATTTCAGATCAAAATTTCGGGAGCGAAGAGCCCACATACCTTAATGGGGCCGCGGTGGCTCAGTGGTAGAGCGTTCACCTCTGGTGTTTAAGGTCCCGGGTTCGATCCCAGCCCCCGCCAAGTAAACTTTGTGGTGGACAAACACCGCGTGCGTGGGTTTTCTCGGGGTTCTCTCGTTTCCTCCCACTTTCTTAATTTCACTCATTACTCATCATCACCGTCTCCTTTAGCCTAACCGGCATACTCGTGGGACGTAAAACTCAAAGATTTTATTTCATTTTTCCCACATACTATAATACTTTAGAAGTTTATGTACCAGGTATATCTTTACCATTGTGCCAAGTAGGTCTATGTCGAAAAACTTTAATTAAACTAGTACGATTTATAATGTGCTTGATTTTTAAGGGTTAGGGAACCAAAGAATGACGAAAATGAATCAGTCATTCCTGAAAAGCTCTTTGTCTTTCAATAGTAGTACTGAGAAAATGAATAAAGCTATTTTCAATAATTAGGATTAGTATATTATTTTAATACATTGTGCAACTGAACAAAAGACGCAAGAGGTTCTTCTAACAGAGAATGCATGCATATTTCCATGGGAATGCGGCGTAGGATCCACACTGCGTAGGATCAAAAAATTCAGCTCAAAATCTGTTTGGATCCTACGCAGTGTTGACCCTACGCAGTGTGGATTCTATGCAGTTTCGATCCTACGCAGTTTTGGTCCTACGCCGTTGCCCTGAAATAATTTAAGTTTTAATCATGCGCTCAAAAAAAAATAATTTTTATCATTTCTTTAGTTTGTTTAACCTGTGCAGCTATCAGTTAGGGTTATATTCATGGTCTCCGCACGACCTAAACTGCGTAGAATCCAAACTGCGTAGAATTCACACTGCGTAGGATCCACACTGCGTAAGATCCAAACTGCCTACACTCCACACTGCGTAGAATCCACACCGCGTAGAATCCAAACTCTGTACGATCCACACTGCGTAGGATCTACGCTGCATACGACCAGCGGCGACGCTAAGTAGGGAAAGGGGGGAGCAAGTCACCGACTTCTGATCGAGTTGGCATTTCCTTAGTTACCCAGTTGTTGTGAATTATCAATTCTTTTACGGACTTGGCAGTTAGCACAATTGAAGATTTATGTAATTAGTCTAGGTTTCTGGCTAGGTGGGGCTTCGTCCCACATTTACCAAATTTTGAACAAGTTGGCAAATTAAAATGCCTAGTTGCCAGTTATTACTTTGAAGACTATCGTCACCTTCAATCAGAGCCGTAGCTAGAGGGGGGCCAGTGGGACGCAAGAAGAAAAGAAAAGTGTTGAAAATGAATAAACGACGCGGCGCCCCGTAAAAGTTCTGGCGCCCTATTAAACTAATGTTGTCGGTTAGCAAAGAAATGGATTTGTTAAAGATTTTCTTGCTCGCTCCGCTCGCAACTCAAACGTTTCAATAACAGTCACAAGTTTTTCACTTATTAAAGAAAGTTATTATATATGATTTATTAATGACGATGTGATATCAAGGTGCCGAGTAATGTCTTATAGCTTATGCAGGAGAATTTTCAAAGTCAAACGATCAAAATCTGAAATATGTTTCGATTGTAATGAATTTTCTTAGTTTATCACACCTTTCTACCCAATCGGGTTTATCACGATGGTGAGAATGAAGGTATGAAAAGTGGAGGAATGAAGAGAACATGCAAGCTGTTGTTTGCGCGGGAATATTAAAAATGAAAGTAAACAAGAATAATAACATTTTCGAACTTGAAGAAGTTGTAAAATAGAGGCTTAAGAGGTCAGAACATAACCAACGATTTTGTCTTTTCCAAAGACTGATCACTACCAGTGATTTTTAAAAATTCAATTGACATGAATTGCTTCCATTTGAATGTTTCTGTTCGAATCATTTCTCCATCGATATTTTTTCTGCATATGTATCTAGTTGTGATATTTTTACCGATTCCGATTCCTGTCAGCACAGTGGTGGTCAGGAACCAGGCCCCCACCATGAGGTCGCAGAAATGGGGTCCCGATGTTTTGCGCATGAGCCCCTTCTATACGCCTATTAAACATGAATTGTTGTACGAGGGTGATGAAAAAACTTGTATCTTGCTTCAAAAAAAAAAAACTTGTATCTTCCTTACAATTATTAGATAATAATCTCAGCTCCTAAACACGTATAAAAGATATCGAAGTTATATTTCTTACCATAAAACATCTATTTCCATGTGTAATGATTGAAATGTATTATACTTTGCTTCCCTCCCAAATAAACAAATAAATAAACGATTACAGTCGATAACAGAACCTATTTTCCGAAATCTAAAGCAAATCACGCAGATTGTTTATTGCTTGTTCGAGATTGTCAACATTACATTTTCGGTTTTTCATTGCTTGTAATTAACTTATACCATAACAGAAATTCCCGCTACGAACAAATTAACTATGGGAGAACGAAAGCTGAAATTTGGTAGCCCATCCAGCCCACAAACAGTACTATGTGGACCATTCATTCTATGTACCAGCCCAGAAAGTTGGGGGGGGGATCACGTTAAATTAGTGCCCGAAATCTTTGGCGCGAATATCTCATTAACTCTTTCGGGACAAAATCGATTTTAGGGTTTTCGTAGACTTTCAGTTAATAATTTATTGCCCAAACACTGTTAGCCTGATTGATATCGTTTACATCTTGTATTTTAGAAGAGGTACATGGCTATTTTTTGGTGTAAGTTAGATTGCAGTGTTGCAAACGGGGGTGATTATTGAGAAAAATGTAGGAGTGAAATTTTTGAAAAAAATTCCCTAGTCGAATTTCATGATTTTTCTAGCTGGCAACACTGAAGCTACATGGATTCAAGTCACCTAAAAAGAATTCTTTCGTATGTTGACAAGATACAGTAAAAACCTGAAGTCGCTGGCTGCCATACAAAGAGAGAAAAAATTCTCTCTCATAATACACATGAAATTTTGGCACTTCTTAGCGTCAGAAGCAAAAATCAGCATACATGGTGGTTCACCGGCTTCCCTAATTATCCAATCGTGCTCCTCTATGGTGTATTTTGTAGGCCAAGAATGATTTCAGACAGTTGTGCGTTGGTTCGAATATAGCCAACGACACTGAAATAATAGGAAGGAAAAGTATAAATTTCCCAAATTTCTCACAAGAAATTAGAATTAACATTTTCTGTAGCTGGCAACATTGCTATCAGACAGACGCAAACATTTTTAAAGTAACCTTTGGCCCACCACTAATATATTCAGGTAGTTTCATGATGATATCTCTCAAATTAGCATGTAATTTTAAAAAATATATCATTTTACCTAGATAGTCACTATTATCCTTAAAATTATGTAATATGGTATACTATAAGACCTGAATTGTAGTATCCCTAATTATTCAAGTGAAACTTTTTATAGTGCGTTGTGTAGGTCAAGGATGAGGCTTCCCGAATCTGATATGTTTGTTATAATGTAGCCAATAGAAGAGAAGGAAATAAGAGGCAAATTTTAGAAGGGAAAAAGGGAACTTTTTTACCAAAAGTCTGGAAATAAATAGTTCTATGGCTGGAAATACTGCTAAGAGACAGATGCAAACTATCTTAAAATAAACCTTAGCCCACCACTAATATATCCTGAAAGTATCATGTCGATATTGAATAAACGAAGCTAGTAATTAAAAAATAATAGATTATGGTAAATATAAAAGTGAGAAAAATCAAGGATTAGAACCTTAATACGAAAATGACATAAAATGAAATCTTTGAGTTTCACGTCCTAAGGTTAGGCCGGTTACGCTAAAGGAGACGGTGATGATGAGAAATTGATGTAATGGTGGAATGAAAAAAGTGGGAGGAAACGGGAGAACCCAAGAAAATCCACGTACACGATGTTTAGAACTAAATACGAATTTATGGTGCGCCACCTAATTACCCAATTGCAACAATCTGTGCCCACGTTTGTCGGTCCTTACTGAAACTTCATTTCAGTAGGATTCACTTTTGGCTATTTTCCTGTGAGTTTGTCTCGAAAAGCTACAATCATGCCAAGTTTAATCATTGTACCTCTACAGGAAGTGCTCAATAATTTGCGGGTGTAAAAGTTGTTCCATATAAATAACACGGGGAAGATTTTTCAGGGATTTAGTTATCTTATTCACTAAGGCATTTACATATACTTTTGGCGCCAGTTCCATGGGGCCTCCATGAGCATTCCTTTATTACACTGTCCTTACTCGTCACACCAAATACAGTAGAACTCCAATTATCCGAACTCCGACTTTCCGAATCGTTTTCAGAATTTCAGAAAAAAAATAAGACAGAAACATACTGCGATTCGCAAAATAATGATTCTCTCTACGCGCTCAATTGTCCTTCCCTCCGGCATTATTGGAATTATGAGTCATCTTTTCATAGTGTATGAGTCATCATTGGCCGTCGTCCGTTACCAGATGGCCTTCCCGGCTACCTGTCATTGTTCGTTTTAATTAGTCAGTCAGTGTGTCCTTGACCTGCTACTGTGACGGTACTCTTTCGTGTTGGAGGGTTGTTTTGTTTCTGAGTGCGTTTCGTCGTTCATCATGACTTCTAAGAGAAAACGTGTTGTGTTATCGTCAGCGGATAAACTAAATATTATACAGTAATCAGGTAAAGGAGTTACGGGTAAACAGTTGGTTGAGAGGTACGGTGTTGGACAATCAACAATTTCAGACATTAAAAGGAGCAAAACCTATACTTTTAAACTGTCAGTGCTTGAAAATAAAGATGGAAGTTCTTCAAGAAAATCAATGAAAGCAGCAACAAATGAAGCATAGAAGATGCCGTTTTCAAGTGGATTTTTCAGCAACGTTCTATGAAAAACCCAATTTCGAGTCCGATTCTCTGTGAAAAAGCTAAGATCTTACCTCAGAAGCGTGGCTGTTCATCCTTTAAAGCAAGGAACGGCTGGCTAAGAAATATTAAGTCCGGGTACGGTGTCCGTGAATTAGATCCAAGTGGCGAGAATTTATCAGCAGACTCCAAAGCTGCAGATTTTATTGAAACGTTTAAAGTTGTAGTGGACTCTTACGATCCTGGCTTTTTATACAGCGTCGATGAAACCGATCTTGTTTGGAAAGCTCTGCCTAGATCCACTGTAGAACTTAACTGTGCGTTTTGAAGCAGACACGGGACCATCAGCTAGTGAAGAATTTGCCGACCTTGAAACTGCGTTGAAGTGGATGGCGCGTCAGCCCAAGTGTGACCACATGAAACTTCTCACTGCCAAGCGGATACGCGACTTGGCAGCCCGAAAACGGATGTGAGACAGTCAAACACCCTACTTTGACCGAGATGTTAAGCAAACAATGACTTTCATTTACAGCACGGTACAGTACGTACATACTGTATTAATGTACAGCACTTGTAAGTACGCTTAACATGTAGAAGTATTGCCTTGTCATTTAATTTATTAAAAGCTCGTATTCTTTAAAAATGGTTTTTCTCCCGTTTTCAACATCATACAGTAATTAATTAAAATATACCCTTTTTCAGATAAAATCTAATTATGCGAAGTTTTAATTATCCGACTGCGGTCCGGCCCCAATTGATTCGGATAACTGGAGTTTTACTGTATATATCTTAACATTCTCATACCCAAGTCTTCCATCTTCTTTTCCTAAGCCTTTGCTATTGCACAAGTTTCACTACTGTATATCATGACCTTATAACCATCTCATAGGACGGTCTTTAAACATACAACTTACTTTCTTGTTACAGATCACCCCGCGTTTCTTTCTCCAGTTTAGCAAGCCATATTGTATTCTGTCTTGGCTTCTGCATATAATCCTCCATCCTGTCGTGATACAAGAATAGGGATGTCAACCGGCTCGGCTCGAGTCCTGAGCCATTCTGTGGCACTAATAGTTTTCATGCAATTAATATTTGTAATCAGAGACGTTTCATGTGGACGCCCTGTATTGCTGTAACGTTTGAGGTGAGAGCAGTTTCTGCGAAACACTATTGAATCGAATTTATGTGAATCACTAATCAAATGTTACTGCATAAGACCAACATAGCTTGTCGCTTATATGGCTTAAGTAACTAAAGTGGATTAAAGTTTACCGTTTCCATTCCCTCACTGAGACAAGCCTGTATCAAAGCACATTTACAGTTGAATATAGTGTCCAATATATATGAGATTCTAGCGGAAATAGAACTGGGATCTCGTTAACTTAAGACAGATATCTAAACATAATAGCCAAATGGGTATTATTTTACTCACATGACAAGGTGTAATGGTACGTACGTAGACAGCGAAACTAGATTTTGTTCGGAATCAATACTAATAATAGGTCATTACCTCAATAACGTTTCGATTCCCGGAGGGAGCCGATGTGATTCGGATACCACGTTAATCTGTAGGTCCACGTCTCATATAGCGTTACTGCTACAAAGGACGCTAAATCCAAAATGAAATTAAATCAACTCTCCATAACCTCGGTGCTGTATAAAAAAGTGAAAAATAAAAACAACTTTTCAAACGAAATTAAGCATGATATTTGAAACATATCAATAATTTTGACTGCAATGGCACAGCATAAGATATATTCCCAGACTAAACTTTAATTTCTACATCGAAAAGATTTCACACATCTTCAACCATATTGTTGGTTAGTTTCAACGTAAGAAACGTGGTTCGGAAGCAATAATATGTAAAAATAAATAACAAAAAGCTTGAAAAAAAACTTTTGGCGTAAAAAAAAACTTATGGGTCTAAAGGGAAGAAACCTGGAAAGTCTCGTTGAAGCACTTACTTTCAAAACTCTTGTGAGTAACGATTGGTTCTTTAGAGTTCTCCGCACGTTGTAGGACACACGAGGTTATAGAAGTTGTATCCGAAACCAGGCCGAGAGAAAGAAGGTGCTTCGAGATACTTCTTGAATACAAAATCCTCCAAAACAGTTTTTTTTATTTTTTTAACTGGTTCAATTTCATTTCTTTCTCTCTTTTCTTAAATAGGTTACACCATTATTAGCCTTTTAACCTACTTAAAATCATGTCCAAATTACGGCAGGAAATGCACTGTAAAAAGGGTTGAAATCTACAAGGTTTGAATTGTCTCATTTTCGTCTAAGATTAAAGGGAAGGTAACTGTAGTGAGATTAGTGTGTGATTGTAAAGATTAGTTATTCTCATTTTTTTTCTTTTTCAAGTGGGAAATAGTTCGGATTAATCGGAATATTCTACAGACTATTCTATTCTTGTCCCCTTCAAAAGCAAATTTATCATTTACAAAACAAGTTTTGAGCATATGGGCCAAGGATGTTATAAATAGAGGATCTGCCCATATGTATCTTCATAGTATTAAATAATGAAGCTAAAAAAACAACCGAGCATCGGCACGTCTGATTGGCTACTCTCGTTTCCGCCATCGTCTGATTGGTTACTTTCGTTTCTGCCATGTTTGTTGGCTCAAAACATTGCGATCTTATTGGGTGGAGTGGGCAGAGTAGGGGTGGCGAAACTGTGACGTATGGCTTCAAGATTTTGTTGTAAGGGCAGATCCTCTATTTTATAAGATCCTTGATATAGGCCCTACTAATACATTTTTCAAATAAGCCTACATAATCAAGATGGCATATCGGTACGAAGTAGAATGATAATATACATACAGTTTGCAGATCTTGTGGTATTTGTGACGGAATCTGAAAAGAAAATCAATAAATGTTAGAAAATTTGAACAAGAACTGTGAAGAATATGGGATGAAAATAAATGTTAGTAAAACATGCAAAAAAAAAAAAAACATAATTAAGTGAATGCTGTGGGTAGTATAGCGTATTGAAAAGATAACAGAATAATTTTCTATATAAATACCATCAGAAGGTTTTATTGAGGTAGATACATAATTGTGATTGAGGTAGATACCAACACCATGAAAAAGTACAAAGGAAAGGTTCATGAATACAATGCTGAGTGAGATTTGGAGGTCACTAACGTGATCCGAAACGACACAGAGTTCATAATCTCGTATAGAAGTCAAGTCTGTTTAGTGTCCATTTCTTTATAAGCGCTTACTATGGTAAATAGATAATTCATGAAAGGCGTACTCATAGTCCACAAGAGTCCATGGTTGTAATTAGCACCGCACTTTATCCAAAGCACCAACACTAGCGATAGTCAGAACGTCGAAAGAGTTATTGTCTGAACGAGTGATTGTTGAAAGATCGTTGGATGCTCGCTGAATGATGATCTAGTAAAATTTGTTAGTGTTTTTATAGTCACTTTCTTGTAACCACCAAGACTCCCATTTTCTATTTGTAATTTCATATTCGCGGAAGTTGAAGGCCATGAGGAGAGAACTGTTTTTAAAATTGTTTTAATTTCGCCAGGGCCTTCCGTGGTTTCCTATAATGCACGTTTACATTTTGCCTTGTTTGTTAAGTAAATGTTTATTCTAATGTATTTTGGAACGAAATTTTACTACGTGATATAATCGATTTCACTTTTACTTTTCTTATTGTTTTCCGTACTTTTGAAAAGAATGTCTGTCTCTATTTCTTGTTCGGAGGAACAGGTAAGTTCTTGGATTTATTATTTCTGTTTCTTTGTATCACAATTGTAGAACGTCTTATTAGAAAGACAAAAGTCACAGCGATTATTACCAAAGCGGTTAGTGTCAAATATAGAAATAAGAGGGGGAGGAAATAGAACAGGTGGCCAGTTTTCGATACCTGGGTAGTATTATTAGTGATGATATAAACTCCGAACGTAAAATAATGGATAGGATTGAAAGGGCGAAAGAAACCTTTAGGTGGAAGAAAAGTCTCTTTTGTGAGACCTTAAATAAAGAACTAACAAGGAACCCTAGGTATCTATCAGAGTCCAGTTTTTATGAAATTTTGTATATAGAGAGAATACCTAGGGAAAATCGCACAGCCAAAATTATAGCTGCAGAGTCCAAGACGTTGGGACACTAGGGCCCGAGATAGATCAATAGTGGAACGTCATTACATTAAGGACATGGTGAGAAAATGCACGTTTTTCTTTAAAACTAATCATTGTGGCGACATGAAATGAGCATATATGGATACGAGATGGTCGATATGATCTGTTAAAAGTTATAAAAAGAATATCCACCATCTTGAAAGAGGCCATGTTGAAACTCGTGCGATTGGTGTAAATGAGAAGAGGGTCACCCGATTCATTAATTTGAACGTAAATAGTAACAAAAATTTGTTGGTGAAGTCGGTTGTGGGATTACACTTGTGCTTCTGGTAGAGTGATTTAGGTACAAGATGAGCAAAGTGTATCTTATGACACTCGAGCTTTCTCGGGCCCTAATTCTATAAGACTTCTGACACGTATGCATAACACAATTTGGAAATTTAATAATGAGAGAAAAATATAACCAAATAAAGGTCGTAATAAGGATAAATATGTATTGGAAATGCTCAGCATAATAAAAGAGAAGTTCTCCAAAATTAGAATCTTATTTCCGAAGAGAGAAATTCATGCTATTTTTAAACAACGTGAAAAGACTGAAACCATATATTAGGTGTTAGAAAAAAAGAAGTATGTCGAAGGAAAGGAGCGAGAGGAATCTAATAAAGATTGGAAAGAACAAATCCTGATTTTGAAGTTATTTACGAGTCTCGTTGTCTCTGAAAGTTGGTCGCTACGCTGTGAAATACCACTGCTGTGTCTACTCTCACCTTATTTCCATTTGCTCCCGTGTTTATTTTTGTAAAAAGTCACAACACATGCTGCACTTCTACCAGATCTGAACACGTTGACATTAATTTTCTTTGTTCTTCAAAGACAATATAGCCAAACAAGTTTTGTTGATCAGTGTTGCAAATTCAATATATTTTTTCGCGTAAGAAAAGAAACGAAATAAGAATGCAGATCAGAATTGGAAATCGTAACGTGCTGTAGTTAAGCTCCGCCATGGGTCTCTGACCATATAGACCACGACAAGATTTTTGCTCAACGAGACTACAAATTTATAGATTCCTTTTTGGAAAAATGATGGAAAATATCATATTATGATTTAATATCAAAATATAGGCTCAAACAGTATATTGTCCAAAAACCCAAAAATAATGTCCTGAAAGACATAATTCAATAATTATACATTGAAATTGAATATATATTTAAAACTCATTAAAACAATTTAATTCTAAATAACGAAAAATTTCAACAAGTATAAAACCAAAATATTTAATGAATACATTTCATGAATATATTTCTTTTTCTTCATAAATTACTCTCATTCTAATAAACTAAACTAGAAATTAACCAGAAATGAGAAATTTTGGTCAAATATTACGCTTATTAATGTACGTACTGATAATATACTTATATACTCAATATTAATAATTTATAATTACAAATTTATTAATCTCCTTCTTCCAATTATGCAGAGTGTAAAAAATAAAAAGAGTCCCTGTGTGATACTAAATTTGCAGCTTGCTGAGAGTTGTTACTTCTTAACGTTAGCGAAGCGCTCGAGTGGGGTTACTTTGTGTCTTTCAGCGGTTTAGTGATGATTGTCAGTAGTCAGTTTCAGGGCCGCAACTAGGGGGGGGCAGAGGGGGCACGTGCCCCGGGCGCGTGGTTGGAGGGGGCGCCGGAAAGAAGATATATCAATTGTTTTAAAAATCGCACCCTTTCCCTTGAGGAACTTATTCTAGAGGTTAAAAGAAATCAAAAGTTTACTTGGCCTTTTCCATGGGACCTCTTTTCGTTGATTATATATATCTGATTATATTTACTATAGGTGTAATGTCATACATTAAAAACCTAATATTGCATGCATTTGTTCCCTTGGGCGACCACAGAGAATCCGCCCCCCTTTCCTTTTCCTACCACAAGGAGCTGTTTGTTTGTATAATTCCATTGAGAACAGCTCTGAAGTTTAAAACGCTGTTATCAATAGGTGCGGGGGCGAAAAGTTCCCGATTTTTGTTGCTTGCTGGTGGTTGAAGAGTTTAGCTCAGACGCGCCCCCTGTAATGTTACGCAATTGCTGTAATGTTTTTAAACTAGAGGGCAGTTTTGTGGCGGAAAAGATAATTTACACGCCTCGGTGTATTTAATTGTTTCTTGTACGCCTACCAAGAGATTTTGCGAGTGAAGGCTGTATGAAGCTTTATCTATTAGTTTTGCTTGAGAGCTTTTCGAGGCATTTTGAATTGTTATCTATCAGTCCAACTCATGCTTTATTATGCTTTATTGTTAATTTCAATATATATATATTTTTTTTACATTAATCGTGTGTAATGTATAATATTTACTATACATTAAATCTAAATATCTTGATCTATTTATTAATTTTTTATGAAGTAATTTCTTTCATATTTAATGAACTTTCTAGTTAATGCACTGTAAAGAGAGATGCTTTGCTCGAATCAGTTTTTTCTATCACTTGTGTGCACCTTAGAGGTGCATATATACACAGGGGTGCCCATCCCCCCCAAAGCTGATGGCGCACTCCCCCCCAAAACTAATAATCTCTTCCCTCCTCAAAACTCAAGTCCTCTAAAAACAATTGCCCAGTGTAGCAGTAGTTTTTGTAGTACTAGTAATTGTTATTTTTGTTGTTTTTATTTCCTGTAGTAGTATTATAGAATGCTTGTAGTAGTAGTAGGGGCAGTAGTAATTATAAAAATGGCATTACTTTTATTAGTAGTCTTGGTAGTGTACAATACTAAATATGTTCTATAAGGATATTGAAGGGTATAAAAACTTCTACACACTGTGTATGGCACAGGTATTCTTTTTTTACAATTAGTAGTAGGTATTATTTTTTTCTTTACAAAATATTGATATAATTCCCTTGTACATGAAAAGTAAGACGCAAGTTACAAGTTATTGAGTTTGATACCAAAAGAAAATGTTATCCTCGAAATTAGCCTACAGAAAGAAGTGATGTCCAACAAAAAACATTCCTGTAAAAGAGCCAAGTACGAGTGGCCTTAAAAAGAATTGAAATCACAAAAATAGGCGCCAAGTTCTGGTGGACAACAGTTACAAACACTCACTGGCTCACTTCAAATTTAGATTTGAAACTTGGCTGTTGTCTGTATGGTTACCACTAGCTCACAATTAGGCCTATGTCAAACTACTTTATAATTTTCAACAGACAACATAGGCAAGTTTCAAATCTAAATTTGAAAGTGATTCCTTGAGTGTTTGTAACTGTTGTTCACCAGAACTTGGCGCCATCCTTTCATATAGCAACTTGCGCGGTACTTCATTCATAGAGTTTCTAAGCAGGGGGTAGGGGGATTCATTCTCGAGATTTAAAAAAAATGCATCGTATTCCAATGTTATTCTGACGACAGCAAAATTACTTATTCGACATTAGAGTAAAATTCTTCCCCAATTTTTTTTATTCTCCCAATTTTTTTCTCGATGGCACAACTTGCGCCATTCATCCCTCCTGTGGGCGACCCTTCTCTCTTAAAACGAACCAACCTTTCCTTTCATATGGCTACTTGCGCGGTACTTCATTCATCGAGTATCGAAGCATGGGGTACGGGAGTTCACCCCGGAAAATTTTTGAAAATTAGCTTCTCAAAATCGTGTTTTAATGCTATCCGACAGTAAAATTGCTAGTTCGAAAGTAGAGTAAAATCCCCCCCAAAATTTTTCTCAATGGCGCAGCTTGCGCCATACATCCCCCCTGTGGGCGGCCCTGTATATACAGAAAGAGAAAGTATACAGAAAGGTGCCCAAAAGGTACAGAAAGTGCTCAAGTTCGAGAGGTACACATAACAATATAGTGTGGAGTTCTTCTGTGCTTCATTGTTGATGGAAAGTTTTCTTCTTTTCTCCACATCAAAGGATTACACCGAAAAATTTACAGAAATAAAAATAAGCTTTTCATTGTTGCATTGTTATGTTCTCAATGATTTTGGATCGTAAATATTGGTTTTAAAAACATTTCTAATCAGAATTGGCATTTTGCAAACTCATTGACCATCTGATCAACACTCAAACTATAATGAAAAAAAAACTTTGACGCTTTGGAACACCCGTGACATCAATAGTCGCGCGGGCTACAGATGTAGCCCATGAAACTTTCAAGCAGAATAACAATGAGATCCTTTCGATTTTACGTTTGACCACACCCTAAACACGCAGAATGATAGTTGATAGAAAGGTACACAGACACCCTTTGAGTTATCATCTCGAATTACTTTGCGGCAAGGAAAATAAAAACACTGGGCTACAATGGTAGCCCGCGCTCGTATTGGAGGGTTACAGTACTTAAAAATCGATATAACTGGTTTCATTAAGAATGTTATTTACAGTTGCAATCCATAAGTGATACTTTTCGACTAAACCTTGGGGGGGGGCGCCGAATTGTGTGTTTGCCCCGGGTGACAGAAACCCTAGTTGCGGGCCTGGTCAGTTTGACGCTGGTGTATGAGAATACAGTTATGCAGAATGCCTTTTTCAATCGAACAAAGAATTACTATTGCAATTTGTTTATTGTTGCAATTTATTTTGCACATAAATCGTTTAGAACGTTAAATGAAAGGTACACGATAAAACATCCAGAGACAGGTGTTCCTGCAAAAAGTGTTGTGCAGAAATTTAGAGAAACAGATTCAGCCGCTAACACCAAACGTAATCGTGCAAACACATTATATTCAACCAGGCCCGTATCCAGGGGGGTCTAGGGGGCCGCCCCCTCTAAATTTTTGCTGGCCCCCCTAAAATTTTCATGGCAGGCTTGCAAATGAACTATAATACAGTGATGAACTATAATATGGTTGAGTAGTTCCCCCCCTAATTTCAGCCACACACACCCCTACATTTTTGGGCTGGCTACCGGCCTATGTTCACCTGAAAGACATTTTCAGCACCTCCTGTGAACTATTGATATTGAATGTTCAGTACGTAGTTATTGATAATGATACATTGCTTCATTATAATAATTTACTATTCTGTAATCTGTATTTACAATAAACGAGTTACAAGACATGAGGCCTCTTATATCTTGACCATCCTGTACATTTCGATAGATCAAATCAAATGAGTTACAAAAGTATCTAAAAAAGATACAAAATTTAACATTCACCCAATAGTATTTCTATTGCCTTGTACCTCTACCACTTCTCTCTCTCTCTCTTTTCCGTAATACAGAGTGTCCTATATACAATGCATCCCAGAGTTTGGGATAGTAGAACTTTTGAACCTAAAGTGATGCACAAATATAGGTTATACCAAACTGAAGCCTTGCTCATGCATATAATTTTAAACTAGGAAGCAACGACTGAAGTACACTAGGAACTACACGGTGTTGCCAGATGTAACTGAGGGTGTAAATCAATTTCTTTTGCAAAACATGTAAATTGAGTCATAACTCATACGTATGGATGTTCTGTTGTTAATTTTCCGTTTGTTTAGTTGGAGTAGCTTCGAAAATATGGAGTAGAAGAAAGAATTTTTTCATTTGCACCGATAACTAATTAGATAATGCCTCTGTAAGGGGGAGCTAGGGAAATGGTAGTTTTCATAAATTGGTACTCTGAATTGGCAACTCTGCTGATGTTTCAGTGCATCAAAAGGTGTATCAAGGATCTGTCTACATTATGCAATTCCTGAAAAAAATGAAAAACTAACTTTGAAATTATCATGATGAAAGTGTTACTTACATGCACCCGGCAACACTGCTATTCATTTCTATAGGGCTATTTAAAGCAAAAGGTATACAAGAACAATTCTCGAACTATTCAAGACCTGGAAACGAACATTCGCAGTGCCATTGAGAACATTAACACTTCTAATCTTCGTAAAGTTGCTGTCAACCTGGTGAAACGTGTGAATCAGTGTTCGAATCAGAACAGGGAACACTCCGCTGTATAGCTGGTAACTCATTTCTGATAGTAGCAGTGTTGCCGTGTGCATAAAGTAAACGTTTTATCATGATAATTTCAAAGTTTGTTTTTCATTGTTTTCAGAAATTGCATAATGTAGACAGATCCTTAACATACCTTTTGATGCACTGAAAAATCAGCAAAGTTGCTAAATCAGAGTATTAATTTATGAAAAATACGGTTTCCCTACTTAACCCTTACAGAGGCCTCATCCGATTAAGTATCGGTGGAAATGAAAAATTCCTTTTTCTGCTCCATAGTTTACAAGCTACTCTAACTAAACAAACTGAAAATTAACGACAGAACATCCATACTTATGAGTTATGAGTCAATTTACATGTTTTGCAAAAAAGTTGATTTACACCTTCGGTTACATCTGGCAACACTGTGTGGTTCCTAGTGTACTTCAATCATTACTTACTAGTTTCAAAATATATGCATGAAAGAGGCTTCATTTTGGTATAACCATTATTCGTGTATCACTTCAAGTTCAAAAGTTCTACTATCCCAAACTCCGGGTTACATTGTATATTTTACACCCTGTATATGCACTAAATATTGATATCACATTGCATTTTACGCTACAATAGAACTTTCCAATATACAGTAATACATAAGAGATTCAGAACTGAACACATTTTTTATTAAAATTTCGTTTAACAGCGTCAGCCTTATGCAGAGTCGTTTTGACGTATGATTAGCGTCATACTAAAGGCCTGACTACTGCAGGAAACATATGTTAGTCAAGCTCTTTAGTGTGACACTAATCACGCGTCAGAACTACTCTGTATACGGCCCCGTAAATTTTGACTTTCAATCTATAAGACAAGCAGAAAATTTGCAGTTGTTCCCATTACTATCTATTAACTTCAAATGAATTAACCGTCATCGAGACGAATATTCGAAGGTTAGAGTTTCCAAAAATTTCCGTCTGTGGCGATGAACATATAGATAAACCAAACGGATTGTAGGTAATAGGTTATAAACTCTGTCTTTATATATATAGTGCGTTCCACGAATAACACTAAGGCCCGTCTCCTGAAGAAACCAAGGCAGATAGAAACATGAAACCTTTTGTAAGCTGCAAGGCACATAAAAGACATTATGCTGATATGGAGACCCTCTCCCATGAGGTGCGCTCAAGGTGGTTACGGGGGTTAACTACAAAATTGTAAATAGCAACCCCCACCGTGTGGTATCTCGTTTGAAAGGTAATCACATGTAGATACCAACTTTGGAAACTACATGTCGCTAGCGTGTCCCTATCCAACATGGCAGCCATCCGTAAAGTACGGTGAAATAAAATGAACCATGAAAATATTTTAAATTGCAAAGCCATTAAAAAAAAATAATTTATTTTACCACGGTTTCCTAAATTTTATATTGAACAAAATTCCTAAACATAAAGATTTTGTTTGTGAATTTCAAACGTAATTATCAAAAATGGCTAAAACAAGGAGGCAGAAAATTATTAAAATAATAATGATGACAGTCAGACCTTCAGAACATTTAAGGATAATTTGAACGAAAATACAAACTGATTCAATTGTCCTGATATTCACGTATATCATTTTACATTTTTAAGAGGTAAATTACCAAGATCAAACACCAAAACCTTTAAAGAAATAATTATACAAAATCACACTCACGAATTATAGTTGTAATGTTATATCGCTCGATTCTCAATATGCATAAACCAGAAGAGTCTGAAATACGAATTGATAAATTATTATTCAAAATATATGCATCTTTATCTAAAATTTAACCTGAATCCCTATATACTCTAGTTTTTCTTTACTATTCACCGAATGAAAGTATAATTTCGAAGTTAATTCGAACTCAAAAACTCAATGGGTTCCTGAGCCCCGGAGCACCCACATAGTCGGCGGCTATGGTTGCAATGGTAGAAGAAATAAAAGGTACAGGTCACCGCACTTAATTTTCTTGTTCCAATTCCCTAAACTAAATCATATTTTGCTGCAGTTAATACTGAAATATTTTCTTGGAAATACGAGTAAAATTAACTAAGGCCTATTCGAGAAACTTCGCCCAAAGGAAACTGAGCCATAAAAGGCAGATTTTTTCATAAGAAATGACTTTATTCCAAGTGCTAGAATTATAAATGGAATGTTTAATTTTTAAGATATCAACAAAATTGCATGAGTCATATTTCACAAAATTGTCAAAAAAAAAAAATACCTACAAGTAAGCTTCTTATGGATATTCTTATGTCCCTGACTTAGGAATCATTATATGGATATTAATAGAATATGTATTTATGAAATATGAACAAGATCACCTGATTTCTTTTTGAAAATTCATCCTCAAGAGTAAATCCCTTCTTGATTTCTCCCAGATAAACCAGCCATACCATGGTGTAATATGTTTAATAAAATATTGATTTTTGAAATAAAAAAAAATCGCTAGAGCCGTTATTCGAGAAAATTTCATTTTTTTTTTTTTCATTTCCACACTTCAATAAACTACCCTTAATTTTTAGAAGAATGAAAATTCGAAAAAAAACCTGTGAAGAATCACATGAAAACCTTAAGTTATAAACTTAATTCAGATACTTTGGACGGTATAGCCGTTACGAAAGTGTGCATCAGAACGAACAGAAGGACAGATGTCGAAAAATCACGTTTGCGGAATGTATGGACCATGAAACGTGTAAATCCGTTGAAATCTCATTTTTTAAACATTTTTTTCACGATCAATACTTTCTTTTCTCCTTTTGCCCACTCGAAAGTAGAAAAGGAATATACTTTAAACAATTTCGAAAAGGACAGATAAAATGTAATGGAATTTATGCTCTAATATGTAAAACTTAAGGAGAAGCGTAAACTTCGCATGCTATGACACTTTCAAGCTTCAGAGATTGGTGAAACTTTTAACCATACATAGAAAGTAGTGCTAAAATATGATACAGAAAGAAACATGTGATTAGAGAAACAAAAATTGAACAAAATTGACACTTTCAATCGTCCCAAGTTTCAAAAATTGGATTCTGTGTAACAAAATACATTGAATGCATACCCTGGGATCCATCCACAGAACTTATATATATGTTTGTGTGTTTGTGTGTGTGTGTGTTTGGTTGTGTAATAATTAAGCAAATAACACTTGAAAGAAACACCAACCAAGTAATAGCACTAAGTAACTGCTATTAAAAATTATGCCATCCTTTACAGTACAAAACTGTACGGAAATGTATCAGATAATATATTTTTTATTTATTTTAATTTTCGTTTTTTTTTATTTATTTATTTAAAAGGCAGTAGCCAGCAAGAAACAATACAAGTATGTCCTCAACTGTAGACTGCTTCCTAAGATGAGAGACGTTTGGTCCTAGGTTAAGAACCAGAAATTGAAAGATTGAAGTCTGCTGTACCAATTGTGAACACTTTCAGCAACCATACTGGGTCTTAATCGATGGAATAATTCTATATAAGCAGAACTTTTAGCTTCTTAAATCTCCACTCAGGGTCGTACGATCTTCCCCAAAATCTGGATAAATCCAAGTAAATTCAATTTAATGGGATGAGTTTACAAATTTTAATATAATTTATTCTGATATTGAATTCCTCTTCTCACTTGTTTTGAGCTTTACTGAATATCTTAAATACCTTTGGACGGTGTTAGGCATCAATTGACCAAGCGCCATTTTCCGATTTTCGAGATTTTTACAAGATTATGTAGGAGACAATGTAAATAATGTAAAAAAAAAATGGAAACCCTAATATTTGCTTAAACGTTCTTGAAAAGCTATTCGACAAAGCGCCAAGTACTGGATCGTAATGGTAATATGTTTGTGTTTCTTTCAATATCTCAGGACCATGTTTTGGCGCTTGGTCAATTGATGCATAACACCGTACAAAATGAATTCTGAAGGAACATAAGATATGTACAATGTTACTGAATGAAATACTTTTTAAAAATTATATTTTAAAGTTATTGCGTAGTACAGTGTACACCAGCTTTCTCCACGGCTGTGTCGCGACATATTGGTGTGTCGCGAATACATGTCAGATGTGTCGCGAGATTTTAAGTTTGATGTCTTCTTATATTTCTGATGGTAATATTCCTTTATCATATTCCTGCTTAAGTGTTATAAGTTTTCTTTTATGCTAACATGTTTCTATTCAAAAGTCTTTGCGTAATTTGAGAATTGTATCTCATAGTTGTTCGATTTTTTTTTTTTTTTTAAGGTATTGTATGTATTTTTACGTGTTTGCTTTTAGCATCTAGGAAGCAAATCACATGCAGGGGTGTCACGAAAGCTTGAAACGTACAGCTCACAGATGACGAGAAGAACCCTAGCAGAAGTAGTGTGACGTAGGTATGGGCTCGCCCACTTTTCGCACGGGGGTTTCAAATGACACCACGGAATAGCACACATATAACTTTACCCGGAGTAGCAGACGACATCTAAATACAGAGAACATCTCAAAAACCGAAAATGGACTTGACCGTGTCGTTGACCTTTCCCCGCTTCCCCTGTTTTAGGGTTCTTCTCGTCATCTGTGAGCTGTACTTTGATGTGCCACAAGGAAAAAAAATGTTGAGAAGTGCTGGTGTAAGCATGTGAATGTCTATCAATTATGATGTAATACAACGCGCACAAATTTCTGCTATATAGGAAAATTCTCTGAAAACGTTACAAGTAGTACACTAAATTGCATCTTGCTGAAATTATAAGATCCGCTTTGTAAATGTACACTCATGTCCAAAATTATTGTCGCATGTGTATAAATATGTTGTTGTAGGAATATAATTTGATAACAAATTCGCCCGGTATTTCTTATAATATTAGTATGTGTACAATCAGCAAAGACATGTATGTGTCAAATTTCATGTTTAAAAAGCAATAAATAAGAACGATAAAACGAAAATAAAACTTTCTTGTCAATTTATCAACATTTTTGTTTTACTCATTCTAATTTTCGTATTTATATTTCTTTTCCTATGGAATTTAATACAAATATACATTTCCCGATTATACACATAGTATCAGTATTAAAAGTACCCTGCAAAATCATTATCAAATTATATTCTTACAAGAAGACAATTATAGATATGCGACAATCATTTTGGACATGAGTGTACATAAGTATAATGTTCTTCATTGTCTTCACTAAACCTCGAGAAGTGAGGCGGTACATTGCGTAGTGAAATCCTTTAAAATTTTCAAATTTAACCCCATAACATACTGCAATGCTAGACTGCTTATCTCATTGTGTTTTCTACTAGCCACAACATTGCAGACACACAAAATGGTTCTTCTGACTTTGTGTAAGCGTTTCAGAGTGTATCTTGTTCTTTTGTGTCGTTTTAAAAATCGAACACTTGAACACCAACTATTTCGTTCTCAATTCACCGTGAAACTTTAAAGTTGTTCTTTCATTACCTTGATCGGAGCAGTTCTCGTTTATAAGAAGACAATTGCAGGACGATTCCACTCTGTAATTTGGATCCCTGTGAACCCCGGGTCACGTTTCTTTGTTGTTTTCTTTGTTATTCTTCTTTGTATTTTATTCATTCGTCTCTTAGCTTATTTGTGCTCCCTCTCATTTTCTATTTGTTCTTTTCTTTTCAGTGGTAGGACTATGGTTTTTCTCCATAGGAAAACTAGCTAATGTTAAAGGTTTATTTGGGAATGACACAAACCTTCTGCGCATTTTCAAGTTTCAACGCGTACTCCCTACGAGTGGTTGGACCGTCTGATTTGACTGTTAAAAAGTCGTTCTCTTCCCTTTTCTCATCTGAATAACAGGAAATAAATTCTGTTCCAGGAATGCTACTGTTTTGTTGATAGAATTACCGCTTTACATGAAGAAAATAATGAAAAAAACGAGGAAGAATAAGGAAAGATAAATTTTCACTAGTGTAATGATACTTTTTGTAGACAGGGAGCCGGGCCGAGGTAGTTAAGTGATAGAGCTTTCACCTCTTGTGCATGGGGTCTTTTGTTCGATCCCAGCTAGGACCAAGTGAATTTTCTGGTGGACAAATACCGTCTTTGTGTGTTTTCCTAGGGTTCTCCTGTTTCTTCCCACTTTCTTCATTCCACCATTTCATTCATTTCCCTTCATTACCGTCTCCTTTACCCTTAGCCTAGCCTAGTCCTTAGATAATCATGGGTCGGGAAACTTGCATATTGTATTTCATTTTCTTTTTATAGACAACCAAAACATGAGGTAATGATGTTTACGTTTCCCTGTCCGGTCTTTCCTGTCATGTCTTTGAAGTACGAGTTCCCAGACTCGACTCCCATTAAGAGAGCACGATTATTTAGAGTAAAGTGTTCCTTTTGACCACCGAGACTAAATGAGACGTGTACCTATAGTTTAAGATGGAATTCTATTGCCCATGCCGGTGCCTCAGTTGACTTTTCCAATTTGTCTCTTCATCTAAACTACCATAACGTGTTCCAGAATCAAGGCTCTTAAACCGGAAATCGAACCCAGAACCCTGAGCACCGAAGATGCTCGCGCTGTCCAAAAGACCAGCACGGGGGCCATAGAACATCGAACGCACAAAGCAGACCCGCACTAGAGGGGGCTTGGCACCCCTTAAAACTTTTGGCCCCAAACCATAATGCATATCACATTTTGTATGTGTTCCTTTAATACGAAAAAATATAATTTAGATATTTCTATGAGATCCATTATAATAAATTCATTATACGAGTAATTCCCATCCACTTCGCTAGCCATTTGCGTTGACGCAACGCGAATTTTGCGTATTTATTTGAGGTATCAGCACAGCAATTATAATTCATTTTTGTCTTTTTCGTATATAAATATGTGAAATGCGATTTATTTGGTGCATTCTACATTAGTGCTTAATTTAGTGCTATACATTAGAACGGTTCGCTTTTTATTAAAATTAATTGAGCCTCTATAACGCAAACTTTCACTGTCATAATCCCATTTATTTATATATGTTGTCCTGACAACGACGTTCCAAAGTCTTATTATTTAAACATTTGAATATATTTTTATATACATTAACATTAACTAATCGGATGAGGCCTCTGTAGGGGGAAACTAGGAAAGTCGTAGTTTTCATAAATTAACACTCTGAATTGGCAACCGTGCTGGTGTTACAGTGCATCAAAAGGTGGGTTAAGGATGTGTCTACATTATGGAATTCCTACAAACAATGAAAAACAAACTTTGAAATTATTATGATAACATTTTTTCATATAAAAGTTATATTTTCTTAATCCAATTGACGTTCATATTTATTTATGCAATATAAATTATCATAATCCCTTTTACAAATAATTGTCACATACATTTCGTTGCAGAGCAGTAAATATTTACAACTGAGACCATCATAAAGCTGTAGGCTTAAAACAAGATAAGGCATGAATAAAGCTTCTAATTACGGAAATAAATGTATGAAGCAGAAGTCCTATAGCTATTGTTCGATTTTTACAAGTGAGCAAGGCTATATGGCTAGAATGTGAACAATTACAAAGTATAGCACAGCAACCGTTAAGAAATCGTAATAACGAAGTTTAAGCTTGTGTCTGTAAGTACCTGAACTATTCAGTTCCATCAGCTGCCACCGATACTAGATGCCGTGATTGATACTGACTAGAATAGTTGTCTTAAAAATCCGAAGAAGTATTGGTATCCAAAAAATAAATGAGGTCTCTCGTGACTAAGAAGTTAGAGTACGAGCCTTTAGTGTGGGAGACCGGCGTTCGTTTCCCAACGGAAGCTTATGTTGTTCTGATACCATGTTAAGCTGTAGATCTACATCTCATATATCCTCACTGCTGAATGTGACGCTAAACCCAAAAAACAAATCGAAGAAAAGTAACTCTCAGTGTCGAAATGAAAATGCTGTTACCTGACACAACTTTTAATGTCAAATGTCTGTGTGTGGTTCAGTGGATCAATCTTTGATGTTCCTTTGCAGACTCGAAAACACATTTCTTTTTAAGATTGCCTAATTCATAATCGGTCAACTAACCGCTAAAATATAAAAAATCTTTGACAAATAGTAAATTAACCTCTGCATGTAGACAAAGAGGTTATAGAATAAATAAAATATCAAAATTTAGGTTTTTCTAACTTTTTGAGCGATTTTATATATATATATATATATATATATATATATATATATATATATATATATATATAATCTTTTAAATACACACACACACACTCATAGACATATTATTGTTCTAAAAATATATATCGGGTGTTCTAAAAAAATGGAGCCCACGGACAATTGAACACAATTTTTCAGCTCAAAATAAAGCGAAAGTACTATATAATGTTATACCCTTCGGGGCCTCCTTCGTTTCCATGTGCTATCAGAAGTTTCAATGTGTGGCAACGTCGCATATTAACTTGGAACGGTTAGCATTGATTTACGAATCCTTCAAGCAGTTACATTGATTCTTATGCTAATAAGTGGTGCTTGGGTTAATGGCTATTGACTTTAACTGCCATCTGGAAAAATTCAATATAACTATTTGATGGAATAGTAGATCCGGTTCTTTATCTGCGATGTTGTCACATAGTGCATTTCATTTCGCCTCTCCAGACGAGGACCCGAGAGGTATACAATTTTATATATAGAATATATATATATATATATATATATATATATATATATATATATATATATATATATATATATATATATATAGGGGAGACTTGCCCAAGATGGGACAGGTCATAAGACGGGACAGTGGCAACACTGCTTCAGAGAAAGCATGGGCTCACGTGATTGTGGCGTCAATTTGATGAGTACTCAAGAAGGGATAACATACTGTGACAAAGGATCAGCAACTGGACAAAACGAAAGAAAGAGAAACAACATGTAAGAATATACCATATTTTCTAAAATATATCTGGAACATTCAAAACCTGTTTTCTACTACTCACAGGCACACTTTTTAAAAATGTTTGTCTGCACAGACATGTGTCATTTTTTAAAGAAAATGGACAAAGCATTGTAGTGCCACATTGGCTAAGGTTATATGTAAAAGGTGTTGAAAACTGTAACGGAAGTGTATTTCCTAAGACGGGAAAAGCGCGAAATAGAAAATAGAAACTGAATAGGATCTCAAGTTGTGTCCCTACCCGTGCATAAACTTTCAAACGTACTTACTAAGAAAGGTAAGAAGCAGGTTGGTGTCCTAACGTCCGCTGAACGCGGTAGAAATGTTACAATTGTGTGTGCTGTGAACGCCTGTGGAAACTATGTCCCTCCAGCTTTCATATTTGCACGAAAGAAGAAAAATCTTAAGTTGACAGACAAAGATCCAGAATGTTGTGTTCAATTTGTTAGTTCCAATGGATGGATCACAGGTGAAGTATTTCTCGCGTATCTCAAGCATTTTGCCTCTTACGTTAGACCAAGCCAACAAAACCCGGTACTATTGATTGTTGACGGCCACACCTCGCATACAAAAAACCTTTCCACTTTGGATTATGCGTCAGAAAACGGTATAGTGCTTTTGAGCTTACCACCACACTGTACCCACAAACTCCAACCGCTAGATGTGAGCGTGTTTGGTCCTTTGGAACTTTATTGTGATCAAGCGGTGGAACACTGGCTTTGGCATCATCCTGGAAGATCTTTTACTGAGTATCACGTTGCGGAAGCGTTTACAACAGCTTATGGTAAAGTAGCTACTTTGGCAAATGCTTCAAGTGGTTTTCGTAAAACAGGAATCTGCAATGTCAACCGCGATATTTTTTAAGACCATGAATTTGTAGTTCAACCTGTGGTTAGAAGGCTTGATACGTCTGATGTTCGAGATATCAGCGACGGTGCAGAACCTCCCGTTCCTACAAATACCCAGCCTACGCATTCTGTTGACCTGGTACCTTGGGCTATAACCCTTTCCACTTGCTAATCAGTCAGTAGTCAACCAAGATAACGCCCTTCCATCTACATCCAAAACACAATCTTCTAGCACGTCTGCACCTCAGACATCGCACGTAAGCCTAGAAGACATCAACCCAGTTCCTACATTAGGCCTATATTCTCAAGGAAGCAGTCCAGGAAAGAAACTTACAGCATCAATAGGAGCGACTATACTAACCTCTACTCCATATAAAACTCTTCTTCGATCAAAAGTGGCATATGTTCGTCCTACCCAGGCTGCAAAAGCGTCTCACAGTGGTGCAAAAAGGAAACTCCAGCTGGGACCTACTCAAACTTTAACTTTTGGAGTAACCAAAAAGGGAAAAGGAGTCAAGAACAAAAAGGAATGGTATTGTTTGGTGTGCGGAAATCCATATTCCACTACAACTGTAGGCTGGATTCAGTGTATGGGTTGTAAGAGGTGGGCTCATGAATCATGTTCAGCTGCAACCAATGGTGTTTATTATTGTGCGGAGTGCAATGATTAGGAGTGGCCAGTGTTGAGGATTGTGATCATAATTCAAGGATTAAGGCGCATCTAAGGTACATTAGTGAAAGATACCGGTTAATGTAATGCCTAACTATGAATCGTTCCTTGGTAATAATAATCACAATAAACTAGTTATGACGAAGTGTGTCGCACAGTAGCTACACTTTTGTGTTCTGTAATTGTATCTTCATGTCTAGCCTAATTTTCTTTGTGTGTTTCTCTTTGTGTCATTTTCTTAGTATTCCAGATTTTGATATTACTATCATAATTATCTAATTGCTCAAAATATTGTTTATTTGCAACTGAATTTGAGTTGATATCAAATTTACAGTAATCTGTGGTAGTGACTTGTGCTTGTGATAAACAGTTTATAAGTTCATAACATAACCTACGTTATAACTTTTATAACCTACAGGATGTCCCATCTTTGGAACTGCCTTGTCCCAACTTATGCGCACTATTTCTTAAGACGGGACAATCACAAGCCTTTTTCTTTCTTTACAAAAATAATGTTTAGTATTGTGGCATGCCACTTGGACTTTGCATTTGTGGAGCAGAAGGACGATACATTTGAATGCATGTGTTACCCTTCTTATTATTACATTTGTGTCTTTTAAATAAATTCTTATTTGAAAAGTGTCCCATCTTGGGCAAGTCTCCCTATATATATATATATATATATATATATATATATATATATATATATATATATATATATATATATATATATACATATATATATCTTTGCATGATTACAATCATATGTATAAATCGGAAACATCTCACTTTCTGAGAAACACAAATATCCACAGCACAAAACATTTAAGAGTTACAATTTAGATAAACAACTGGACGAAAATATTTAACTTTGTCATATACACAACACGACTCACTCTGTGAGTTACGCTAATTTCTAATAGTTCACAGTCCGGCCAATAGATACCACTAACTGCATTGCCTCATATCTGTTACCAATAGGCCCGTAGCCACGGAAATCTAGGAGGGGTCGAACATCACCAAAATTTTTGCTGCACCCCTAAAATTTTCACGGTAGGTTTGCAAATGAATTATAATATGGTGATGAACTACAGTATGGTTGGATCGAGTACCCCCTAACTTCTACCGGGCTCCCCTTCCCCTACATTTTCGGGCTGGCTACCGGAATGGTTTACCAAGAAATATCATTAGTGTACATGTAATTTCCAAACAAGGTGAAGACTTTGAGAACAGCTAACTGAATATAATTGTAATAGTAATATTCCTTATTTTTATTATTTTTTCGCTTATTACTGAGTCTAACATGCACCATGATGCTGCTACAAAAGCACAAGGTAATTAGAACTATTTCTTATGTTACAATTAAATCAGAATCTCATCCATTTTGCTTTTTGAGATAAACTTACGAAGTTACTACCATTTTGAAGTACTTTTGTTAGTAAGAATTGCTTCCATTTTGACCTTTCAGACTGAAAATTTGTGTTTTTACTTAAAATAAAAGACATGTAGAGACCCTCTCTCTCTCGTGTTTGTTCTAAAATACTGAATGCTGTGTTGAGAAGAAGATTCCCGGGGGTTGAGCTACAGAATCAAAGGATTCTAGGCCAGGAAGCTCTCTCACACCCTTCCGCACCGCTTTCACTAAAGCTATAGAAGGCAAACCCTTTGTGTTTCGAACGGAATGGCGAAATAGAGCCGTCCCTTTTTGCATGCCTATTACGAAAGACTGAAGCGGAAAAGGCTGCATAAATACAACGCGTTTTTTCTTTGTATCTAAGCGCTTGGGCTATCCTCTTCTGTTCCATGCACCAGATTCAAACGGCAAACCATGGACTCTGGAGAAAGAAGTGAAAAGCGTAGAAAGGAGAGCCGGTCTGCTATCATGACGTTTCGAGATCTACCCACTCTCCCCGTAATAGTGAGTCGTCCGAATGAGTACTTACTAATCCCGAGTAATAGCCGAGGATTCCTCTGTTGCGTATAGGCGAGATTTTGCTTCTATTTCGTACCGTTCCTTCTGAGAGCACTTGTTAAGGTGATAATTACAAGGAGTGGATTAGACGATGGAAGAGCAGAAAGCTCTTTCCATCTGAGATGCTCGAAAATGGATAATTGTTCCACTAAGAACAAGAAAAAGAAAAGGCTCTGCTATCGACTAACTAATTTCCAACTTCATAGACTTAGTCCCTCATAAGAATGGATAGATTTAGTCTCTTGTATGGTTTTCTTAAAACACCTTCAGCAGACTCTTCGCTGGGGTATAATTAAACGAAAGTATTACATGAAATCCCTTCGACTGTACACAATGTGAAAAAAAAACTATTATCGAGTAATAACCAGGGAATAGATTAATATAACGCATTTTAGGAATTAAATAATACTATATCTGAATAAAAAAAAAATATGCAGTCACCTTATAAAGCTAAAGTCAGTAGCTAAAATGCATACATCTGGATTAATGATTTTACATAAACCTCTACATTAAAAATGATCCTTATTAAATTTACATATAATCAAATGTGCGGATATTATATAAACTCGTTAATCCTCTTCGATAGGCTTGTGATTAGCAGCATGCTGTTAGTGCTTAAGAGGCTTAATCACTGCGAAATTAAAATACCGCTAATTTTAAGCAATAGTGTGATATCTTCAAATAGATAAAAGACAATCAAAATGTAGAACAAGAGCGCCCTAGGCAGTATTATTTTCCATGAGGTACAGTTATCACAAGTCATCTAGTAGCTTTCCGTTTGCAGCCATTTAGAACCGCGAAAATAAATGCCGATTTTCTAAATGGCTGGAAACCGAAAGCAGATCAATGAGCCATGATAACGGTATCTCACGTAAAATAATATTGTCTATGGCGCTCTTGTTCCACATTTCGATTATCTTTTACCTAATTGAAGATATCATCTATGATGTAATTACTGTAAAATCAGCTGTATTTTAATTTCGCCGTGATGAAGCATCTTAAGGTCCCGGGTTTGATTCACGGCAGGAGATCATCTGTGATTCAGATCCCATTTTAAGTTCTAACTCTTCTTCTACACCAACCCTTGATATTATCAAAGGATGTGAATACAATTAATCAATTAAACCAAGTGCCACTTATCACCAAGTAAAGAGTTAATATGTGCTCAGTTTTATATATGTAAACCTTAATTGTGTAATATTCCGAAATGTAATGTATTATTACCGTCGTCTAGGTATTGGATTACAGACATATCTAATTCAGAAAGCCACTGTTATTACCAGACACTGAATTAATGTGTATTTAAAATGTGTATTATGTTTCTGAAATATGTATTTACATACAGTAAACAGGTTGAATTATCTTGAAAATGTAAGATTAAACACTAATAGTTATCTTACAAAGTAATGTCTTTAAAACTTTGCATTAAACATCTTGCGTCCTACGGATTAATTTTTGCGCATTTAAAAATGTATTGAAATGTACATAAATATCATAATCTTAGAAACGTGAAAGTAAATATCTAAGTGTTTTACGAAACAACGCTATCAATAACGAAAGGGTTATCGTATACAACTCCTACATTGTGTGTGTGTGTATATGTTCCAGCATAACTGGAACATATAGAGTAATTTCAACCAAACTTAGTATGCATACTATTTTCAATCTGGAAAAGAATACTGTGAGGGTAAAATCCCTCTTGCATACCTAGGGAGAGTAGGAGGTGGTGGCATATAAAAATGATCGAAAATGACCGGTATTAATGTCAGTAGTAGTGGTCCGCGTATGGCGAACTGAGTCAGCAAAAATTCCTCGATTCTGATTGGCTGAGAGAGGTCACGTGACGTTAGGCCCCGCCCACGCGGGAAATTCAAATTTTCCAGGTCACGTGGTATGACGTCATGAGTCACCCTGCGGGGAAATCCCTCATTCTCTTTTATGACCGGGATTTTTGAAATTTGTTCCCTTTTACGGGTAAGATGTGTGATTCTGATTGGTTGACAAATGTTACCCCTGCGGGGAAATCCCTCATTCTCTTTTATGACCGGGATTTTTGAAATTTGTTCCCTTTTAAGGGTAAGATGTGTGATTCTGATTGGTTGACAGCTGTCACGTGATCTTAGACCCTGCGATATTTGAAATTCGTTCCCTTTTACGGGTAAGATGAGTGTTTATGATTGGCTGATAGAGGTCACGTGATCTTAGGCTCAGGGATTTTTTAAAATTCGTTCCCTTTTATGGGTAAGATGAGTGGTTTGGTACCTTGAATTTGATTGGTTGATAGCGGTCACATGATCTTAGACCCTGGGTTTTGAAATTTGGGTATCCTCTTTGATGAGTACTTTGGTACTACGATACTGATTGGCTGATAGAGGTTACATGATCTTAGACCCGCTACACGCTGAACAGGTCACATGGTATGACGTCATGTTTTACCCTTGCGGGGAAATCCATTACTAATTCGTTTCCTTTTACGGGTAAGATGAGTGCTTTGGTACCTTGATTCTGATTGGATGATAGAGATCACGTGATTTTAGGTCCTAGGATTTTTGAAATTAGGGTGTCCTTTCTGATGTATACTTTGGTATCTCGATTCTGATTGGTTGATAGAGGTCACATGATTTTAGACCCATCACACGGTGAACAGATTACATGGGAAAACCCCTCACTCATTTGTTTCATTTTATGGATAAGATGAATGTTTTGGTACCTCAATTTTGATTGGAGGATAGAAGTCACATAATCTTACCCTCACCCCAATGCTAGACATTCAGAGTGGTATGACAGTGATCACCCTCGACCTGGATTTTTTTTAATGGTTATCCTTTTTGGTACCTTAAAGTTCCCGTGGAGGGTTCAACCCATCCTTAAATAACCCTTTTATGGTATGATATTGTACTGAAGTTTACATTAAATATTATCGTTCTCTCTTTGACAGATAAGATGATTCTTACCTTGATGGAGATCCTGTCCTTGAATTAGTAGCCTATGTCTCTGGAAGTAACAATGGTGAAAGAGGGGTGTTGCTTGTAGATTTCTTATAACACATTGTTGTGAGTTTAAGCGATTTATTGCTCAGTAAGCGCTTCATTAATGGAAACAGTGTTGCCAGATTTTTTTTACCTAAACTGCTCCGATTCTTTTCGAAACGGTTCCGCAGAGTGCAAGAAATTTTAAACTAAAAATTTTTCGAACTAAAAAAAATTTGTAACTAAAAATTTTAAACAAAAATTTTCAAACAAAAAATTTTCGAACTAAAAATTTTGAAACAAAAATTTCAAAAAAATTCGAACTAAAAAATTTAAACTAAAAACTTTCGAACTAAATTTTCAAATCAAAAATTTTCGAACTAAAAGGAATTTAAAAAATTTTCGAACCCAAAAAAAATTCGAACTAAAAAAATTAAAATTTTTTCGAAAAAATATTTTAAACTAAAAACTTTCGAACTAAATTTTCAAATCAAAAATTTTCGAACTAAAAATTTTAAAAAAATTTCGAACCAATTTTTAAAAATAAGTTTCGTACTAAAGATGTAAACCACATTTGAAAATTTTCAAATCCAAATTTTTTCGAACTAAATTAAAAATCAAATTTTGGACACTAAAAAAATTCTTTAATTATTTTTTCGAACAAAATCATGTAAACCAAATCTTGAATATATTTTCCACCTTAAATTTTCAAGATTACCATGATTTGAAAACAAGTGTTCAGGGTTTCAAGAAATAATAAAACATATTTTTTTTTCAACTTGTTGTATTTAACGAAAAGTATGTGCTCTTCCTATACATGTTTATTAACATAATAAATACAGGATCTAGTTTAATGAATATATTGGACGTATCATCATCTTCGAATGTTGTAGACGTATCCTGTAAAGAAAAAGAAGAAACGACGGATTACTTTAAGAATTTCTTTTTTCTGAAACAATAAAAATGAGTCAATATTGATAAGAGAGAAATAAAACTTACTCGTAAATGATGGATGTGCTTAGGCTCATCTTCCCCCTCCTCGGGTACATTTCATCCACTGATGGTGGTTTACGAACTTTTTCTGGGTACTGCATTTTTCTAGGTGTTGCTCCTTTATGGTCAAGGTTCCCCCTTGGGTACGAGATGACTGCATTTTCTTCCACTGATGGTGTTGTTGATGGTTTATGAACTCTTGTGGGTACTTCATTTTCTTCTTGGTGTTGCTGCTTTGTGGTTAAGGAAGGGAAAGAAGAAAAGGAAAAGGAAAAAAAAGAAATGTCGGCCTTATTGGGTGTTTACAGTTTTTTCTTCTTCATCTTCTTTTTCCAGTTCCATCTTCTGTTTTTTAACGTACCCGTACGGAACCGTATCATAAGAATTGAATTCTTTAAATCGACGTTTTGTGTACTGGATACTGTACATTTTTTCTTCTTTGCGTGTGACGATGGTATGGTCTTTGGTCCTGCATATTTTATGTGGGATAGTGATGGTGACTTGTCCACGGCATTGATTTGTAATCATTTCTTTTAGCGTATTGAAATTTAATTGTTGTCCTGCATTGTAATTTAATGTAAATCCTCTAATTTTGCATATGTAACTGGTGACGTTGGTATCCGGATTGTATATTTCTAGGCTGTAATTTTTTGGTCCTCCACTGACAAATGTCTTGATGTATGCTCGTGGTCCGTAAGATTCCATCTCATTCGATAAGCATCCCAAGTACGTTGAAGGTTCAATGGTTGGCTCCCCGGGCTTCTCCGTAAATATCACAGAATCCGTGTCGAAATATAAAACACGTTCCTGCAACATTTCCAGGTACTTGTACAGTTCCAGACGTGCCTGACATGTTGTAAATGCACCTAACACGACATTGGTGTTTCGGTTTTGAACAGGCACATGTTCATTGTACTCCCAGAACGCATACAACATCGTATCATTGATGGGTACAATTTGATGGAGTTTAATGTCGGGGGAAGTGAGTTTTTCATAAAATTCTTCCGGCCGATCAATAATTGTGGTCTGGCTAAAGTTTGTACGCTGGCAAAGCTTTCCCCATAGAGAGTTCCCACAAAGCTTAGATAAACTTCTTCTTGCAGGATTATTTTCAATTTTGGTCGGATCCAATGCAATACCTTCACGCTCCAGGACGGTTTGTATGAATTTTGATTTGTCTTCTTCGGTCACACAGGAACTGGGCCAGCCAGACGCTTCCATTTTTGATTTTAAAAATGTATTGATATATTCCGTGAACAAGCCACCTGTTTTCGTGATGGGATCATATTGTTCAATGTCATAATCCCAAATTTCAAAAATTTCCACCGGTTGATATCCTAATTCTACTGCTTTCTGGATTTCATATGATACCCATGTTCCAGTGAGGCATCGCTCCTGATCGTTGTGTGTACACGTTGCTGTAGGGTCTGGGTTCATTTCTTCGGCACACGCAGCACACAGTGGAAAGAGTAGTTTCTTGTTACATCGGTAAGGCAGGAGACCATGATAAAGATGGCGACTTGGTAATATCGACATTTTGATTAGACCATTGACTTTATTTATTGGTGGTATATTTTCATCACCCTGTAGATAAATTCGTGGATGGCCTACAGGGTATTTAGCACACTTATTGATGTAAGGATAAAGCGAGACAATATCGAAATATTTTATTACTTCTCCTGCTTTTTCATCGACTTGGTGGTACAATTTCACGCAATTGGTCCTTCCTCCAAAAAAGCTATCTCTTGGATTTAATGGTCTGCGGTTCATGTACGGGTGATTCTTCAGATACGTCGCCATTGCAGGATTTTGTTTTAAGAATTGATTAAATTCGCACTCCCACATTTCATGTACAATGTACCCCAATTCACGCAGTCTTGCATTTTTGCGTTGCGTTCGTTCATAACGGAATTCCATGGTGTCTTCTGGATTGGTGTAGATGGGCTGATTACGGCCTGTAGTAAAACATACTTTACACCCGTGATAAAAGCAGCCGGCATGCTCGTAGACGTGCTCCTCTAACGTCTCAGGATCTTGGTAGTAACCATCAACATGGAATCCCGCAATAAACACTTCTTTTTGTCGGGCCGCATGTAAGATTTGTTTTTCTTCGGTTTTTTCAATGTAGGCCAGCCATTGCATTGCAGCGATCGATTGGGTACTTCTCCATCGATAGCCATGTGCCGGTAGAATTCCAATGGTATTGGGTTTAAGGAAATTCCGGCGAAATACTAGATTGGAAGCACTGGCAATCGTGATCGTCTCCAAGAAGGGATTCACTTTGGTTTCTGTTTCAAATGACGTCATAAACGAAACACATGCTTGTCGCAGTACATTGACATCTTGAATACAATATTTGATAATTTCTTTCTGGAAATCAAACGTGTCATTACGATGATCGTTGTACCACTGCATGAACTTGTTTCTGTCTTCGACGGCCATTTCATCTGCACCATAATACTTTGTTTCTGGAAGTGGTCCAATATACGATTGATTCTCCTTGGTGTTGAAGAAATGCGGGAAGTAGCCTTTGGTTGCGGGTAAATTGAACGCTTTTGACAATTTACTTAATGCCATAGGTAGGAAGTTCAACGAGTCAATGAACGTCAGATTATTCAACGTTAAACTCAGTATCTTGGTCCCATTTAATATGACGTCAGGTCTCCATTGGCATTGTTCTACCATGGTCTTTAGGATAAAATGTCCATCGTATCCCTTAGCGTTGTGCGCGACACAGAAAATCCTATTTATATTGGGACGACGTTCCCGCAAGTACTGGAGAAAATTATAAACTGGATCCTCTCCTTGGAAAATATGCTGGCGCTGACCACACGTACTGCAAGACTGCTGGATATTATCGTTTTCAACACATGCATAACATACTTGTTGTGTAACCAATAAATTTGGAATGTGTACATACGTATTATCGCCAATATTCGTGTCCTGCATAGATTCTATATCATAGAATATCAACAAGGCTTTGTTTGCGTGCATGAGTGAAGGAACACCTGGTTTCAAGCATTGTCGATCAGGAAGCATAAAACATTGATGTGATCCCGGAACAATCTTCTTACAAACATTGCAAAAGATCTCATTGCAATCATGAAGTCGTTGTCCTGTATGCACAAAAGAATAAACTCTGTAGCATCTAGTACATTGCTTCACCATTCTGCATACAGGTTCCCCACGATGATATACAATATTACGATGATTGTTAAAACATTCTTCGCCGTAAAATTGACGATTGCAGTCGTTGCACTGCACTAGCGTTTGGTTCTTGTCGCAAAGAGGTCTCTGTAAACATTTGGAGCATGTTACAGGACAATTTTTCACATGTCTGTTACGTTCACTGTATTTTTTATGGCACGCTTCACAGTAGAACTTGGTTGCAAAACAAGCAGTTAAAGATTGGATGATGTCAAAGTGACCAGCCAAACAAATCAAATTTATGGGAGTGCGATTTTCATCGTTCGGTCCCTCGTACATGATATCATGGCCTGTGAAACTGGTGTACACTGTAATTTTATATTCTTTGAGGTATGCCTGGAATTGTCGAATTTCATTTACACTGGCACCATGATCCAAATTGACTCCTGCATTTGCACATAGCGCATCGACTTCTTGGTCCACAACACATTTTGATTGATCTTTATATTGCTTATGTCGTTTTACATCTACATTCTTGTATTTTTTCAGGCCAATAGCAATAACAAGGGCGTACGCCAGGCACCTTGAATCTTGATTTTTTACACGTACAATCCCACGCTTGCAACGTAATAATTCTTCATTTTGAAGTACTCCTTGCCGCAAACCACCGCCGTAGCCACGTGGAATATCCACACGATGAAAATGCACGGTGAATGGTTCGTGCAGGAGAAATGCATTGTTACTTTGTAACACTCTTTCGAACGAGGCCCACATCGTTTCCAGTGTCAAGTTTCGTGCTTGGCGAAAACTCACCCAAAATGGTTTATTCGTGTTCCGTGGCGATATTACCGATAAACCAACCATCGCCTCATCGTCGACATTGGCTAACAAATGGTCTAGCATTGCTTGGAAACTATTATGTACATACTGTATGATATCGGTTCCTACGGGCGGTGCGTTGAATTGAACTTCGAGCATTCTGCCTTCAATGTTAAATCGTCTATAATGACGAGTGATTTCATTGCGAACAGTAAAACCCGATTCGGCCATGGTTAATAAAAGGAGAAAACAAACAAACAGGTACAATTACGGTAAAACAAATATGTAATGGGAAAAAAGGAATTGAGCAGCGTGAATTTACTACAAAAGAAAAGAAGAAAGAAAAATCTTAATCACCTGATAAACAGGAAATCATAACATTCATGATAAATTCTTAACTAAGCAATTCATGTAAAGGTCCTGAGTTTGATTCCTGGCGGTGACGTTCAGAATCTCATTATGAAAGCATATGTACTAGAAATCAAAGTTTTTTTAAAAAATAATTATGTTACTGAAATGAGTGTTTTATTGCTGTCAAACTCGAGAGCATTACATCAGCATGTAACTGACCTACCATTCTATAGTGATAAAAAGAATGCATGAAATGAATGAATGTTTCATCAGTGCTGAGATGTGACAAAGTACGCGTAAGCATTTTTTCTACTCACAACGACCTTTAAATGATGCGTTTGCAAGTTGAAGAGACTCATCGAACATTAACGATACACATACGTAATTGTCGAAACAAAATCTGTATAGCGTATTTTTTTATTATTATTGTGACTAAGCGGTTAGCGTACATGCTTCGGACGTGGAAGGTCCTGGTTCAAGCCTCGGTGGGTTTGCTTTCCACGTCGGTGCATGTCAAGCCTTTTCTGTAATTTAATATTCTCACACGTTATCATACATTCTTTTCAAAACTAAGCTAAATGACTGACGTACACCTCATAATACATAAACGTACATAAATCGTCTATAATGACGAGTGATTTCATTGCGAACAGTAAAACCCGATTGGACCATGATTAAAAATGAAAACAAACAAACAGGTACGGTAAAACAAATATGTAATGGGAAAAAAGGAATTGAGCAGCGTGAATTTGAGTTGATTTTTTGATTTTTTAGTTTAGCGTCCCTTTCAGCAGCGAGGCTATATGAGACGTGGACCTACTGATTAACGTGGAATCCGAACCACATGAGCTTCCCGCCGGGAATCGAACCCTGGTCTCCCACGCCAAAGGTACGTATGCTAACCGCTTAGTCCAGGAAATCATAACATTCATGATAAATAATTAACTAAGCAATTCATGTAAAGGTCCTGAGTTTGATTCCTGGCGGTGACGTTCAGAATCTCATTATGAAAGCACATGTACTAGAAATCAAAGTTTTTTAAAAAATAATTATGTTACTGAAATGTGTATTTTATTGCTGTCAAACTCGAGACCGTTACATCAGCATGTAACTGACCTACCATTCTATAGTGATAAAATAAAAAAGAATGCATGAATGAATGTTTCAACAGTACTGAGATGTGATAAAGTACGCGTAAGCATTTTTTCTACTCACAACGACCTTTAAATGATGCGTTTGCAAGTTGAAGAGATTCACCAACCATTAACGTTACACATACGTAATTGTCAAAACAAAATCTGTATAGCGTAAATCTTTTTAACCAAATATTCATGCACTCTTTTTTATTTAAGCGGTTAGCGTACATGCTTCTAACGTGGAAGGTCCTGGTTCAATCCTCGGTGGGGTTTGCTTTCCCACATCGGATCGCTGTCAAGCCTTTTCTGAAATTTAATATTCTCATGCGTTATCATACATTCTTTTCAAAACTAAGCTAAATGATTGACGTACACGCCTCTGGCCCAGGTTCAATCCCAGGTGATTGCTCGAATATCACGTTAAGCTGAAGGGGACGCTAATGCTTTCAAAGGGTATCGAACCATATTGTTCTCAGGCATAGTTTCTGAAATTTTGTAATGCATTCTTTTCAAAACTAAGCGCACACATCTTTGGCCATGGTTCAATTCCCGACGGGAGTTCACATTCAACATTAAGCTGAAGGGGCGCTAAACCATATCATTTATCGTGCTTACTTTTAATGTGTGGGGGTTCCTGATTCGTACTTCCACTTTCCCATTCCACTAATTTCTTCATAGTCTAAATATTTCGTACTAAAAGTAAAACAGTGTATTCGTGATCCACCCCCACAAATATAAAATAAAAATGATTTTTCGAATCTTGTGTGAAAAATAAAATCTCACTGAACTTACCTCAAATTCAATGAACAAAAAGTCGGTGCAGTAAAGCTTCTTAAATAAAGACACTTTTCAAGAACAGACCTTCTCACACGATAGTTGAGAGCGGTGTAAGATTTGAAAAATGAAATTTAGATTTTTATTTAGGTCGCTGCGAAAACGACGTCACCGTCAGCCAATCAGAAACGAGGAAATTTATAAAATGATGTCATAACGAACCAATCAAAACGCTCGCTGCTTTTGTCATGAATCACGAACCAAAACGATGTGTAACAATCGATCGTGACGTCATTCACGTTTCTCAATAGTATCGCAATTCCGATCCCAAATGATTTCTACATGTCACTACTTGTCGTAACTGTGACGACATTTCATTTTCATCATATTCCATACGAGAATGTCAATGTTTGCTTTTTTCATGAATCATGCTGACACGTTCGTAGTAAAACTAAAGTAATGCGATCCGCGGACGTTTGCATTTTTTCAATCATATGTGCTTCTATGTCGTCACACAAAGAAGTCTATCAGCATTTTATTTTAATCCACGAACGGAAGCGTTACACTGTCAGATTTATTTTCTTAAAGTATAAGTGTATCCTTTTCAAGGACCATGGTTCGAAACCCACCAAGCATGATTAAATCCGAATTCATTCATAGCTAAGCGGTTAGGATACACATCTTTGGTTTGAAAGACCTGAGTTCGATTCCTGGAGAAACATTTCTTAGGATTTTTCTAAAACTTGGTTTCAATTTCTAGTTCGAAAATTTTAAAAGTTTAGTTCGATAAAAAGTTTGATTTGAGAAGCGTTACACTGTCAGATTTATTTTCTTAAAGTATATGTGTATCCTTTTCAAGGACCATGGTTCGAAACCAACCAAGATCGATTAAAACCGAATTCATTTAAGCGGTTAGCATACACATCTTTGGTTTGAAAGACCTGAGTTCGATTCCTGGAGAAACATTTCTTAGGATTTTTCTAAAACTTGGTTTCAATTTCTAGTTCGAAAATTTTAAAAGTTTAGTTCGATAAAAAGTTTGATTTGAGAAGCGTTACACTGTCAGATTTATTTTCTTAAAGTATATGTGTATCCTTTTCAAGGACCATGGTTCGAAACCAACCAAGATCGATTAAAACCGAATTCATTTAAGCGGTTAGCATACACATCTTTGGTTTGAAAGACCTGAGTTCGATTCCTGGAGAAACATTTCTTAGGATTTTTCTAAAACTTGGTTTCAATTTCTAGTTCGAAAATTTTAAAAGTTTAGTTCGATAAAAAGTTTGATTTGAGAAGCGTTACACTGTCAGATTTATTTTCTTAAAGTATATGTGTATCCTTTTCAAGGACCATGGTTCGAAACCCACCAAGATCGATTAAAACCGAATTCATTTAAGCGGTTAGCATACACATCTTTGGTTTGAAAGACCTGAGTTCGATTCCTAGAGAAACATTTCTTAGGATTTTTCTAAAACTTGGTTTCAATTTCTAGTTCGAAAATTTTAAAAGTTAAGTTCCATAAAAAGTTTGATTTGAGAAGCGTTACACTGTCAGATTTATTTTCTTAAAGTATATGTGTATCCTTTTCAAGGACCATGGTTCGAAACCCACCAAGATCGATTAAAACCGAATTCATTTAAGCGGTTAGCATACACATCTTTGGTTTGAAAGACCTGAGTTCGATTCCTGGAGAAACATTTCTTAGGATTTTTCTAAAACTTGGTTTCAATTTCTAGTTCGAAAATTTTAAAAGTTTAGTTCGATAAAAAGTTTGATTTGAGAAGCGTTACACTGTCAGATTTATTTTCTTAAAGTATATGTGTATCCTTTTCAAGGACCATGGTTCGAAACCCACCAAGATCGATTAAAACCGAATTCATTTAAGCGGTTAGCATACACATCTTTGGTTTGAAAGACCTGAGTTCGATTCCTGGAGAAACATTTCTTAGGATTTTTCTTAAACTTGGTTTCAATTTCTAGTTCGAAAATTTTAAAAGTTTAGTTCGATAAAAAGTTTGATTTGAGAAGCGTTACACTGTCAGATTTATTTTCTTAAAGTATATGTGTATCCTTTTCAAGGACCATGGTTCGAAACCCACCAAGATCGATTAAAACCGAATTCATTTAAGCGGTTAGCATACACATCTTTGGTTTAAAAGACCTGAGTTCGATTCCTAGAGAAACATTTCTTAGGATTTTTCTTAAACTTGGTTTCAATTTCTAGTTCGAAAATTTTAAAAGTTTAGTTCGATAAAAAGTTTGATTTGAGAAGCGTTACACTGTCAGATTTATTTTCTTAAAGTATATGTGTATCCTTTTCAAGGACCATGGTTCGAAACCCACCAAGATCGATTAAAACCGAATTCATTTAAGCGGTTAGCATACACATCTTTGGTTTGAAAGACCTGAGTTCGATTCCTAGAGAAACATTTCTTAGGATTTTTTCTTAAACTTGGTTTAAATTTCTAGTTCGAAAATTTTAAAAGTTTAGTTCGATAAAAAGTTTGATTTGAAAATTTTTAGATGTGATTTACATCTTTAGTTCGAAACTTTTGTTTTTAAAAAATGTTTTAGTTCGACAAAATTTTGTTTCAATTTTTTTTTAGTTCGAATTTTTTTTGGGTTCGAAAATTTTTTAAATTCCTTTTAGTTCGAAAATTTTTTGATTTGAAAATTTAGTTCGAAAGTTTTTAGTTTAAATTTTTTAGTTCTAATTTTTTTGAAATTTTTGTTTCAAAATTTTTAGTTCGAAAATTTTTTGTTTGAAAATTTTTGTTTAAAATTTTTAGTTACAAATTTTTTTTAGTTCGAAAAATTTTTAGTTTAAAATTTCTTGCACTCTGCGGAACCGTTTCGAAAAGAATCGGAGCAGTTTAGGTAAAAAAAATCTGGCAACACTGTTTCCATTAATGAAGCGCTTACTGAGCAATAAATCGCTTAAACTCACAACAATGTGTTATAAGAAATCTACAAGCAACACCCCTCTTTCACCATTGTTACTTCCAGAGACATAGGCTACTAATTCAAGGACAGGATCTCCATCAAGGTAAGAATCATCTTATCTGTCAAAGAGAGAACGATAATATTTAATGTAAACTTCAGTACAATATCATACCATAAAAGGGTTATTTAAGGATGGGTTGAACCCTCCACGGGAACTTTAAGGTACCAAAAAGGATAACCATTAAAAAAAATCCAGGTCGAGAGTGATCACTGTCATACCACTCTGAATGTCTAGCATTGGGGTGAGGGTAAGATTATGTGACTTCTATCCTCCAATCAAAATTGAGGTACCAAAACATTCATCTTATCCATAAAATGAAACAAATGAGTGAGGGGTTTTCCCATGTAATCTGTTCACCGTGTGATGGGTCTAAAATCATGTGACCTCTATCAACCAATCAGAATCGAGATACCAAAGTATACATCAGAAAGGACACCCTAATTTCAAAAATCCTAGGACCTAAAATCACGTGATCTCTATCATCCAATCAGAATCAAGGTACCAAAACACTCATCTTACCCGTAAAAGGAAACGAATTAGTAATGGATTTCCCCGCAAGGGTAAAACATGACGTCATACCATGTGACCTGTTCAGCGTGTAGCGGGTCTAAGATCATGTAACCTCTATCAGCCAATCAGTATCGTAGTACCAAAGTACTCATCAAAGAGGATACCCAAATTTCAAAACCCAGGGTCTAAGATCATGTGACCGCTATCAACCAATCAAATTCAAGGTACCAAACCACTCATCTTACCCATAAAAGGGAACGAATTTTAAAAAATCCCTGAGCCTAAGATCACGTGACCTCTATCAGCCAATCATAAACACTCATCTTACCCGTAAAAGGGAACGAATTTCAAATATCGCAGGGTCTAAGATCACGTGACAGCTGTCAACCAATCAGAATCACACATCTTACCCGTAAAAGGGAACAAATTTCAAAAATCCCGGTCATAAAAGAGAATGAGGGATTTCCCCGCAGGGGTGACATTTGTCAACCAATCAGAATCACACATCTTACCCGTAAAAGGGAACAAATTTCAAAAATCCCGGTCATAAAAGAGAATGAGGGATTTCCCCGCAGGGTGACTCATGACGTCATACCACGTGACCTGGAAAATTTGAATTTCCCGCGTGGGCGGGGCCTAACGTCACGTGACCTCTCTCAGCCAATCAGAATCGAGGAATTTTTGCTGACTCAGTTCGCCATACGCGGACCTCTACTACTATGTCGAACCCATAGTTTTCGGTGTCGTTGAGATAAATAGTTATACTTGCGATACCGTTAGTCCAAATTCAGCCTTCATCGGTATGGAGGGTGAGAAATGGTGAAAAATAACGAAATTAGTGTTGAATCCATAGTTTTCGGAGGCGATATGCTGTTAGATACTAATCCCTATGACATTAAGCCTAAATTTAGGGAAGAATGGGCATATCAGCTTGCTCGGAAACTTACAGGGGCAAGCCTGAATGGGTTCCTCGTATATATATATATATATATATATATATATATATATATATATATACAGAGTGTTGATTAATTCGTGTGTCAATTTCATTTGTTCACTGTGCAAAAGTGGTATGAGGTAAAGCCGTGGAATTTGGTGTAACTTTAGACAAAGGACATAAGTTTTGTTTCGCCACAGAAGCATGTCACTTGTACTGGAGATTGAAGAGATATAGGGCCAAAGATCAAATTTCGATTTTTTCCTTATGAGGTTCCAATGTTAAATTCTGAAAGAGCCTGAAATAACGTAAATCGAAGTGATAACAAAAAAAGCTGTATGGTATGATTGTATGTCGCAAGCCAACCAAATATGCGTCAATTAAGTGTCATGGTCAGAGGTCACTCAGATCAAGGTCACAGGTAACCTTGAGAACCCATTTGACATGATGAGGTACGGACAATGCGTTTTTTCAGTGTAATCAAGTAGGTTCTCAAGATGACCTGTGACCTTGATCTGACCTTGACACTTGATTGTCGCATATTTGGTTGGCTTGCGACATACAATCATACCATACAGCTTTTTCTTTGTTATCACTTCGATTTACGTTTTTTCAGGCTCTTTCAGAATTTAACATTGGAATCCCATAAGGAAAAAATCGAAATTTGATCTTTGACCCAACATCTCTTCAACCTTCAGTACAAGTGACATGCTTCTATGGCGAAACAAAACTTATGTCCGTCGTCTAAAGTTACAACAAATTCCACAGCTTTACCTCATACCACTTTTGCACAGTGAACAAATGAAATTGACACAAGACTTAATCAACAATCTGTATATATATAAATGGAGAATATGTATGCTCGTGGAATGAATGTTTCAGTATATCTCTGGAACACCTAAGGCAATTTCAACCAAAATTGCTACAAGTATAACTTACAATTTAAAAAAAAATACTATACGTGTAAGATAGCTATATTATCCCGTAGAGGGAAGGAAATAACATGTAAAATAATCCAAAACGTCCCATAATGTTTTTCTGGTTACTAACATACATAGTGGCACTTATAGTGCTGTAATATATTTAAAACATTTTAGTCAGTACTAATCCATTTTTTCGTAACGCTCCTATGAGGTGGAAAGCGGTGGTATGTAATAATAATTGCAAACGACCAATTTTAATGATGCAAAGTTTATAATTTTCGCAGTCGCTACGGTGAATACTAACACTCCCTACATGTGGTGGGAAGACGTAATAATAATCGAAAACGACCTACATTAAAGTCAAGTAGTCCATAGTTTTCGCAATTACGAATATTAACACTTTCGATTACGTTTAAGACAATATTCAGCCCGCCATCGGCATGGTTGTTGAAAAAGGGCTAAAAAATTAAATATTCTAAATGACCGAAAATGGTGTCGAATACATGGTGTCGGGAAAACTGCTAACCTGTTTGAAATAACTTTAAGAAACATAGTATCCACCAGGGGTATCACCCATGGGGGTTCGCTAGGTCCGAACCTTTCATCCTGAAACTGACAAACTTAACATGCATTTCCTTACTCTCTCAATTAAATTGTACTTGTTTAACAGAGAGACGATAGATGTAGCATGAAAATTTGATATTACACTTCATCTGTACCCTTCTCTTATATATATATAAAATAGTTCTATCATTTTTTTTTCTGAAAATATGGGTGGAGGTATGTTATAATTACTTATCGTCTTTTCGGGTGCATAATAGACCTAATACCCGTTCAATCAGTAGCGGCTAATGTTAGTGTTGCAGCGTTGATCAACGACCAAAGTATTTCAAGAAAAAAATATTATTGTCAATAGTAGTAAAGAACAGAAAAAATACTTTTTAATACTCGCATATATACACTTTAAATAACATATTTTTTACTTCTGTAACTGTCCGTTCCGTTAATCCATTTTAAAAAGCGAAAAATAATCCGTAACAGAGTCTCTAATTTACATTGTGTTGCAGCGAGCATGCAACGACCAGATTCCTTCAGCGCGGGAATTGGAGCAAATGTTAAGTCTTCTTTCCCCTATATCAGAAGTTAAAGGAACTGGTCGTTGCAGTGCTTCTGCAGCACAGCACGGTTTCCAGTGAACGAGAAGGTTTTTCACGCTAAATAAGATTTCTGAATTTTCTTTCACTAGCAATTAAAAAATGGGATTTGTTTTTATGCATTCATATTTTTAAATTACAGGACCATACTGAAGCAAATCAATATAATGACAATTAAAAAAAGTGATAGCAAAATTACAAAATAAGAAAGAAAATATCCAGTAGAGGAGAAAACAAATGAAAGTAGACCCACATTTACAAGTTAATTCTTAGCTTATATTGATAATGAAGGCTTCTTCTACAGTAATTTGTGAATCAAATATTAATAAGTCAGTATGTAGAATCGTTCCCCCTCCCCCCTCTGTGGATAGTATTTTAGTATAAACATATTTCTTTTATAAAATAAGTATATTTTATACTCTTGATAATTTCCACATAAAATTGTATGATGGGGAATGCCGCATTGAATTTGGGACTAATTAGCAATGCTCAGGGGCGTAGCCACGAGGGGGTCCAACGGGTCCGGACCTCCCAAAAATTTCGAAACTTGACTAACATTTGTAGACTTTCTTAATAAACTATACTTTTCTAACACAGAAAGGATTGATGTAGGCTAAATATTCTTATTTTACGCCTCATCATGTACTCTTCTTTTCTTATAAAAATAATCGTTCTATCATTTTTTCTAAAATTATAGGTGACAGTAAGTAAGAATTAGTTATTGTCTTTTCGGGTGCAGTATAACACAGGTTCCATATTATGTAGACGTATTGCACCTCTCTCAAATATTTTGGACCCCTCCCAGTTAACATTTCTGGGTGTAGAACTGGCAGTGCTGCTTGTTTTGATGTTCTTTGATTTTTTTGGCTTCTGTTACATGCTGATCCTTCATCTGGCGGGTTTCGAGGTTTCCTTTCCAGAGCATATCACATTGGTAGGCATTGTTTCGCCTCATGTGTAAGTATATTGTGTTCATCGTGCATTGCGTAACAACCAAGACGGATGATTTGGAATGTAGTTTTTTCTTTTACGCACATGTGTGTGTGTGTGTGTGTTTTGATGTATGAACATGTGACATTCGGAATTCATATACCAGTACCTATTTTGTATCAACTGTTTTGGTTTTTAACTATTAGGTTTAATTTTATTGTGTGTGCTTTAATTCTGTAAATAACCTACAAATTCTGAATGAATTGCATACCATGACTTCTGTAAATAAATTACAAAAAACATCGACCAGCTTTCAACTGAGGAAAAATTTGCAATTAAGGCTTAGACAAAACAAGCAAAGGGCAATTCAGGAGAGTGTTCGAAAAAAAATCCAGTTTAAATTTACAGGATATCTTATGCAGTAGTGTTGTTTGCGCCAGATACATTTCCTCAATTTATTTTAAATTTTCCTGGATAAACTGTGAATAAAGTGTGTTCAATGCACATTCTTTATAACACTAATCTCTGCTATGAACTCTCTTCAGTCAACGCTGAAGAGGAATTGGGATCACTGTCAAGGACTGAGTTTGCTAGAATGAATCGTTCGCAATAATCTAGAAAAAAATATTTAGTAAATCTACAAAGCTTTGAAATTAATATGAACAGTACCTATGGCCTCAGCAAAAGACGAAAAGTTTTTTTTCCACATGAGAAAGAATTGACACTTTCAAGGAATTGAATGTCCCAAGAAAGGTTATCCCCATATCCCCATTGGTTATGCTTTCCATCGAAAAAGACCTGACAATAAGAATACCAGAGTTCAACCAGCATGTATTAGACAGATTTCCTCCAATCAAGGAGAGGAGAATGAACTTACTAATTAATGAAGGTGATTAATTGGATAAAATATTCTGCATTTTTTATTTTTTAAAAACAGAATTTTATTTAATTTAACATGTCACATAGCATTTACATCTAAAGTTATGCTGATTAGTCAATGAGTCAACTTTATATCTTCTGTCTCTTATCGCTCGTACTGCAACACCCGAAACCACAATCCACCGACCGCCACTGCGTTCAAAACTACATAAATAGCAGATTGTAGTATTAGAGAAACATTCCCAAAACTTGGACTCCTAAGAAAAAAAATCTGGGTGCGGATCTCGTATCTACCTCGATTTTTTTTTTTTTTTTTTTTTTTTTTGTCATGTTACTTCGATTAAAGTTTTTATTCTACAGGGTAGAGTGTTTCAAACTTTATGCTAAAAGGATAATATTTCATGGATTTGTATTACTATAATTTCATTGAAATGCATATCCTAAGAGCGAAGAGATAAAAAATATTTCCTATACACCTATTCTCTCTGTATGATACAATGAACGGAATTTTAGCTTGTATGTAATTATTAAAACATGTCAGACAAAAAATTAGTAATTTTTAACTTATCCTAGTTGCCATCATCACAATAAGGAGTTAAGTACATAGCCACTTGCAAATCTTATATCATCATCAGGAAATGGGTTAGTAGTGACTACAATGTTTTATATATATTAATCTGTGATACGTTTTTATCTTTAGAATGTTAAATTAAATATATCTCTATAATGTTATCGTTATTAGCGAGAAAGGTGTTAATAAATACCAAAAATATGTTATACGTGTAAATTTGTGCATTTTTTTCTTTTCCTTGAATTAGTAATCTTTCATTCTTTTCCACGCTGCTGTTCATTCTTCTCCGTCTTGAGCCAGATTTTAAAATTCCTTATAGCCCTCCTTCTCTACAGTTTGTATTATTTGATTCGCATATTTCAATCCAAACCTTTCTTTGACTATGTTTTCCCCTCTGGTAGCAAATAGTATTTAATCCATGTCTCATAATGTGTTCAATGATTGAACTTTCGGTTTATGAAATAACACAGGTGTGCAAAAATAAAACAATGCTATACTGTTTTGGTTTAGTTAACTGATTCGTATGTGTTAGGGTGCACTGAATCCAGGAATGACAACCGTTTTGTTCTGGGGCGTCTGGGTTTCGAACAAACGGGTGGTCATTGCTGAACAAAAATATGCGATTTACAGAAACACCAATAACAGCGTAACAAATTAATGTACAGAAACACGCACACACGTGTAGACAAAAAAGTAATACTACTCTCAATCAGATTGCTTGTGAAATCGTCTTCTTTTAAAGGTCAAAGTTCGTTTGGAGCTTGTCCTTTTGTACGTGTCTGCCGGAAGATTCCTAAACAACATCCAGCACTAGTCTGCTATCATCGGAACACTCCAGTTCCCCTGATAACGTCGTACCAATTCTTTGATATATTGATGGAAATGCTCCCCTGCTCTTCACTCCCTGCTTCTACATTCTCAGAAAAGTGGCCAAGGTGGGAGTTAAGAAAATGGACTTTTAAGCTCATGGAGCAACCAAGCTTCCGGAACTTGCAACATTTTTCCATCATTTCGTTGAACAGTGGGTCCTTTCGGTTTCCTTAAAACGTTTTGATGACCACAGTAAAGGCAACCCAAGCCTCTTTTTGAGTTGGAGCCATTGAACTGATGAAGTCTTTGTCGGATATGTGTTTTCTAATATCAGGGCCAACCAAAACCCGCGTACTCGTATTATTTGAGCAACCACAACTGCTTACCGCAAACAGTGTAACCACAACTGCTTACCAACATTTTACAAAACTAAGATGTAATCTTACTAAATTCGTTTTATGAGCAAATTTATTGTTTTTTCTTTGTAATCACGTACTCTAATTCATGGTTTCATTACGATATGTGTCAGAGATCCCCATCCGGGCCAATATACATGTGTTTTCATGTTTCGGTAAGCATATATACATTTAATCTTCCATGTTCATTTTAATTTTCGGCTGATGCATTTGCAATTTAGCTATTTCCAACTACCTGTTTGATCATGTTATATCTCGATTGTGCAAAAACTTGACGTCCCAGGAAGAAACGGGGATCATTTTCAACTTCGATGCACCCAGAAGCGTAAAAATTTAATTTCCAATATTCTTAAATAGCACCATATCTTGAAGATTTCTATTATCTGTTAATACACCGTATTTTTCCCTTCGAGTTCACGTCTCACATCCATACACATTGTTTCATCAACATTTCCAAACGTTCTGTTGATATTTTCAATTTGTCTTTGTATTTGCCTGTCTTCATATGTCTTTTCTTCTGAGCTATTGGAAAATGAAATCTTTGAGTTTTACGTCCCACGGTTATGCCGATTAGGCTAAAGGAGACGGTGATTTTGAGAAATGAATGAAATGGTGGAATGAAGAAAGTGGGAGGAAACGGGAGAACCCCGAGAAAACCCACGCACACGGTGTTTGTCCACCACAAAGTTCACTTGGCGGAGGCTGGGATCGAACCCGGGACCCCAAGCACCAGAGGTGAACGCTGTACCACTGAGCCACCGCGGCCCCCACTGAGCTATTGGAATCTCACAGCTTGTTATCATTAATTGTCGCTTGTACGTACACCATATATTGCGAGTTTAGAATCTAAAATTGGATCTTAGGGAGGCAGGGGCGGATCCAGGACGGACTTCTGGGGGAGCGGTGGGTTGTCATACTGCTACTTAGAGCTACTTTTAAGAGCTTCAAACTCCAGGAGTTTCAATGGGTTTTATCCCCCCCTGTATCCGCCCCTGTAGGGAGATGGATAATAGTAATCCAGATAAGAATTCTTTAATCTATATTATAAAATTGAAAGTGACTATGTTTGTGACTCTTAATCTCTTGAACCACCTGGCCGATCTCAATCAAATTTTCAACGCAGATGGGGTTCGGGACTGAAAATTTTCTTATAATCTCGCTATGATGGTAGTACCTAGGAGAAGGGGAGGGGGCGGGTAAATAGTGGGTCGATGCATAAGTTCGTGCAGTTCTCTTTTGGGTTGACAACAACACGGCGTGAAGCGATCGTTTATCGTTATTTCGTTGTTTTACCGTACTTTGGAGTTTGTGTGTTTTGAAACAGAGGTTTTCTTGATTGTGAACGTATTATTATATATATTTCAAACAAACTAATATGGAATGTCAAGCTGAGAAAAGTGATCATTTCCGCCACATTTTATTCTTCGAGTTTAACCGAGGATCCAGAAACTGCGAGAACAATTTGTACAGTGTACGTGAATGAAGCAATTGCTGAAAGAACAGCACAAAAAAAAAAAAAGCTTCTATTGACCAATGGTTAACAGATTTCTTCCAGTCAAAACTAAAGCAGTTCTACAGGCGAGGCATTGAACTGCTACCTGCACTTTGTCAGGTCATAAATAGTGAAGGTCAATACATCACTGAGTGATTGTGAGTTAATGTGAGTGACAGTAAAATACGTATATGCAATGTATTGTTACAGTCGTAGAATATGTTAATGTTATGTCTAGGTTGTATTTGTATTTGAATTAACAGAACAGCAGAATAAAAATAAAACATAGAATGTAAGAATCACACGAACTTATGCATCAACCCAATAATTTTAAAAATAAATAGAACGTAATAACTCTTGAACCACTCAACCGATCTCTATCAAATTTTCCACGTAGATGAGATTCTGGCCTGGGACGAATTTTATAATTTTACCTTGACGGTACAACGTAAGTAGGGGAAGAGGGTGATATATATGTAAAAAAAAGAAAATAAAAATGAAAGTGGCTGTCTTTGTGACTTCATTACTCTTGAACCCGACCTATCTCAATCAAATTTTCAAAATAAATGAAGTTTGGAACTGGGAATGGTCTTATTATATCACTTTGAGGGTAGAACTTAGTATTGGGAGTGGGGAGGAGGAGCTATATAAAAATAAATAAAACTTAATAACCCTTGAATCCAATCGATTTTGATTAAATTTTCAACATAGATGAAGTTCCGGGCCCGGGATGATTATCATTTTACTTTGACGGTGCAACGTAGAGGAGAGGGGATACATGGAGAAAGTAAAAATGAAAATGACAGTCTTTGTGACTTCATTACTCTTGAACCACCCGACCGGTCTCTTTCAAATTTTCAACAGTGATGAAGTTCCAATCTGCTGTGATTTTTATAATATCAATTTGACGATAGGGAAGGGGAAGGAAAGGGACATTTGTAAATGATCGAAAATGACCGATATTAGTTTCGAATCTAAAATTTTCGGGGTCGCTGAGATGAACAGTGACAATTCCGACGCTGATTAAATCCAAACTCAGCACCTTAACTTATGTGAGAGGAAGGAAGGAGATACATAAAAATTAGTCAATATTAGTGTCAAAGCCATGGTTTTCGGAGTCCTTGAGATGAACGGTGACCAAATGCCGTCCCCGCAATATGGGGGAGGGGAAATATATAAAATCATCGAAAATACCGATATCAGTGCCGAATCCATAGTTTTCGGGCTCACTGAGATGATCATTGACACTTCTGATGCCTTTTAAATCCAAATTCAGCCCCTCAACTTGGGGGAGGGGGAGGAAGGAGATATATAAAATTGACGGACGACCGATATTAGTGCTCAATACATGATCTTCGGGGTTAGTGTTAAGAACAGTGACGCTTCCGATGGCGTTTGAATCTAAATTCAGCCACTTCAGATGGGGGACGAGGAGGGAAGGGAAATATAAACATAATCGAAAATGACCGATATTAGAGAGCGCTTTATTAATAGTCAAATGTGACTGACTAACGTAACATATTAATTTAACCCAGCGAAACGGGTAGTTGATCATAGTATAAGATAATATCAATTCAGATAAGGCAAGGAGTTCAAGTAGCAATAATATTCAGGTTCAAATTAATTAATGTACTAAAATTCGTACATTTTTTATTAAATGTAAAAGTATTTACTAAAATTTTTAGAGTATAGCATGAAGGAACGGCTTAAAACGTATGATGAAAAGTTTATGTATTCACTAATGAAAAAGCATTCAAGAACATCTCATATGAACTCATGGACTTCACTCGAAGTTGGTAAACAATAAGAAGATAACGAAAAGTTGTAGTGATCCCAATGTAACATTATTATCATCCTGAATACGTTATACAGGGTATTCTGTGAAGATGCACATTCCCGATGCACAATCTTTTCTGATAGCGCCGAATATAGTCTCGAAAATGTGCAGAGGAGTTATGATCTTGCTACACTTTGCAAAATTAGGTCTTCCATGTTCACACGTCCATATGGGTTACTAATATGGCTTTAGTTGTTTTGGAGGTCATCGTCCTGCCAGTCAAGGCAGTGAAAATGGTCCTTCCGTCCAGATGCTCCCCGGTGCGTCGCAGCACTAAGAGATGACCTGTTTTGTAGCAACCGGTTTTCTCATGTGTTGTTTCCCATCAATGAGTAACTGACATGTTCCAACAAACGAAGGAAGTAGTTCTGTCGAACATCCACCCGACCTCTCATAGCGCCATTATTTGGCAACGGTCGAAGTCAGTTAATTGCACATTAACACCAGAAGGACCGAGCAAATTTACCCCCACTAAGAACCAAGGAGTCAATTTGACGCCTACATTATTTTTGAAGGTGGAAGCGAATTATTGGCGATTTATTGGATATCTTCTATAGTATTATTTTATGACATCCGATTTTCAATTTGTTAATTATATCTTTTAATGGTTTAATTACTGTACTTTATAATAAGTATCTAGAAATAAAATTTTCTACACAGCAGTGTTCAATTTACTTTTACCAGTGTTATAAGTATGTAATATATACAGATATTTATACATTTTTGCGATAAGGAACATAAATTTTAAAAATCTTAACCTTGTGTATTTATTTTAGACTAAATTTTAAAATATCATTTGAAAATGGTATTTTGCAAAGATAATTTGGATGTAAATGTTTTAGATTACCGCTGCAATGTATTGTATTTTCTGCAAAATTGTAATAGTCATATGTAAAACAAAAATAACTAAAAGAGTACAACTATATTTGAAATAATTTCAAAATACTTTCATTTACCAGAGGATATCTATTGCGTGGTGATGGAAATCAGTTTTCATGTTTTATACGGAAACAATTTCGACGTAAATGAATCACTTTTCTGTTTGTAGTGTTTGTAGTGTTTCTGTTTGTAGTGTTTCTCTCTTCAAATTGATCATTCAATTAGAATAACACCTTTTACGCAACACTTGCTTGCTGTGTTTACCGACACACTTCCCACAGACACACTTCTTACATACCTTGCACATATCCATAGTTTTATTGCCATTACATAGCTAAATTTGGAATTGTTTTCCTTTTTTTGCACTGTGCTTGCTCATGAACATACGAGAAACTGTCAATCTAGTTCTGTACATGCTCAGCTTTATTCAAACATTCTGCGAACTGTCTGAGGAAGTGTCTTCTTCTTATATCTTTTCGTTATAAACAATTCAGAAATTGAGACATGCTATATCCATCACGTGATAAAACATATGAACCAGCCATCTCCTGCTGGGTGATATTACAGAGCACTTCCGAAGCATCTGTTCAACGACATAGACACCCAATTTTGTTTTGTTGTAATAAAGTACAGTCGCAGATATCTTCTTCTTACCTTGTAACACACGAACTGTCTTATGTATAGCACTGAAAATAGCTACTCTTGTTCCTCTTGCATTTATATAGGGCCTATTGTCAGTGCGTTATCGCTACTGTCTTTGTAAATATATGTAGTATACAATTCCTTATTTTTTTGAGAGGTAATTCCTTTCGGAATTTCCTTTCGATTTTGCCAGATTGTACCAACTAAAGTATTATTATTATTATTTAGGTTATTATTTTTCATTATATCTGGAAAAAACAGATCGCAGTCTTCTTCCTCTTAACTACAAATTACACATTTTGAAGTTTGTTACATCATCAGGGGGCAATATTCCGCAACACTCCCTTACTGACACTGTAAACATATTTTATATGCAATTAATGGGCCAGTAATTTCGTTGCGATTGTGGTGTGTGAAGTTATTGTTATTAGAACAGGTGTAAACATGCATTATATATATATATATATATATATATATATATATATATATATATATATATATATATATATATATAGATAGATAGATAGATAGATAGATAGATAAGTTCCTAGAGCTGTAAAGAAATCATTTTATACTCTCAAATAGGTAGTTTTAACTAACGACATGTGCTATGCCACAAATTTAAGAACTTTAGTAATACCTTATAAATCAATCAGTATATGCATCAAGTGATATAAGATTTTATGTAATATCTCGAAACACAATACACAGAGAAAAACTTAACATTTCATAAATCTGTCAATTTAAATCAATCTGAATGTAACCTTTGCTTTCCTACGCTTGTCATTTTTTTTAATTTCAAGTAAATTTATATTTCGTTCTCTTTCTCGTAACGGTGGATGGGAAGAGGAGGGATTGGCGTAGAGGTACATTGCTGTCTCAACTAATTCGCTTTCGCTCGTGTAAGCAATCTACCTTAACTTCTCGCTGTGGCAATTGCAGGACTCTACAATTGTCAGTCCTAATTAGCTAAGCATTACGGAGCTCATGCGTGATAATGCACAAATTAAGGCCCCCTTTTCGTAGACGAGGAAAAGAACGCTAGCGCACTCCCTAGGCTTTCACAAGGCGAAAAGAATTTCTCCGAGAAAAGGGAGAGATCAGAGAGAGAAAAGGGGTAAAAGGAAGTAGAGATATCTCTGAAGCAATGTTGCCAGACTTTCAAGTTAAAACTCGTTCCCAAAATATCGATTTTTAAAATAATGTTAGTCTTACATAATGTAGGGCAAATTTTTAAGACTAAGACAGTAATAAATACAAACCAGTCAGTCTCATAGTAATTGCTGAAAACATACAGTATAACTCCAACTAACCGAACTTTAGTCGTTTGGATTTCCAATTATTATGATCGACATCAGAAAATAATTATATTAAAAAAAATTACTGAACTCCGAACTGTATGCATTCTTTTGTGAAATATACGATCTTCTTTAAATCCATTTAAAGTCATATCGTAATTTAATATTTTCAACTAACATATCTAAATGTATCTGAGTACTGCTGCACACTTTGCTTTATTTTATAAATTGTAAAATAATCTTACTTAAATTAAATTTTTTGATCTAACTTCTTACTATACAAGTAGGGATTAAGTAGGTAAACCCAACACAAAGGTTCTCGGTCCCTGACCGAACTCGATCACCAAAAAAACTATCATTATTTCTTACACTATGGGATACTTGCGCGACAAATTTGGTTGAGATCCTGTCAAAGAGCAACCAAGTACCACATGCTAGGTGACTAAGGTCTAACCAAGCTCGGTCAACAAGTATAGTGATCTTTATTCTTTATACGATGGAATACTTGCACAAGAAATTTGATTGAGATCCGGTCAGTAGTTAAAGAGAAACAAAGTAGGCCTACTACGTACTGGGTGGCTGAAGTCTAACCGAGCTCGGTCAACCAACAAAGCAATCTTTATTCCTTTTACTCGCTACTTACCCACCAAATTCGGTACGTACCCGGTTAGAAGTTACCTAGAAATAAAATATCACATAGATACACACATACACGCACATAGAATGAAATAATAAACCACCGTATGCTTGCGCTGGGAGCTGATAATAACAGTCTTAGAAAAATTTTTATTTCATGTCATCATTTTTTGATTGATGATTGCTCCAATTATTCGGATTTCTGCACATCCAGATTGTGTCCAAAACTAAGTAGTCCGAATAAGTGTAAATAAAACTGAACCATTTGCTTAATATGGTATATACGTACTTGTACTTGCCCTTCTATATATTACACCCGTATATATATATATATATATATATATATATATATATATATATATATAGTACGCACATGATTTACACGTGAAATTCAGTTATACAAATATAAGGCATCTCATAACTTTCCATACAAAGGAATTTCTTTTAGAACCATTTTTATATGTTCTTATTTAACATCTTATATTATTAACCATAGAGGACACGCACCGACACGTATTTTCAAACACTGGATGCCATGTGAATCATATTATATAAATAGAAATGGTTTTCATGAAAGAAATGCTTATTTTTCCTATGTAAGGAAACTATTGGGTCATCCTATATACATGACATAGCATTCACAAGAGCATAAAGATATAACAAAATTATAGCATGTTGCGCTAGCATGCTCGGCTACGAGGGCCGACTAACAAAACTATGGTTATGTAAAAGTTTCAGTACTGTGTCAACTTCATCAGACATAGAGTCTGAAAAAAAGAATTACACCATCTCTCCATTTGCCTGGTAGAACAGAAAAATCTGTATGTTTGTAAATGTCTGCGATATTTGAGCTAGAGAAGCTTCAGTTTATTAAACAGAAACCTTAACCATTTTCTTTCATCTATACAGCATCAATGTGCAATAATACAGTATAAATGCCACCTTTTACACATGAGAAATCTACATCAGTTATGCACAAAAAGGTTTAATTACTCATAGAATACATACATACATACATATGCATTATACCTAGTGTTGGAAAATTTCATGAAAAGTTCAAACTTGAAAAGTTCGCCGAAAGCTCGACTCATTTTTTTTTAGTGTCCATTTAAAAAGTCCCTGTAAAATTACAAACATTTTGGTATATAACATGGCTATATTAAAAATCGAAGTAAATTTATTTTAGTTTTTTCTCTTTCTGATAGTACATAATTTTCACATTTTTTCAAAAGACGTTACGGAGAGTTACAAGCATGTATTTCAAATTTCAAGCCTATATCATAAAACAGTATGTTTTCGGCAGAAACCTTCAATGTTACATGATGCTGACAACCGAAAACTTAAATTTGACTTGCACAAACAAGTTTATATTATAAACTCACGCATTACCAATACAAAATTAATCATTTTATTTAATATTTTTTCTTTGTGGAAAGCACTCATTCAGTTACAATAATGTGTTTTAAGTGTTTATCCATATCATGTATAATGTCAATATGTGTCAGTCCATCTTGTATCATTATGGTGCAAATAACTATACTGTATACTACATAGCTAGCTCACAGTCATCACACTATGTTCAGAATAAGTTATTATAAAAATGAGTGTCGCTAATTAGTAAATAAAAGAAAGCGAAAGCTCGGGATAAGTTGCTTATAATGAAAATGAAAGTTCGCGAGAAAAGTTTGCTCATTTACATCTCTAATTATACCTCAAGAAGCAAATTTTGATTTTGTGATCATTGCTACATTTTCCTTACGATGAAATGCTACCAACCCGAATCCAGTTCATAATTGATTTAAGTTGGTTAAAGTTTAACGTCCCATTTTAGAACTGAGGATGTCTGAAACGTGGATGTGCAGTTTAAGATGGAATCTGAACCACTGTAATCTACTCAAATTTCAAAGATCTCACCCGGAAATAGAACCTAGGATGCCATGTACCAAAGTTGTACGAGCTAGTTACTAGACTTATGGAGAGGACTTACAATGTTAGACTTTGAAGACATAAAAGTAAGTTTTTTCTATTAGTAAAATGGAACAGATAGACATAAAACTATGAATTCACTTAAATATTAAAGGGCACAACCAACCACGAAAAAATTTGCAGCAGTGCAGAATAATCCTTGCTAGTGGTAAATACTTGAGTTTTAAATATGGTTATAACACCTGATAACATGAAAATTACGAACTTTCTTTATGAGAACCCACATCTATAAAACGAATCATGAAACACAGTTAATCATTCACAGTTAATTCGAATGTGAAATTTGAATTTCGAATTTCTTTCATTTTAATGGCTACTATGAAAAGTTTTCAATGGAGTAATATCATTTTCGAACAATTTACATATTTGAAAATGAAATGAAATGAAGTCTTTGAGTTTTACGTCCCACGGTTATGCAGGTTAGGCTAAAGAAGACGGTGATGGTGAGTAATGAATGAAATGGTGGAATGAAGAAAGTGGAAGGAAAGGGAGAACCCCGAGAAAACCGACGCATACGGTGTTTGTCCATCACAAATTTCACTTGGCGGGGGCTGGGATCGAACCCGGGGCCCCAAGCACCAGAGGGGAACGCTCTACCACTGAGCCACCGCGACCCAATTTACATGTTTGATTGTCATTCAGAATCTTGTTACATTCCATTAAATATGTGATTCTTGGTTTATCTAGAAATAGATTTGTTTTATCTATTTTATTTGATATTGTTATATAATAATACACTGAGGTAAACAAGAGTGTCATTTCACATTTTGTATCGGGAGTGTGAAGAATTTTCACCGAAACAAATACAGTTTCAAGTTTTTCAATAATACGTTACTATACTAATGATACGATACTATATTAATAATATTGTACGCCTCTTAACCTAGAGAGAATGAAGGTTGAAATCTACAGCTGAAGTCGACCACGATCAAGAATTTTATAAGATACTTTAAGACTTTGTAAGATACTTTATAAGATAAGATACTTTATACTTCGAGTAACATTTGAATCTTCAACTACAATCAAGAAATGCCAGTAATAGACAAAATAAGTTTTCTGGAAACTGATTGGCACAAAAGATCGCGATAATAAGAGAACCCTTTAACATTTCCCCCTCATAACAAAATATTACAAATAAAATGTCAAGGAGACACGGTTGTTCAATGGTAGAACGCTTATCTGGTCCGTGATTCGATTCCCGACCAAGATAGTTTGTGGTGGACAACATCGTGTCCGTGCCTTTTCTCGGGGTACTTCCTTATCTTCCGCATTCCCATTCTACCAATGCTTCCATCATCATTCACTACATATAATCATCTCTCCCTTAGCCTAACGAGCATAATCTTTGGACGTTAAACTTAAATATTTCTAAACTGACAAGATTAATACAGTCTGGTTTAAGCAATTCATGCATACCTGGCAACACTGCACCGCAGAGTCAAGAAAAGAAGTAGGTCCTCCGAGAGAACTAAAGTGTTATTAGACTTGCGAGTTAAGGGAGACGGGTGTATTACTCTACCGTTATATTTATACTATTACAGTAACATTAGTATATAACGCGTATTTATTATAATTATTCAAGAAGGAAGGAGCATCATAAACAGCACTAAGACACGCTATTTTATCATTACATCATAGTTAATTAGAACAGTTATTACAACAATACTACGTTATATTTCTTCATCTTTTTAGAGGAAGGAAACGTCAACTCCGTTTTCACTGCGTTTTCTTTACATAGACTTCATTTTAAATTATGGGTACGTCGTACATATCAATTCATAATTAACACCAGTTTCTAACTTCATATCGTATTTATACAGGGTGGCCCAAAAGTAGGTATACACCCCTGCATTGATCAAGTATAACATTCTAGTTTATGGATTTATTTGCTTCGACTATTCCGGGCTTAAGGTATAAGTAAAAAGACGTTAAGATCAAATAATGAAGAAACTAGGCCTACCTGTTTGATAACAATAAGAAATGATATAAAATACGGGAAAGTACTGTATACCTACTTTTGGGCCACCCTGTACATTGTATTTCATAATTTCCTTTTGAATTTCGGAAATTTGTAATTCAATGACAAATTCATCCTTCAGAAGAGAAAAACACGCCATTTGCAAAAGTAAGTGACCAGTCTTGTAATCTACCTTACAAATCATCATATGTCGTCTTTTCATAGCCTACAAACTTCAGTCATTAAATGTAGTTCTTCCCATACTACTTGCAGTGTGTCAACTTAGATGGAAACTGCAATCGTGCTTCTCTATCGAGGCTAGACTAAATATATTTATAACAAATATGCATTTGAATAAGGGTAGTAATGTATACTGTACGTCAGTAAACCGATATGAATTGTATATAATTAATATACTGGATGCCCTACAAGTTCATTCATAAACCGTATGTGTTCAGTGCATCTGTGTTCTGCTCCTCATTCTCGCTGCATAAAATAATACAACACATCATTCTCTGAGACATTCTTGCATAATAGCAAAGGTTATTGCTTCATATGTCATGACAACAGCTATACTCACTTCATCATTGAATTGCAATATTATTTTGATACAATGCCCTTCACATATCAGCAAAGAGTTGTTACACACTGTGGAACTCATATATGTTTAAGGGGTCACCGTGGCTCAGTGGTAGACCGCTTATTTCTTGTACGTGGGATTCCTGGTTCGATCCTGCCAAATAAGCTTGTAATTGATAAATTCATGTCTGAGGGTTTCTCGGGGGTATTCTCTATTTCTCTCACATTATCATCCCACTATATCTTCCATCATCCATATATACGGTATCTTCTTTTCGGCCATCTGTTAAGAAAAGTGTTATCGAAAAAATCCAGATCCAGAGGTCTTCTTATTCAAACCTAATCTCCTTCTTGATTTCAAGTTCATTGAGTTTCAGTATAAGCTGTAAATATCTTAAATTATCATATTAATGTTCAACCATGTATTGTAACTTGTAAGCATGAACACTGTTTATTTACCACAGTAGATCACGTTATGCAATTAACCTTGTCGACATCAATATTCATTCCCTTGACATCTTCATAGTTTAATTCCCTATTTAAATACTATTGAACCAAATTTTTTTAAAGCTCGATCTTTGATTTTCTTCTTCTTTGATCAGATCGCAATCAACCAAATCCAGGTTAGAGTCAGAAGAAGATGCCTCAATGTAATCTTCCTCTACCTGCGAGTAACTGTATGAACAACCATAATAATTACTAAAATCGCATTCATTGTGATTATATCTTCAATTAAGTAATTGTGCTCAAAATATTTGCAGATCACCGTATTACTTCTTCGCTATTCTCTTTCCTTCAGTTCCAGCTGTAATAAAGCTTATCAGTATGTTACTGCTGCATAGTCTAATAGGTATGGCTCTTCTACCTCTCCGTTCTTCTCCTCTGAAATCTGTGTTATTTGCAGTTCTTCTTTACTCTATATTTTCTGCTCATTCTATACTATTCGTATTCTTACTTTTTCTTTCTGTCGTATGCGAACGAAAAATGATTGCAGCCTCCAAGGAAACAGATTTTCCCAAACGTCGGACACTGTTGTCTGAGGTGGTATTTGGCGCCGTTTTCAAATGGACGATATCAGCGCTGTTTTTGCTGGAAGCTTCAAATCTACGATCCGGTTTGTTTTTTTAACTATGTTTGATAGAGATTCAGTTTATACTTTGTGTCAGGTCTTAAAAAAAGTCATCTGATCTTCAGTTTCCTTAGCAGCACAGGCTGTTTACTGCCTCCTATAAGGTTAACTTTATCGCAGTGATAATTTTATTACGAGCAGCGTCATTTCTCATACCCACTATGAGCTAGTCCCGAATCATATCATTCACAATTGATCCATATTCTAAATAAGAGACTTGTTCACGTATAACTGTTACAAACTGCATCACTATGCATCTCCGATTGAATCATCATATGCAGATAGAAACTCTCTGTGCAATTTGACTTTCTGCCTCTAATGTGAGAACAATATTTCTTTTAATTCTTAGACCCTCTGGCCATGTCACACAAATATCCTCAAAATACTACCTTACCATTAATACCAGACAATACTGTTAGTACTTTTCTTAACTGACGTGGTTACATATCACTTCCTCATTTTTTAAGATACTATAGTATGTTACATTAGGGTGATTCTTATATTTTAACTTGAATTTTTTTTGTCTCACCCCGTTTATTGTTCCATGTCAGCCCAAAGTAACAAATGAGAGAAACTAGTTCTATTGACTAATGTTAAATGATGCCCAAAGCGATCTCAAATCTTCAATGCGTTTACAGTATACAATATGAGACAAATACCACATAAGTTTGGGATGTCTAGAAGGTGTGACATCATATTTTGGATATTGGTAATGGACATAGAATTGCATCGAGTGGGCTTTGAACCAGGTTCGAAAGTATTGCATTAACACAGAAATAGAATACTTAACACGCATGGCTATACCAGCAACTACAGAACGCTCCTTTAGTTGTATTGATAAAGAACGAACTCCTTAGCTACCCTTCTTTTTATCACGATTTTCTTTTGTGTGTGTGTGTGTGTGTGTGTATGTGTGTGTGTGTGTGTGTATCTGTGTGTGTGTGTCGAGAAGTGTGTGTGTTTTCTTAACAAAGTTTTCTGCGTTAATGTCAAGGTACTGTTTTGTACTAAGAATATCATTATATGAAGTAACAAAAGGGAAACTTTGAATTTCAAGCTGCGTCTGTAAGTTCGTCGTTCCTTTTTCATTCCTTCCTATCATCTCACTACGAATGCGTTGTTGACAAATTTACAATTTTAAGGGACTTATAAAATTTTACTCGCGCAAATATAAATTGGAGAAGTGTACATAAATTGTTTTATTCATTCTGTTAAATATAAAACACAATTTATTTGCATGAACAAATGTACAACTGATTAGGCTGATTAAAACTCTATATGCACACAAATTGGAGTCCAATTTTACTACCGTAATTTCCATCGAAACTGTAACTGATAACCAGAACATCACAACATTGCAAGGCTATTTTTAATGTTAGATTTCAGCCTCCGAAAATACGCATTATTTGACCGCTCCATATAACTTGACTTGCTCCCTACTTAAGGGCCTACGATGACTCAACCGACAGCGTTTACTTCTGGTGCGTGGTCTCCTTAATTCTATCTCAATCCGTGCCAAGTGAGCTTTATGGTGGCTAAACACTGTCTGTGTGTTTTTTTCTGAGTTCTCCCGTTTTCTTCCACTGCTTTTATTCCACCATTATCATCATCACCGGCTCTGTAAGCATCTGTGCATAATTGTGGGATGTCAAAACTTTAGAAAATTCCGAAAAAAACCATTATTGGATTATATTGGAACACGATAGTTTACTGGTCTATCAAAGAAGTACGCTCCAATAATGTGAAACACATTAAGTGTTGCTCACATTATAACATAAGATGGGTTGGATTCAAGTTCCTCAAAATAATGAGGATTCTCTTGAGCTCAAAAGTAAACGTTTCGTGAATTATTGAAACGGTACATTGCGTACTAGTCCGTAAACATGACTTGCCCTTTAGTAGGGGTTATACTGAGAGTTCGCAGTAACTCATCACTGGCCATTTTCCTATTTGCTATATCAGAATTGCTCAGTTTATTCACAAAAGTGGATCACCGTGCTTTTACTTCCAGACCTTGTTTTGTAAATGTTTGCACATTTGACAGCAGAACACAAATTTCAACCGATCTTTTCCTGTTAACTTTAATTGTGAGTAACGATTATTTTACACTAGCACATGTCTCCCTACGTTGGACTCATTTTCTTTTAGCATGATGCCAATGTTGTTAAACATCCAGCATAGACGTCGGATGATTGGGAAAGAGTGATATGCTTAGCTCTATCATCGTACTCCTTATTTCAACCTCCTTTCCGGAGAAAAGTGGCCCAATGCCACATTGTAAATGAATGCTGTTCATTCTAGTTTTGGAACCATGTTACCTTAAATATAAGTAAAATCGCTTTTAATGGCTAATAATGTTAATGTATCATTGCCTTCATCAAACATACTATGAAATAAAATCTACATTCTGCAGTTTCGTATATATCTCAGCAAGCGAATTATTTATAAGAACCAATGAAAATCTTCCTTTCATTTTCAACAACTTTCAATAGCACACAGATCACCACTTTTAATGATACAAACTTTCACTTTATTAAGAATTTTTACATGTTTTGATTAGCACACTTGTGTTACTCCATCCATGTCGTAACTTTTAATAAGGATCTATAAACGTTCACTATACTTAAATTACATACATCCCTGCACTATTTCTTTTCTGTTCTTTCCAAAATCTTCTCCACTATTCCGTTGATTAGTTTCTCTCCTTGTTCTCTCTCCCATTTTGTATCTTTTCACTTTTATAAAATGCTTCATTTTCTTTTTCTAGTCTTTTCATACCTTTCCAGTTTATTTCATGTTTATATACCGCGCTATTATCCCCCGTTTTTAATCTAGCATCGTTAGTGTGTTGTTTAATTCTTTCTTTTAACCTCTTTTCTGTTTTCCTATGTAATTCATTTAGCATTCCTTACGCCTAATTCTATGCACTACATCTTGCTCACTTTACTGAATCCCCGTTCCTCCTCTTCTCTTCCTTCTCACTAAATCTGAAATCACCAAAACTTTTCAATACCTTCCTATTCCCTTTCTGTACGTTCTTACTTCCCCTATATGCAATAACTTATTCAAAACTTATACTTTATCCCGAACTTTATTAGTGATGATATGAAGTGTGAACGTGGAGTAAAAAAGGGATATGTATGGTGAAAGAAATCTTTAGGAGGAAGAAAAGTCTTTTTTGTAGGACACTGAATAAAATGTTGAGAAAAAAACTCATAAAATGGTTCGTATGAAGTATTGTACTGTATGGATGAGAAACATGGACATTTCACAAAAATAATGAAAAATGACTGGCAGCTTTCGAAATGTGGGTGTGGAGAAGAATGAAAAGAATAACTGGGTAGAGCGGGAAACGAATGAAAGGGCGTTAGAAATTGTAGGGGAGAAAAGAACAATCTTAAATATTACGAGGGTCATTCGGAAAGTAAAGAACGTTTTTGTATAAACACTTTAATAACTTATATACAAAGGCAAAATTTGTGTTACATACTATGCGATACTTAAGTTACTTTTCGACATAGTCGCCGTGTAAATTTAAACACTTGTCATACCGTGGTACAAGTTTTTCTATGCCTTCGGCATACACAGTTGCCGCCAAACTGTTGAACCAATCACTAACAGCTTCCTTAAGTTCATCATCATCGTGCAGCCCATCAATAGTGAATCGCCTATCCTCTTGAATTTTCCGCTCAATTCTTCCTTTGAGTTCGTCAGTCACAACAGAAGGCCGGCCCGAGCGTTCCTCATGGTGCACATTCATCCGTCCGTCATTAAACATAATGCACCACTTACGAACTGATGCTTTATTCATTACATTTCCATACATCTCAGTGATTTGTCTATAAATTTATATCGGATGCACTTTTCTTGCATTCAAAAATCTTATCACACTACGAACCTCACACTTGGCGGGATCAGTAATTGTATCGCACATTTTACAGTCGCACAGCGAAGCAATAACGGATCGCAGCTGGTGCCAGACTGAGGCTAAAGCATGCCCAGGTCAATAACCCAGCGGCAGCGGGGGTGGGGGAACACGCGCACGAGCTAGCGCAAAACGTTCTTTACTTTCCGAATGACCCTCGTATTAAGAAGAGGAAGAGATACTGGTTGGGACAGTGGCTAAGAAGTAACTGTATCATGAGAGACATGCTAGAAAGTGTGGTGGCAGGAAAGAGAGGGAGGGGTTATGGAAACCACAATTAACGAACGATATGAAAACAGAAGAGGATAGCGGAAGACCGTGAAGCATGGAAGATTCTCAGTTGCGGCAAGTGGCCTGCCGATAATGGCAGAATATCTATGATAATGATTATGATCATGTAGCTTCAGTACCAAAACAGGACGTTGAACTTTAAAACTTTTCATCATGTAAATGAATAGACAAAGTTACATAATTAGAACTTAACAGTAGGTAATTATATAAACTTATATATATATATATATATATATATATATATATATATATATATATATATATATATATATACCGTACTTATGTATATACACTGTAAAAAATCGTTGTGTTATTTCAACGACATGCGTATGTGTTAACACGATTGTGTTAAAATATAACACAAACAAGTGGTTAGAACAACTCACTCTCCATTTGGAGTTGTGTGTCAAATGCCGGTAGTTGAAATGACACACAGCCTGTGTGTTAAATTAACACAAGTGTAGAATCTTCGGTGTTGCTTTCTGCGTGATTGCCAAATATGTTGGGCATCTAATTATAAAGGCTTATGAATTGAAGCTATAGACAAACACAGTAAAAAGAAATACTTAAACAAATCCAGGTATACGCAAAATTTCCAAATGCAAACCGCTCGTTGTGTTTTCAAGTGTTTTGCATAATGTTTCTGAAGAAACCCTAACAGCACGAGATTTGCTAGGCATGTGCCATTTAGGTGTTCTAAATTCATCTCCCACATTTGATGCATTTGTTGCTTCTTTTTCTAAGCGATTGTGTACTAGAAGCAACAAACGCATCAACTTTATTAGATAGCAACTGGCGCCGATCATTTGAAAGTGAATATGGAAGAACTATAAAATAAAGTAAATAGACAGTCGTCATTTTGTTATAAAAGTAGGTCTACATGGCGAGCAGATTTTATCTTATCCCGAACGGTTATCGTCCGAATATACGCGGCTTAAAGGAGCACTCTGATTAGCCAAGTTCAAAAGACCTCAACAATTTCTCCCTCTACAAGCGACATTTTCTTCATCGCCTCCGTGGCCAAGTCGGAAGAGCACCCGGCTAGTAATTGAAAGGTTCGTGCCCCCCCCCCCCCGCCACTGGAGTAATTTTTTTTACTTGTTTAAAGTGTTTTTTTTTTTTTAGACTCAGCATAATGTAAACACATTACGCATATAAGCGATTTAACATATTTTGGGGGAGTAATTTTGTGGTTCATTAACGCTTTCGGCACGGCTCAACACCGGTTGTGTGTTAAAGACGTAACACACACCCTGTGTTAAACGCTAACACCGCGGGGTATATGTTTGAACTAACACCGCATAGTAGTAGTCATGCTGGAACTGCCCTGCCCTGTGTTAAAATTGAGTTGAATTAACACAACCATTTTTTACTGTGTACGTATAGACCACTTCGTTTAGGAGTCGTCAATCTCATCGTCTACAGCTTATGGTGCGAGAAGAATAATTAAACAAAATTTAAAGATTCTATGACTAATAGTTTTGAAGATTTGTTGATAAGAGAACCAGTGACTGAGTCGGTTGATTTACTCTTTTATAATATACATACAATTCACACACCACACAAAAATAGTTGTCCTTTCACTTAAGTTCGAAGAATTAAGGAATGATTGAAACGTCTCATCTTCAAACGGGGAAAATATGTAAAGTATTTGAACCCCTCCCCTCTCAGGTTTAATGATAGAAATCTAGAATATTATCCCCTTTCTCTCATGTCAATGGGAATTTGGACTTGAATCCAGGTCGTTTCGATTATTTTTGCATGTCATTCCTCAATTCTTCGCCAAAATAGAAGTACAACCTCTCGTTTCACCTCTTAAAATACTGATTTTCGAAAATGCTGATTCTCGGGTCCATGTATTTTATATACCGAGTTTAATCTTCTTAACTTGATGGGATTATGATACCAAATTTTATATGAATTATGACCCCTATTCCACCCTCCTTAAGAAACTTATTTTCATAAATTTAACATCATACTATCCTTGGAAGGCATAAGATAGAGACTCATGCCAACTATCATTTTACTTGGTTCAATAGTTATTGCCTGTTGCGATCTTATTTTATTATGTAGATTATCCATTAAACATTTTTGCGTGTCTAAGTCATGGAATATACAAAGAATATGACGGTACAACATATTCGAGCTCCAGTTCATTCCCTCTAACTTACACTCTTCTCTGATTTACATCACTTTCTTTCTTATTCCTTAAAATGCAATAAAGCTGGATAATACTGTATTTCACATTTCCTTTTGGGGATAATCTAATACGCAGTACTGATAGTACTGACCCCGTTATATCTAGTCGAAAAATCTTTAAGTTTTTTGCTCCACTGTTATGACGGCTGGGTTAAAGGAGACAGTAATGATGAGAAATGAATGAAATGGTAGAAGGAAGAAAGTGGGAGGAATCGAGAGAACCTTGAGAAAACCCATGCGCACGATGTTTGTCCACCACAAGGTTCATTTGGTGCGAGTCGGGATAGATCCAAGGACCACATGCACCAGAGGTTAAAGCTCTACCGCCAAGCTACAGTGGCTCTCATATCTTGTCGAGTCAACAAAATTTTGTGCATGATTCGGGGTCAATGACCTAACAGTTTGGCCCGGGTCAATTACCTAAGAGTACTTAGGACTGCCATCTGTAAATTCTGCCAGGGTTATCTTGATATACCTTTAAATTTTGGGAGGGTACATAGGACTACTCCCATTAGATTTTGGAAATTGCCAATACGTAATCTAAGGGGCGGAATTAATTTTGAATTTCCGGCGGGATGTGACCTTATAATATCATGCCACGTGATCTAGGAAGCGGAGCTAATTTTGAATTTCCTGCTGGAGGGTGACCAAAGATCACGTGACCTCTAAGAACCAATCAGAACCGTCACGTGTTCTGAATCCACAAATCAGTGTTGTGGGAAGTCACGCGTAGATGAAAGCAATAAAGTTTCCTCCTCTTAGTTTGTAGCGATAAAACTTTCATGTTTACCGATGTGACTTCACTTACAAGTCGTCACAGCAAATGTATAACAAAAATTGGAGAGTGAGAAGTCTGTTTGACTAACTGGTTCATACTAGCTTTGCTATTTTAAATAACTGAAACTATGAATACAAATCACTGTTACACATTCATTATTTTTAAATAAAGATTGCTTTGTTCATTGTTTTGTATTCCTAGTTTAAGCCTGTTTGATTATGGTTACATTGCATTGGGAAAAAAAAAAAAGAACTCAGAACTCCTAATATAAAAGACCTGATGGTCAGGAAAATGAAGAAGGTAAATTGATTTTGGATGTTATTTCTTTCTTTTGTGTCAAAGAGAATTGTCATTAATTCAATGGTAACACAGGGACACGCCTTTTTCTCTTGTGAAAAAAATAAGAATAAACTCACAAAGTATTGGTGGCCGAGAAATGAGGAAGAGGAAACCGAATCCATTGCCAAGTTCCTGACCCACCGGAAATTCTGGTTCATTTCCCGAGTTTTGCCTTCGTCGGCAATTTTCTTCTTTTGTATCTTGTGTTCTTTTAACGAGACTTCACTTGTCATCGAATTCGTTCTCTCTTTTCTCCTTCACATTTCTTTCAGTTCTTTTCTATCACTACTTTTCTTTTGTCTTCTTAACGGTTTCTACTTACTTTTTTACCTTATTATTCCCTTTTTCCCAACATTCTATTACGACAAAAAGATATTCTTCCTTTCAACAAAGAGAAAATCTGAGAAAATCCAATAGTCTTAACAGTGACAACGATTCATTCAAGTGGAGAGAACTGATACTTTTTTGTTTCATATGTATTTTTGTTCTTTGGAACCAAGTTTTTAGATGTTTTGGTACTAGTTTCAGGGATGTTATGTGGCCGTAGGTTATTCCTTAAACACAATAGCAACCCTCCCTCCTGGTCTAGTAACTAGTGCGTACGCCTTTAATGTAAGTTGTCACGTGTTTGATTCCCGCTGATGGAGTATTAAAATTTGAACACATTATGACATTTCAGATTCTAAAATGAAATGTAGGCCCATGTCTCATGTAGACTTAATGCTGAAAATAGTCGTCAAATTTCAAGAAACGGTCATCAATCACAGCAGTTTCCTTAGGCCTCTATCAAATTACATGCATAGGCTCATACAGTCTCTTCTTAATTTCTACCTAATCAATCGATGAACGGATCAAAATAACAATGATCATTATAGTCATAGTGCTACTCTAACTTGTAGTGAGATTGAATCAATAGATATTTTATTTTAACTCGAAGTTACTCTATGAAGATTTGAGTCGATTGAAGTTGCACGTCTCTTTCAGCAGCGAGGTTATATGTGACGTAAACTTATCCGAACCACATGTCCACCAACCGGGAATCGAATTCGGGTCTCCTGCGCAAAAGACGTGTGCGCTTACCATATAGCCACTAGGAAACTGTTCTCTTCGTAAAATATAATACAATATAACATTACGGGCATAGTTTGTGGTGCTTGAATATACTGTATATTCGAGAACCCAAAGCAAAATGTGGATTTAAGGACAACCTTATACTGTTGGCTATACAGTTTTCTAATCATAAAGTATAAGTATTTGTAGGAATGTATTTTGTATGTATTAGTGTGTGTGTGTATATGTGTGTGTGTGTGTATTGCATAAAAGTTGTTGTACGTATATCTTTAAGCAAATATAAACTCTCCAATGTCATTAGAGTTTAACGAAAAGAATTCAAATCAGATGCGCACTCAGAAATATTAGTTGGAAGCAAGGTCGCTGATTTCTCTGTAACTTTGGGGGAGCATCTATTAAAAAATACATGTAACAATACATATAAAAATAAAAATACAAGTAAAAAATAGATATTCATAAAAATACATAGGGGTCCACATGGGCTTTGGGGGGGGGGGGCTGGGAACTCCCGGCCCCCTAAGGATCAGTGCCCTTGGTTGGAAGGGGTCCATGCTTTGGGAGGGGGGTACTAACACTACAAGCCACTGCGTCTAGGTAGTATTGAAGGGTACTATTATTCTGCGGTAATTGTAAAATACTTCCAATTATATTTTCAGAACAAAATGATAAAACTAGATTGTTTTTTATAAGAGAAAGAATACAGGTGAAGTGTAAGATCAAATTTTCATGCTACACCAATCATTTACCTGTTAAACAAGTATACTTTTATTGAAACAGAGTACAAATATACGTTGAGTTAGAAAGGTACGTGCACTGCTGGTCCAATTACATACCAATCGATAAATTTGAGTGACCTAGACAATATTATATGAGTGAATGTAAATCTGCAAGTGTGGTTTTAAACAAAATGGAGAAAAATATATCTTTTCTAAAGCGTAAAAGTGATGTTGTTGGATAACTACGCCACCTACTAAGATCAAACTAACTGAAGTATAGACTATGAATAACCACGCCATCTACTAAAATCAAACTGAGACTGAAATATAGAGTATCAATAACCACGCCATCTATTGAGATCGAACTGACTGAAGTATAGACTATGAATAACCACGCCATCTACTAAAATCAAACTGAGACTGAAATATATAGTATGAATAACCACGCCATCTATTGAGATCGAACTGACTGAACTATAGACTATGAATAACCACGCCATCTACTAAAATCAAACTGAGACTGAAATATAGAGTATCAATAACCACGCCATCTATTGAGATCGAACTGACTGAACTATAGACTATGAATAACCACGCCATCTACTAAAATCAAACTGAGACTGAAATATAGAGTATCAATAACCACGCCATCTATTGAGATCGAACTAACTGAACTATAGACTATGAATAACCACGCCATCTACTAAAATCAAACTGAGACTGAAATATAGAGTATCAATAACCACGCCATCTATTGAGATCGAACTGACTGAAGTATAGACTATGAATAACCACGCCATCTACTAAAATCAAACTGAGACTGAAATATAGAGTATCAATAACCACGCCATCTATTGAGATCGAACTGACTGAAGTATAGACTATGAATAACCACGCCATCTACTAAAATCAAACTGAGACTGAAATATAGTGTATGAATAACCACGCCATCTATTGAGATCGAACTGACTGAAGTATAGACTATGAATAACCACGCCATCTACTAAAATCAAACTGAGACTGAAATATAGAGTATCAATAACCACGCCATCTATTGAGATCGAACTGACTGAAGTATAGACTATGAATAACCACGCCATCTACTAAAATCAAACTGAGACTGAAATATAGTGTATGAATAACCACGCCATCTATTGAGATTGAACTGACTGAAGTATAGACTATGAATAACCACGCCATCTACTAAAATCAAACTGACTGCAGTATAGAATAATCAAATTTTTCAATTTTGATATTCCCAAGACAACAGTGCATGGTAAAGCTAATTAAATATGGCTCATAATTATGATTAGCTTTTAATCCTTAATTTTTGTTTAGCTTTAATAACATTGCACGAAGATAAGACATAGAATGAATCACATCAATATGAGCAGAATGAGACGCCTGACGATAAATTCTGATGCGTGGTTTTCGAGCCAAATAGATAAAAATATTTTTATGGTCTTGTAAATGATGTTGTTCGTCCTCAGTCTCGTGTATCTGATAGTTCTTATGTTTAGAATAGATCATGCACGTTATTATATAACGAGTTAATCAAAAAGAAGAAACATTTAAAATTTGTTTTCCAATGAACAAGAAAAGATAGAGAGGCATATTGGATAGAGGAGAGTTCAAATGGCGAAGGTATGCTAAGAAAGAATGTTTATCAGATCTTAACAGTGCATACGTGAAAAGTGAAACGCTATAAAATCCCATCTAAAGAAGGAAAACATCCCATTTTGCATCCAAATTTCCCATTGCATTATTATTATTATTATTATTATTATTATTATTATTATTATTATTAATAATAATAATAATAATAATAATAATAATAATAATAATAATAATAAATATTGTAATGAAAGTTAATTATGACATGTGTTACTTTCTTCAATTTCAAGGTTAAATAGCAATGAATTTCGATCTTCTACATATATATGATGAAACTTCGTGTGGAGAATAAGCGTTGCCAGGAATGTAGTGACTCCATGACACTTTTGTACTATCACATTATATTGAGCCGAATAATACTAGAAACGTTTTGTTCTCCATACATTTCATGTGGAACGTTGGGAAATAATTGTTTCTCGTTCTGATATTTTACTTTCTGTCTTTTATTCGTACATTGGATTGCTTTCTTCTGTCTTCGTATTCTTGAGTAGGGGAAAGTCGGATAAAATCGGGTAGGTGGATAAAACCGTAAAATGGGTTTTCTGGCTATATTAGTGCCACTATCTGTCGGCCAACGCATGGAATTAGTTGCAAACAGCCGCCATGTCATTCTTAGTTGAAGAGAAAGCTGAGTAAGTGGCTCCTTTGTTGTTGGCGATGTGTTAAAGAATCTGTGTAGAAAAGTTTTGATTTGTCTCCCTCCAATAATATACTACTGGAAGATTGACTTATGTAAGTATACATCATATAATAATAACTCTTCCTGCTGTTTTTTCATGTCTTGAATCAGGATTTTTGTGCTCTTTGAGAGATACCGTACTAGGCCTGTAGTTCTGAATAATGGCGTAGTAGGATAAAACCTGGACATCAACAGTCGGATAGGACCGGGTAGTACAGTAAAGCTGAGAAGGTTAGATACAGTGTCTTCACTGTAAAGTATGGGCACACAAAGCTTGTAGCAATGTGGACTAATATGATGAAACTTTTATTTGTGATTTTTGTTCTTAGATTTAACAAAATCGTGAACTAAAGTTATTTTTTCTATGTTATTGGTCTAATAGTCTAGCCCTCTATATTTTTCGTACTTTTAAAGCTCACATATTTTTTTCAGTTGTATTGATTCTTACTGTACTGGTTCTTGGAATAATTACATATTTTTATTGTACAAGAAAAGTTTTTGTAATTATTTTATATGTACCCGTTTTGTCCAACCTGGTCGCACCAAACCGAGTTTTTGCATACCTTGTAAAAATGTTTTTGCTCTCGAAATATGCCAGCTTTTTCCACTGAAATAAACATTTTTGTGTCAATAACAGATCTATTTAACATTTGAAAACTAATTCAAGCTGTACTATCCACATAGATGCTTAGGAACAAGCAAAAACATATTGGGTCCCGGTTTTGTCCGACTTTCCCCTACAAATTTCTTTTCTTGGTACTTGATTTTGAAAAACCACATACGATTAAGTCCTCACTAGCATGGACTTTGCCGATAACAAAGTGAAATTTTAGACTACAAGTTGACAACACCAATGCGCTTGTTGATGATTCAGTATGTTTGTTCTGTTTCGTAGAGAATTTTGTTGGAGTGGACTACACACAGCGAAAAATCTCATCTATATAGAAGAAAATTCAATTTATACTATTCCAAATAATTAATGTCAAAAAGTCCCACGAAATGAGATTCTTACCACGAGCTGGCATTACTGGATTTAAATTTTGCGAATTTTATCTGGGTACATAAGGGACAGTCTGTATGTACCACCTATGTCTGCTACTATTCAAACTCTACAAGATTGAATTGTTATTCCAGCAGTAAGTTCAATAACCAGACTATTTAATTCATGCGTAACAAGAAATGGGCTAACGATTCCACGTTTGTCGCATAACAATTGATACTCATTTGGAATGCGTAAAATAAACCTTTAATCCGTATGTGTCTCTATCTACTGTCATTCATTAGAAAAAAAAATATTTTATAATTTTTCATTCTTTTTGACTAACCCTGTGGCATCCATACTCGTGACAGTAACACACATAGTATTAATAGTTACACAATTAATGCTAACAGTGACAGAATTAGTAGAGGAAAACAGGGGGTTATAAAATACCATTTATATATGTGAAAATAACTATTCGAGGATATATGTTAAATAAATAAATGAAATGAAATCTTTGCGTTTTACGTCCCACGGTTATGCCGGTTAGGCTAAAGGAGACGGTGATGATGAGTAATGAATGAAATGGTGGAATGAAGAAAGTGGGAGGAAACGGGAGAACCCCGAGGAAACCCACGCACACGATGTTTGTCCACCACAAAGTTCACTTGGCGGGGGCTGGGATCGAACCCGAGACCCCAAGCACCAGAGGTGAACGCTCTACCACTGAGCCACCGCGACAGAAACGTATTTTCGAGTCAAGACACGAGTCAAGATAACATTTTTTCGAGACAAGTCGAGACAGGATTAAATCTCGACTGACTCTACTCGACTCGAGCGCATCCCTACGAACAATCAATACATGCTTGTATTTACAAATAATACTACATGCTTCCTTCTACAAGCTACTACAGTGGGAGACGACATGAGCACCAGGTACATTACTAGTCATGTAACAAAAAAGAACTATCAGCGCCACCGCCACATTGAAGCTCTTATAAAACCAGGAGGTATCAGTCTTTGACTGGCCAATTCTACTCTCTCATCCTGGAGCTTTGAGAGGTACCTAATCAAAGCCCTTTAGCTTGCCTGGAGGTCTAAGGCACTCCATTCTGCTTGCCTGGAGCACTGTTGGATTGCAAACCCCCGGAACCCAGCTTGCGTGGATCATGGAGATTCTAAATCCACTCCACTTAGTTTGCGTGGAACTCTGCGAGGATCCTTCTCTAGGCTACTTTGTCCTTGGGACAATTATTTATCCTAGATATTGGAGAAGCTTTTTGTAGTGACGCTGTATTATACCGTTTATAACAGGAAATTTTGTAATAAAATTGATAATGGGATAAAACGATTCCTACGTATGTGATTTGCTCTACCTACGGTATATTAAGCAGAACTTTACAATATCAACTAATGAGAGACATTAAAAATAGAGTTTAAGATAGTGCTAATTGCAAATAAGACTATAATAAAGTGAGAGAATAGTTGTCAGTGAATGATTATTATTTTAACAACAAACGTGTGGTGTTCATCTAGTAACAAATGGGTCTCTAAGTGTGCTGACCATACGTTCCCAAATGGTCAGCTTTAGTCTCATGGAATTCAAACCAGAGTGTTTATGTGTCATTCTGAATTGACGCTACTAGAGTCAATGTGTTTCTATTACTTCTTAGACCCATTTCTGCTATACTCCATAAACTGGTAATTACCCTACCGATCACATTATCCTTATTAGGTATTCATGGACCCTATATATCAAGCAATGCGGTATCTGATACGTACCACTTAAACTTTGGAAAAAAAAACAGTGAATGAAATTAGCTATTCAGCAATGTCTTACGCATCGCAGCGAGACGGTTACGGCTTCTAAATGGAACAACTCTTTCTTAAGGCTATCGCCCTCTTTTCCGGAATCATCATTATCAGCCAAATTGCAATGCAGTTACAATACTGTTCTCTGCAGCATTAGAATAAAACTAGAAATTGGTGAATTTCTTTCTATCTCATTCCTTTTATTTTTCTCTCTCTTTCTTTCGTTATCCTATTCCCAGATTCTCTCCTTCTCTATTTCTTCTTTTTCTTAGGGGCTAGTTTTCGTTCACAGTATGAGAGATCTTACTCTCCCAGATTCCATCCGTTTCTTATCTTCCTTCAATCCACTTGATTCTAAATAGGTTCGAGCTAGTGTTGTCAACTGTCAAAATTTGGGACCAGAATTATTTTTTTTTTTTGTTCTAAATTTCGTAAAAGTATCGATTTGAAACATACCTTCGGAGATTAATCAGATAAGCACACTGACCAATTTAAATGTCGCATATAGGACCACGGCATCTCAATGATAGAGCACTCACCTCTGGTGTTTGGAGTTCCTAATTTGATCAGAACTCGTGCTAAGTGTGCTTTGTGGTAGATACTTGGGTGTGCGTGGGTTTTTCGAGGCTTTCCCCTTTTCCTTCCACTTAACCCATTTCCACTATTACATTCAATCTCACCGTCCCCTTTAGCCTACACTGAGGGTAACAAACGTATTTGTCATACGTTAAAACGTAGGTTACATGGGTAAAGCCTGTAGTTTTTCGATTTAACGTACAGCAAAAATGTATAACTGAAAAAGTACGAGGCGTGGCAAGTAAATAAGGAGACTGCCCACCTCCTGCGGTGCAGGATCGTTGGTGGGAGGTAGCTAATGATGTGTTGTTGATCTTGAACCGTCATGAGCAGCCACTGTTTGTTTCATGATTCTGAAAGCTTTTCTTTTCTTTGCAGGCTTGCATGAAGAGGACAGTGTTCTGCAGTAGTGCCGGAATCATGGTGAACAGTAAAGTTGAGCAGCGCATTAACATCAAATTGCTGGTGAAATTAAACAAAACACCGACCGAATGTTGTGCAATATTAAAAGATGTGTATGGCAATAATGCTATGTCACGTGCAAGAGTTTTCGAATGACACAAACCATTTTCAGAAGGTAGGGAGGAGGATGAAGATGATGAACGACCCGCACTCCCTTTGAGTTCAAGAACGGGCGAAAATGTTCAAACAATTAATGAACTTGTGCGGAAAGACAGACGTCTGAACATTCGAATGATCGCAGACGTGGCGAACATTAAGAAAGAGACAGTAAGACAAATTTTGCATGACAATTTTAACATGACAAAAGTTTGTGCAAAAGTTGTCCCGAAAAACCTCTCTCAATAACAAAAAGACATTCGAAAGACCTTTGCTGTGACGTCATGGAACGACTCAAAGCAGAACCAGACTTGCTAACACGTGCCATCACATGTGGTGAAACATGGATTTTCCAGTATGACCCCGAGACTAAGCGTCAATCCATGCACTGGAAGACTCCCAAATCGCCAAGAATAAAAAAAAGCAAGAATGAGCAAGTCGAAAGTGAAGGCAATGCTCATCGGTTTTTTCGATATCAGGGCTATCAACATGACTGAATGGATGCTTCAGGGTTAAACGGTGAATCAGACCTACTATGAAGAAGTCCTAATCAAGCTGGGGAAAAGAATAAGGAAGAAGAGACCGGATTTGTAGAAGAACTATGCATGGATCCTTCACCAAGACAATGCGCCTGCCCATAATGCCCTTTCTGTGAAGCAGTTTTTAACATCCAAGAGCATTCCTGTGCTCGACCATCCTCCGTATTCCCTAGACCTGGCTCCATGTGACTTTTATCTATTCCCAAAAGTGATAAGTATATTGCAGGGAACACATTTTCAGTCTGTGGAAGAGGTGAAGCAATAAAACGGCAGAGTTGTTGAACAGGGTGGCATCTGATGACCCACAGCATTGCTTTGAACAATGGAAGGCACGTATGCAGCGCTGTATAGATAGGGGAGGGGAATATATTGAAGGGAATAGCAGTCAATTGTAACTTTCTTTGCAATACATCACATTTATGACATCAATCTCGTTATTTAGTTGCCACACCTCGTATATTTTATACTCGGTGTACAAGTGTTTAAGTACAAGTGGTAGCAATAAACGTACTTCTCATACGAAAGAAAAAAACTGTATATTGGCGGTCAGAAACGTACATAGAGACGGATGTATGTAACATATAACTGATGTATGTAACATACGTATATGTATGTAATATACGGAAGACTGTTATATGTTTATAACCTAACTCGTTATACGCAGATCCACAGTCATAATTATAGCTAGATTAAATTAATATTAACTTTCCTGGTTTTTATTGTGGCACACACTCTTGGAAGTAAATACACACCTTTTTAATTATGCGTTTCACACTTTATGATGGTTCTTGAATTTTATCGTTTATTTTACAAAACGTTGTTATGACAACGTAAAGACAAAATCGTATCACAAATCATCATATTTACAAGATGTCAATAATAATCTTAGAATCATGTTTTTAAATTTCTTTTTCATATTTTTCTTCTTCTTCTAACTGGTTAGTGCACATTTTAAAATCACACATTGCCCGGAAATATAAAGAAATTAATTTAAAATTTTACAGAAAATACAAGATATCGTTATATCATGTCGCCCGAACTATGAGACTTTCTTTTATTTTGTTTACAATTAAAATAAAAGAATCCTGGATCGTTAGGTAATACATATTAATCACTCGAACTTTCGAATGCACATCGTATATATGAAAATTACAATTCGTATATATATATATATATATATATATATATATATATATATATATATATATATATATATATATATCATATTTATTTTCATAATATTATTATCATATTTATTTTAAATTTTATAACTGCCTTCATTTATCTATACATTTCAACGACCATAAGGCACATTCGAAATTTGATTTACAAGTTATTTAATTTTAAGTCCTTTTCGGGTCCATTAAAAGGTTGTTACAAGTTAAAAATCATTTACCTGGGCATAATGAAGAAGGTTTTGAAAAAGATGTAAGTATGATATTCATATAGTTGTTCTTTGGACGAAAAAGGATAAAGTACTTATATTTTCAAAAAAATACCAATAGTATTCACGATAAAACATGATGATTAACATCATAACAAAAATTAAAGATACAGTTTGAACAACAGAAGTTCTTATCAAGGTCATAAATGTACGAATAAATGATCATAGAATTCAAATGAAATGCAAATAACAAATAACATCATAACGCTATTTATAGTGAAGTGTAACAAAAATCATTTGAATATATTCTTTCGGACGCCACAACATTAGCCTAAGGTACATTACCAATGAATTCGTTTAAGTTGCATTGAAAGTCACAAATGAGAATACAGTCTTGTACGTTACTTACTTCTATTATAGGGAGCTAGCTTGTTTACCAACGGGGCCTGAGGTAAAGGGGGAAAATTTCAACAATTTTTCTGCCTGACTATTGCAATACTCCCTTACCCTCCTTCTATATGTCAGCGTTGCCAGGGTTAAAAAATTGTCACATGAATGTCATTCTGAAGAGTTAGTGTGAGTTGGTTATTTGTTGTATGCTTTTGTGGTTGCGGTTTTGTTGCTTATTATTTACTTGACAATGGCTTCACAGTGTAAGAGAGGGCAAACTATACACAGCGAAGCTAGAGAAGTAATAAGGAAGGCCATAGTGCAGTGCGACGAAGAGGCGAGGGAGAAAAAACATTTGTTATCACAGCCTAATTTGCGTGTGTCCACGTATACAGGGATCTTCGATAGGGATTGCATAATTGCATAAACCCTTTGAATTAAGTGAGTATTAGCTGAATTTTTTGACAGAGCACTAGCAACCCTGCCCAGAAAAGTCGAGTGGTCGTTTCTTGGTGACTGGGTGGGGAACCTGTCAATCAACTCTGAATTCCTCAGCCTCGCATTTAAGCCAGCTCCCTATAATACAGTTGTTTGTTTCTTACTTTGAGAATTTGTACCATCTATGAAATTTCTACGAAATCCAATTCGAACGAAATTAGATCTAATGAGTACATTCTTCTTAAGTGTACGGTTACTATTACTGTTGCTACCAAGATTATGTTCGGTTATCTTACAGGTAAAATTAGGTTCAGTTCTCATTCGTTTTACTGGTGGCGAAATGTCGTGTCTCCTAACGGATTTGTACTTGTCCTTTACACGATATTCACGGTAGTCTGTCCTACCACAGTTTCTGTTTCTTCTGTAATTAAGTTCGGTTACATTACCGGTATACATGAATGTGACATCACCTTTTACATTGGTATAACACTTTAATCTTACATGGATGTTTCGAATTTGGTTTCGATTTAGGTTAGTATGCTTCAGATTAGTACCGCATTCCACCATTGATGGATTTTCAGAATTTTGCAATGTCATACATAGATGATTGAAATCAACGCACTGCAACACGTTATGTAAAGGCATCATCAAATTGTTTATTAACATCATTTTAGTCTTTTCGTTCAGTGAACATTTCAACAGATTCAACTCAATCGGCCAATCACTACAAACATTGGTAGGAACACACGTTCTCTTACTGAATTTCACGAATACTGGAATCAACTTTCTTCCTGCTACATGAACTAATGTCGTATACATATCATTAAACGGTTATATTACCACTACTTCATCTCCAGAATTAATGTCATGTTGAATATACCATGAACACAAGCAACCAATAACATTCATTAGACGAAGATGGCCATAACTTTTCGCATATTGATACATACTAAAATCTTCATTACACGCAGCATCAATAAGATAATCAAAAACATTCGAATAAAGAGAAAAGTCAGGATAATTTGATCCAACCAATACCGCAGTATGTTTCTGAGAAAACTCAAAAAAAAATTCATCCACACATTTAAATCAATGACGTCACATTCCTTCGTCGATGCAAATTTAGGATCTGTATTTTCCATAATTTCAGTGGAAGGTTCAGGTTCACTTATTTTGGTAGTGTGATCATTAACTATAGTTTCTACCACTTCGATGGAATTTTACATTTCACTGAATCTATGTATAATTCGTTCCCATTTAAGGTCACTTTGTTCAATTCGTAGAGTTGTCTGGTCGATTTTACTATTGAGTTGTGTCATCTGTTCACCAAGATCTTGCTTTAATTGTCCCATCTGTTGATCAATTTTACTGTCAAGTTGGCTCATTCGTTGATCCATTCAGTCACCAAAATCTTGCTTTAATTGGTTTATCTGTTCCGTTTGTTGATCCATTCGGTTACCAAAATCTTGCTTTAATTGTTCTATCTATTGATCAATTTTACAGTCAAGTTGGTTCATTCGTTGATTCCATTCGGTCACCAATATTTTGCTTTAATTGGTTCATCTGTTCCGTTTGTTGATCCATTCGGTTGCCAAAATCTTGCTTTAATTGTCCCTCAAGTTGGTTGATTCGTTCCATTTGTTGCTTCGATTGTTCCATTTGTTGCTTCGATTGTTCCATTTGTTGTTTAATGATATCGACCAGGTCAGGAAAGCTCATTTCCCTGTGGCCAGCTGATTCAGATGTATTTTCAATACAATGAGACTCATTTTAATATTCCTCGAAATTTTTGTGACACTTTTCAACACGGTAAACTCCGTTTTGTTATCTTTCTTAATGAAATCACCTCGTAGCCTTATAGTCAATCTGTACTGATGACATTTATTATTTAGAAGACTGCCCACTTTACTTCAATGAATCTCCTAAAGGTTCCTGGCGGCAAACCACCAAAATTTTATAACCTAACTCTTTATACGCAGGTCCACAATCATAATTATAGCTAGATTAAATTACTATTAGCTTTCCTGGTTTTGATTGTGACACGTACTTTTGGGAATAAATACACACCTTTTTAATTATGTGTATCACACTTTATGATGATTCTTGAATTATATTGTTTATTTTACAAAACGTTGTTATTACAACGTAAAGACAAAATCTCATCACAAATCTCATATTTACAAGATGTCAACAATAATCTTAGAATCATTTTTTAAATTTCTTTTTCATGTTTTTCTTCTTCTTCTAACTGGTTAGTACACATTTTAAAATCACACTTTGCCCGGAAATATAAAGAAATATATTTAAAATTTCACAGAAATACAAGATATCGTTATATGTTATACATCCTGCAACGACATGATGTAACATTAAGCGGGAAAAGTACCGATAACGGATGCGGATGGATATGGATAGCCTATGCTCTGTACTGATTTCCGCAGCAAACGTAAGGATTCCCTACATTTGTACTACATAGTGGTCTACCGCTGTCCGTGTATACAGCATAATCTGAGATGTAAAGCAGAAATATTACATATTTTAATATCGTACTTTTTTATATGTTTGGACAATTAAGTGGAATTCTGATGATGATTGCACTGGAAGTTTACTTTGCAACAACAATTACCAAAGAACTGATTTAACAATTAAGAAATATTTGATTTGAAGAAAGATCAAGTATATTTTTCAATTATGTGTGCAACATTCCAACATAGCCTAGTAGTTCTCACTTTGCCCCCACCAATATTTATTCTGTAATTCTTAGTGCTATACATTATTATTTGCTATTAACTCATGATTCTGATAGACGAATTGATACATGTACACTGAAGTAAGGAGAAAGATATGTTCATCCAATGGCGGATCTAGGCCAGGGCCGGGGGCCTAGCCCCTCCCCCAGTGTTTTCAGTGACAAAATAATTTAAGCTATTATTTATATTTTTTGGAAAGTTTATATATACCAATCATAGTCTGGGTGCTGGCTGCCCTCCCCCCAGTTTTTACCTTCTAAATCCGCCACTGTGTTCATCTCTATTTGGGAAAGTCCAATTGGGGCATGCAGGGTGTGGAGGTGAAGCTACACACATAAATCAAGTTTGGCACTTAATTGAGATATATTTAGCTGCACGGTCCAGTTTCTTTTAACCTATTGGTACCCGTATTTAAAAGAAAACTGAGTGAACTTCTTAAGTCACATTCAAACGATGATATAAATGAGAAAACAAGCCGCACTCCAATCACGGACCGAACTTGACCCGTACGGTTGATACCAAGGGCTCACCTAAATGAGGGTCCAACAGGTCTGGACTCCTCCTCCCCCCCAATAAACTTAGTAAATCGACATGTATGTCTATGCTTTCTTAATAGAACTATACTCGTTTAGCAGAGAAGTGGTGGATGGTAGCACGAAGATTTGATCTTAACTTTATCTATACTCTTTATTTTCTTATAAAACAATTTAGATATCGACTTATCGAGTGTAAAATAACACTGGTTCAACATTACACAGACGTAGTGTCTTGTATTATATTGGATTTTACAAAACAATGGACCCCTCCAGTAAATATTTCTGAGTGTGTGCCTGGTTTGTTCATGATTTAGTTACCGAATATACAACCGCGTCTCCAATAAATAAAGCAATCAGAACGGTTATAGGATAGGGGTGGGCATTCTTAAGGTGATCATCGAAACTGTTTCTATACCCTTGAAATTATAACATGAAGATCTTTTATAGTGAGAAATAGAAGCGATGTAGTGAGAAACATTGAAATGGGAAAAATACCAAAATCGTTAACATGTCAATATTCACTAGACAATTTTTATTAAAGTGGTATTTCATTTCCATCCAGTGTTGCCAACAAGGTCTGCAGAAAATAGGCTAGATGGCCTTCAAAATAAGCTTTTTCACTCAAAAATTGCTATGGATCACCACCCGGAAGTCAGTATATATTTTAACTCATTCCCTTAACTACTGCGCAATGAAACGTTACATATTATAAATATTGTACTATAAGATAGAGTAATGTTTCAGCTACAGCACAAGACACTGATTCATTTTGCTATGTCTATTGATATCCAAAAATGTAACAAGCAAAGAATATAATTTGATTCGTTTTATAATGAGCACACAAGATGGCACTTGCTGTTAGATCTTACTAGAAGTGCTCCGTTTTATGAAATGTTTATTTGTATATGAAACGTATTTTAAAGTAACAATCTTAACACGAAAAACGGTCAAACAATGTATTTATTTCGTCCGTTTTTCGTGTTACGTTTCATATTTTATTAAGATATTAATTTACATTTAAGGAAATAGATTTTGAGAACGCCATAATGCGTTGTTGCCAAATTTGTACGTTTACTGTAGTAGTCACAATAAGAAAATTCCTGTATTCTAGCGTTGCAGTTGGAGAAGCGGAACTTAGCTATGAATTGTGGTAAAGATCCAAAACTAATTTCTGCAGTACGTAAATAAGTAGAATTCCATGATTACTCCCTTTATTATCTGGCATCAGCAAACAATCGACACTATCTGGCATCAGCAAACAATCGACACTATCTGGCAATGCCGCACTATTCAAGCAGCATTTAGCATAGCACCGAGAACACCCAGTGATCCAACTTAAACTCCTTTTTTATGTGTAGAATTATAAGTGTGTTATAGTACAATTTGAAATGAATTTTATTCGCTGAAGACTAACAAGGAACATACATGGCTTTAAGTTACAATAAAATTCATCAACAACTCACCTGATTTGAATAAGTCAACAGCCATATTATTAGTTGAATTGAAGTAAGTCATCATCAATTACGTCGCAGCTAGCGGAGGCGCTGGAACTGGATGCACCATCTTTGGATTGTGGATTGGTTGTTTTTGTAGACCGCTATTGTCCCAATTTTCGGTAGTACTTCTTTCGACAGGTCATGGTCCTTACAAACACTTCTTATTTCTTCGTACACTCTCATGAAACATCATGATTGCATTGAGAGTTTTTAAGCTAATTAGATATCCTATTTGTTTCCTTTAACAAATAATAATAATAATAAAACAATCTTCGTGGCTTGAAGAACCGAACAGTTTACTAAATTTGTATTAGAAAATTTTCATTCTTGCAAAGAAATGCGAAAATTAAGATAATTAAAAAGTAGCAAACAGACACGTTACGAGAGCGACATTAAAATTCTTTGAGTCGGTAAGTTTTGTTATGTAGTTGTAAATCTGTGGGTAGGGAGAGAGAAGAAAAATGAAAAACAAGTTTGTTGTGTAATAATCCAGAGAAATCAATTAATAGAATAATATATAATAAAACACGCTCTGTCCAGAGAAATCAATAGATACAATAATATATAATGACTTATAGGCTAATTATTAAAAATTAGACTTTTATTTTCAAAGAAAATGTATTTTTTGAATTAATTTAAGGGCTAATAAAAAAGCCAAAAATACAAAAGACAATGGCGCCGATTTTTATAATTTTTTGTGGGGCGGCATTTAGATGCAGAAGGTATATATATGAGGATTTTAAGACAAATTGCAATCAAATTGTGCCAAATATTGTATATTCATAAATACAATAGAGGGGCCCACATGAGTTTTGGAGGGCCCGAGCTCCCGGCCCCCCAGGATCGGCACCCTTGGCAAAAGAGTTTCATAAAACAAGGTATATTTAAGGCTATAAGCATTTCGTAGATTTTTATGGCTAAACGCTTCTTCAAATAGGCTAGATTTAGCCAAAAATAGTAATTTGGCATCACTGTTCCCATTTAAAGATGGGTGACGCTTTCTTTTGAGTCATACAGGATTTATTTATTTATTGCTATTTGGCTGTTTACAATACAAAATTCATACAACATGCATATCTAGAGAAAACTTAACCATTTTGTGTTTTGTAGTAAATTTCAATGAACGTACCTTATATCAAATTTACATATATTTTGACTGCTAAGGCTCGTATTAAGCTAAGAAATAAATGCATAATTCCTCACAATCTTATAGAACCTTGTATGGTGCGCACATGATTTTTTAATGGATGTAGAAAAAGTTTACTGACTATTTCACTTTGAGAGTACAACTTAATTTCTTAAATTCTGAAGATTCTATTGAGAACGGGGACACCTCGCCACCATATTCTCAAACGTCTAGGCTGAGAAAAGTCCGTTCTCCGAACAGCGTTATATTGTATTTTACAAATGTACGGAATCCCCTTGCTTACTACAGAAATCAGTACGGAGCATACGTTATCCATATGCTACATAGGCATTGCCCTTAGATGTTACATCATGCCGTTGCAGGATGTCTGATATCTAACAGTTTTCCTTATACTACATATATATATGGGGGAGATGGTCAATGGCGATCACCTAAGAAAAATGTTTTATTACCTAGTTTCATTTGCAAAATATATTGAAACAAATTTGTAAATACGTACTCCAATCCTTCTATAATAAGTGTGTAAAATAAATAGAGGATCATTCTTTCAGTTCGGGAACACGATGGAAAAAACTCAAATTGCTACTTCGGTCGCCATTCCCATCATATGTTGGTAATGGCGATCACAGTACAAACTTAATAAACACACATAGTTTCATAGGCAGTTCAAGTTTTTTTTTCTATACTGCGCCTTCGAAAGACTGAGAAACGTTTACTGAATGTTTTATTGACGTTTTTTCAAAGACACGTCACAGATATATCCATGTGGTAAGTCCACAACAGTACAGTCAGCATGCACCCACGATCCACAAAGGTTACACCGATACCAAAGTTTCAGTGTTTGACTCAAGTAGGCGTATTTCCTGTCTTAGGTCTAGCCTCTTTTACAATTTTTGGCTGGAGAAGTATTCCAAATGTTTGTTAGGAATGGCGATCACCATGATGGTAAACCGATCACGTTGATCGGCATTCCCAACATTGTTCCATTTTGAAAATTGAGCTGGTTATACTATAAAACGTAGTTTATTTCAAATATAACTATGTGTCGTGCATTAGACGTAAATATAACTTTTTTATGAATTTTAGTAACTTCAAGATCTTACGACTTAAAATTCTAGGTATCGTGAGTTGAAAAATGCAGATCCTTATAAGAAAATCAACAAAAACAAGTTTCAGCAGGCTATAGACTTCAGTCTTCTCTGGCAACTTCCTCGACAGTACACAAGAAACCTTGTTACAAGAGGCAGATGGCAGCACTAGTTTGACTTCTCGGGTCATGCAAGAGGGCAAAGTGGGCTGATCGCCATTCCTTTCCTTTCCCATATATATATATATATACATACATATATATATATATATATATATATATATATATATATATATATATATATATATATATATATATATATATATGTACATATATATATATATATATATATATATATATATATATATATATATATATATATACATACATAGATAGATAGATAGATAGATAGATAGATGTGTGTGTGTGTGTGTGTTTCCTTCGTCAGCTACACCGTATATGTTATATACGTCCATTAGTATGTGAGATCCTGATCATCTATATTGTTTCATACCGAAAATACGTACAGATGGAACACTTATAAGGAAAATATTATAAAACATGCGTTTTCAGTTATACATTTGCTGTATGTTAGGTCCAAAAACTACAGGATTTAAAAATCTACCATACGATTTTAAGTACGCCACATACATTTTTTCTCAGGGTAGCAACGGATGTTTCGTGGCAACTTTGAAATTGTTTAAGTAAAAAAAAATGTAATGCAGTGTATTGAATGTGGGTACAGCTTTGTGAGTTAATCATTAGTGATTTGGTTAGGAAAATCAAATATATATGTTTATGATATTTTTTTAAAAATCATATTAAGGAATATATTACATACATTTCATTTAACGCATGTGTTCACTTTTTGTTCTTAGAACGTTCTGGTTCGCTTCTAATTTTATTTCATTGAAAGAAGCTTTCAAAATATGGAAATTATTGTCAAAAACGTAAATGTTCTAAATAAAAGGGTACGATATGTGCTGGTGTCCAGTTTTTTGATAATTATACTTACATAATGTATTTTCACCAAAATATCAAAATAAAAATAAAACTTTCAAAGTAGCTACATGTTTCTGAAATTTAAAGCAAAAGGGATTACCATTAATTTACAACAAATTATTATTAAATGATTGCACATACAAAAGTTTAGAGAGAAAAACCTACAAACATGTAGACCTATTTCCTCTAGAGAAAAGTATGTTTTTATCTCCCAACAGACCAATAACCCCAAAAACAAATGTTTAATTAAAATAATGGCTACCTTTAAAGCCCGTGGATTTTCTCAGGATATACCCATTCTCTCAAATTCTCATTTCGCACTTCAAAAAAAAATGAAATTTTTGAGTTTTACGTCCTATGGTTATGCCAGTTGGGCTAAAGGAGACGGTGATGATGAGAGATGAATGAAATGGTGGAATGAAGAAAGTGGGAGAATCCCGAGAAAACCAACGCACACGGTGTTTGTTCACCACAAAGTTCACTTGGCAGGAGCAGGGTTTGAACCCGGGACCCCAAGGACGAGAGGTGAACGCCATACCACTGAGCAACCGCGGCCCTATTTCGCACTTCATTCCACATAATTTAGTTTCATTTGTAACATATAACTGCATGTACTTTTATTCGTAACATGACTTACTTTCATTCATAACTCAGAAACAGTGTAATTCCGTTTTTCTATTATGCAACTGATACATAGTATATAACTGATATCAGAGATTTATTTCAAGCCTTCATCTAGTTCGAGCCTGATCGGGCAACGACTTGAGTCTCCTTCGGTATAATCTTTCCTTTAGCTCAAGACCATGTAAATTTGTGGTAAACAATATTGTGTCTACATCAGTGGCGGCAATTGGACGTTAGAAGTGAGGGGGCAAGACATGATCTGAATATGTGCATATAAATGTTACTTTTCCTGGTTGTTTCTAACATTTCGTTTGACGAAAGGTTGTTAACTAATAGGATACTATCTTTTTCAGTTAAAATACGGTATATCGTATTTTATATTTTATTAAGTAAATTGACAAGAGCAACGCCAGTAGGATGTAGCCCTTTCTACACTTAAACAACGAAAGTGTAAGGAGAGATTTGATTCCTTGCTCATGAACATCTTAAAATTCTGTTTGGAAAATTGAGTGATCAGATTATTGAATAACAAATTTGCAAAACAAATAAATAGAAAGGATAATATTAATCATAGTAATGAGTAATGATGCTTGTTTTGCAAAAGTTATATTGAAACAGGGTTTAATAAACTACTTAATTTTTAATTCCACACATGCTATTAAATGTATGTTATTACTCTTAGAAAATGAAAGTCAGTAAATACTACAAGCATATGCTACTACATTTAAAGAAATATTTGATTTTGCAACTTCACGAAACACGTTCGTTGCCATTAGGTGCAGTTTTCACTTTCTTGTAGCACATCAAAACACAACAATGCTTAGAATAACTCCATACTCTAGTTATACAAAATGGTCATAAAACCTAGAATTATGTTGAAATCTCTAAATTTAATTGTACAGTACATACACTCGTACACCCGTAACACACCACTTCGCTCGTATATTACACTACAAAACAATAAAAAAAGGTAGAAGTTGTTTCTTATTACGCTTTTTTCCCTTACATTTTAGGAACTGTCAACTTTGTGCAAGTAAAGAATAACTTGTGAAAGTCTTTTTTTTTTTTTTTTTTTTTTTGCGAAATGTACTCTCAATTAGTTTTTAAGCGGGTGACGAACATATGGAGCCTTCGTAAGAAGTGAAAGTATGCTGAAATTGTTGTGCTCAATAGGTTAATTTTGGGTTATTTTCTGTGGCAATTAAAACGCAATTCCTGTACTTTTCTTTACTCCACGCGAACACAACCAATACGTTCTCGTAGAACGGCAAATATATTGCACCATTTTTCTATGAATCAATAATACATACAAAAACTTTACATTTCTAAATGAAACTATATATTTTAATGTGTTACTTCAAAAAAGTGCGGGAGCAACTGCCCCCCTTTGCCCCCCTAATCGCCGCCCATGGTCTATATTGCCATTCCACCAATTCTTTCACAATCTCTCACTTACCCCCACAGCAACTAAGAATTGCGCATTGGCAAGATATTTTTACTGCTTTGCTTGTTTATATTTTAACAATAATGAGGATTGTGAAAATGTTAAACACAGCCCAACGTAAGTTGAGAGTCAAATATCTTTCTATCGGGAAGTGAACCCGGGTTTTCGAAACTATAGAAGAGAATGCTATCCAATATATTTTATTTCAATAATAATAATAATAATAATAATAATAATAATAATAATAATAATAATAATAATAATAATAATAATAATAATAATAATAATAACATTATGATACATTGAAGAAAAAACTTTTGTAGATTTATGTCCCACGGTTATGCCGGTTAGGCTAAAGGAGACGGTGGTGATGAGAAATGAACGGAATGGTGGAATAAATAAAGTGGAAGGAGACGGGAGAATCGAGAGAAAACTCACGCACACGGTGTTTGTCCATCACAAAGTTCATTTGGCGGGGACTAAGTGAACTTTGTGGTGACAAACACCATGTGTGTGGATTTCCTCGGGGTTCTCATCATCACCGTCTCCTTTAGCCTGTGTATTAATAGAGAAAAATGAAGAGAAAGTAATGAAAAGATCTAAATTTTACTTGTATATGAGTATAATGCAAAGGACAAATACAAGTACTCACATATTGGTCCATTCAGTCGAAGTTTGGAAGTGTAATAGCAATAATTTGTCTCAAAGATAGAAATTTTGTATCTTCGGTTTCCAGACAACTTTCATTTTATCTCATTGTCATAGAATTGAATAGCATATATTGCAAAAATTGACCTGATATCAATACATATCGTGACGGACATTGATCATACAACGGTATCATTGAAATATCTCATTATATTCTAAATAAAAATTTGAATGTAATTGACCAATCTTTATTAACTTAGACGGACTGGTAATTGTTTACATATTTTGTTGCTGGTTAGAAATTCTGTTTCCTCCGTTAAGACATGATAGGCGATCGAGGATTGCCTGTTACAATAAAGGCAGAATATAAAAGACTAGTTTTGACTAAAAGTCATGAGCGTTATCAAAGATGACCTTGAGACACAAATTTTCAGGTGTATGCCTTACGCCGGCAGGTAAAGCTAAGCCGGCTGAGTAGTGGTAGTGCTGTCAGCTTCTTTCTCTTGTGCTAGTAAAAAATATATAGAAAAAAAGAAATTGAGAACCTAGAATGAAGTGGCATATTGATAATTAGGATTTCTGATATCAATTTGTTAATAATTATTATAATAGCAAATGTAGGTTTCGGGGCTGCGGTAACTCTATAGCAGAGCGTTCACCTTTGGTGTGTTAGGTCCCTGGTTCGATTCCAACTCATCCCAAGTGAATGTTATGGTGAACAAACACCGTATTCCTGGGATTTATCAGGGTTCTACCGTTTTCTCCCATTTTTTTCGTTCCAGCATTGCATTCATTTCTCATTATCATCGTCTCCTTTAGCCTAGCCGGCATTATCGTGTGACGTAAAACTTCAAGATTTCATTTCATTTTTAAATGTAGATTTCATTACGTAAGCAGTCATATTCAGTGGAGTAGGGAAGGGGGGCCAGAGGGGCCGCCCACCCCCCAAAACGGTCCGACAATTTACTTTGGTACTTTGATGTTTGTAATTTTCAATATATTTTTATGGTTATATATTTTTTGTTTGTAATTTTTCTATATGTACCTATAACAGCACTTGCCACCCCCAAACACACATCCTGGTTACGCTACTGGTCATATTCATTCGTAATGATTTTCTGTGTAACAACACATTATTATTATTATTATTATTATTATTATTATTATTATTATTATTATTATTATTATTGCATATTTGGAAAACATTCGGCTCTCAAAGACAATTATTTTTTTTTCTTCATTAGTTTGTTAATGAGTAAAGAGTTAATAGTGAACGTTTCGTAATTAAATACTGAAATTAAATTTTTGAATTATCTCTATTTGAATATTATATTAACGTAAGTGCAGTACGCAAGATCCTTTAGAGTAATAGAAAATTAACAATCAAATTACAATTACACACATATATAAATGTACACTTATTTAACTTCTTCATATTCTGTTGTTTCTTATTTATTTATTTATTTATTTGCTGCACTAGTAATACGAGGGCTAGTTAAGAAAGACTTGGACTGATTTTTTTTTCTAGGCAATTTATTATTACTCAGCAACAGGCACATGATCCTTTTCAAAGTAGCCCCCGCCCATTTGAATGCACTTTTTCATTCGAGTCTTCCAGTCCTCAAACACGTGTCGCAGGCCATTCTTTGAGAGGTCCTTCAAAACCGCCTCCGATGCCTTCAGAACCTCGGAATTATCGGAGAAGTGGCGTCCACGCAGTCTGGATTTTAGGGCAGGGAATAGAAAAAAGTCGCACGGTGCGGTAGGCGTCTCCACCATCCTCAAACCTTTGTAACAGCTCCCTGCAAGTCTCCACTCGAACGGCCTTCTCCTCTGGTGTCAGGAGTCGCGGAATCCATCTCGCACACACTCGGCTCATGTGGAGGTGGTCATGCAAAATTTTGAAGGCACTGCCATGAGATATGCGTAGTGCGGCTGCCAGATCGTCAATACTGATGCGGCGATCTTCTCTAACAATGACTGCTGCCGTGTTAATGTTCACCTCAGTAACAGCTGACGCTGATACACCTGGTCCACCAGCTTTCGTGATTGTCATTCGGCCCTCTTTAAACTCTTTGAACCACCAGAACACGGTACTTCGTGGCAGAGCGTCATCTTTGTAGGCTGCTCTCAACATTCCTAGAGTTTCTGTTGCACTTTTCCCCAGGCGATAGCAGAACCGTATAGCTGCAAATTGTTCATTTCGTAATGACTCCATTTCTTCTACAGGCGACTTCTAGAGGCGGCGCAGAACATCACCTGCAATAAAAAGTCGTGGTTACCAAACATGCAATGATTCCTTAACAACATTTTATATATATGCACAGCAAGACCCACCCTACTTGTATGCCAAACTATGAAGCTCCAGCGTTAACAGAACTGCCGGGAAAAAAATTAGTCCAAGTCTTTCTTGACTTGCCCTCGTATAAACATTTAGAAAAATTCGAGCATGAGTGCAAATGTATAACCCCAACATTGGAAGTGGCATTCCATGAACCAAAGTGCGGACTAAAAATGTTTTAAATAAAATTTACTTTCTTAAAAAAAAATAAATAAATAAATAAGTCGAAGTTCAACGTAACTATCGACATGAAATATTGTATGTATATGAAATAAGACCTACTGTTTAACGTGGAATCTGCACCAATGATAAGATACTGTATGTTTAGGGCTACTTACTACTACCACTAGAACTTAAGCTACGATCACACATATAGAAATATGTGTGTGCAAGGAATGAAAAGAAATTTCAAAATAATAGAAATACTTCACTCTGCGGCGTAGGAAACAGTATAGTCAGTCATATTTAGTATTTCACGAATGAGCTTGTTTTGAAAGATTTGCTTTGAAGTTACACATCTCGAATGATTGGCATTTAACTTTAAAACTAGTTTCATAGATGCAACATAAATAATTGATTTAGTTTTATCCATATACAGTAAAACCTGCAAACTTACCCAGGTCTCTAAATTGGACTGGTGCTATTTTCTTTTTCTTTTTTTCTTTTGTAGGATCTGCATTTTTTCGTAAGATGAGCATTATATAGAGTGTTAATGAACTATACCGATAACCTGAAATAAATGATTCCTTCCATCAAAATAAGAGAAAAGTTTCAAGAGCCAAAATCAAGCTAAATTTCAACAGGCCCAATTTCGAATTCGAGAAACTATGGATGATGGTAGTTGTCAGTATAAAGAGAGTCACGTATACGCAATCCAAAAATGCATATTTCGTCAGTGTTCAATGGGTGTGCAGGGTATCCTCTACAGGGTGTTATTCATTTTTTCTTCGATTTTTTTCAGAATTCTTTTTCTGGATATTTAGGGGCCTATGCAGAGTCATCCTGACTCGTGATTAGTGTCATACTAAAGAGTTCGACTAACATATGCTTCCTGCAGTAGTCAGGGCTTTAATATGGCACTAATCATACGTCAAAACGACTCTGCATAAGGCGGCTATCTTGAAAATATCCTCCACGTTGAAACATCCAGTGTACCATCGATCAGAAAGGAACTAGTTCAGAACGTGAAGTGTCAGGTTTCGCACTAAAATGGTAAGTAAATATTTTTTTTTCTAATTTTGTTTAGTAAGTAAATATGTTGGTTATCGTTATAAGAGTTTTTGTGTTTCTGTGTTGTTAGTGTACGACGAACAGGTTTCTACATTGAATGGAGCTATGCAATTCTTGTGAAAATGTGATTCATTGTCTCGCACGGCCGTCAACATCAGTAAGTTCTCCATAAGTAGCCCATCCACTGTTTCAGCTTGTACATGCCCTGATATAAATAGATTACATATTACAAAGATATTTGGTAATTCAATCCAGACGGATTTGGCTGTCCTTTGTTTTCGTCACTCTTTGAAAATGTTCTTCTGAGGAGTTTGCAGAGAATTTAGAACAAATGACGATCAGATTTATGTCGCACAGAAAAGTAATAACAGGATAAATACTTCCCTCTTCCATTCCTTTGTCTCTGATCACCAAAGTTAAGAAAAGATAAATGTAGCTGTTTAAATATGCAATAGATCGTGTTTGGAGTTTCATTTCTTAGAGGAGTGAGACGCTATGTCTATTTTGAATATTACTTGGTACTTATGATCTTATATTAATCTATTGTCATAGTTAGGGGGGAATAATTACAAACCGAATGTGCCGTGAGGCTTAATAACTAATTAGAAAATTGAAATTACAATATTAAACACACACCGTGTGAATGACAAACTAAGAAAGATATTAGTTACATACAATGCCTTTTATGTTGCAGAAATACAGACTGAAAGTACATTTATTCGAGAATAAAATCTTGAGAACAAAAATTAAAAGCCAAGAGGGATGGGAATGTGGAATGGCAAATCTCCACTAAGAGAAACTGCATAATTTATATGATTCACCAAACATTGTTAAGGGTCATCAAGCCTATATATAAGGCTCAGGGGTACAGGTCATGTAGCCAAAATGGAAGAAATTTGAAACGTTTTCGAAGTTTTAACTTTAAAACTAGTTTCATGGCTGCAACATAAATAATTGGTTTAGTTTTATCTAAATACAGTAAATCCTGCTAATTTACCCTGTTACCTAAATTGGACTGTTCCTTTTACTTTTTTTGTTTGTTTGTTTAGAATCTGTTTTTTCTTGTGAGATTTGAAGTTAAGGAAGTTCAAATTGGAAGAAGGCCAATAGGCAGACCTAGACGCCTATATTAAGTATGATCTCATATAAATTGAAATGCAAAGTAGAAATTGGTAGACTTGGCTAAGGACAGAAAACAACTAAACAATTTTGTGTATGTGACTACTATATTGGACCTTCGGGTTTCATAATACATAAAATTACTTACTTAATTATATTGCAGAAATAATTTTCTGTTATATATTATTTTTTTACAAAGTACAAAGTAATATTTAGATGATAATTATCAGCTGAAGTGATTATTACGACCTAGAATAGTTTTGACGTCAATATTAATTTATTTTCTTTAAGATATCCAGCTTTCTATAATGAGTCTCCCACTTCCCAATAAAATCCACTATAGTTACATAGACAGGTACAACTGTATATATATATATATATATATATATATATATATATATATATATATATATATATATATATATATATATATATTGTATAAAAGATGAAATTCGGTATCCTTATTTCAAGGTAAGGATAAATTTCTGTATGAATTTGATTGTTTTAAAATTGTATATATTAAACATTTGTTTTGAACGATATGACATTTATAAAAGTACTCTCTTTTCAACTTCGGCTATACAGTTTATCTTTATTCTTTGAAATAGTCATAGCGTAAAAAATTTTCTTTCACCACAATGAGTGTTATATGAATTACAGTAGTTGGTATCACTGCGACTGTCTTTCTCTAGATGCTGCCAGTTTCCTGAAATTGGACGTGGAGACCGGATGTCTTTTTTTTTTTCATCTCTTCCTTCTACAGCTTCCTTTTCATCCCGTCGCGTGATTTCTCTGATATTGTGGTTCAATCCTCTACTCTGCTCACTCTCATGCCGTAACCAATCACATTCACTGTCTACGCGACGAACAAATGAGTGTGAAAATAAATAAATGAATTCTTTCAGTTCCAACACTGGAAATAAAATATATTAAAAATAAATCAAGAATTAATTACTTTTCTAAAAAAACCTGAAAAGAAGAAATTAATAATTATTGATTACACAAAGTAGATTTATTTACGTTGGTGTTTCGCCTCACACATTATTTTTTTATTGATTTACTTACTAACTTGTATTATTGTCAGTGTATTAATGCTTTGGATTAGTATCAAACCTTGCTTCGATCGTAGGTATCGAACCTAGGTATATAATGTAATTAATGTAATAAAATGAATGTGTTTTAATGTGCAGTATATAAACTCCTAAGGCCTTATGCAGAGTCGTTCTGACGAATGATTAGTGTTATACTAAAGTGTTCTACCACAGTAACATATGTATCCTGCAGTGGTCATGCCTTTAGTATGACGCTAATCATACGTCAAACGGCTAGTGTTTTCATCGTTGATGTAGTGGTTACCTCATGTTCCTTTGATGCGTAACGCCTAGGTTCAATACCAATCCAATCTAAGCCTTATGCACCAAAATAACATGCGATCATCAATAGATCAGTGATGAAGAATTAGGAGTTTATATACTGCACATTAAAACATGTACATTTTATTACATAATATTATAATATCGTATTGCACATAGTTACAAATGAGGTATGACACATATAATAATGGTTGCCAGGATTTTTGATTGGACAAAAGAGAAAAAAAGTGAAAAATTTTTCAAAAACGACGTCACAAGTCTTAAAATATAATAAGCAACCGAAACATCAGGCGTAATGTGATCGACCGTAAGAAGAACGTCTAACTAGCCCAATAGGTAATATATAGCAAGCTAAATATTTAAAACAGAGGTCACCACCCCATCAGTTTTTAATGGCAGTGACGATGAGTGCGTAACAACCTGATTGAACTCTTACACTGTATGAGTTGGAACTCTAGCATAACGCTGGGGCAGCAACTCAACACTTGAAATGCAAAAGGTGAAAGTTCAGTGTAAATACAGTACAGCAAGTCGTTAGTTCCAGAAATTTCGTGCAGATTGTAAAAATACGAGTACAGGTCTGTCCATTCGAAAGTAACAGATCCTGTGGTCATACGACGCACCATTGAAGAAAATCAATTCGCCAGTACACAATGATTGTTAAACCACTAGACATGTCCCAATCTACTGTTGGCACCTTCTCGCATTCTCCGATTATATATTTGCACCGAAAATACTGAAGAAGCACTTTGTTGACTTGCACAGTATGTCAGCAAAGCATTTATACAAGTTTGGTTTGAAATGAAGTGATATTCTTCTCTCACCAACGGGACGCAAAACTTGCGGCTACTCGCCCGATCTTCTTCCTTTCTTCCAGAGAAATTAAGAAGAATTGCGTAAACAGTGATTAGCTCCAATGCTTACCTTGCCCATCCGGAAAGCATGTTGTTGGCAATGATCACCGACAGGAACCAGGACACCCGAGCTTTAGGATGGAGAAGAATAAAAAAAGTGTCGCAGAAAGAGATCAAGTCTACGTGAATTCGATGTTCCCAAAGTAAATTTAGGCGCAAGTAAATATCATGAGATGATCGATTGGTTCTCAACGGACGTCACCGAACAACCATTAACAAGAAAACTTTCTTCAAGCGAAATAAAAGAACGGCGGCTACAGCTTCTGAGGAAATTCGATGTTTTCCGTGCCATACACAAGCGGTGAAGAGGATGATAAAAGTAGTTACAGCATTAGTGTGTGGAGCGGATCGGAGAGATGGCTTTATCAGGGCAAAATTAGTCTCTCGAAAAAAAATGCAGAAGTTGGACTCCCAGAAGGACTTTCAAATATAAATGAGCACAAAAAAAAAAAAAAAAAAAAAAAAAAAGAAAGAAAGAAAGAAAGAAAGAAAAAGATCGGAAGCAAGTGGGTGGACGGGTGGAAGTCGATTTGCAGTCACCTCCTCGTGATGGGTTCTGGGGAGTTTCGGAATGTATGTGCCAAGACGAGTTAAGAACTGCAAGGGAAGGTTTATCAACAATTTTTCATGACCTATATTTATAATGTGTTTGAAAACATCAATACAATTTCTTCGTCTAATTGATTATAATTTTTTTAACCACATAGGAACAATATCACATCTCACTTCTATCTTGAGTTTTATTTTCAGCCTCAGAATGCTTCAGTGTGAGAAACAACCAAAGGTTATAGCTGTGCAGCACAATTTTCTTCGTAGTGTTGTGCGGGGTGCATAGCCGCAGCTATAAAAGTATTTAAGTCCCAGAGACGAAAGAAGGGCTTGACCAAAAAAATCCAAATTTTGTGTGTTGACTACTATTAACATGAGGCATCTTTTCCGCAACCCGCCCAATCGAAATTAAAAAAAAATCGGCCCACCCTAACATTGCTATCTGACATTCCCTGAACTACTTGGCTAAATTTACATAAGATTTTGAAAGCAACTAGTTTATAGGCCCCATTTTCAAGCTGTTTATATAAAATGCTATAGTGACCGAAATTAAAAGCAAACGAACATGCACACACACACACACACCTATGCACATACACAATGCAAACAAGTAACAGTGTCGCGTGCACACAACGCAGAGGAGTTTGGCTTGAATGCAGTGGTATTTTTTGATTAAATATTTAAAAGATAGTAGTTTTTTTTTACCATTTTCGGTTTTAGTAGAGAGATTACAGTGCAGATCTAATATATGTATATTCAAGAGGCTTAATGGGATGCAGAAAACACCTTCTGCTATTCATTACGGTTTCTTTTCTAGAGCGATCAAAGTTGAAACCTTAATTGATTGATATCTGCTACTTTCGGTTTGAACAAAGGGGAAAAGAGAAAGGGTGATATATATTCTGCTAACGTTAAATTGATTCTTTTTTTTTTTTAATAGACGTTTCATGCTATATCTTACCCTTTTTCTTCTTTTATACAGATCAATTGAAATGGCAAGTTGTAGTAGGATTCTCCTTCCGGTTTTAGTGCACAGTTAAGAATTAGGAGGACATGTACTCTTGAGACACTTAAAATACATCTGAAAATCTCTTCTCGCTATATATATCAGGGCCGTTTCACGATTAGGGTCGATATTATAGGTGCAAAATCTAATATATATATATATATATATATATATATATATATATATATATATATATATATATATATATATATATATATTGAAATATTTGAACGTTTATATTTTCTGAAATATTTGACAAAATTCCCAAACTCAGTAGATTTAAAGGAGTTTACCGTAACTCTTTTTCCAAATTTTGTTTTTATTATATTACAAATTGACAAACCTACAAGTAAAAATATTTCGCAATAAAAATCTAAAAGTATTAGTAGTTCTTAGTAGTGTATTTAAACAAAAAATATATTATTGTGACGGTAATGACGTAAATGTCACGGTAATGACTAATGACACACAGGGTGGCAATTATAGGGTTACATTTGACAGAAAACAGTGATAATAATGTAATAATATAGTACTTTTATATCAGGGGGCTGGTGCAGAAATAGAGTAACCCACAAATAAAATTAGAAGGTATTTTTGTATTTGTTCAATTGATTATAGTATTTATAAACCCAAACATTTTTGTACTTTTTTTCAGGTATAAGAAAAGTGTACAAAATATTTGAGTATAACAATACTATAATAAAGTCACAAAAAGTACAAAAATAGTAGGAAATTTTGTGTTACATCATTTCTGCTCCATGCCCCTACTATACAGTTAGTGAATAATACAGTTCACATCCTGATTAAGAAATACATAACTATTGCTGCTGATGAAACAGATCAGTAATATGTAGTTACTTCAGGCCAAAAAATTTAGTTATGTTAATTTTTGGTACTGCTGATCTGTTTCAGAAAAGAGGAAAGAATGCTAGCATACAAACAAGCTTCTTTTGTAATAATATTGAGTACAGTTATATTAATGAACATCGTGTTTTCTGAGAGCCCGCGGTGGCTCAGTGGTAGAGCGTCCACCTTTGGTGCATAGCGTCCTTGGTTTGATCCCATCTCGCGCCAAGTGTGCTTTGCTGTGGACAAACGCCGTGTGTGTTGCTTTTCTCGGGGTTCTCCCGTTTCCTCTCACGTTCTTCATTCTACCCTTTCATTCATTTCTCATCATCACTGTCTCCTTCAGCCTAGCGGGCATAACTGTGGGACGTAAATCTTAAAGATTTCATTTTCATCGTGTTTTCTGACAATAAAAAATACAAGTGTTATATATTTAGTATGTCTATTTTTTAGACCTGAAACATTTGGGAACACTTTTGGATTTTTTCAGAAACAGAAAATAATTCTTACATGCAAAGGAGTTTCTCTCTTTCTCTCTGTGTGTGTGTGTGTGTGTGTTAGTGTGTGTGTGTGTGGAGAGAGAGAGAGAGTAAGATTCTTTGGTGCAGTTTCATCATACCTGGTATCTTCGGCAATTTTGTAGAAACTAAGGAATCAACAGCCAAACTTTTAGAAAAATCAATGTAAAAGAACTTAATTGTTGAACTTTCGGACCTACTTAACATATTGAACATTGTTCACACGAAATTAATGCGTCATCTTGTCATTGAATTGTCCCACCAATAACGTCTGCAAAACTTTTTCCGTGGCTTGTTTCATTGACATTCCATGACACAAACTTAAAAATGTACTTGCTATAAGACAAAGTTGAAAACGAGAATACGTTTTTTTTATAACAATACTGGTTTGTCGGTCCATCATTAATGATAAGTAATCAATCTCTGATGTGAGTTTAATGTAAATTAGTACGGGACATAAGTGAGTATATTGGTGACGCATTGTGTCTTGTACCTTTTGAGATAGTGCAAAATGACAATATATTTTCTCGGTGAAACGAAGAAACATAGACAACACATGTATGTAATGATACCTGCTTGCAAGAAGCACCTAAATGAATCTGCTATATTTCTTCCGAACATTTACACTGATAATTCTGGTAAATATTCTTCCTGTTTAAGCGTAACGTTAATAAACGTAACGAAATTTCACGTAACGTTAATGACCGTTACGGTAGTGACATTTCTTCATATTACAAAAAAAAAATCTAGAAAATATTGGATAGGTAACAAGTCGAAACGAATGAAGGAAGAAATTGATTTAAAAGGTTTACAAAACATACGCTAAATGTCACAGTTATACGTTAATTTTATAACTCAACTCATCTGAACACAAAAGCAGTAAAATACTTCAGCTCGCTGTGCGTTTGATTCCATGTGCCTTACAACACATGCAAAAGATCCAAGACACGCTGCGCATTTGTTTGGACGCAATGTTACGAAACCAAAAACATTTAAGAACGAAGAAGTAAGTTAGTAACGTTAGTGACAGTAAAAGCTAGGGATACCACTCTCATCACAAAAATGTCCCTTAAATGAAGAGAAAAGAAAAGTGCATTTCTGCATTTGTATAAATGGTCTCATGTTCTCTAAACACGTAAAGAAACAAGTAAACTTTCTCACATGTAAGTACTATAAAATACAATGAATGTTCGTGACTTGTTGTTGGGGACATGTTACAGTAGTGACATTTACAAATAAAAGAATTAATTTTTAAAAAAGTAAAAATTAATAATTCAAACTTAAAGTATAGACAGTAAATTAGTGTGACATTAGCTAGTTATGTATCCCAAAAGCAAACCGTATTTGTAGTTAGAAAAGGTGATTTTAATAAGGGAGATTAATTTTGAACCTAATAGTGAACCTAATAGCTCATTACTCTTTTTGCTCTATAGTCGTAAAGATTAAAACCAGAATTGGTTTATTTTAACCATTTCCGGTTTGAATATCACCTCCATCAACGAGGTATGTAGTGCCGAGGTTTTGAACCTGTACATCCTGGTCAAAGTTTATAGACATTCATCAAGTAGTTCTTGAGATATTTTGTCTCCCGGACGAACAGACAGATAGGGTAAATATATAAAGAAGTTTCGACGGACACATGGACAGACATGGTAAATATAGAAAGAAGTTTGGACGAATACGTGGACAGACAGGGTAAATATAGAAAGTATTTTGCAAGGACACATGTACAGACAGACTAAATACATAAAGGAGTTTGGATTAACATATGGACTGACGAGGTAAATATATAAAGAATTTTCTACGGACACATGGACAGACGGGGTAAGTATATAAAGGGTTTTGGAGTGACACGTGGACAGACAGTAAATATATAAAGGAGTTTGGACGCACACATGGACAGTGTAAATATATTAAGGAGTTTGGTCGGACACATAGACAGACAAGATAAATATATAAAGGAGTTTGGTCGGACACATAGACAGACAAGATAAATATATAAAGGAGTTTGGTCGGACACATAGACAGACAAGATAAATATATAAATGAGTTTGGACGGACACATGGACAGTGTAAATATATTAAGGAGTTTGGTCGGACACATAGACAGACAAGATAAATATATAAAGGAGTTTGGACAGACACATGGACAGTGTAAATATATTAAGGAGTTTGGTCGGACACATAGACAGACAAGATAAATATATAAAGGAGTTTGGTCGGACACATAGACAGACAAGATAAATATATAAAGGAGTTTGGTCGGACACATAGACAGACAAGATAAATATATAAATGAGTTTGGACGGACACATGGACAGTGTAAATATATTAAGGAGTTTGGACGGACACATGGACAGTGTAAATATATTAAGGAGTTTGGTCGGACACATAGACAGACAAGATAAATATATAAAGGTGTTTGGACGGACACATGGACACACAGGGTAAATTATATAAACGAGTTTTGGTAAACCTAACTCCTTAAAGATAAATTATTAAAGAGATGTGAATGACATTTGCGTAAAACTGAAGAATAATAGAATAAATTTTAGCGCAATGCTTAAAAATATTTTGAAAGTTTTCGTAATTCCTTTGAAATTTCTTCTATTTTCTTTAACATCTTACTTTAAAGGGAAAAAACTTTTTTTTTATCATAATGTTAACTTTAAATCTATCTGAACATATCTTTGTTAGTGTTTCTAGTACAAGCACGAATTTCCGTTAAGATGTCCGAATGAGGTCCTCGCTTGATTAGTGTTGGAAATTTAAAGGCTGCTAGCTAACTAACCATGCTGCAGCCACGTATGTGACCCAATACTTCAAACGTTTTAGCGGATGCTGCTCCCTCATCCCACCACTCTCTCGCATTTGTTCCTTTTGCCTATTCCCAAATGACCCTACATCCACGTGAGTTGGTGGCGAGAATCAATCGATAACTTCATGGCATTCGCGAAAACTGCCCAGTTCACTTTACTCCTCCGGGGGCCTTTGCTAGTCCTCATAAAATTTAGCCATTCTCAAAAAAACTCTCTGCAGAATTTCACCTCGTTTTTTTTTTTCACTCCAGTTGTCACCTTTATTCTCTATCATAAAAACAATAGTTTATTATTATTATTATTATTATTATTATTATTATTATTATTATTATTATTATTATTATTATTATTATTATTATTATTATTATTATTATTATTATTATTATTATTATTATAACATTAAATTGAAAACATAAAATACTCAGAAGAATGACAATGTTTTACAATATAAAATGAACAGAAATGTTAAGAGAAATAATAGAGCAATTCTTACAAAAATTAAACTGTTTCTACTTTATGACAAGAGCTCTAGGTGCCAATCTTGATTTTATTGTTATTGTGTATTCACAGTGTACTTTTATGTTGTAATCTTTTTTTTAAAAAAAAGAAAAGAAAAGAAAGAACCGAAACTTCTATGTTAAAATATGACAAAAAGTGACCAAGATTTTTTCATGCTGGATGTGCAATTTTAAGCAAGTTTGACTCATTCTTTTAAATGGTAGTTCAATGAGGCTAGTTTGCATAATTATATTAATTATATATTATGAAGTTGACCGTTGTTTTGAATTTTTGTTTTATATGTCAGTTTGAACTTCATAATTCTAATATATTGACCTACTGACAAAAACCTTCGTCTGCTTATTCTATATTATAAATTTTATAATATAAATTTTCTAGTCTGCTTAAAACTTTTACATAATGGTTTTAACATAGTGGTGTATTTTTGGCTACAAGGTGTTCACACCATTTAAAATGAAGTTCTTCTTCTTCTTCTTCTTCTTCTTATTATTATTATTATTATTATTATTATTATTATTATTATTATTATTATTATTATTATTATTATTATTATTATTATTATTATTATTATAAGAAAATCGTTTGAATTCAAAAACCGTATTGTTACTTATCTGTGTAACACTAAAAGAAGGACATTAAAATATATAGAAATGTTTTGTTAGCTGTTTGCAGCAACATCTTGAAGTAGATTACCTTTCTATGATATGAATTGCAGTCTTTTCTAGGAAGGAGCCAACACAACAATATAGGATTTATTTATTAAGAAATGTAATTGAAGCTAACGTAGCTAAGCTCCTATCATACGACTCAGACGACATTTATGAATCTGTCTGTCCATTTACCTCTGGTGGGTGAGTTCCTATTTCAATCCCCGGCAAAGTAAGCTTGTGGTGAATGAGATCTTGTCCTTGTGTTTTCTCGGGGTACTTCCGTTTCCTCCCACCCTCTCATTCTATCATTTTTCCATTATCATTCACTTGTTTTCCATTATCATTAGCCTAAAGGACATAATTATGTGTCGTTAAACTGAAAGAATTCATTTCATTTCCATTTCCGTGTACCTGGTGTACCACAATAACTTTCGTAAAACCTTATCTGATTTTAATGTATCTTCCTCCGACTTTCAGAAATAACCATATTGTTTGGAGTTGAAATTCGATAAAAACAAAAGAGTTATAAGAGAAGTAAATTTTGTACGTTAACAATGAATGTGGCGACTTTCGGATAGTATTAACCCCTTTCTGCATTACTTTTTTCTTTTAACGAAAAAAAAAAATCAGTATTGGGAATCCTCATATGGGAACTTGAAAAATGAATTAAAACTTGAATTTTAGATTTTTCACTTAATTCCGACGAGAAATAAGTAAGTGCCATATATGACACACTTACAATACACAAAGAACATGCCAGATGGCACCAAAGTCTCTTATTCATACACGTCAATATCTCACACAGCAGACAAAACAGTCATTTGATGCCTTTGATAAATCACAAAAAAGCTAAAGTAAAAAAGGGCATGTGCCATATATGACACGCACAGTGCGTCGAGCATATGGGAGTAATGGACAAAAATAAAACAAATCATACTGAAGCTTTTATCACATATTTATTGTGTCGCAAGGCGTTCTTTGCTCACTTAGACTGAAGCAAAGTTGTTCTTGAAGTTATCGAACTTGACAACTGTACTTATATAGAAAATAATATCCCGTTCAGAGATGTAAAAGAACTATGTTAGACATTTAAGGCATTATGCAGAGTAGTTCTGACGTGTGATTAGTCCCATACTAAAGAGTTCGACTAACATATGTTTCCTGCAGTAGTCAGGTCTTTAGTATGACGCTAAACATACGTCAAAACGACTCTGCATAAGGCCCTTACTGTTTACGGCACTCGTAAACACGAACCCATCCGACTCAAAACTACATAACACTAAAATATAATGAAAAACAGTGCATGAAATGACTGAAACAGTTCTATTTTTTTTAGATCAGTCAGTACCATCACTGCCTAAGTTATCAAATTCCATAACTACACAATTTATGAAGCTGGGCAGCATCAGTTTTGAAATAACTTTCCAGATCCGTATCTGTCCTCCTTTTCTTTGCGTGAATCTGTATCTTGGAGGAGACAATAGGGTAAGATAGAATAAGCATATGCTTCATCAACTCTAAATAAGTATTGAAGAGAGCAGTTTTCCGTATAAGATCAAGCCTATTGTGACGGAAGACTTTGTGGAGGGCTTCTAAAGCTTCTTTCGCATAACCGACAAGCCTTTGGACTATTCGTCATTTCTTGCTGTATTTAATTTCGCTGCTGCTTCTTTGACAGCAAAGGCAAGCTCCTCTGCCGATTTAGTCACTACAAGATCTTCCTTTGTGTTTACTGAACACTCTGCGAACTGTTTACTGGTTCTACAGCGAGTAGAGCAAGCTACATCGGTCTTCACGTTGCTGTGATATCGAGCAGTTATCACTGTTGAGACATGGTCCGGAAGTGTACATGCACGATCAAACCACTCTTTATTTTTAGCTAGGAAAACCGACCAAACTCTGTGCGACATCCTCCATTTTTTTACTCAAGGTCATATTAATAAATTTCTCTAAACTGTTGTACACATCTTCCGTGGCGACTTTAAGTTTATAACGACTACAAATAGCCTGCATAGTTTCCGCTTTCTTCCGACTAGCACTAGTGGTTGTTATCCACCTTTCAAAAATGTCTTTGTTTTTCACGGCGTCTTCTTTCGCAATTTCACTAATTACAGTCAATATTGCGGACACTTGCATACACACTATTGCTGATTCCAAAGGAAATCATTAAAGGAAGATATTCCTGCAGAGATCTCAAGACATGTTTAGGCTTTTTAGAGATATTCCAAATATACCAGTAAAAAATGATTACCAATCGTTCGTCGTAAAGGAAAGAACGTACCTGTGCTATAACTGCCCACTAGTGACAAAAAAAGTCTCACCTTTCGCTTTGGTCTAAAACACCAGTGCGATCGCTATGGAGATAATGAGTCAGGTCGGTCTAATATAGTAGTTGTGCATGCGAATTGTTATCTGTAAGAGTGTCATCTCGACTCGGGTCGGTATGATGTGGTAACTTCGTGCGCGCCCTCTGTAGGATGACGGGTTGTCATCAGTTTGTGGCTAGGGATTTCTGTCTTGTGAATCATTTGTGCTTCATTCCATGCTATTTGCAAGTCCGAAGAAAATTGTTTCTTTTCTCATTTTTGTCCATTGGTCGACGCACTGTGCGGCATGCGGTAAGGGGTTAAGAATATGGAAAGATTAAACTTCAGGGCTTTGCGGAACTTTAATTTAATTAGACTGGACAACTAGAGGTTACGCAAACTTGGAAGTATCTTTGTCTTCGAGATTCAGATATTACCTTGTTTTTTGTATGTCTAAAGTTTTGAATACTTATTACCATTGTCACAGATTATTTCATTCGGAGCCTAATTATAGAACTTTAAAATAAAAAAGAACGCTAGTTTAATGTTTAAAGTTATTATTTAGCTGTTGTGTACTATTCCTTGACCAACTTGTATTCCATAATGTTAAGATTGTGCTATATTAAAACCATTAACTGGCTACATTTAACTTTTTTTTCTTTAGTTTCGGGCGGCGATAGGAGAAAAGAAAGTGTGATTATCATGAAACAAAAAGAAAGAAAATAGAATTCGAGATTTTAACGAAAACTAACGTTTCATGGAACACATATGCTGAAAAACAGATTATTGAATGTCTGTCTGTTTGCTTATACCAAAGCAAATAGGTTCGTTTACTCAGATTATCTATCAATTACGTTCACCAAATTTTGAACTTAATATTTTTTTTATTAGATTCTCTAGCCGAGTTCTTCGAATTTTCCTCCTACACCGAAAAATAAGGATAATTTGCTGAAGGGTGAAAAAAATAAAAGTGCGATTTTCTCGAAAATGACTAACAACTTTTGTGTATATCCTGTATATCAATATCTCATTGACAACCGTATATTCTGGGATAAATCATTACTCTGAATAAAATCCTGAAGGGGTAGTTTGATCTAGGGATGAGCTCTTTTGAAACGATCTCGTCAAAAACGATTAAGGTTATTTCAGTGATAATTTACAATAAATGGGGGCGCAGTGGCTCAGTGGTAGAGCATTCACCTCCGGTGCTTGGGGTCCCTGGTTTAATTGCAGCTCGTTTCATGCGGACTTTGTGGAGGACGAACACCGTGCTCGTGGGTTTTCTCAGGGTTCTCCCGTTTCCTCCCACTTTCTTCATTTCATTCATTTCTCATTATCACCGCCTCCTTTAGCCTAACCGGCATATCCGTGGGACGTTAAACTCAAAGGTTTCATTTGACTTTTAGGATTGAGTTTCTTTCCGAATGATTTTCTCAAAAATGGCTCAAGTTAGTCTGTTCATATTTCATAAGAAAATATTTTATTAATAACCCAATAACATCTAATAAGTCATTTCTCATTAAGGAATGCATAAGGAGTAGTTTATCCTTGGTGGGTCAGATTCTTTTCGGTCAATTTTCTCAGAAACGAAAATCGACTCAGGAAAATTTCCTCATATTTCATAAATAAACATTTTATTAACAACGCTATAAATGCTGCGTAAATCACTTCTCGTAAGAATATCCATAAGATGTATTTTATGTTGTTTTTATTTAGGGTTCCACTTCCACAAATACAGCATTTGCAATTTTTTTGTTATATCATATTACTAACCCTAATGTTTTGACATATGTCATTTTATTATAAAGAGTCCAGAAAGAACTGGTGTATTTACGTTTGAGAGTGCGTTTCTTCTTATGAAGTTTCCAAACAACACTATAATTTCGATTGTATTTCAAAAAATAAACGTTTCAGCAATAACTGTAACATTTCACAAATAAATGGTTCAGTGATAACTGTAACATTTCACAAATAAACATTTCAGTAATAGTTGCAACATGACATGATTTATTTTTTAAAAAAAAATTGGAACGAGAAAATATGATGCGGAGGCCCGTAACATTTATTTTATCAGTTTGTCCAACAACTTACTTACAGTTACACAAATACGGTATTAATGCTCAAATCTAAATATTGTTACGGCCCTTTTCCATTTTTTTTTTTTAAGAAGAAAACATTAGATTGAACAATACAGTTTAAGATGCAGTTAAATCGTAACAGTAGTTGTAAGTCGCACGTACCTGCATACTAGAGATGCCTATTGGCGTCAGGCAGTGCAGATAGCAACGTAACTATTTATTATTAGGAATTAGAGTGACGCACGGAATGAAAGTCTAAGAAATTCCTCTTTTATAATTAATATTTCTAGTTATTTAAGTACAAATACGAAATTGAAACAATTATAATAATTAGAAACTCCAATAAATAATATTTCGCTTGGCATGCATTGATAGAGCAACATTATGCGATGAACCTCTCTCCCTTCTAAATGACCTTGCTGCTGGTGGTGCTGCTTTGATAGTAGTTATTATCAAGATCAGTGGTTCTCAAACTTGTTGTTACCGCGATGCACATTAAATATTAAAAAGTACTTTGTAGCCCGCCTACTTTTATTCAAATACACATTGTCATTTTACGTAATGGTGAACTCCCTTGTGGCTAAGCGGTTAGCGTACGCGCCTTTGGCGTGGGAGACCCGGGTTCGATTCCCGGGGAGCTCATGTGGTTCGGATTCCACGTTAATCAGTAGGTCCACGTCTTATATAGCCTCGCTGCTGAAAGGGACATTAAACTAAAATCAACAAATCATCTACGTAATGGTGGTATTTCAATTTTGTAAATCATAATTCCATTTTTTTCCATATGAAGGTAACACAGAGCTCTCACTATTCCCTACTCCGTGACAGATTTTGACTCACCCATCCTCTTTCCATTCTAACCCAGCATCTCTACTGACTGTACAACAGGGCAGGGCTCTGAATAACCACTTACTCTTCACCTCATTAACAAACGCTTTCAATTTTCACTTCCAGAATGGTACTTACTTTACAACATATGTATGTTTCTGCATCAAAATAAAATTTTCACAATTAAAAGGAAAAGCTTCTCGCGACTTACCAAAGAAACGGCCAGCGACCCACACTTTGAGAAACACTGATCTAGATACGTAGATGGCGGGAGTATATTCCACTTGTGACGCAGTTGCGGCAAGGTAAGAACTACGTGCGTAGTTTATAGCGACAAGGTAAGTTCTCACTTGATTCTATACTGGAGGAACACGGTAGCTCAGTGTTGGATGAGGAAAATTTAGATTTCTGGGCTTTCGGAATCTATGTCTATGTTAGCCCGTCACGTTTTTGAGGGACGACGTCCCTCAACGATCACACTATCCTTGGAAAGGGAAGAAAGAAAGGATTAGGAAAGGAAGGAAGCGGCCTGGAATTTATACGTTAGGTACCACCTCGGCATTTGCCTGGTGTGAATGACGAAAACCCATAAAAACCTCAATCAGGGTGGCTGGCCTGAGCTTCTACACTTTTTTGACCGAGTGTCCTCACCGCTAATCGAACCCGGGACCGCTTGCACCGAAGGCAACAGTGTTAGCGACTACGATACGCGGGGCCTCTGGCCAAGTGGTTATCGTACGTACCTTTGGAGTTTGGAAACCCGGGTTCGATTCTCGGCTCCAGCTTATGTACTTTGTATTCCACGTTAATCAGTAGGTCCACGTCTCATAGAGCTTCACTGCTGGAAGGGACGTTAAACTCAATCACCTCACTGCTTACTTATAGTGGTGGAGTCCCTAATTAGATCCCTGGACAAGTAAGTTTCTGGTTAACAACATTGTGTCCGTGGATTTTCCCGGGGAAATCCTGTTTCCCCCCACCAATTTCATTTCGCCGAATCTTCCAGCATCATTCACTTGCCTTGATCATCCGTCTTCCTTAATCTAACGAGCATAAGCGTGGGATGTTAAACTGAAGGAAGAATCTATACTAGATAGAGATGGTTGTCGGAATAATGCAAACACTTAAATACTTGCAATATTACCAGATTAATATTACGTTGAAATACATTTCGCTCTCAGAGCAGCTCTGATGTCACGTGCAATAGAGTCCCTGGGATCGTGCACTTATAGTCGAATCAATAAAGGTTTTATGTCGGGACTAATTAGTAACAACCTGAATTTTTCCGGAACGTTAGACCACAATATAAGGAGTATTTTCTGAAAAGGCCCCACCCCTTCCCCTCTTACTTTCGCTTCAACCTTCCTTAACCCTTTCAGACTTGCATTTCTGAAGAAAATGCTTACTTTCAGTTAAGTAGCTACTACTTCAGTACTATTCATCCGAGTATCATAGATTGTACGTCATTCTCTTCAGAATAAAACATGCTTTCAAATGGTATCATGCGCGTATTTGTATGTTGTACAGGGGAAGGGAAATTCGAGATAAAATAGAGAACTTCCGTTTTGAAAAATCCCTTTCTTGAAATTTAGTGCCCTTTGGATCAACCCTGGCTACAGGTACCTGAACATAATCTACTTTGCAAAGTACTATGGTCTATATGTAATGCGTGTTCCAAGTTTTATTGCAATATCTAGAATAGTTACGACGGAAAAATATTTCTCAATCCTACTTGACAATATCTTACGTAGATTAGGGCCGTTCCATTATCTATCACCTATGGACCCGCCGTGTCCTCGACTGGCAACAATCGGTAGCTGCTTAACAGTACAAAATAATATACTTTGTACTGTAATACCATCACGGAGCACCCACCCAAAATACACACATTCTACTTTCTACAACGTTACTACACATGGTGGAACAATCTAATCCTACATTTCTACATATAGTTGGCGCAAGATTATTCACTGCTGCGAGAAACGAGACGAAGATCACCAGGTGCAAAGGTCTTAATGCTTGGTATCAAAACGTTCCTTTAACATGTTCCATCTTCACGATAACGGTCAAAAACGACAGTGACATTTCTTCCGTATACGTTTACAATGTATACTGTGCTCACTGCACTGACACAAAAAAGTGTGGCGAGTAGCCGAGATGATTATAATTATGGCCTGGTACACGACTGGTAGTATTACAGAGAAAGAACATACTCGAGGCTACATATTGGCAGAAAGCAATTATGATGGGAGGTGGGCAGGATTTATCCGCTTTTTAATAGAGCGTGATTGTGGGTACCCGAGCAATAGGTACGTCAATACCCAGACAGCAATACTTGTCGGATGCGCCCTTTCCTGTATAATGAAGGTGTACAAGGACTGAGAAGAAAATTGGGTGACGGTCTCCATTGGCAAATATGGGGACGTACCGAAGCTGAAAACGTGGGGCGCGCGTCGCATCAAACTGTTCGTGACAGCCAAACGAACTATCAGTGTCCGGGAATCACGTGACCAATACAATGGTGGATGAACAACACCCATATTCCACGCAACTATACGGCGTACACAGACACGCATGCAGGTCCACAGCAGATTACACACTCGTCACCCACTCTTCAGACTCGTTACCACCGACTTCGTCGCGCTTGGGCTCAGGAACACGCTAATCGTACCATGGATGATTGGAAAAGGGTGTATTGGTCCAATAGATCACTGTTTGTGCTACTCTTCTCGGATGGGAGTGTGCATGTGTGGTGCCAACAACACGAAGCTATGGATCCCTCGTGCATGGTGCGTACTGTACGGCTGTATGGGTTGGGGATGCTTCTGTTGACATGGATTGGGACCGTTGGTGTGTATGAACCAAACGAGACATCCGTTGTGTACCTGCAGGTGTTAGAGAGTCACGTACACCATATAATGGAACACTTCCACCCACACGAAGACGGCATTTTCTAGGACATCAATGCACGGTGCCACCAGGCTAGGATTGCACTAGGTTAACTTAAGGAACATTTCACGGAGCCGTAGCATATGAATTGGCTCCCTATCTCACCGGATCTTAATTCAATAGAACATTTATGGGATGTTACGGAACGAGCTGTTCGAACCATGACTTCTGCACCAACATCTGTGGGCTAGTTGTGGGATGTCATCAGGAATATATGGTATCATATACCCGTGGAAACATATCTGCAACTACCAGAATTCATGCCATGCCGTGTTCACGCCGTCCTCTGAGCAAAAGTGGACCAACAAAGTATTAGGTAGGTGGTCGTAATGCAATGAATACTTAGTGTAGTTGCTACAGTTTTGAATAACATTTCCGTAAGTACAAAGGGTGTTCAAAAGTTTTCCACAGTGGTCTCTATTTTTCTTTATTTGTTGCAGGAGGAGAATGAATTTTTTTAAGAGCATTTATTTATACACTGAGCCTACTCAATTTAGCCTCCATCAGCTGTGACGCATTTGGTCCAACGTTCTTTCCATTATATAAATACACTTTAGTAAAATCCTGGGGATTGACTTTTACACCATCGATTGACACAGGAAAAAAAGATCTTTCTCACTATCAAATGTTTTACCACGCAGGTGGGCCTTCAGACGATCAAAGAGGAAAAAATCAGACAGAGCCAAGTCCAGACTGTAGGGAGGATAAGACACAATTTTCCAACCCATTTTCGTGATTTTCTCCTGTGTCACAAGGGCTGTATGAGGTTTGGCATTGTCATGGTGAAGTCTGATGAGCTGCGGTCTGTGGGTCTTGATGGCACGTCACAGTTTGTCCAATGACAAACAGTAACGGTCCTTGTTAATTGTGGAGCTTGTCCTTGGATGATTTGATTAATGGTCTCCTTATTCACATCACTCACTACTGTTGGTGGTCTACCGCATCGTGGATTGTCCAGTAGAGAGAAATCACTTTCTTCAAACCTCTGCAACCACCGCTGGATACTGCTGCGATCCAAGGTGTCCTCCCCATAAACAGGGAGCAACTTCCTGTGAATCGATGTGGCAGAGTCATCGCCGGTCTTGAAGAGGAACTCCATCACCGACCGTTGTCGCAACCTGACATCTACTTCACGGTCCATTATGGCTCACCTGTAAATAAAAGATTATACTTTTGTATACCAACTTATAGCTAAATGTTCCAAGTATATTCACAAAAATTTCGTTCTCGGGCTGGATACTGCCTTTCTGCTGGTCCTCACGTAGTATGGAGCCTATCATAATACACCACTACTAAGAAGAAAGTGCTCTGATCGTCTTTTTAACATGACAAATTATACAACTGGCGTGTTTCCAGCTCCACTTGTTTTCATTACTTTGAAAACCATCTGTATATTGCTGCTGCATTCATATCATTTCCCTATACGCTGTATTTTATACTAGGTTCGATGACGCAGGCGTGTGTCATCGGCTGAGATTCGACTGCATTTTCATCACAAGTCCTGATAATACGCTCATTTAGTTATACAGTTTCTGAGCGTAATGACAAGGCAGTGGGACACAATCTCGAGAAAGTCAGAAAAGAACTTGTGAACATTTAGGCCAACGAAATCAAAATTTATAATGTTCAGTTTTCATTGGAGAACAAATGTGTCATAAAAAAAAAAAAGCGTTACCCAATCAGGATCGTGTTGCGATCGTCCGTCTTCAACATGCCAAATTATACAACTAACGTGTTTCCAGCTCCGCTTGTGAAGTTCGATACAGTTATCTTAAATAAGCTCAAACAAAATTATAGGTTACCTTACCTTATTTTGATAATAATTCCTCATTAAATCATTGAAATCATTTAGAATCCTTTTTCCTTATAGAATGATCTTGACTTTGTCTTGAATCAATGCAGCGTGTTGTATTTGTTCTTTTGTCGCTGGTGACAAAGTACAAGTGAGTGTTTGAACTGAAGAGTCCGAATTACAAATACTTCCTCCTTCGTCAGTTGGCGTGAAACTGGTGTCGTACTCTTTTCGTGTTCAGAGTCAGAAGATTCACTTTCTGATACGACGATTCTGGAGGCCGAACTGCTCAAGTCACTAACTCTATTTGTGAATGTGTCGTAGAGTCTCTCACGATGTGTAGCTTCATTGAAATATTTCTTCCAGCAGCATACGGTAATCAAACAACATAATACACGTACATATCTTCTCATGGTTTCAGAAAGATATGTTTTCAGCATTTTCTGAACCATTTTGTAATCCTATTTGTTTCAATTTAGCCATCTGAAAAATTAAACCTACTCAAAAATATTTCTATTTAAATTTCTAATTTTCTCTACTCTTAATGAAAAGTTACTTGTTTTCAATTTTATATATTGTAGGGTGAAGGAGGACACCAAAAATGCTTACCGCAATAAAAAAAATCTTATGATATCAAACATTCTTTCTTTTATAAGCGTAACTCAAACTACCTACTTTCTGTTGCTCTCGCGAGTTTATATATCAAACCATTCGACTTCAAACATTACATTTTTTATATTTTTTTACAGGAAGAGGTCCATAATAATATTGCCATTACATCAGGCCCGCAATCAGCCACAGAGGTTTGGGGGGGACACGAATATGTTTGGGGGGGACAAATCATTAAACATTCTCTTACCAAGAGCTAAATTGTGTTTTTTGTATTAATAATAGCATTATGTGTTAAGCTCTGGAGGGGCCACGAAAAGATTTTTGGGGGGTAAGGCCTCCTAGCCCCCTCTCTAGTTGCGGCCCTGCATTACATTATCAGTGGAAATGCAGCAAGGTCTATAAAGTATTGCGTTACACAAATAATTTTGACACAATTCCCCAAGATCTCTGGTAACACTGTTTATTAGATTAGTTATTTCTATCTGCTGGCGACCACAGTGGTCTGTCAAATCTAAAACTAACTTTATCATGGGCTCCATTAGGCAGCGGTTTGCATCAGTGTAATGCAAAATATTTGCGTTTTGTTTTTAGTTTTTGATAATCGGTATAGCAACTATAATTACTTATTGTAATTTTTGCGTTGTGTTATGATCCGCAAATTATACGAAATCTGAAAAGTGACAGGCCTCGGAGCTACTGATCAGATGGCAAATTACATCACAGAATCCTATCATGATTAAATTTGTTATAAAGTTTGAAAGCTTTTTTTGAGAGAGGAGTAAGACAACACTTTATTACTTAGCACAAGATTTATGTCTAAATTAATACTATCAATAAAAAAACTCTTCAGCAGTAGGGTATACTAATCGCAATTAAATAAGTTTGACACAGAATAGAATCTTGTTTCTGCTATAATGAACCAATTAGTTTCTTAAGCTATGAAATAAACGAATATGTGGCTTCAAAATGTGTATTAAGAATATTAGTTAAACATTCCGCTAAATTGAAATGTGCAAGTCAGTATCGTAGACACGAGGAATGATCAAAAAGTAAGGTCACCATGTCTTCAGTGAAATGTGTATATATTATTTCATACACCTAATACAGCCAACACATAGTACATACATTAGGTTATTTTTCGATACTTTCCATATCGGTTAAGGCATTTGTCGAATTGTGCGATGAGTTTGAAGGTTCCCTCCTCATAAAAAAAAAACCTGTCCTTGCATGTTCGGATACGATGTCACGAACTGTTTCACCTCTTCATCTGAAGCGAAGCGACGACCTCTTAGGTGTTCCTTCAAGTGCGGGAAGAGGTGAAAGTCTTTTGGAGCGAGGTCCAGGCTATAGGAGGGTGGTCGATGATGTCCCAGAGAAACTGCTTCAACACCGTGCTGATCTTCTGGGTTGAATGCGGGCGAGCGTAGTCGTGAAGGAAGATGACGCTCTCGGTGAGAAGTCCTGGTCGCTTCCTCCTGATTGCTCAGCGTAATCGTGAATTTCAGCAACGGTTACATGTTTCGCAAACATAAATCTACGAATAACTCATCGGACTTCTTCCAAACGAGTCGGCATTTGGATGTACTAGCACCATAGGTGACTGAAACTCTACACAGTTGCCACCCCAATGTATTAAAAAACCGCACACTCATCATTGCTCTATAATAGACGAAATTGCAGAAATATCGCCCTCGTAATCATCATTTCTGACCATCCCTCATATATTTTATATACTGTAGAGAATGTTTCTACGGTGATTGAGACTAGCTTCTACGTTTCTTTTTTCAACGTCTTAATTCATTGTGTAGTTCCAAGAACTGATTATCATGGAAAGAGGAAAAATATTGGAAAAAAGAAGATCAAATTGGAAGAAACAAGAAAACAAACTGAAATTCATTGAAAGAAAAATTGGGCGTTAAGGGATAAGGGAAAAGAAAAGGAGCTGTCGTCCTGTTTCACAAAGTTACCGCTAGGAGGAGCAATAGACGCTAGCTACTTTCTTTTTTTTTAATGTTAGAAGATAGTTTCGAATCCAAAAAGATAGAAAACCAGGTGGTAAGAGCAAGAAGCGACGGCCTGCCATGATATTGTTAGACCAAACCTGACAGTTGACTACTGCAATGCGATCTTCAGATGGTTCTTATTTTCTTCAACGCTGTTTTTCTTCTCTACGAGAACGGAAAACAGACAACATGATAAGAAAAACACACACAGAGAGGAAAAAAGAGAAGTTAAATAAATAAAAATGGCTCTCCAAAGGAAACTTTCATCTCTTAAAAACGCCAAGAAGCAAATGTTCAAGTATTGGAAGCGACGTTTGTCGTTTTCCAAACTGGATTACCAACGAAATGCATCTTCCAACTACTAATTACACACACACACACACACACACACACATATATATATATATATATATATATATATATATATATATATATATATATATATATATATATAGGGTGTTAGGTAACTCCACCGAAAAAAAATGGGAGGCGATTCCTTATACGAAATGAAAGAAAAAAGTTCTAATAAACATGGGCCGAAAAATGCCTCCTTTCAGAGTTATGATCCATTGAAAATTCGAAATATCATTTTTCAGAACTCCCTAACTTCGAAACTAGGACCTATCCCGAGCGGTTTAAGGAATTACACAGGAACTAGTATGTTCTCTATCTAAATACCCATGTTTTACCATCTTCCGTTATCGGTAAAAGGAACTGTGAAAATGAAGTTGTATAGGAATATTCCTTTAAGTACTAGTTTCGCTGGTACCGGTTACTTCTGAAACATCGATATTTAGGTAGAGCGTATACTAGTTCCTGTGTAATTCCTTAAACCGCGTGGGATAGGTTCTATAGTTTCTAAGTTAGGGAGTTTTGAAAAATGATTTTTCGAATTTTATTTGGACCATAACTCTCAAAGGAGGCATTTTTCGGCCCATGTTTATTAGAACTTTCTTCTTTCATTTCATATAAGGAATCGCCTCCCAAAGTTTGTCGGTGGAGTTACCTATCAACCTGTATATATATTGAATAGATAGATAGATAGATAGATAGATAGATAGTAATCTGCAAGTGGTCTAGTTGCGGAAATTTGTCGGCAAAAAGACCACTTTTCATTATCTACTTTTATGAAAGTGGCCTATTTGCTGACTGAGGTGGTCTATTGGCGGAATCTTGGTGGTCTATTGGCAGACTTGGGAAATTTGTGGTCTAAATGCGTAATAAGGCTTGCCAACCTCTGCATTCTCTACAACATAACCATGCACAGTAGATAGCATCATTGCTTGGCAATCATGCGATTTAAGGTATACCGTTAGTCAGACATACTGGCTTAGGGTTTCCTGGGTAAATCTAATTTCAGGGATAGACGTATGTTATCATTTCAATCAGAATATATATTTCTTCTCTAAAAATAGTTCCACCTCACTAGTTCATCATATTTTATTTTTCTCACGCTAGTGACTACGCCTTCTTCTACTCATTTGACATTGTTCTTATCAGCATAAGCCGCTAGGAGGTAAGACTTAATCTCATTTCAGGGCTACACATTTTATAAAGGTGACCAAGAAAGTTTTTTTCGCCTTTTCACCCACCGCCTTCGAACATCGATATGTCACCTAAGACGTACCTGGAAGATCAAAAATGATCCCCACCAGCATTGACATTATTCTGCCAACGTTCTGGAAAGCCAAGGATTCCATCGCGGTAGAACTTGGTGGGCCGTGAAGCGAAGAAGGTATCAAGTACATTTCGCACCTCTACAAGTTATTTGAACTGGCGTCCTCTAAGGTGATTCTCCAAGGAATGGAACAGGTAATAATCGGAAGTGCAATGTTCGGGGAGTGTGGCGGTTGCAATAGTGTTTCCCATCTAAGGCGTTGAATGGTGTCTCGGGTCATCCTGGCCACATAGAGCTTAGCGTTATCCTGTAACAGGAGGACCCCATTTTGAGTTCTTCTTGAACATGGTTCAACTGCTGACAGCACACAGTTACATTGATGGTCTGACCAGCTTGTAACAGGTTCCGATGCACAATGTCGCAAGCAGTCCACCAAACACACAGGAGGACGTTCTTCTGTGCAGTGCTGGTTTCGGCTGCTTTGTAACCGGTTCATGGGATGCTAACCAATAATGACGGTATCGTGGACCTTCGTACAGGTCCCACTTCTCATCACATGTCAACACCCTGTCCAGAAATGGCTCTTTCCTCTGATGAGAAAAGAAAGAAACACAGGTGTCTGCTCGCGTTGCCTTCTGGTGCGGAGTCAATTCATGTGGGACACATCGTGCCAACTTGTAGTGCTTCCCAAGTTGATGCCGAATGGTTTCTCCACTCACATAGAATTGTAGTTCCAGTTCCTCACATGTCTGGCCACTGTTCGCCTCAATTGCTGGCTGACGATCTTCATTTTGTACATGTGTTGGTCTTCTAGCATGTGGGGCGTCTTCGAGTGTTTCATCACCGTCCTTAAATTTGCTAAATCAGCGCTGAACTGAAGCGTAGTCAGGAAACCCTCACCAAACGCCTGGCATATCTTCCGCCCCTCTGCATTGGCGTTTGACCCCAGTTGGAACTTGTACACCATACAAGCACTTATGACGTTCTGTGGAGGTCCCATGTTCATTCTGTCCTTAAGCAAGTTCACGGTGTAAGTGAACTGCCAAAACCAAGTAGTATGTTGGATATACCCACACCAACAACTGACTTTGGCATTATCTCCATTCGCATTCAATTCACGGCATGAGAGCCAATTGAACACATATCTCCATAAAAATCGACAGAACTTTCTTGGTTACCTTCCTAATAAGTTGTCGTGGAAGTCCGTCAATACAATTTTGTCAATATATTCATCTTTTAATATTCTCAAAGTTATAAAACACTAATATTCTGGAATAGGATTTCTAAATGACGACAGTTTATATTAGTAAATATTTGTTTGGTTATTAATAATATGAATTAAAGATGCACTGATTTTTTTAAATTGAGATATGAAATTAGCGGTGTTGCTTAGATAATTAGAAAATTCAAGTACACTGCAACCTGCTACAATCACTCTCAAAAAATGTACATAATTCAAGTGCATTTCATACCATGATGTTTATTTTAAACGTGTGAGTATAGGAAATACTGTATTCAGCAATTTTGTTGTATTTTTTTACTTTAACATATTTATCAATATACGTATTTAAATTATGTAAAGTTTATTACTTTTATAGAAAACATAAATTTAGATTTCTAATACAGTACTTTAATTCATTTTTCGTTAAATAGGTAACGAACTCAACTATAGATGCTCAATGGTAAAGCGCTCATCTATAATGCGTAGGATCCCTGGTTTGATCCCGGTTTTCATTTAGTTTTTTTTTTTTCGGTGGCAAAAGTATGTGCATTGAAATTTCAAGGAGTTCTGTTCTCACTCGTCTTCATTCCACAATTTTGTTCATTATCATCATCACCGTCTCCCTTAATCTAGATGCATAACGTGAGAAATTAACTAAAGAAAACATCGTGTTTGTGAGTTCTCTTGGGTTCTCCCTTTCCTCCCACGTAAAACTCAAAAATTTCATTTAATTTCATTTAATTTCATTTCAAAAATAGAAGACTTACGAAATTGCCGTGGAAATATTTTATTTATAATCAGGAGGGATTCACTCCCTCATTATTGACATGTGTAAAAATAGAACAATGTTACGTATGTAACTGTAGAACACTTCTACTTATTTGAAGACCGGGGAGATAAGATAATGTCAATGTCTAGTTCTCGATTGATTTTAAATTCACGTAGTAGGGACGATTGTGAAGCCTCAAAAAATATGCACCATATTGAGTCAATTTTATTATTATTATTATTATTATTATTATTATTATTATTATTATTATTATTATTATTATTATTATTATTATTATTATTATTATTATTATTATTACGAAAGTTATAATGTAGCTTATCCTGCAAAATTGTTTTAAATGTTTACAACCTGGGGTTGCTTTGATCCACCTTTCACTCCTTTAAGGGGAATTCACTCTGTACTAGGGATAAAACTATCGATTTATTCCTTTTTGATCCCAAGCACTAAAGACTGTGAAAAATCTTAAAAGAAAATAGTAACTAAAGACCTTTTATCAAAATCGATTGACATTTACTTGATATCTTGGATTTTTTAAAAATCGTCGGATGGAATGTAATCAATCTCTTTATATTTCACTAATTTCAATTCTTCCAAGAGGGGCTCAAAGAAAATATGCGCCATGTTGCGTCAACATTTTTTAAAACGAAAATTATTGTGGAACATATTTATTTAAATGAGGTATAAATTCACCCTTCAATTCTTGGCAAATATTAGAGACGAACTAGGGTATTATCGGAATCCTCTAAGAAAACTTTACATTGTATTCTCTCGAATAATTATTAATATTATTAATATAATATATATGTAATTATTAATATATATACATTTATAACTAATGTAATGTACTGAACAAAAAGGAGAATATCTACTAAATGTTTTACAAAATGAAGTACGTTACAATGCGTTTCTGCAGGGAAGAATTTGCCATTAATATTGTTCCTAACAGCAATATTTTGTTCTATGAGCTGGCTTTCGTTCCTGTATACACAAACTGATGGAAGGATGTAACTACAGGAGATTTTACAGTAATCTGTTCATGTAATAATTTACTTTTACACTTAAGGTCTATAAAATGTTTGTATTAATATACTTCTCAAACAACTATATTATCTCTTTAAATTCTACAATAGGTTATTGTACAATAATTGTCCAAAGATGAGATATGCATATCAATCGATAAATCTAGTTGAACCTAAGAACCTGAGATGCAGGGGATAAAGCCTTATATGTACTTTTCTGGAAACTCTGCAAAAATAAATATTTATGGTGCTTAAAACATGTTATTAGTGGCCAACAATAGCAGGCTCAGTAACATTACACCTAATAAAGCGAAATTGATGTTAAAAACTTTACAAAGCATTTCATTATAACACCAGCAAGAAAGCAGTACGTTCTTTGGTTAAAAATACAATAACTTAAAATCATCATTAACTTTAATTTTAACAGAATATATAAAAAATCCAGGATTGTAATTGTAATAATGTATCCCCTTGAACTAGGATCATATGAGTCTTACCGCCTCGGACAAGGCACTGATAACTATAGCAAATATGTGAAAAACGTGTGAATTGCCATCTCGCCACGTTTTTGATTCTTAACCGAAGCCATACTTTCAGGCTCGTATTTATGTAAGTGCTATTCTGTGCTCGAGCACAGGGCGGCAGAATTTAATGAGCTGCAATTTTTTTTTTTTTTTTTTTTTTTTTTTTACGATTCGCAATAAAGTAATATTTAAAACTAGCAACCCACAGAGTCCTGTGCAAGCGCGAGAAAATATCTTAATGTGTTTAATTCGCACTAATTACAGTAGTTACTAATTAGCTAACTTATCTGATTGTTTCTAAAATATGCAGTCCTTTCAAAGAATATTATTCTGTTCAGTAGCGTAGGCGAGGGAACAGATTTCGGGCCTTGAAATCCTATTTGAGTAAAATGTTATGTAAAAGAAGTAAAAGATATATATATATATATATATATATATATATATATATATATATATATATATATATATATATATATATATATATATAAATACTTGAAATTATATGAACTTGGGAGTCTGAATCCCCCTTGACGAACTTGTGCGTAAGATACTGATTGTGTTCCTCTTGTCTCTCTCTCTCTCTCTTTTTTTCTGCTTTCTGCTTTGAATGAAATTTGCAAGTACACGGCAAGCGTGAAGATGATCACCAGTTTTATTATCAAAATATATTTAATGCTTTTCGATTTTTCTTCAAAACAATCAATAACCCAAGAAAATAAACTACTAGTGTGAAGTTGGCTCACCCAATATTATTTTATAAACGACTCTTAATATTTTTCGAAACAAATTATATTCTCTTCAAACCAATCAGTAAAAAACGAAAAACAAATGATTGGCATGAGTCGAATTCAAATTTAAAAGTAGAATTAGTAGTATGAATTTGACCATCAAATGAATCCTGTAAATATCTGTTTTCGTTTTTCGATTTTCTTCCTCAAACAATCACGAACAAACGAAAAATATGCCACGTTCATTAATGTAAATATATCCTTATGTTTATCGAAACAAACTACTTTTCTTCAGAATGATCAACAACAAACCGATATAAAGAAAATTGATTTTGGTTTTGAATGAAATTTTCTAAGTGAAGGAACTAAGGTAAATTTGACAACATTCTAGCTTTATTTAAATATATCTTTATGATTTTGGAAATAAACATCTCTTTCTTTTAAAATCCATCAATAACTTCAGGTTTGGATCTAAATTGAAAAGTAGGGTAGGGCAGTGAAAGTGTAAATATGTCTTAATAATTTTCGAAAGAAACTATTTCTTTCAATAGAATCAGTAACAACTATAAAACAAACGATTGGCTTCAGCTTCGAATCAAAATTTGAAAGTGGTGGGTCAGTATGAAGTTAGTCCCAGCTTTGTTTTAAAAATATATCTTAAAGTTTTTCGAAACAAACGATTTTTTAATTCAAAATAATCAATAAAAATGAAAAAAAAACTATTGATTTTGGTTTCCAGTCAAATTTTGAAACTGAGGGACAATGTAAAGAAGCCCCAAACTTTATATTGCAAATATCTCCTGAAGTTTTTCGAAACAAACTATTTTTTTCCTTCAAAACAATCAAAAACTAAAGATTGATTTTGGTTTTGAATCAAAATTTGAAAGTGAGGGGGTCATTGTTAATTTGCCCCCAACTTTGTTTTGTATATATCCCTTTATGTTTATCGAAACAAACGATTGTTTCTTCCAAACAGTCAACAACACACACATACACAAAAAAAAAAAAAAACAAAAAAAAGGATTGATTTTAGTTTCAAGTCGAAATTTTGAAGTGCGAGGGGGGAGGCAGCTTTATAGATGTATGTGAAAGTGGTCTCACAAATATCAAATGTAACTCACTGATCAGATCAGAAACCTTAGTCTCTGTTTGTGTGATTCTCCGCATCTCCTCCCTAATGCTGTTAAATAATATTTGCTTTTTTGGCAATATAAGCAAACGATTGAAATCTAGTTTTAACTTCGTAAAAAAAATGTGTGGCACACTTAATTCATGTCCGACATTAGAAAATTTTATCTATTGTGTATCGTTATATTGTAGTTTATCTACTGTGCAAGGTTGGCAGCCTTGCTCCGCATTTAGACCACAAAAACACAATGTTGCAAACTAAGTAGCACGTAATAAAACATTAATTTATCAAGAACATTAATGATGTGACTTTTAAAAGGAACCGTATAGTGCATTTTCTCATGTCAATTAGGAATTCGTATTCATAAATTGAATGTCACCATTAACTTACACTCGGTTTCAAGTATTTGATTTAAAACATCGGTCAAATGACAATGAAGTACTCAGATAGGAGATGGTGACACTGAATTCTGCAAATAGACCACAAGCAGCTTCAATTATTGTATGTGGATTATTAAGTATCTTAATGAAAATATTGAAGTAAAAATTGTCATGTACAATTTCACCCTAAAGGGAAACATATTTCAAACCTTATTTTCCTTAAATGTTTACTGAGAATTAGATTATTTCAGTTTTTGGCGAAATCTTGTTCTTTTTTCCGCATATAGACCACTTTTTTTGGTTTATAATAAATATTTTCATATTAAACACTCAATTAGGATGGAAAACCTATTTTAATAGCCAATAACATCACATTAAACAATTATAGATACTCACAACAGTTAATATCAGAAATTTTAAAAATTCAATTTTTTTCACTTTTTCCTCTGATGATCGAACATCATTTTTGACTAACACATTGACTTTTTTGTCCCAAAAATTCAAACTTTTTTATTTGAAGGTTGATAATATAGTTGATAAAGATTAAATTGTTCCTTTCAGCTCTTTAATGCCTATCAAACATCAATATTCTAAAAATAAAACATTTTTTTTTTTTTTGTGATTTTCATAGTCGGCAAATAGACCACTTTGGGACATGTTTTTCCCAGTTGATAATACAATTTTGCAATGAAACACCAGTCGGCTTTTACTTTTTTGGTTAATTCTACGCAATTCACAGCACCTACTATAATTTATTATGCCGTCGTACTATTTTTAGACCTATAAATTACGAGTCCGCAAATAGGCCACTTTCAAGCAGCTATAGATAGATAGATAGATAGATAGATAGATAGATAGATAGATAGATAGATAGATAGATAGATAGATAGATAGATAGATAGATAGATAGATAGATAGATAGATAGATAGATGGATGGTTTTCCAACACCTGAAGTATATGTAAGTTATCATATTAACATGGTTGCTGTGGGACTACCGCTAGCCTGTGGAACAACTGCGATTCGTAATGAAATTGATGCATATAAGTTATTAAGAGTTGCAAGAGGAATATTGTATATACTACCTTCCTCATGGAATGTAGCACGCAATTTCTTCCCCGAAAATGTAGAAAGATAAACTACTCTTGAGTATGTGCTCGTTTGAATAATGCTGTAGTTAGAAGATTTCGGGGGTGTACCAGGCACGTAGCCAAGGAGGGGTCTGGGCCCCCCTTCGAAACCAGAAATGATAAAAAATAAGGAAGGATGAAACAAAAAGAAAAGAGAAAAAGAAAAATCACCGTTAGAAATAAAAAAACTACAGCAAGCATTTGGTTACTGTTTCTTATGAGGAGGTTCTTGTGAAGGAAACGGGAGTGAGGAGGATCAAGTTAAAAATGAATATTATTGTTATATGGGACCACAATAATGATAAAAAGTTATGCGGAAATTAAATTCTGTTAACACTTGTGTCAACAGAGAAAGAAACGCAGATATTCTAAAATATTTTAAATACATTATTGGATATATTCTTTTTGTAAGGCCGTCCATCAGGAGGGCAAGGTGGGGCGCAAGCGCCCCCAAGAAAAAATCGTACTTGGGAATATTGAAAGCCCAATAGAATATTTACACTAGTTATAGCAAAATTTGAAACTATATTTGAAACCTTGCTTATATTTGCCCCCTCCCTTGGAAACCACAACATGGGCGCCCTTGATTGAGATTATATTGAAAGTTACAGTCTTGTATTTAAATGAACAAAGGAAGGAACGTAGATGCTGTAAAAATCTTTTTCAATAATATTTTTATATTTTTTTACTCGAGATTTCTTCATAGTTTGTTATTAAAATACTTACTAACATCCTTATTTTATTGTCCTAACAAACCAATATACTTTGTATGATGCCAGTAAAATAGTTTAGAATGATCTGGTGCGATAACCACAGTATTTCATGTCACACACACCACCGCATTACGAAATCCTGGCTAAACGAATCGATATGTGTTGCCAGTAAAATAGTTTAGAATGATCTGGTGCGATAACCAAAGTATTTCATGTCACGGACACTCCGCCCTTCCGTTACAAAATCATATCTACGTGGCTGGGTACTTTATCATGATATTTATAAAACCACGTCTCAGCAAATCCAGCAGTGTAAATTAACTAATTTTAAAATTGAATAATAATAGCATCACTGAAGGGAAACCACATCTGTGCATCAGTACGTGACTCCTTCCCCTTCCCCATTTTGGAGGTTGCGATAATCTTGGATGCTGTTCCTTAATACTAGAGGTTTTCACGGGCCAGAATTTTTAGCCCGGGCCCGGCCCTGCCCGGCCCGTGAATTTATTATGTGAGACCCGACCCAAGTCCCAAATATATTATAGCATTTGGGCTCGAGCCCGGCCCGAGCTCCTGTGATAATGAAATGAGCCCGAAAGAGCCAGTACACAAACTTAATAATCAATGCAAAATTGTATTTTTATTTACAGCAATTAGAGGTTTAATTTTGGAGTTGTTCTTTAAAAGTTCTCCAGAAAGAACGGTCCAATAAATATCTTTGTACAGTATATTTACAAAGTTAGGCCCGTAAAGGTCCGAGAAATATGGTTGTATCTTTGAAAATTTACGGCCCGAGCCCGACCCAGGCCCTAAGTAATAATACATTTTTTAGGCCGGAGTTTGGCCAGCGAGCTCGGCCCGAGCACGTGCAGACCTCTACTCCCGACACAAGTAACACACTGGACACCTTTAATGTACTTACGCTAACTAACCGTGAAAATCTTAATTTTGCAAGCTTTGAAACTCAGAGAGATGGAGCAACGTATTTACGTAGTCACAGAACGTACCTTCAGAGTGGTTAATTTTCAACGGTCACAATAATAGAGTAAGACTAAAGGAAGATAAAATAGTTCAACAGATTCCAAATATTACTAAAGTTCAACGAAAAACCATTATCCAAATATTAGATATATACTGTAACAATCGATATGTGTTATTCAGAAAAATAAAATATATCCTTGAATGTGAGAGAGTGTGAGTAATGTTTCGCCGAATTGTAGAAAGAAAAAACAATTTGTAAACCTAAAATTTGATAATGTATTCTAACTATACTACTTATTTATGTAAAATTAAAACTGAAGTGTATCCTCATTACTTTCTTCATTATTATGCTAGCAAAATCACACACAATACCTAGTAAAGTGAATTAGATTTAGACGTACCCTAAGATTATCATTATAACTCTTAAATTTTAACTTATATTCAGTTAAAATATTGTGTGTAAGTCATACACGCCGAGCTAAAGAAAATAACGTACCTGAGGAATTCCCATGTGTAGTTTTCACAAATAATATAACTTAGCGAACTTTTGTGACCTTACAAAATTTGTCGTTAATTATCAATAACAATTAGCAGTTTATATTGTGCTGGAAGAAATTATTTAATTCCGTAATGTTCATGTAACAAAATGCACGGTTAACTGGCAGATTGTTTCGTGTTGTTTCCTCTTTATGACGTACATACTCTTCTTTGCACTATATATATATATATATATATATATATATATATATATATATATATATATATATATATATATATATATATATATTGTGTGTGTGTGTGTGTGTGTGTGTATGTGGGTGATTGTATGTGCATGTAATAGTCTACTTTCATGTCTGGATTTACGTTCAACACAAAATAGGCCTATGTTGTATTCAGTTTTTCCCAAAAATTTTCAATCTTCCATATTGAAAATTTCTTGATACGCGACTGTGTCACGATATGTTACAACAAGTTAGAAACAAATTACAGGGTTAGTAGTTTTGAGAAATAGGTTCCTGGTGTTTTAGTGATAAAATTTATTGCAACTTACAGAATACACTGGTAATTATCAAAGTTGAATGTTTGAAATCCTTATTTCACCACTTCAATAAATGCTGAGTTTGTGGTCCGTAGAAATTTAACACACAATAGTTATTAAACAAATGAATTCGTTATTATTTCTTAGCAGCACTTAAGTTGAAACGCTCTTTCAGTTCTTCGTTCCATAACACAGAGAAGAAAATAAGTGAATCCCTTTCATAAAGACTATCAGGAGGTCATTAAAGTTCCCTTAGCAATAATGAACATGTCACCAAATGGATTTCCCAATATCCTTTTCAGGTTGTCTAGACACCAGAAAGATTCATCAACTGAGATCCTTCCGTGTGGTCAATATCATAGACTGCAGCAGGGTCTGTTCTTCATATCGCTCTCAAACATTTAAGCGTCATAAATTAGATATCAAAATTACGTATTAAAGTCGTATAAATTATGCCTTTGAAAAGTATCTTAAAACCTCTATAAATGACAATATCAGTTAAACTTTGCCAACTTTTGCGTAGATAATAGGAATATTACGATCTGTTTCAGCAGTAAAATTTCTTTAGCTACCACGGACACGAAAGCTAAGCTATTATTGTAATTTTACTTAACAATGTTGAAATACCATGAATAAACTGATTAATTTTGCAATAAATAAAATACCATACTTTTTTTTAAGTAAAGTACCTAATCTCATGCAAATGAAACACAATTAAAAATATGTTGAAATATGTATTGTCAATTTGATGTCGAACGTCACTATCTACGTCAGTTAAATAAACAAAAACTTATCTGAAAAGATTGTACGTATGTAATAATTTTAGCACACCAACTGGTATTCGCTTGATTTAAGGTTCTTTGGTGTATTTAATCAGGAAAGAAAAATCTTCCGATATGCATGCGGATATGTTACTGTAAGAGTTGAAAGAAAAATCACTTAGTTTCTTAGTTGTCTAGACATACAAATACTTATCCGCCTGATTTTATTAAAATATTTTAATAATAAATGCAATTTCTATATCACACAGTGATATTTTCCCTTTTTCATATAATATATAAACATTTAAATTATATTAAGCTTTTTAAGACTATAATGTGTGTTGTTGCTTATCTAAATAGCTTAGTTTGTCTATATGCCTACCCTAAGGTTTTTAGATAGCAAGAACACAGCTATGCGACCCATCTTTTGCTTATCAAAAACATCTAGTGTCAACATTCTTCAATCGGAAAACGTTGCAAACAGTTTCAGAAAACATTTTATCGAACGGAATACTTTGTTTTCCACCTACTATATACTTTTTTTTTTAACCAAAAACATGCAACTATACACACTGAATCTTAAAATCACCGAATTTCATTTGTTTTGTTTCGGCCTAACGCTGACTGGCAAATTTCTGTCGGGCAACCACCTGGTTACCCTGGCTAAATGCATTCCGCCTTGTGTAGAGTCGCTTTGACGTATGATTACCGTCATACTAAATACTTGACTACTGCAATAAACATGTTAGTCGAACTCTTTAGTATGGCACTAATCACGCGTCCGAACGACTCTGCATAAGGCCCATTGAAACTTACGAGACTCCGCTCACTGCGGCGACGGCGACAGAAAAGTTACCGTGGTGTATCCAAGCAGGGCAACATCTCGGTGACGGAACAGTTGCGCAACAACTAAAGATTCATTGAATCTTATGGAATTCGCTCACTGCGGCGACGCGATAGAAAAGTTGCCAAGGTGCCTCCATGCAAGGAGTTAAAATTTTAATTCTATATAAGTTTTTTTTCGCACAAAAGGTCGTTCAGTATGCAGAGCGTGAAAAGAAGTATTTGCAATGGAAGCTAATATGTCTTTAATTAGCGATGAAGGCAATGAAAAATTAATTGAGGAAATAAATAAACGCCCAGCGTTATATAAACAAAGTCGGCAAGAATATTCAGATGTGAATTTAAAGATAAAATTGTGTTTCGCTGTTATAAAAAAAAAACTGGAACGAGCTTGAGGAATAAATCCCTATATAGCGTGTAAAATTTTCCCTCCAGCAATCACTCGTTATATATAAGATACACTCAGTATATCTTTTTTTCTTCTTTTTTCCTTAAATGCAACATTAGCACACAAGTAATAGCACACTCTTCGTAGTCTTTTTTACTGTGTCCAATCCCACCAAATTCTGAAATCAAATGCCCGGCAACTTGTTTTGTTGCCGTCGTCAGTTAACGAGTGTGTGGCAACAAAACTGTTTTGTCTCCGTGAAATCGCTGACTGTAGAACACAGCGAGGAGATAGTTCTGTTTTGTCTACAGTGAGCGGTAGGCCTTACAATTATAGAGAGTATGCGTGTAGCGCAAAGAAGAGTATGTACGACTTAAGGAAACGACATGCAACAATCTGCCAGTTAACCGTGCATTTTGTTACATGAACATTACAGAAGTAAATTATTTCTTCCAACACAATAAAAACTGCTAATTGTTATTGATAATTAGCGACAAATTTTGTAAGGTCACAAAAGTTCGCGAAGTTATATTATTTTCGAAAACTACACATGGGAATTCCTCAGGTACGTTATTTTCTTCAGCTCGGCGTGTATGACTTACATACAATATTTTAATTGAATATAAGTTAAAATTTAAGAGTTATAATGATAACCTTAAGGTACGTCTCAATCTAATCCCAGATATGTCTCCAGTATGTTAAATATACTCAGCAACGCTACGGACACAGAGTTAATGTCGTTTTTGGTGGTTACTCAGGTCCAAGAATGAAAGATGAAGAGCACGAGAGACGAAGATGTAAAGAATCAGCAACAGAGACAATAATCAACAATTCGCAAACCATCGATTGTATCCCAAGGACTGGTTTTGGCAAACGTCTCCAACAAAAGAAGATTTATAGAACTTTTAATAGAGCATCTTCAATCAGCGAGTATTATGGTACTTAAAGCTTTGGCCGACGCAGAATTCTTGGCTGTTTCAACATCAGTTACCGTAGCAAGAGCAGGAGTATCTTCAGTTCTTGTAGGAGAAGACATTGATTTGTTAGTTCTTTTGGCTGCACATGCTGATGTAGATTTCGAAGTTTTGATGCTAATACCAGGAATAAGAGACAATCCTCACAAAGTTTACAGCAGTAAAAAACTTCAAGCTGGCCTCGGAGAAGTTCCTTCTAATATTATTTTCCTCCATGCTGCAACTGGGTGTGATACAACTTCTACGCCGTTTAGGAGATGAAAAGAGATAGCTTTCAGGAAATGTCGAGAGAACCTTTTTTAAGAAAACGTGTAAGTGTATTTAATAGATCAGACACAACTCACGAAGAAATTACGAATGCTGAGGAATCCTTTCTCCTTGATTTATATGGCTTCGTTATAAATGGTAACCTAGATAAAGCAAGGTACCGCCAATACATGAGAACTGTGACAATACAGTTTGTTAAGTCAGCATTTGATTTATCTTCACTTCCACCAACATCAGCTGCACCAATGCAATATTCCTAACGAGTTTATCACTAGGTTCAGCAGTGGAACGGCGTGAATTTATCACCAACGGATTGCGGATGGATGTTAATAGATGGTCGTTACCAACCGCACAGACTTTGCAAAATTTGTGTGGGTACTTATCAATGATGGGACGTGTTATGTTTTCAGGAGAGTCTCTATATTTTTTGATTAATTCCCTTTCAGTTAAAATCTTTTTCTGAACACTGTCGTAAAGGGCTGTGCTCGATCCTATTAACAATATAGTTCCATTTTTACTGTGGGAACTGCCTTTGGCTAGGCCATAGCAGTTCTGCTAGTATTTTGCATAAAACACCTCTAGAAAGAATTGGACCGAAAATATAATTTATTCTTTGAATATTTATTTTAAAAAAATAATTGTTTCAAAAGAAAACAATATTGATCAGTTGAATCATTAAATAGAGAAGTATTTTTCAGTATTGAAAAATTAAGTTTTAGAAAAATTATAACATTGATTTGTTAGTTCTTTTGGTTGCACATGCTGATGTAGATTTCGAAGTTTGGATGCTAATACCAGGATTAAGAGACAATCCTCACAAGGTTTACTGCAGTAGAAACCTTCAAGCTGGCCTCGAAGAAGTTCTTTCTAATATTCTTTTCCTCCATGCCGCAACTGGGTGTGATACAACTTCTACGCCATTTAGGAGAGGAAAAGAGATAGCTTTCAGGGAATTTCGAGAGAACCCTCTTTTAAGAAAAAGTGTAAGTGTATTTAATAGATCAGACACAACTCACGAAGAAATTACGAATGCTGAGGACTCCTTTCTCCTAGATTTATATGGCTTTACCTCTTAAGAACATTCCGTAAGCTATATGTTTCACACTTATTTATGGCAGAAATATAACAAAAGTTATCCCGAATATTGCAACAATTATTTGCAATAAAAATTACGTTTACTTCCGTTTTCAACATCATAAATAATTTTGTTGCTCTCTTTTTAAAAGATAGTCGGTTGCTGCGAATTCTACATTAAATTGGCTAGCTCCGTTATTTTTAGAGATAGAACAATAGTTTTAGGCTCGTTGGAAAGACCTTAAAACAGCAAATAACGGTTACTTCAGAACATTTTTCCGTATATAATGCCGTTTCAAAGTTATTCATAATTAAAGATTAAAATTCAAATTGAAAATACACATTCCTTTCACCTTAAGACGCCATTAAAAGACGATGACAGTGTATGACAAGAAGTCGTTATAAATAATAATTCTGAATCTATTCTGAATAAAATGAAGCAAAACGAAGTTTCTACCTTCAAATGTCGAGAAGATAGGACGTTTTAAAATTTAAGGGATAAATATAATTCTGTCGTCGGCCATCTTGATGACGTCGTATCTTGGTTTTCCCAAGTGGGAGTTTTTGGGACTTAGAGTGGGTTGTTCAGAACAACAATGTGAACATCTCCACCAATTTTCACCTTGTTATTATAAAATTCCTGGCTTTGATCATTTTTTTTTGTCTAATTGCACTGGACTACTTCCATTACGCACAAATTGATACATCTGAATTGTAATGGAGTTTCGTTTCGTTTCGTTGTTCTTGGCGGGTGTTTATTGTTCCAAGTAACGAGCGTGAGCTCTTGCCTTGCATTTGTGTTTGTTTGGCTGGCTTTTTGTGTTCCATAGTCTTGTATTGTTCGGATCGCTACTGTCGCAGATTCCCTGGTAGTTGGGCCTTGGGGAGGTCTTGGCATCCTGTAGACTTGTCGTCGTGGTGCGTGGGTTCCAATGTCTGCAGTACTTGGGTTGGAGTGGTTCCTGACCGTGTTCCAGAATCTGGCGGAGGGGTTCTCTCGAACTTCTTGTAGGAGCGGGAGATCCAGATCTTCATGAATTTGGGCGATGCTGGTTCCAAGAGCGTGTCTGGTTATGGCTCGTGCCGCCTTGTTTTGCACAACCTGAAGTTGACGTTGATGGAGAGGTGCTGCGTGCTCCCAAGTAGGATGTGCATACAACAGGATTGGCCGAATGCAGACTTCGTAGATGTGTCGTCGTGTACTATGGCTGAATCTTCCGCTGAGGATAATTGGCAGCAGTACTCGCAGTCTTCTCGTGGCCTTGGTTGATGTTGCTGTGAGGTCTCGTCCAAACGTCAAGCGATGATCCAGGATAACTCCGAGGTACTTGGCTTCTGTGGATAGGGATAGCGGGGTTTCAGACATCGTGATGCCAAAGTCTCTCTTTGCGTATCTTCTGGTGGTCTACCAAGGTGGTTTTGGTAGGGTTGATTCTGATTTTCCACTTCTGTGTCCACTCTTCTAGTTTGTTGATATGGCGTTTCATTGCCCTTTCCGCGTAGCGTTGGTTCCGGTTCTGGGTAAAGAATGTCATCTGCATAGGTGGCTAAGAGCGTTCCATGACCCGTTGGTATGTCTGCAGTGAAGAGTGCATATTGAAGTGGAGAGAGGCAGGACCCCTGTGGTACTCCTGCGTAGATTGGCCTGGCGTCTGTTAGATGTCCTGCATGGTACACTCGAAATCGGCGAGCAGTCAGTAGCTCTGGATGATCCTGGTTTGATATGTTGGAAGGCCAGTTTAGTGTAGCATATGGAGGAGTCCATTGTGCCACACTCTGTCGAAGGCCTTTTCGATGTCTAGAAATAGGCCAAGGGTGTGGCCTCCATCGTTGTACTGGTGAGTGATTTTCTCTACCACCCGGACTAGCTGGAGGGTGGTACTTTGCCCTGACCTGAATCCATACTGATGTTTCGGAATGCTATCCCGTTCCTGCACCTGGTTCAGAATTCTCTTCTGGATCATTCTTTCTACTATCTTGCCAAGGTGTGAAAGAAGAATCGCCGATAATTCTTCGCTTCTGTCCTATCCTTCGGGATCATGATGATACGAGCTTCCTTCCATGCTGGGGGAAGTGTCCCGTCCGCATGATGCCGTTGGTGATTCTCGTGAGTGCACATTGTTTTGACAAGTAATTACAAATATCTCATTAGCTGAATTTGAGAGTTTGTATTTATCTTCTATATTTTAATGTTAGCAAAGCTTAACTCGGTATATTGGGACAGATATTTACATCAAGTAACAAACAACACTTTTCCTGGTGATATTTTGCCGAAATAATTCCCTGAATATATGGACATTTTGTCAAAATTTACATTAAAAGAAATTTCGCCATCTGTATTTAATCTTTTGTTACATCTACTCGGTGTATTACCTCATATAAATACTCTTCGAAATAAGCTACGCTTAGAACAACAGATACAGAGTTTTTAATTGCTTTGCTGGTCATTTTCTGGATGTTCTTTCTTGACTAAAGAAGCGTACCAAATCGCAACATTCAAGTCTACTATGTTATTCTTCCTAGCTGACTATATATTTCGTTCCTTGCAACCAAATATAAATAATTTATGACAAACTATATTATCCCATATACCTTTTACTGTTTAATAATAAGAAAGATTTTTCCTCTTTGAACACGTACATTTTTGGTAACTCTACAAAAAAAAATAATAATGATAATGTCAATGTTGCGTTACTAAAATGACTCGATATTGACAGTCGTAAATCCATGTAGTTGATTTAACTACTATTAACAATTGACACCTATATAATATGGCAGGGCGCAAAATTTCCAATCGCCAGAAATTTAGAGATGGCGACCAGTGTCCAATAGGAATGGTTTCTGCCTAAACTCACAGGGTTACGCAGTTCATGTTTTGCACAAAAATAATCCTTGAATTTGGTGTGGAAGAAATTAAAATGATTTTTAAATACTTGCAACCAGATTTATACAATGAAAAAGTGAATCTTGTTTTACCAAAGTCGACAGAATATAAATTAGTTTGTTTTCCTCATTGACGTTGAATCAGACACTGAAAAAGATTTACAGTAAAAAAACTTCATTGCGAGATTCTGAAATTTTCTTCCAATTGTCACATTTTGTGTAGTTTTACCTTTGAGTACTGCTTCATGAGAAAGAGGCTTCAGCAGTCTCAACAGAGTTAAGACTGACACACGATGATTTGCTGACAATTTCCATCAATGGCCCTTCACTTAAGGACTTTGATCCGAAAACTGCAATCGATAACTGGTACTTCAGTGCAGAGAGAGAGAGCGTTACACAAACGTGAAATCTTAAGGTAAGAAACTTTTTAACATGTATATGAATTGCTCAATTCAAAATTGATTATAATGATCTGGTTGTCTGGTTTTGAAATTTTATGCCCTAATGTAATCTCTTTCTTTGTCAAAGCAAAGGACGTGGGGGGGAAGGAATCTGTCATAATTTGTACGAGGGTTTACTGATAAGTTCTCGGCCCGACCCAGAAGGACTTGAGCTGTGCAGGCATGAAAGTGTGAGGCTATTCAACATAGTCCCGTCGAAGGTCAACACACGTGGCACTTCGATGCTGCAACTTCTCCAACCCCCCCAAGAAAAAGAAATTCTCAAGGCCTTCAAAAAAAACTGTTCCGCAGCCTTTATCACTTCTTCATCACTGTGAAATTTCTGTCCTTTCAGTGCTGTTTTGAGTTTTCGAAACAGATAATAATCGGAAGGGGCGAGATCTGTCGAGTAAGGTGGGTGGTCAATGCACTGAAACCCTAGGTCCCACAGAAAATCCATTGCTCTGCCAGCCTTATTTACGGGAGCATTGTCCTGGAAGAACTAGACACCTTGTGTCAACTTTCCCTGGCGCTTTTCTTTACCAGCGTCCTTTACCTTAGGCAGCAGACTGCAGTAATACTCTGCAGTTAGGGTTTGGCCCTTTGGAAGGTAGTCTGAGAGCAAAACACCACATCCTTATCCCAGAATATTGAGGCAAACACCTTTCCTGTGACCTTTTCCGCTTTAAATTTTTTTGGCCTTGGAGATCCTGAGTGGCGCCACTCGCATGACTGCTGTTTGGTTTCCGGATCAAAGAATGCAACCACGTTTCATCCTGGGTAAAAGCCGATTCAAAAATTCGTCCTTGGAGTTCGCAAAATGCCGTAAAATCACTTGCGATGATCTCACACGTTCGCGTTTCTGATCCGCGTTCAAACATTTCGAAACCCATTTCGCAGAAAGCTTGCACATGTAAACTGATCATGGATTATTGACCCAACAGGTTCTTTGGATATGTGCACTTTGTCAGCTATCTCCTGAAGCGAAATCCGTTTGTTGCTCAAAATCAGGTCATGAATCTAGTCCACTTTTTCCGGAGTTGACACTGACACTGGCCTGCCACACCTGTCACCATCGTTTGTTGAAAATTCACCACGCTTGAAGTTTGCACACCATTTCTTCACAGTGGAGTATGAAGGGCACTGTCCACCCAATGTGTCTAGCATGCAACCATGGATTTCCTTGGGCGACTTCTGTTCCAGGAAGAAGCAATTCATTACACCTCGCAACTCCTTTTTGGTGAATTCGACATCTGGCTCCGCCATGGTTCATTCAATTACCTGTAAAATAAAAACCGTTCATGGTAGAATCGTGAAATTTGGTACTTAAACATATAAAAAATCAGCATTTCACATGACATCAATTACATTAGGGTAGTACATTCGGAAGGGGGTCGGGCCGAGAACTTATCGGCCGACCCTCGTACGTGAGAGATACTAGCGACCATCATTTTTGGATTGGCGAGTGCGGCTGACTTCGAAATTTTGCGCCCTGTACTATGAAGTCTTAGCAATACAAGACATGCATAAAAATTTAACACATGTATGTAACATAGAACCAATGTGTTGAATTAACACAGCGATTTTTCAGTATGTATAAATTAAGCAATGCAAATATATATTTATGTCTACAAAAGTTTTCTGTGAAGTGTGCTTTCGTAAGCTATTGTCCTACGCACATAATTATACAGTGTCGTTAGAACAAGGAATGGTAACAGTTAAGGATATCGACACCAACAAACTTAGAGAGAATAAATCGATTCCAAGAATATGAGAAGTGGACCACTAGTAACTTGGAAAACTTAATGGGAGTTATACAGAGTCGTTCTGACGCGTGATTAGTGCCATACTAAAGAGTTCGACTAACATACGTTTCCTGCAGTAGTGAGGCCTTTAGTATGACGCTAATCATGTGTCAAAATGACTCTGCATAAAGCACAATACATTTAAGTAAGTCATCTTTCTACCCATTTGGAAACTGTAACTTGACTGCAGATGCTCAAACTATTCAACAGCTCCGCAGTTACTTTTACCGCGTTCGCTCTATGATTCATTTTGACAATCTCCTTCAATGCTCGGTTCTCGAAGACACTAAGGTTTCTGTAGGCCCACTGCTGTACTTCTCTATTGTTGATTTAGTAAGTGTTATGTAGGCCATTATCACATTCTGACACTGTTCCTTACGATATCCATTACACACTGGTCATCTTGGCCACAATTTGGGTTCTTTGAGACTCAGATTGATCCCTCATTTTGTATCATCACCACCTGCCTCTTGAATATACATCTACGTTTCCCTGAACTACTACAGACGACCGGTTAACTCACTACTCACAACTGCTAGGCACTGCACAGCACACCCATCCTTACTCTCATCGTCTGGTACACCTTACGCGCTGCAAAATATATGTATTTCTATACCGTTTTTGGTTAGCATCTGTATATGATTGCATACCCAAAAACAATCGGAATATCCTGATAAAATGCATATAATTTATTTTTTAATACTTCTTTTTTCAAATACAACTTTAATCAACCTCAACGTACTCTGCATTGGTAATAATGCCTTTGTCCAAACTTTCATTCTATTGTTTGAAACGCCTTTGCTGATTCAACATCTTTGATCCCTTTTAAAGCCATCGTGAAATTACGTCTGACTTGACCGACTTCGGCAAAACGTTTGCCTTTCAAGTCTCACTTCCTCTAACGGGACAGGAAGGAGTTCGCGAGAGCTCAATATGGCAAATAGGGTGCGTGGATCGTCTGTAACTGCATCCTTCATTGCACGACAGGCTTCCATGTGATAATTCCCTTGCTTTTCGGTGAAAAATATGGGCATAAACTTAACAGCCACTCGTTGCATTCTCAAATCGTCTTGTAAAATGCGCTGAATGGAGCTCCAAGATGATCCGAATGTCTTGGAGTTACTCAATTGTTCTGCGTCGATCTTTCACAATGAGATCACGAATTTTGGCAATGTTGTCCTTGGTTCACACACTTGAAGGACGATCGGAACAGGGTTGATTTTCAATGGTCATTTTTTCCCTTTTAACCAGACCAAACCTAATTCGTACATTTGCGTTTTACTGAGGGCGTGTTCTTCGTGAACTTTATGTACCATCACAACAGTTTCTCCTGCGTTCTTGCCGAGTAAAAAACAAAAGTTCACAGCAACACGTTGTTCATGAGAATCTGCTATTTCTTCGTGTCACGAGTGCACCACAGACACACACATAGAACTGCCAGAGAAACAACACGCATCGTTATCCTACACTCAGCCAACGGTTTAAACTCTTACTACAAGTACATGATACGCAGGAGTACGGTTCTTGATATTTTTGTATCCTCCTCGTATAAACCACGTACGGAAATCTCATGGAAGGAAAATTAAATGTTTTTGCTGTCTCTAAACCTAAAAGTTACTAAACGAATTGAATATATGTACCGCCACAAAGTCCCGTTATCCCTGAAAATAAGTAACATAAACCAATAAACGTACGTAAATAACTACACGGAAAGAACTGAATGTCATAAACAACAATACTTTCGAGAAGATTTATTGAGATAGGAAACATTAAGTTTCCAAAGGATTAGTTTGTCGACCGTCATTCTCATGGGAAAATATAATACGCCGCCAGGTTCTGCGGGACATTTTGCGGGGAATTGCAGGGGTAACTTGAGTGAAAACTTGTTTCACAGCTTCTGTCAGTTTGACCGTAGTATCATAACGGTTTTGTGCAACGATGCCCTTTATAAATAATCATAGCACATTATCATAAATGGTGAGGTCTCGGCTTCTTGGTGGCCAGACAAGTGGTGAGGTCAGATAAGGACAACCACGACCAATCTAACACCCAGGAAAGACTTCCGAAATATATTCGTGTAGGCGAAGGTATAGTGGGCAGGTGCCCCATCATGCTGAAACCAACATGTTTTTGATTCCGTGCTCTTCCAAGAGAGGAAAAAAAACCGTTCTGCAACATGTTGAGGTATAGGTGCTGTATTCACAATACCATCAAAAAAGAACATCTGCTGTCAACACCTGTCCATATCATTACATGCAGGGGATTGTGTTCCAACTATACATACGTTAATTTTTGTTTTAAAAGTATCCTTTCACCGTCACTGCACAGATATGACAGGTAAAGAAACTTTTCGCTTATTGCTCAAATTGTTCATTTGTTTAATGAAATTTGGCGTCTCTTTTCAACAGCGATGCCAGTATGATATGTCCATGTCTCTACATGAGACGTGGACATACTGTTTAAGAGTCTTCATCCCGGCGAAATTAAAATACCGCTAATTTTGCAGTAATTATGTGATATCTTCAAATAGATAAAAGATAATTGAAATGTGGAACAAGAGCACCCTAGACAATATTATTTTGCGTGGGGTACCGTTATCACAAGTCACCTAATGGCTTTCCGTTTTCAGCTGTTTAGAAACGCGAAAATAAATGCCGATTTTCAAAATGGCTCGAAATCGAAAGCAGATAAGTGAGTCGTGATAACGGTTTCTCATGTAAAATGATATTGTCTAGGGCGCTCTAGTTCCACATTTTGATTATCTTTTATCTATTTGAAGGTATCACATAGTTACTGTAAAATTAGCGGTATTTTAATTTCGCCGGGATGAAGACTCTTAAGGTGAAATCTGAATCTCCGCACGTGTTCAAATTTAAATGCTCTCCTATCGGGAATCGAACCCGTGATCACATGCAACTAAACAAGCGGATAGAGGAATGAACTTATTTCCACACACACACACACTTCAGTTCCTAATAACAGATTTCACGTTACGTTTGATAAGCTACGAGTGTGTTCGATTTTTTTCCGTGGTTACTTTTCAAGTTAAATTCCGAGTTTTCTTTTTTAAATATACACAATTGTAAATCACTTTATAGATATTTGCACACCACTCTAGCCTTCTTTAGGGAAACTCATGAACATAAGTGGTATCTTGTACTGCTATCAAGCTTAGCGTAATAAGTCTTCTGAAAAAAATAACCCAACGAGCTGCACTTCGGTTTAGAATCATTTAATCAGATCTCCGTTGAGCCGTCTTCTTTAAGGACCTTTCCAGTTCCAGCTGAGCCGTGGGTAATGAAGATGGAGGCCTCGAGGCAACGAACTGAAGAAGGAGGGGAAAACAGAGAGAGAAGAACGAAGAACGAACCTTGAGATTTTGGAGCGGCCAATTTTCCGCCCTTATATATCCAAATCCTAGAACCACTACTTCCTTATAAGAAAAGTGAAAAAAATTGGAGGAAAAAAATCTCAGGAACCACTCTTTCCAATATCCAACAAGGTATGACGAACTAAAGTATTCTTTTGTTTTCCTCCTTTCTCTCTCTCTCTCTCTCTTTATCCATATCTTCTTTTTCATTCTACTTTCTAGTTTTTTTCTTTTCCTCCTAAACCATCCCAGATGTACTCATATATCAAGAATCGAAAAGGATTTTCCCTACAACAGAGAAACGTAGACTTTATGTACTAAAACTAAAATAGAAGAAAAAGATAAGCTAAAAATGATCTTGATACGGAAAGAAATATTTGTTGTTGTTGTGCTTATGATTTAAAAATATATACAGGGTGGGCCATTTTAATTAATCCACGGAAATATCTGAAAAATGATAAAACATAGAAGAAATGTTTGAAGTACACGTTATATATTGCTAAGGGGGAAAACCAATTCCGCCAAAAGTACCCCTCCTCGCCCCCCGTAAATGGGGGTAACGGGGGGTAACTTTGAAATGTCAAATGGGAACATGGGTCGAGTAATACCTCGTTCGAAAGGTCTTGGAAAACTAAGTAACGCTGTACCAAAAGATGTTTCATATTGTGCACCAGTTTCAAAATGGCCGCCATGATATGGTTCGGAAACTCCAGTACCCGTAGTATGAAAACCATGGAAGGTAAATGAATGGAACAAAATTGAAATACGTAAATATCATAGGATGATCCCTGTGATCCCAGTGGCCTCCCTGAAGGGGTCTTGGGGGCTAACTTCAAAATTTCAATGTCCGACCGGACAACGGTTCGGGCGTACGCTTGACCTACCCAATGCTGTTTGGAAGGCAGACTTCATGGATAGAGAATTGGTGCACTGAGTTAATGCGGATGGCCACAGTTACATTTTGAGTAACTATTAGCGGCCTTTTGAGAACACTGCCATTTCACCTCAATCGTTTTCTCCTGCAAGATCTTTGATTTTGCAAGATTTATCGAACGAGGTACCACTCGACTCATGTTACTATTTGAAATTTTGAAGTTAGCTCCCAAGACCCCTTCAGAGAGGCCACTGGGATCACAGGGATCATCCTATGATATTTACGTATTTCAATTTTGTTCCATTCATTTACCTTCCATGGTTTTCATACTACGGGTACTGGAGTTTCCGAACCATATCATGGCGGCCATTTTGAAACTGGTGCACAATATGAAACATCTTTTGGTACAGAGTTACTTAGTTTTCCAAGACCTTTCGAACGAGGTATTACTCGACCCATGTTGCCATTTGATATTTCAAAGTTACCCCCCGTTACCCCCATTTACGGGGGGCGAGGAGGGGTACTTTTGGCGGAATTGGTTTTCCCCCTTAGCAATATATAACGTGTACTTCAAACATTTCTTCTATGTTTTATCATTTTTCAGATATTTCCGTGGATTAATTAAAATGGCCCACCCTGTATATATTAATTTGGGGCAACATATTATTAAAGATGTTCTGAGTATGAATTCCTAATATTTGTTCTAATTTTTGTAGACTCATCGACAGAAATAAATATCAGATGTTTATTCACTCTCTATATCAGTAATTTCAAGCTGAAAAATGTATAAAATAGGAGTAAGGTTTCTACGACCAGAGAAATAGCTCTGAGAATTAGATGGAGAAAATGATGGGGGGTTTCGAGGTAGAGGAATGGAAAAATTTAAATGAAATTTTGGAGTTTTACGTCCCACGATTTTGCCGGCTAGGTTAAAGGAGACGGTGATAGTGAGAAATCATGAAATGGTGGAAAGAAGAAAGTGGGAGGAAACAGGAGAACCCCGAGGAAACTCACGCACGTTTGTCCAACACAACATTCTCTTGGCGCGAGCTGGGATCTCATGCACCAGATGTGAACGCTCTACCACTGAGCCACCGCGGCCCCGGTAGAGGAATGGAATGAAGCATGTCGGTAGTTAGTTGATTGAAGATTAGCGTCCCTTTCAGGAGCAAGGCTATACGAGATCTGGACCTATAGCTTAAAGTGGAATTGAAATCACGTGAACTCCTAAAAGGAATAATAAATTAAATATTGACAGTGTACTAGTAACCTTGAATTCACGACTAACTTATCTGCAAAACCATCAATGTTCCTTTTCTTCCTATCACCACTGTAATTTTTAGGAATGCCTAAAATTTTCCGGGATCTTGATTTCGGAATCGAATTATTTTCCGGAATGGGACATTTTACTTTCCAAATTCCAAATTCCGCAGTTTTTTCAAAATCCGAATATTTTCCGAAATCGGGAAATTTTCCGAATTCCGAAGTTTTCCGTTTTTGTTTTCCGGATTCCAGGTATTTTTAAGCTCCAGGTTTGATGTAAGCTTCTTGTTCTTTCTCGTGTGATGTACTGAGGTGAGAGCTGCAAACTGTGAAGTCAGAGATCTTTGAAGTAGAAATGACTTCTCTATATGAAGCATATTGCCCGACCTATTTACTATCTTCAATTACTATATAAGTCTCTTGGAGTAGAGAAGCTTCTAGAGTTATAGAACTGCAGTCGTAGGTGTGAAAACCTGGCGACTCGGACTACTTCACACGTACTCCTTAATATTGCAATGTTTTGTTCGGGAGTGTCTAAATAACAAAGTCCATGATTTAAACCTTTCACTTTTTTTTATTGCAAAATAATGTCTTTATAAAAGTCTTTGAAAGTATTTGTAATCTTCTAAATGTTCTTCAGTGTTTAATAAATTCTTCAGCACACAAAAGTAGCCTCGGAAAAGGTTCAATTGTGTCATATAATAAATGAATTATTATGTAATAATAATGCATAAGATTTTTTAATATTGAAACGGAACAGTTAAAATCTGAGTTACAATACAAGTATTTGCATCGAAGCAGTCGAAAGTAGGAGCAACTTATGATCAAGGTTGTGTGTGAAATAGAAAGTCAAATTTTCCCATCGGAAAATAACATCCAAGTGACGTCAATGTGTGCTTCTACATTCCTGGTACGCATATAAGAATATAAAAACATATAGTGGCATTTTGAGATGAAAAATAAGACATGGATTTTTTTTAAAACTGGACAAAGAAACAAACAGCAGCAATCAATGTTTCATATTTCAGTTCAATAATAATATTTTCAGAAAAGTCAAAAATACTGTATCAAAAATTCCCGGAAAACAAAAATACTTGGAAATACAAGGATGATGGTGCGTATTAAAAAAGTACGACTTCTAAAGTGAATCTATTATTCAATAATAATTCAACGATCATTCTTCCAACGTTCATTTCGGGCACCAGATCCATTCAACTCTTCACAACTTCTTCATGAGGTCTCTGAGTAGCAATGAGGACATTAATTATTAGAGCAACCTAAAAGCATAAAAAGCATAACAGCAATTTGCACATATGGTTGGTACCTTGAACATAGTTGTGGTTGTTTAAGAGTCCTGAAGAAACTAATTTTAAAAGCAGAATAAAGTATAATTTTAGAAACTAAAGCATAATTTAAAATATATAGCACAATTCTTTAAAAAAAAATATCTTTAACTACAAGTTTAACATACTGTATTAATACTTTTTAAAACCAATATTTACAATACAAAAGCATTGAGAACAACAATGCAACAACGAAAAGCTTAATTTTAATTCTGTAAACTTTTCGGTGTAATTCTTTGATGTGGAGAAAAGAAAAAGAAGAAAACTTCCGCCAACAATGAACAATACACAAGAACTCCACACTATATTGTTTGGTGTACCTTTCTAACTTGAGCATCTTGTGTACTTTTTGGTATCATCTTTTACTGTCCCTTTCTGTATGTGTGTACCTCTAAGGCGCACACACTAGTGATAAAACAAAAACTGACTCTAGTAAAGCACCTCTTTACAGTACATTAAGTAGAAGGTTCATTAAATATGAAAGAAACTGGTTGCATAAAATATTAATAAAGAGATCAAAATATTTAGAATATTTAATGTATAGTAAATATTACACATTATATACGTTTAATGTAAAACAATGATTGAAATTAATAATAAAGCATAATTTGGAAAAAAATAAAGCATAATTAAACAAAAAATAAAGCATAATATGGATTGCTCTATTAATTATAAATTTAGAAGGAAACGAATTGGTATGATTGCATTGTATGGGTAAAGTAAGACAACTTATATAATGGCATTCTCACATTTCTATGCTATATGTATGTTTCCTCTTTTGTATTTTATTTGTGTATTTGACTTATATGTAATTGTTTCTTTTATTCTGAATATTAATTAATCACATTATGCATTAGTATTATTATTTTTATTCAATTTCTTTACCATCTGTCACAGCTGAATGATATGTCATGCATCATTTGGTTGTTGAGTTGATTTTAGTGTAGCGTCCCTTTCAGCAGCGAGACTATATGCGACGTGGACCTACTGATTAACGTGGAATCCGAACCACATGAGCTCCCGCCGTGCATCATTTGGATATTGGTCTCCATGTCACAAGTAGTACACTATAACTATACTACCGGTATTACCCGTTCTATTATTGTGGTATACAAGTATGCTGTAATGAATTTAATTTTTTATATATATGTTAATTGCTTTTAGCTCGAAATGATTTTAACAGGTAATGAGGATAACTCCTTCGTTCAGTGCAGCCTCAGGAGTGGATGATTAGAGGATGTCTCCTTTGCTCATAGAAGACTGGGAAGACAGTTAAAGAAGTTCTCCGTAGCTTATAACAGACCCAGGAGAAAGGTGATTAAAGGATGTCTCCTTTACCCATAGAAGCCTCTGGAGACAGTTAAAGTTCTCCGTAGCTCATAACAGACCCAGGAGAAAGGTGATTAAAGAATATCTCCTTTGCCCATTGAAGCCTCAGGACATGGTAGACCTATTAAAGGATTTTTCCATAGCCCATGGCGGGCCAGGAGAAAGATGTTGATAAATAAGTGATCACCTGTCAACTGATCGATTTCTCCTTTTGAGGTCTTCTTTTATAAGCCACTTCTTGAAGGGGAGCACATGTAGGGACAGTCGCCTTTCTTCGTAGGATTCTTCGAATCTTTCTTCGTGTATTCCTGGAGGTGTGTTCTTTTTACGACACCTATTAGTTTTTTTTATTTACGAGCGTAAAACCATGTGCTTGTGGTAGACATGTGATTAAAATGTATGCTGGGATGGTATCTTACAATATTGTTGTGAAGGTAGCTGAGCAAAAATGATGAGTTGTCTCGCTAAATGTATATGTTTATATTGAAGCATGTCTATCTCGTCTCACATACTGCCATTAAAAATCTGTTTTGTCTCGTCTCGTCTCTCCGACAACCCTAGAACGCTCTTAATGTTTTCATCCCATCAGCGCTTACGGCTACAGTACTTTGGTAGTATAATCAGCTAAATACTGATGACCTGGATACCTTATATGCTCTTCTGTCAAGAGATTCGTAACGAGTTAAAACAATGTTAATCATGTCTTTGATGCTGACAACAGAATTGCCAACGAAGCAAAAGATAATTATGTCTCGTGTTTAAAAGAAGTCATGAACGTGACAATTCATATCAGACTATATATATGTGGGTCAGTCAGAAAGTTAGTTGTACTCTTTCGTAAATATTTTCGGTCAAAGGCTATTTTGATAAAACTGTGTGGCAACACTGCAGACATGTAGTTTTATCGTGCGACGTAGCGGCTTTCACGAGGCAAGTGGAGGTGTTCTGGTAATCAGTCGTAAACATGTCTCGACAGCTGCAAGTGGCGTCCAAATTGGAAATGAGTGGGCAGATAGGTGTAACTGCACTGAACTTCATCGAGGACTAGCTCAGGAGAGTAATGCTCCTGGAAGTAGGAATGCAAAACACAATGAACTCTTTTGGCGTGAGTTCAAACCCGGCCCGGGGTAAGTTTTCTTTAACATTTTTTTTACATTTTTATAATTTTTTAAATTAAAATAATATGAAAATAATATTGAAAACAGTGATTTACGTACTTTTGTGCAGATAAGAAGTAGTAGTAGTAGGAACGGGTTAGAAGCCCCGCAGGGCTCGTTTTGTTCCCCTTCTACTCCATGATATAAATTTTGTGACCAATTTAAAATAACTGGCTAGGATACCGCGTAAAACAGCTGGCTAGAGTAGCGCGCAAAAAAAAGTACTTCCGAGAGCATTACTCTCCCAAGTGGGTCGTAATTTATCGGCAGTTGCATGAAGTGTGTAGTGAAAGTGGAATGTCACGTCAAGCTATCGCAACATATATGACAACGGATGTACAGATTTAGATGATGCTGAGCGCGAGGAAAGACCATCAACAGCGACAAATCCCGAAATCGCTGCTCGGGTGAATGAATGCATTCTTGCAAACAGAAGAAATACAATAGACGAACTTTCAAAGTAACAATACCGCTCGTATGATGAGGTGAAAGCTGCAACCTAAGAATGGTTATCAGGCATTGGACCGGATTCTTCGCAGAAGATATAGAAAAACTTTTACCAGACCTCGACAAATGCTTAAATAACGGAGGTCATTACCTTGAAAAGTAGATTGTGAATGGTACTTTATGAATCAAATAGTTATTGTAAAATTTGTATCCTGTTTTATTTTCTTAAACAGTGCGACTAAGTTTTTGACTGACTCTCGTATGATTCTGTTGAAAAAGATTTTATTTCGTCTTGTATATATCGTATACTGAGCACCACTAGTAGATAGATCATCTTTCTTTATTTAGTACTCCAAACTTCATTTCAACTCGTCAGTTTCTTCGAAAGTTATTTTCAAATAGTAGTAGGATAGGTACTTCAATTTTTATTACTTTAGGATAAGCAATCTTTAGTAGTATAGTGTCTTATCAAGGTAATGGAGACACCTAACAAAATGCAAATTACCAGATTAATTGCATTGGTACACAACCTTTCACCCTCAGAACAACTCTCATGTGACGTGGAACGAAATCATAAGAGGTCGTGAATTGTAGGGAGTGAAATATTACAATTTCTCCTTGAAGTGCATTACCTAATACCGCGACAGAAGATAGAGGCAGAAATTTGTGTCTGATTCGTGTCACTAAAACGGACCAAACATGTTCAATTATGTTCAGATTTGGGGATTGGGCGTGCCAGGAAAGGTATTCAACTTAATCGATGTTCTTCAAGTACATCGGAGCAGCTCAAGCTGTGTACAATGGCCCATTATTATAACGGAAAGCGGCGTCATTGCCCGGAAAAATCTAAACGATATTGTGACAACGAACCAACGAACCCTACGGTGGCAACATAATCATGGGCAGTAACGTGACAGATAAACGGCAGCACGAACCTACAAAAAAAAAAAAAAAAAAAAAAAGATATTGTAACAGAGTTTCAGCATGACAGAACCGTTGACATATTTCATGATTGAAGGAAACACAGCGGATCATGTGCTCTTTGAGCGTCCGCCACACACAAATATGGCCTGTGGTTTTGAAATAAGATTAAGGACAACTCATCCGACTGCATCACATGTTTCTAATTATCAACACTCTATATTCCATGTTCGGGGCACATTGGTAGCGAGCAAAAGCGCAACACTCCATTATAAGCCGTTTCTTCCTTGAAAGCCGACCTCATATGTTCATGTATTTTAAGTTGCAGAGAACTGTGATTGTCGACACAGGCTCTGAGATGTACTGTTTGAACTCGTCCTATACTTGCACCCCAGTTACACGATCGTTGTGAATGACAACTCGCTTTAATGCAAATCAGGACTTGTTACTCTATACTCTCTGATACAACCAGGTAAACAGTCTTGCCAACCAAGCGAAAAGTTCTATTTTTTTAAAAATGGCACTGTCAGGCCATGACACATTCCAAACATCCCTATTAAAAGGAAGCATACTATACTACGCTTGTCATACATTGCTTCAAACTAAATATGTTACAGTACCACAAACATTCAAAATTTGTTGACCTCTGCAGCAGTAGTAATGCAGACGCTACAGATAGGATATTGCACATCCAAAGTACTTTATGTCTAACACTATGATCATGATCATGGGCGAACGCAGAATATTTTCCAAGGGGTGGGGGAGGCAAGACACCCACATACACACAATTGGTAGAATGAAACACAACAAAACAAAACTTCATTGCTATCAGCACCACGTCAGCAAAAGAAACAACAAAGAGCGAAATTATCTTTTCAGCTCAACTGACAGATACCACCATTCAAGATACTTAGCATTGCATGCAGCATCAGGCTGAATATAATTATTACTGAAAAAATATGAAACATCACATGGGAGAGAGAAGTAGATTAAAATCTTAGGATGTGTTTGACTAAATTTTGTTACTCTAAATCATTTAGTGAATGTTGATTTTAAAAGTATACTATTGTCACCAGAAAAGCCTATAAATGTTAACCTTTTTCGAAAATCCAGGGAGGGGCAATTTCCCCCTCTTGCCCCCCTCTGTGGGTGCCCATGATCATGATATGACGGATTTTGAATGAATACGAATAAAGTTACAAGGAATTGAAAATCTGTCTTTTCTAAAATTCTTTATCTAGAAAAGCCGATTAGATAAATACCTACATCAATTGTATAGACGTTCTTAAATAGGTGTCATTATTACAATGCCATTTAGAGAAAATTGATATCTCAAACGTTTCTGGAGATACGATTTTTTTTAAAAAAAACTTTGAAACAGTGCTTAAAATTATGTAATTCCAAGAACTTTTTGTAATTACCTACTACAAAAATATATTTTTGGAATGTAAGAGAAGCAAAATCAATTTTAAAAAGTTGTTCTAAAAGGTTCCAACAAATACGGCATTTTAAGCAATATATCAACTTTTTCCATTTTTCATATCTCCCAAATGGTTTGAGATATCAAGCTGCTATGAATGACTTTATGACTATATATTTAAAATCATCTACATAGTTCGATGTGAAACACATGGACTGTTTCGAAATACTTCTCTGAAAAAAAAATACTTATTAAAAAAAGTGAAAATTTTCAGTTCCTTGTTACTTTAGTTCTAGTTGTTCTATGACTATGGTAGTATTAGAGAGTAAGGTATTTTGGGTGTAGATTACCTTATTCGTCTTACTTGCGTTATTACTGTTGTAGAATCCTCCTAAATTTGGTTATTTTTCTATGTTTATGATACAGTAGTATCCATAGTTTGAGCACGGCAGGACAACTGTATATACCGGTATTTGTTTTTGATTTGCATGTAGATTTAAATCATATAATAACAATATGTAATACTATTTGAAAAATATAACTTTATGTTAGGTTTGCAACACTGTTAACTTTGTGGTAGTGCAAAGTATATCAAACAATGTCCTTCTACCGATATTTGAATGGTATAAAATTATATCGTTTTTTTGGATTCATTAGTAGAAATGTTACAAGGATGTGTCAAGATTAATCTATAATTCAGTTATCTCCAAACCGTCCATCGCGAGCTGCTAGAATCTCAAGGGGACATTTTCGGTAGATCGCGTTAACACTCTGGTTACACCTAGTTTATATTCAATAAACGAATGTAAGATTTTTTAAGTAGGTAGTTTTCTTTTGGTTGGTAGATCACAGTAGGATTTAAACACGGTACGATAGTTCAAAAGTTTCATAAATCTGGCGACCACTGATTTATGTAAATAAAAATGAAAGTAACTATGTTTGTGACTTTATGGCTCTTGAAACACCCCATCGATCTCGATCAAGTTTTCAACATAGATGAGGTTTGAACCTGGGATGTTTTTTCTATGATTTAACTTTGACGGTGCAACTGACTGTGAGGGGATGGGATAGATATATAAAAATGATCGAAAATGATCGATATTAATGTCGAAATCACAGCTTTCGGGGTCGCTGACAGTGAAATGAACAATAACACTTTCGATGTCGTTAGAATCCAAATTCAGCCCTTTAACATGGGTGGGGTGGAAGAGAGGAGGTATATAAATATAATCAAAAATGACCAATATCAGAGAGCGCTTCAATAATAGTAAAAAGTGATTGACTAACGTGACATATTACAATTTTTTCTTAATTTAACCCAGCGAAGTGGGTAATTGACGCGAGTGGTATATATGCAGGAAACACTATAATGAATTGAGAAGTCCAGCTTAGAATGGAAAGTTGTGTGAAACCAATGGAAAGATTATTGACTCAAAATGAATGTACAGTACGGTCTAATTAAAAATGATTTTACTTCGTACTACAATATTTCAATAAATCACTCTGTGTAATATTCCCAGAATAATTATAGAGATAATAACACAATCAAAAACGAACAATTTCAGTAAAGTGGATACTAATAACTTTCACTTTTCATTTTTTCTTTCCAATCTTTGGCCGTTGTGTGTAATAATTAAACGTTTTATCCAGAAAATTGATTTTAACTACCAGTGTGTATGTAGCTATTGTTATGTAGAAAAAACTACACATCATACTTCATACATATATGTGAGCAAAATACATACATCTACATGGTCAAATAAACTCTCACACACGCACTATTGCAAATGTGCATTGAAACTAAAATATTCTCTCATTTGTTCTTTCCCTCTCCCCCTATGCATGCGTGTTGATGCTTGCAAAGTACAAAGTATATGTGAGTGTGTTTGTGTGTGTGTGTGTGTGTGTGTGTGTGTGTACATATACAAAACACTACACACGCACACCCTTTCCCTCCCGTTACACACACCTAAAGTATCCGATGCCTGCAGCACATGCCGTTACATGCGGGCTTTTTGGGAAAATCGCGTTCACTCGTGCAAAACAGCGTTAGAGACAGTTAGCGTACGCCTCATTGGAAAAACCGAACAACAGATTGATGAGGGTAGAATGTTATGAATGACAAGTTCCAGGTACGGTGAATGTGCGTGGTAGCAGACAAACAGGAAGAATCAAAAGCTTCTGTGTTTTCGAACAGAAAACGATTGAATGTTGATGCAGGAGAGAGAATTCAGTCGATACATACACAACAAGCCGTTAGGTAGAGATGTTTACGATAGTAAATACCAGACAGAACATACCACATGAAAGGGAAACAAATACCAACCCTACTTTTTATAGTTATACAGATTAAATCAGAACTTGTTCAGATTTACAAGTATTGATTTGTCATTAACCATTTCATTTTACCTAGAGTTAGATGGTGTAAATTTTTTGCACCATAACTCGTTCTGATGAACATGATAATTGATTCTAACTAACTAAACTAACTAACTCTATGGCCTATGGAACCCGGAGGTTCAGTGCCGCGTTCACAAAAGCTCTCCACTGACTTCTATCCTTAGCTAATTGGATCCAGTTTCTACTTTGTATTCCTATCTCTGCGAGATCCATCTTAATATTATCCTCCCATCTGCGCCTAGGCCTTCCTAATGGTCGTTTTCCTATGCGTCTACCAGTCAAGACTTTGAAAGCGTTTCTACTTTCTTCCATTCTAGCTACATGACCTGCCCACCTAAGCCTCCTAGACTTGACGACCCTAACAATGTTGGGTAAACCGTATAAACTATGTAGTTCCTCGTTATGAAGCTTCCGCCATTCCCCATTCTCGTTCCTCTTGGGTCCGAATATTCTTCTCAGGATCCTGTTCTCAAATACTTTCAGTCTATGTTCTTCCCTCAGAGTAAGCGACCATGTTTAGCAACCATACAGAACAACAGGCATGATTATCGTTTTATATATTTTAAGCTTCAAATTCCTCGACAGAATTCGCGACGACAAGAGATTTTGAACCGAATAGTAACACGAATTCCCTGCCTTTTAGTCGACATTTAATTTCTTCGTGAATATGATTTTCGTCTGTTAATATTGATCCTAAATATTTGAAAGTATCCACTTTATCAAAAGTATTATTTAATATTTTAACACCTCCACAATTTGCCGTATTACGGTCCCGACGCACTTCCATGTATTTAGTTTTCTCTGCATTTACTTCTAAATAATTGATTCTTCTGAAGTGAATTAGTATCAAGTTATAGAAGAAACTTATATCCTAACTATATATAGAATTACATGAACTGACATAAAATAAAAGGGTACTTCCGGTTGATGTGGAAAGTTCTAATTTGGCATGATTGTACCTTTCCAGAACTAACTCACAAGAAAATTGCCAAAAGATATTTTTTTTTTTTTAATTTTTATACGGTCTAAAGGGGGATGAAGAACTTTTTCATGTTATTTTAATGTTTTCTTTTACCTATAATCTCATGTTTTAAGTATTTGAAATTAGAAGACAAACTTGAAATTCGGTATGCTTGTACGTTTTCTATAGGATTATTTAACAAAATCACACAATCATAGTCAACGTCTTGCGAATAAAATCAGAAAAATAAACACACTGCTGAACAAGACTGCACTTATTTAATATAAAAACACATTTACACGTGACGTTTCGATCTTCTAGCCAAGATCCTCATCAGATGTACACACGTGAGGATAACAAAATCACTAAAAATAAAAGAAACTCTAACTTTAGAGTGGTTTTATCGGGAACTGAAAAATCTTCCACATGTTATATTATATGGGACACCCTTTACATCCCAAAATTATTGGGCACTTCCTGTAGGGTTACAATTTAAATTTGACATGATTGTAGCTTTTCGGGACTAACCGACAGGAGAATTGCGAAAAGTGAATATTTTTAAATTGTTTGAAGTCTGACAATGAGCATGATCACCACCTGGCTTCCTCTCCTTCACGTAGCAAAATATCCTAATCACAGATAATTTTATCCCGCTGTAAGGGGGTAGGGGAAGCGCTTTCAATATACTATTTATGAAAGTAACTTTCGGTTAAGCACGATTGGAGAAATGCCCCGAAGGAATTTCATAGATTCGGGGGGAAATTTCCTACCTGGGTCACCCTCTAAAATGATCACTGGTCCTAGCGGTAATAACTTTAAAGGTTTACAAGCGTTTATGGAGTTTATACTTTCACAGCAACGAATCCAGCAACTTGTTTGACAAAAGTGCAACTTACGAAGTAGCTTTTTAAGCGCCGAAACTGTCTGCTTCCTTTTACTCGTAGCTTTTTAAGCGCCGAAACTGTCATCTTCCTTTTACTTGTATCGGAGCTTTAACAAACTTTAGCAACATTACAGCTATAAAGGGCTTTCAACAGCGCCGGGGAGGGCAAGCATTAATACGCGTATTTGGGCCAACTAGAAAAAGTTGTTTTTCTAATTCTTCGGCCCCCTCTTTCCATCTTACTCTTACTCTTTATGGGCCCCCCGGAGCCTGTGGGCCCAAACGCACGGTAAGGTCTGCGGGGCGGTTAGTTACACCCCTTTCTCCGTTTCATACAAAAATTAATTAAGGGGTCAATATTGGCAAATCTGAAACCCATACGAATACATATTATTTCTAGGGTAATTAATAGTATACATTTTTTACTGAAATGGGCTCACCACTCGTTTTTGTTTCATTTATCTTTTGTGTGCTGTTTTGTTTATGTAATGTATTGAACCTGTTTGATGCTTCATTTATAATTTCATGTTCTTATCGTGTATAGAGTAAGAAAATTTTGTCTTAAAACGGGCTCCCCTCGAACGGCAGGGAGCTTCCCTCGGAGGCAGTTGCCTCCTGCTGCCCCCAAGTTACCCCCCTGGGTTTCAAGTATAATTAGTGTTTTAGAAATACTGCTACTAATGATGGAAAAGAAAAATATTTCTTGATATAACGGGATACATAGGGGGTCTATCCTAAACTATCAGCAATGAGAATTACTTCTGCTATCTTTAACAAGTTCGTGATATTTCATTTTATGAAGTACTTCGAAATTGGGGATAGCCTACTACCAAATTAGGCATACTTGTCATATAATTTCAGCATATGGTGCGTTGATATATTTTATATATTAAACTGTGTGTATCGTCTTATATAGCCTTGCCGCTGAGACATAACGTAAATGCTAATTAATCAACTGTATCGATAGATAAAAAAAAAAACTAATCTGTTTCGTAACGAATTAGTACTTCAACCAAAGAAAAAGAAAACCATTGAAAGGGCAGTTGCCCCCTCCATGGATTCGCCACTGCCCTAGTTTTTGAGTAATATGTTGAAAATGTGTGTAGGGCGGGATATTAAATTGAATGGACATCCCAATGGCAGATTACACGTAAAATATTCTTGAAGCGAAATGGAAGATTGACTTTTTTTTTTTTTTATTTGTTGTTACTTTCTGAGCTACAATATGGGAATGACGTCCTTTAATTCTATACAATGCCAGAAGGTAGTTAATAGCTTGTTTCGTAGTACAGAAGATCGAAAACAACGTCTTTCTTTTTTCAACTTCTTAGAACGTAGTTGCGTGATTAACATTAATTACAGTTATTAATATTACCTCTGCTTTTGCTGCTATTAGTAGCCTACTGTTACGTTGTATGATGGATGCTTCCTGCAGAATGATTCAGCGCCTCACATTGAGTCGTGGGAACGAAGATGACAGAGCACCTAGTGGTACAAATCGGAAGCAAGTACTAACATGTCAACGTGCCTTTTGTGTAAGCATCAGAAAGCTAAAGAAAAGAAAATATTATCTTCTGCAAAGGGGAAGTACGGTCTTCGATTGCATGCTGAAGGAATTACTTTGAGGCCGTCTTCACCGCAGCGATTCATTAGCGAGAAAATTAATTGATTACATCACAGTGGTAATTAATTGTAGAATGTCCTTTCATTCCTACCAATAATGGAGTTTCAGATATACAGTATTGTTTTTAAGAGGCGGGAAACTTCGATCAAGTCACCTACTTTTGTTCCATGTTCTTCAAGTCGATTTTCTTACACTTTCTTTTGTTATGTGTTATGGGTATTTTCTTTAATTAGTTTCTCATTACCATGAGAATAATGTAACCATATCTCTTGTGTTCAATTTAAGATCCCATAAGAAAGAAATATAAATCACCCACTTTCTTTCTACAGTCATCAATATTTATTAGGTATTTAGAGATAAACTTGTAAAAAAACATAGGAAATGAAGATTGTATACAGGGTGTTCCGAAAGACCATTACCAAATAGAAATATCACGGAGCGCAACTCCTATTAGTACCACTTTAGTTCTTTGATATAAGAACAAAGGGGCCGCGGTGGGTCACTGGTAGAGCGTTCACTTCTGGTGCATGGGGTTTGCGCCAACTGAACTTTGTGATAAAAAAAAACAATGTGTAGGTTTTCTAGGGGTTTTCCCGTTTCTTTCCACTTTCTTCATTCCACCATTTCATTCATTTCTCATCATCATCTCCTTTAGCCCAACAGACATAACTGTGGGACGTAAAAACTTAAAGAAAGATTTTTGGTATAAAGTCAGTTATGTAGATTATCGGACACTATATCCGTCACACACTAAACAAATCGTAAAGTTTTTAACCCAAAAAAATAAAAATAAAAATAAATAAATAAGAAAGAAAAAGAAAGTATGTAGTGCCGAGGTATCTGGTTACCTCTAACACGCTTTCATTTCTTCCCCGTATTTCAAATGGTGCATTTTTTTAAGAGGCAGACTACTGATACAAAAGCTAACCATTTTCTTTTGCCCGCTTTTCGTAAGTGAAAAGAAATTATGAAATATAACTTACCCCAAAAATACATGTTATTTTACGCCAGAAACTACAAGTCAGAAGAATTTTCAGTGTTGGCACCCTTAGAAATTACAGTGTGGCCAGAAAATGAATTACCAAAAATCTAGGTTAAGACAGCGACTAGAAAAATTAGCTCAATGGCAATTGTTGAATTATCATATTGTCTTGGCTCCTTGTTATCTACTTGTTAAATAATATTTGTATTTATTTTGCAATAAACAGAAAGTGTAATTTTAATAAACTGTGGGCCAAAATGAGCAGAGAGCAGAAACTGTGAGCCAACAGCGCCCCTGAAAAGGGGTACATAGGCATACAGGACCTGATCTCTGTACCTCTGGCCGTTGATGGACCCAGCTTCGAAAATATGCAGGTCAGTATGACCATTTATCATAATGCCTGCTCAGACCAATACGTCGTTTGGGATGTAAGCGAGTTCACGCCAGATTAGAGTGCGATGGGAATCGCTCTAGGAACTGAATCGGGATTCATCCGTGAACAGTACGCGGCAACATTCGTTGGGAGTCTACTGGTGATGTTCTCAACACCACTTTGAACGGGTCCTTTTTGAACCTGAGTCACTGGAACACATGTTGCTGGTCGTCGGGCATACAGACCACTGGCACTCAATCTCCGATACACTCTCATTCCTGTCGATTCCCGGCGGGAGCTCATGTCGTTCGAATTCCACGTTAATCAGTAGGTCAACGTTTCAAATAGCCTCGCTGCTGAACGGGACGTTAAACTCAAAATCAACTCAACTTAACTCTCATCCCTGAGACGGTTGCAAGCTCCAATGACAGTTGTCTTTCAGGCATGGTTCGGTTCCGATGCGCAGTTACGGATAAGTATCGGTCCTATTGTGAAGTCATTACTCGTAGACGTCTTCCACCGGGCCTACGGCTGATGTCCCTGGTGTCGATAAACTGTTTCCACGTCCTAGATACGACACTTCATGGCACATTGATGACTCGTGCTACTGCTGTATGTGTTTCACCTTTTTCCAATGATCTGTCCTTTGGTAAAATGACGTCTTTGTGCCATATTCCATTAATCTATTGCCACATTCAACTCAGCAGTACCCTCCGCTTACTACAATACTCCATTCACTGCACACAAGGAGTGCGCCTATTTCGAATCCAAGCACTAGTGTTCGTTTTCTTTCCATAAGGAGCCAGGCGGATATTTTGCATAGCCGGTTCAATACTCCTCACAAGCAATACACGCCATTCACCATAACTCATATGCTTGCGATGCCCTTCCCGGACTTTACATGCAAATTCTTGCATTATGTTTAAGTTTTGAATACTTGTGTAGAATAAATAGAGTATTGAATAAGTACGAGTATTAATTCCAAAACCAATAATACATAAATAATCCAGCTGAGGAGTTTTTTTTTTTTTTTTTTTTTTTTTAGAAAGTTAAAAAATACCTATCGTGTGTGCCCTGGTTCCAAGCGGTCTCGGAATCATTTCTCTGAGAGATCCAACTAATGTTGCACACAAGATGAGATAAGGCAAGAAATAAGGTTATCTCATATTGTTTCGGTTTTTTTTTTTTTTTTTTTTTTGTTTCTTTTTTTGGTAGAAATATCGTCTTGTCTCGGTTCTCAAAACCTCTTTCCGCGCCTCATCTAAAAAGTTATCTAGTCTCATTTTCAAAATTTATGTACAAATTGTACGCCCTCATTTTTTTCTTATATTCATCCAGAAGTTATCACAATCTTCCGTGTCACACAAAGTGCAAGAAGGGAGTGATACAGAACTATTTAAACCATGTTTATTATTAGAGTATATTGTGTAATAAATTGTGTATCTTTAAAAGATGGTAAGTCTTCTTCATTGCTTTCATACAATCAATTAGTGTATGTATCACGTAACACTAATAAGATGGTAAGTCTTCTTCATTGCTTTCATACAATCAATTCGTGTATGTATCACGTAACACTAATAGGATGGTAAGTCTTCTTCATTGCTTTCATACAATCAATTCGTGTATGTATCACGTAACACCAATAAGATGGTAAGTATTCTTCATTGCTTTCATACAATCAATTAGTGTATGTATCACGTAACACTAATAAGATGGTAAGTCTTCTTCATTGGTTTCATACAATCAATTAGTATATGTATCACGTAACACTAATAAAATGGTAAGTCTTCTTCATTGCTTTCATGCAATCAATTAGTGTATGTATCACGTAACACTAATGAGATGGTAAGTCTTCTTCATTGCTTTCATACAATCAATTAGTGTATGTATCACGTAACACTAATGAGATGGTAAGTCTTCTTCATTGCTTTCATGCAATCAATTAGTGTATGTATCACGTAACACCAATAAGATGGTAAGTATTCTTCATTGCTTTCATACAATCAATTAGTGTATGTATCACGTAACACTAATGAGATGGTAAGTCTTCTTCATTGCTTTCATACAATCAATTAGTGTATGTATCACGTAACACTAATGAGATGGTAAGTCTTCTTCATTGCTTTCATACAATCAATTAGTGTATGTATCACGTAACACTAATAAAATGGTAAGTCTTCTTCATTGCTTTCATGCAATCAATTAGTGTATGTATCACGTAACACTAATGAGATGGTAAGTCTTCTTCATTGCTTTCATACAATCAATTAGTGTATGTATCACGTAACACTAATAAAATGGTAAGTCTTCTTCATTGCTTTCATGCAATCAATTAGTGTATGTATCACGTAACACTAATGAGATGGTAAGTCTTCTTCATTGCTTTCATACAATCAATTAGTGTATGTATCACGTAACACCAATAAGATGGTAAGTCTTCTTCATTGCTTTCATACAATCAATTAGTGTATGTATCACGTAACACTAATGAGATGGTAAGTCTTCTTCATTGCTTTCATACAATCAATTAGTGTATGTATCACGTAACACTAATGAGATGGTAAGTCTTCTTCATTGCTTTCATACAATCAATTAGTGTATGTATCACGTAACACTAATAAAATGGTAAGTCTTCTTCATTGCTTTCATGCAATCAATTAGTGTATGTATCACGTAACACTAATGAGATGGTAAGTCTTCTTCATTGCTTTCATACAATCAATTAGTGTATGTATCACGTAACACTAATAAAATGGTAAGTCTTCTTCATTGCTTTCATGCAATCAATTAGTGTATGTATCACGTAACACTAATGAGATGGTAAGTCTTCTTCATTGCTTTCATACAATCAATTAGTGTATGTATCACGTAACACTAATAAAATGGTAAGTCTTCTTCATTGCTTTCATGCAATCAATTAGTGTATGTATCACGTAACACTAATGAGATGGTAAGTCTTCTTCATTGCTTTCATACAATCAATTAGTGTATGTATCACGTAACACTAATGAGATGGTAAGTCTTCTTCATTGCTTTCATACAATCAATTAGTGTATGTATCACGTAACACTAATAAAATGGTAAGTCTTCTTCATTGCTTTCATGCAATCAATTAGTGTATGCATCACGTAACACTAATACAATGTTTGTGATCTAAGATGTGGGTGAACTAGTGTTGCCTAAGAGAGAGGAGAAATTTCTTGTTCAAAAACGAGGTTAGAATTTTAATGTTTCTCGTCTGGTCTCGAATTTGAAAATGCATTTCTCGTCTTGTCTCAAATTAGAAAATGTATTTGTCACCTCGTCTCGAATTTGAAAATACATTTCTCATCTCATCTCGAATTTCAAATTGCATTTTTTCGTCTCGTCTAAAATTTAAAAATGGATTTCTCGTCTCGTCTCGATTTTTAAAAAGCATTTCTCATTCAACTCGAATTTGAAACTGAATTTCTCGTCTCCAATTTGAAACTGCATTTATCGTCTCGTCTCCAATTTGAAACTGCGTTTATCGTCTCATCTCCAATTTGAAACTGCATTTATTGTCTCGTCTCAAATTTGAAACTGTATTTGTCGTCTCGTCTCAAATTTGAAACTGCATTTATCGTCTCGTCTCCAATTTGAAACTGCATTTATCGTCTCGTCACCAATTTGAAACTGCATTTATTGTCTCGTCTCAAATTTGAAACTGTATTTGTCGTCTCGTCTCCAATTTGAAACTGCATTTATCGTCTCGTCCCCAATCTGAAATTACATTTATCGTCTCGTCTCCAATTTGAAACTGCATTTATCGTCTCGTCACCAATTTGAAACTACATTTATTATCTCGTCTCAAATTTGAAACTGCATTTATCGTCTCGTCTCCAATTTGAAACTGCGTTTATCGTCTCGTCTCCAATTTGAAACTGCATTTATTGTCTCGTCTCAAATTTGAAACTGTATTTGTCGTCTCGTCTCCAATTTGAAACTGCATTTATCGTCTCGTCTCCAATTTGAAACTGCATTTATCGTCTCGTCTCCAATTTGAAACTGCATTTATTGTCTCGTCTCAAATTTGAAACTGTATTTGTCGTCTCGTCTCCAATTTGAAACTGCATTTATCGTCTCGTCCCCAATCTGAAATTACATTTATCGTCTCGTCTCCAATTTGAAACTGCATTTATCGTCTCGTCACCAATTTGAAACTGCATTTATTGTCTCGTCTCAAATTTGAAACTGTATTTGTCGTCTCGTCTCCAATTTGAAACTGCATTTATCGTCTCGTCCCCAATCTGAAATTACATTTATCGTCTCGTCTCAAATTTGAAACTGCATTTATCGTCTCGTCACCAATTTGAAACTACATTTATTATCTCGTCTCAAATTTGAAACTGCATTTATCGTCTCGTCTCCAATTTGAAACTGCGTTTATCGTCTCGTCTCCAATTTGAAACTGTATTTATTGTCTCGTCTCAAATTTGAAACTGTATTTGTCGTCTCGTCTCAAATTTGAAACTGCATTTATCGTCTCGTCTCCAATTTGAAACTGCATTTATCGTCTCGTCACCAATTTGAAACTGCATTTATTGTCTCGTCTCAAATTTGAAACTGTATTTGTCGTCTCGTCTCCAATTTGAAACTGCATTTATCGTCTCGTCCCCAATCTGAAATTACATTTATCGTCTCGCCTCCAATTTGAAACTGCATTTATCGTCTCGTCACCAATTTGAAACTGCATTTATTGTCTCGTCTGAAATTTGAAACTGTATTTGTCGTCTCGTCTCCAATTTGAAACTGCATTTATCGTCTCGTCTCCAATCTGAAATTACATTTATCGTCTCGTCTCCAATTTGAAACTGCATTTATCGTCTCGTCTCCAATTTGAAACTACATTTATCGTCTCATCTCCAATTTGGAACTGCATTTATCGCCTCGTCTCCAATTTGAAACTACATTTATCGTCTCGTCTCCAATTTGAAACTACATTTATCGTCTCGTCTCGAATTTGAAAGAAGCATTTCTCATCTCGTCTCGCATTTGAAAATGCATTTCTCGTCTCGTGGACTGCACTAGATCCAACACATTATGATGATTTGGAATTCCCCTTAAAATGTAGATCCACTTCTCACATAGCCTCAGAGCTGAAAATTGGTGCAAAACTTTAATTAATAAACGAGACAATTTTTCTTTGTTTACAGAGTACTACTGAAAAATGTTTGATTCAATACTTCATTTTCGTATAAATTTTGTTTCGTGATGAACTATTAGATTAATAAAGTAACCTTGAGAAAAGAGACGTTCTAAATTAAAATATGTAAGATAAACACAATACATATATATAAAGAGAGCTAGTAATAACATTGAGGGGGAGATCTCTCAATTTTTTTGCTCTTCTTTTACCTGGGTTATTCTTCAAACAATCTACTTTCATTTGTACTGTTTCCTTATTCTTTGAAAATTACATGAAAAAAAGAAAAAAAGAATGTAATAGAAAAAAAGTCTGGCGGTGCTCTCTTCATTGTCTGCTGATGCATTCTGACTCTTGGTATTAGCATGAATAAATCAGACCTTTCATATCCGACACAATCAGGCCAACTTCCTCACTAACTGATTAGTAATCTCCGGGAAGAAGGGAAACGGAACTAAGTGGCTTTGCTTTCTTACTTTCTTTCTTGTCTTCTCTGCTTATTTAATCCTTTGTTTCTTCTTATCTGCTTTGTGTCTTCTTCTTCATGTTCGTTTCTTTTACTCGCTGTTTTTTACACAATTGTCTACAATGAGCACTTTTATAGCTATATGGGAAGTAGTATTTCCTTTTCTTATTTGGCTGAGGTAAGGGCAAAAGTTACGCACTATTTTTAGACTTCCAAATTATGCTATATACACAGTCATGACAATCCGTCCTTCCGTCTATCGACACGTATCATAATACAAAACGGCAAAAGAGATTGCGAGAAACTAAGTTCTAACATGGATTCAGTGTCCAAGACTAGGTTTCAGCGCTTACCTGGTCTCCTTATTCCCAACAAAAGGGTACACATTTGTCATTTCCTGTTTCAGTGATAATTTTAATAGATAAAAAAAAGTGGTAAAACAACGCAACATTTCTTTTTTGTGGATTTAGCATGTCAAGAATATGCCTTTATCAGCCGTGTTCTGTGTCCAAAAATAGGTTCCATCGCTGTCCTCATCTCTCTATTCTGAAAAGAAGTATAGAAATACTGTATGTCATTTCTTGTTTCAGTGTTAATAGATAAAAAGCAGGAAAAGATAGCGAAAAACTTCTTCTTCTTTTACAGATTCAACTTGTCAAGAATATGCCTTTAATCAGCCGTGTTCTGATAAGAATTTAGTGTCCAAGAATAGATTCCATCGCTGTCCTCGTCTCTCTATTCTGAAAAGAAGTATAGAAATACTGTACGTCATTTCTTGTTTCAGTGTTAATAGATAAAAAGCAGGAAAAGATAGCGAAAAACTTCTTCTTCTTTTACAGATTCAACTTGTCAAGACATATGTCTTTATCAGCCGTGTTCTGATAAGAATTTAGTGTCCAAGAATAGATTCCATCGCTGTCCTCGTCTCTCTATTCTGAAAAGAAGTATAGAAATACTGTACGTCATTTCTTGTTTCAGTGTTAATAGATAAAAAGCAGGAAAAGATAGCGAAAAACTTCTTCTTCTTTTACAGATTCAACTTGTCAAGAATATGCCTTTAATCAGCCGTGTTCTGATAAGAATTTAGTGTCCAAGAATAGGTTCCATCGCTGTCCTCGTCTCTCTATTCTCAGCAGAAGGATAGAAATTTGTCATTTCTTGGTTGAATGCTAATCTCAATAGATAAAATGCGGCAAAAGCGAAAAACTTTTGTTTCTTTATGGATTCAGCATATCAAGAATATGCCTCTAATCAGCCGTTATAACTCTACTGACACCATAAGTGGTTGAAATCCACTGCAGATTTTCTGTTTCAGTATTGATAATTCAGGTTGAATATATTAATGGGGTGTTCTAAGAATGGCGCACACAGACACAGAGCACTGTTCTACAGGCCAAAATAAAGTGAAAATGTTATATAATGGTATGCCCTCCGCAAGGGTGTCGATCCTGGGGGGGACGAGGGGACTCGGGCCCACCCCAAAGCTGATATGGGTCCCCTTATTGTATTTAAGATTTGGTATAATTTGAATGCAATTTGTCTTAAAATCCTCATATGTGCTTCCTGCATCTGAATGGACTCCCTTAAATTTACACAGAAATCGGCGCCCTTGGCCCTCTTGAGTCTCCTTCAGCCGCTATGGAAAATCAACATTTCATAATGGCGCAACGTCGCAGGTTAACTTGGAGCCATTAGCATTACTCTACGAGTACAAGAAACAGTTGAATCGATTGTTACACTGATAAAGTCAATAAATATCGAATTTAGCTGCCATCTGGAGAGAATCGATATAACTATTTGATAGATTAGTAGGGTTCTTTATTTGCGACGTTGCCACATAGTGGCATTTTTACCTCCAAACGAGGACTCGAAAAGTACTTCATTTTAACTTGTAGAATAATGCTCCGTGGTCCGTGGGTGCCATTTTTAGAATAGCCGATATATATCGGGTATTCTAAAAATGACACCCACGGACCACGGAGAGAGAGAGAGAGAGAGAGAGAGAGAGAGACTTAGAATGAAACTATACACTCATGTATCTCATGTATGCTAGTGCCGAGAGATAATAATAATTTTAGGCATGATGGCTGTTTCCTACAAGTTTCAAATGCATAGCTATTTCTATGAAATACTAAAAGGAAAGAAAAAAACGTTTAAGTTCTGCAAACTTTATATTACAAATATCAGACCTTGTATTTACGTACACTCCTAGTTTTGGAGGATTTGATATGATTTTAGCGTCCCGTTCAGCAGCAAGGTTATGTGAGATGTGGACCTACAGCCTAACGTGAAACCTGAACCACATGAGGTCCCGTCGGGAATCAAACCTGGGTCTCCTGCGCCAAGGTACATGCATTCGAATCCAAATGTTGTGCGTAACTAGTAGTATAAAAAACCGAATACTGAACGTGAAGGCCTCAAAAAAAAGTTAGCTTCATATTGGGTATAACAAAAATTACGTTTCGAGTAATTGAGCGGAAGGTTGAATGAATGAACAAATAAGGAAAGTAAGAGGAAAAACTTGGACTTAGCAGAAATAAAGATAGAAAATATGTTATTGACTTATTAAGGGTTATCGGGAAAATGTATAAGGAAAACAGAAAAAAAGTGTGCTGCTAACTGATCTAGAAAATGCTTTCCAGCCACTGAATTAGCAAATGTTAATGGAAGTGTTAAAGTAGGTTGGGTAGGAATAAAAGAATCGGAGACACTTTTCAGAAATTTGTATGTAAACAAGCAACCAGAACATTAGAATATGGAAAGAAATAAGAAGGGAAATTTAATTGGATGAGATTACTGAACATGGATGTTATCAGTAGTAATACTTGCTTAATATATAGAGTGAAGAAGAATCTGCATAAGAATAACTGGTTCTAGATAGAAATGGAAAGTCTACCCCATCAGGATTCTGCCGCCTACAGTCGGATAATTTGTCCATGCCGACCAGATGCCGCGGTCGGATTGCCGGCGTCGTTCAGCTCGATTTTCGACCGCAACGAATAGTTGCCTTGCCGAGCAGTTGACAAACAGCCGGAAATGAGCATTAAATGCGCCGGCGCCGCTGTCGAAAAGAGGCCGGCATAAGGAGTCAGCAAAGGGTCGTAAAGAGGCCTTTCCGACTGTTTTGCCGATTCTGACGGTCGGAAACAGTCGGCAAAGAGTCGGCAAAGGCCATTTTATTTTACGATTTTCGACCTTTGCCGCCTCGGCAAAAGGTCGGCAACTTTCAACAAGTAGATCGTCGTGCCGTCGCGACTTCCTGATGGGATAGGTGTATACAATTTGCAGATAATATGACTCTTGTTGAATCTTAACTGAAAATTAAAATAATAATAATAATAAGACTTGAGAAAAATGGCAAAGAAAGTAGAATGAAAAATAAAAGTTCGATCGATAAAAGTAAGGAGCAAAAGTGCGTTTCAAAAGATGTAATACACCAGTCATGCATTAGTACAACAGTACGTAACATTGACTTATTCCTTAGGAGCACGTTGTTTTACACTCTGTAAAGAAAAAAATAGCGACACCTCAATTCTCAAGCTAACTTACACAGAAAGCCATAGTTGCAGCCCGTTAGAAGAGGAATAGAAGGATATGAAGAGTGGGATAGTTCATTTGCGTTATCTGTGACACCTGTGGTGTACGACATCGCTTGCCAATTGTTTGTGTATCAGTAATATTTTCGCTAGATGGCACTGAGCGCGTCTCGTAAATTATTGTAGTGAAAATTTTGCATTGCATTTGTGATGTGTAGGCTGAGGTAAATAGCATTGTATGATTGTTCTTTGTTTTCTCATTGTTTGAACAGTGTCAAGTGGCAAAATTGTTGTTGTGGAGCGTTTTTTGTGTGTGATATTGTTGCTACATGTGGAATGTAAACAAATAAGATGAGTAAGAAATGTGACTTGTTGCCATGTGAACAAAACATAATTATTGCTTTGCGCAGCTAAAGCAAATCTCTAAGGGAATAGCTGGAATACTGAAAATCCATGATTCTACGACAGGAAGAGTAATTCAGAAGTGGAAACAGCATAACAAATCATCCCTTCGTCAACAGTGTGCAAGGAAAAAGAAAGCTCACCCAGAGCAGATTGCTAAATGAAATCAATAGCACTGGCGATTCAGGAGTGATTTCCACAAAAGTCGCTTCTGTAGTTTGACATGATCTTGGAACTGCAGTTACTCGTACAACTGTATTGTCTTGACTGTATGAAGAGGATATTACAAAGAAGAAACCGCGTAGAAAGTCCAAACTGACAAAACCGAGAGGACTTCAACATTTAGTTTTGTTAGTTGATATGCAACTTGGACTTATGACAACTGGAAGCACGTCCTTTTCTTCGTTGAAAAGAAGTTTAGAATAGAGGGAAACGATGGTGGTGTGAAGTTGTGGATACGAACAAGCAAGGAACTTGACAAGGATTTTGTTTAAGAGATGCAAATATTCAGTTACTGAGTAATGGTATGGGCTTGGTTCATCGTTAAAGACGTCAGAACAACGGATATATGTGAAGGATCGTTTGATGCACGAAAATATCTTCAAATGCTGGTACGTAAAGTTCTTACAACAGCTAAAGACGACCTTTCTGAAGAAAATTTGGACTACTTCCTTTTCCAGGACGATAATGCTTCATGTCACCGAGCGAAAATCGTTAATGCGTGGTTGAAGAATATGACTATAGAGACTCATGTGGCCTACAAACTCACCTGACATGAATCCAGTTGAAACTTTGTGGATCCATATGAGTAGAAGATTCAATAGACAACTATCTCAAACAGAATTGAATTCAAGGAACAGATAATCCGGGTGTTATTCCTTGAAATCAAGGTTGAATTTTGCAATAGCCTTGTTCCAAAGGGCTCCGATGATTCGCTGCACTGCAGATAGTCCATGGTGCACACACAAAATACTAGTTTGGTGTATGGTGCTTCCCAATGTTTGCACATAATATGTCTTACCCTTAAGAAATTCCATTTCTTGTTTTCTGCTATTGTTGTTGATCTTTTTCAGTTTTATGTATAACTCTTCCTATAAACGATTTTGCTCAAAACACACATAGCTACTTATATATGCATATAAATTCGTTAAATTCATGTCAAAAGCCTGAAACTCTGGCGCAAATATTAAGAATGAACTGCATATTAAGAATGTACATTGTAATAATATCAGGAATTTATGTAAAAAATCATATTGATTAAAGTATGTTGCGAAAACCATATCCGAGCAAGTGTCGCTATTTTTTCTTTACAGAGTGTAAGACTGATAGGCTTGTAGTTTCTCTTAATCAAGTATCATTTCGCCCATTGCGATTCAGTCTCGTCAGTTTCTCTATTAGTACTTTACACTCCCTATTAGAAACCATTATATCTGAAACTCTAACAGAAAACTGGTCTCTCACTATTTGTGTGCAGCAGCTGTGTTCACAGAAGACGCATTTAATGAGAAATATTAGCTCCTCTTAACTCCTGGACTATACAGATGCTGTAAACAGGGCTTTAACAACGCTGAAAATGAATCGCAATGATTTGGGCAATGGCTATACATTGGATCGACTATACCAACGATCACAACGCGAAGTAAGTACGGACTAATTGAGAGCTAAGTAACTTCAACGCGCCTCTCAGATAGGCCTAGTCCAATTGAGGTCTTCTAATCTCTTCTAATCGAGATTTCCACCAACCGATCCCAACAATTCATCGGGGGCCGCGGTGGCTCAGTGGCAGAACGTTCAACTCTGCTGCATGGAGTCCCGTGTTCAAACCCTGCTCCAACCAAGTGAACTTTGTAGAGAACAAACACTGTGTGCGTAGGTTTCCTCGGGGTTCTCCCGTTTCCTTTCACTTTCTTCATTCCACCATTTCATTCATTCCTTATCATCACCGTCTCCTTTAGCCTCGCAGGCATATCCGTGGGACGTAAAACTCAAAGCTTTCATTTCACTTCTTTCAGTATTACACAGGCATCCATTAATATTGGAAGAATATGTTTCGGTACTTCCGCTGCTGCGCGAACGTTAAATGAAACTGGCTATCTGAAAGACGATTTGCAAACAAATTATATGTCTCCTATTTTATAACTCCATGTTACTAGTTTTCTGACTACTCAATTACTAGGACAAGAGCACCCATACATTCCATTTGCACTGTGTCCATATCCACGACTGAGAAACGATAACATGTAAATGAAATCTTTCAGTTGTATGTCCCACGTTTACACCAACTGGAATAAAGGAGACGGTGATGATGAAAAATCAATGAAATGGTGGAATAAAGAAAGTGGAAGGAAAAGGGAGAACCCCGAGAAAACGGTGTTTGTCCACCATAAAGTTCACTTGGCACGAGCTGGGATCGAATCAAGGACCCCATGCACCAGAAGTAAACGCTCAACCACTGAGCCATCGGGACTGAGAAAGGAAAATTAATTTTCTTACAAAATTTCAACGCCAACGTAGTACACTCATGTCCAAAATTATTGTCGCATGTCTATAAATATGTTGTTCTAGGAATATAATTTGATAACGAATTCGCCCGATATTTCTTATAATGTTAGTATGTGTATAATCGGCAAAGACATGTATGTGGCAAATTTCATGTCAAAAGAGCAGTAAATAAGAACAATAAAACGAAAATAAAACTTTCTTGTCCATTTAGCAACATTTTATTTTACTCATTATAATTTCCGTATTTATAATTCTTTTCCTATGAAATTTACCACAAAAATACATTTCCCGATTATACACATAGTATCAGTATTAAAAGTACCCTACAAAATCACTATCAAATTATATTTTTACAAGAATATAGTTATAGATATGCGACAATAATTTTGGACATGGGTGTAACTGTACAATGCGGCACATAATCTGGTTACGTCGCTAGCCCATACAATCGACCGTCCCGTTTACAGCGAGCGTATAGTCCAGATCTAAGTTAACAATTTCTAATGCAATGAACACACTAGCTAGGTCACGGAAGCAAACTATATACAACACAGGATTACCAATCTTTGAAGAAAAACATTACTCACAGTCCTCGGAATATAAACGCTCCACATATAAGTCGTGTTTACTGTATAGTTAGTTTTCAAAAGTAAGCATATTGTATTATAACTTTCTTGCTTATTTTTATATATTATTTGCGTTATTTGCCATTGTTTAGTAGAGTGCACTCATATTCAACTTCAGTTATGTTATAGACTTCGGTATTAGTTTTAAAAAATAATCCTTCTCCTGTTACACATGATCACATTTTCCATCATACATTGGCAACTAAGATTGATTTCCATGGTCATTACTGCATGCAGTACGGGGTAAAATTAGAACAGATTGCACAAAATAATAGCAATTGAGTAAAACAAACCATATATATATATATATATATATATATATATATATATATATATATATATATATGTATATAACATAGTTTTAAATACTAGGCCTAATATAATGTTTTGGCATAGCATTTCCTATCATTACAAGTACTAGAATTGATATCATTGCTTACAAACAATTATAAACAATTAGATATAAAGTATCATATGGACATTGGAGATATGGATGTTTGATCAATTATGTCCATTATTTTCTGATTGCATGTGAATTGTAGTTTGAAAACATGACAAAATGAATTTTTTTTTAATCTTTCTTTAATGCATGCTGCTTGTACATTTAAAAAAATGGTTTAAAAAATCACTAAGCAGGATTGGCTCAGGAACAAAACTCAAACAATCGTATAGGGGCACCGTGGCTCAGTGGTAGAGCGTTCACCTCCGGTGCGTGGGGTCCCTGGTTCGCTCCCAGCTCGCGTAAAGTGGATTTTTGTGGTGGACAAACACCGTGTTCGTGGGTTTTCTAGGGGTTCTACCGTTTCCTCCCACTTTCTTCATTCCATCATTTCATTCGTTTCTCACCATCACCGTCCCCGTTTAGCCTAGTTGGCATAACGGTGGGACGTAAAACTGGAAGATTTTTTTCAAACAATCGATGTGAAAATGCGTTAAAATTATAACGGACATGTGAACTAAAAGCAGTTAAACGTAAAGATCATCCCCATATGCCACTGGGCATATGAGACCCAAGGGATGGGACAAGCTAGTGCTCTTCATTTTCTAAACAAAGGGAAATGACATTAATTAATTGTCTCATGCTTGTGTCTTTCAGGCTAAAGGAGACGGCTGTATAAGGAAAGAAATGATTGTGGTAGATTTGGCTCAACGAGAATATTGCGTGGAAATGCGAAACTCCAAATAACTTATGACACGGTGTTGTCCACCACAAACTCATATGACGGGATCGAAAAGGAACCTCCAATACCCGTGTCAGCGCTCAATCACTGAGTTACATTTCCCCAATACCTTCTGGACGGGAACCGGTCAAAACCCCCACAGCCAAAACCCCCACACTCAAGAAATGTCAAAACGCCCACACAAACGGTCATAACCCCCACACAAATGGACAAATCTCCCAAACGCACGAACGGTCAAAACCCCCACAGCCAAAACCCCCACACTCAAGAAATGTCAAAACGCCCACACGATCGGTCATAACCCCCACACAAATGGACAAATCTCCCAAATACACGAACGGTCATAACCCCCACAGCCAAAACCCCGACACTGGTAGTCGGTCATAACCTCCAACAGTCATAACTCCCACACAAATGGACAAAACAGCCACACATAGAAACGGTCACAATCCCCACATAAATGGACAAAACCCCCACACAAATGGACGAAACTCCCACATGCAGAAATAGTCACAACTGCCACACAAATTGACAAAACCCCCATACTCATGCATTGCCCTTGTACTTTTTAATAACATTTTTTATTCCACTTAAACTGATGTTGCAACTATTCTTCTTGGGCGTCATAAAGAGCTGCAACAAAGACGTGAAATGACGATCATTTCAGAGTGTGGGGGATTTGTCCGATTTTGAGGGAGTTTTGTCCATTTATGTGGGGATTATGACCGTTGCTATGTGTGGCTGTTTTGTCCATTTGTGTGGGGGTTTTGACTGATTGTGTGGGTGTAATGCGCCGCTATTGTATAGCTGAGCGACGCATTACAAACTGTTGTTGAGAATATTTAAGGGATAGTGGTCCGTACCGGATGATTTAAAACATTCCAAATCTAAAAGAAATTACATTTTTTCGAATCGTTTTTGGATAAACAAACTGATATAAATTTTATAGAAAAGAAGACGTTTTGTGAGTTAAGTAATATGCATTGTAAAAATATGTGTCTTTAAAATTTGTGAGCCTCGGATCGAACATCGACGCTATCCGAACTGTAGTTCGTATATAATATTGTGATTAAAATTAAAACCATCAGATAGTACAATGAATAATTTTTATAACGCAGAGTAATGGATAATTAGCTGGATGATGATGCCTACATGTATATATTGATATGTGATCCTAATGCCTTATTACTAAATTCAGCCCTTGACAATATAAAGTGATAAATATAATAATAATAATGGAATAAATATTGAAAATAAGTGTGATTATATGTGATAAGTGTATGTTAATAATAATAATAATAATAATATGTAAATTGATGAAGAGGCTGATAAAAGTGTAACCGAATTAATCTTTAATTAAGTATATCTAGCACGTTGTTTATTGAATATCATCCAGTAAATAGTACAAGGAATCATATTCTGCATGTACGTTTGATATGGATAGTAGAAAACATAATATCCTTTACTGTGGAAGTCTCCATCAACACGCAGAACCTAAAATGTAAAATGTAATAACCCTTCTACACTGTGGTGAAAGTGGGATATTACAAAATGGCGACCGTGACAGGACGTAGGATATTTGGGTGTAGATGAAGAGCACGATGGCAGTAAAGAAAACATCCTGTGAAAATGTAATACAGTTGGAAGCGGTAGATGTGATCCGAGGTAACGTCATGAAAATAATGAAGACAAAAAATGCTATTAAGACTGATAACACCTGCTCAGAATTCTTGGACTGTATGAGGAATGAATTCGAACGAACCATTGTTGACTTCAAACAAGATTTCAGAAATAAACTTAATGAAAACTTGTCATCCCTAATTATGCAACTCGATAATAAGTTTTTGGAACTTCGGCATGAGGTGCTTGAAGGTAGAAAAGAGCTTAAAAGGACCGTTGACGGAGAAAAAGAAGTAATAGATATTACAAATGAGGATTTGCAAGAAATTGGAATAGTCGTAGAAGGCAGCAGCAAGGATGAACAAATAAGGCATATGATAGAATCTGAAGAACACAGTGATGTAAGTGATGTAAGTAAAATAGAAGAAGCAGAAAATGATTATGAAGAGCAAGTTATTAGTGATAAAGGAAGCGACAATTCTATACCGACTATCTATAGCAACTTTGAACAAGAACTATCTCAAAGATCTCCAACCGTGACAAAGTATACAGATAGGAAGAAAACCAGGAAGTGGAAAAAGTACTGGAAGAAGAAGAAAAAGAAAGCTCGAAACTATGTATGGAACCTTAGGGAAAAGAAGAAGAGAAAAAGGAAAGGTAAATCGGATGAAAGATGGAACAAGAAACTGGGAAAAGAAAGAAATGGTAGAAACCTACATAGAAGGAAAGAAAGGAAGAAACGGAAGTGCCAAGAAAAGGTAATCGATAGACCAAAGTGGAAAAGAAAAAGGATAAGAAGTATAAGAAGTAGAAATAGAAAGAAAGAAAGGAGGAAACAGAAGGACAACAATAGAAAGAAAGAAAGGAAGAAACGGAAGTGCCAAGAAAAGGTAAGCTACAGACGAAGGAGGAACAAAAGAAATATGAAAAGACAATTGGAGCAGTGGAAACCGCACAAACTAAGAAAAATAAGAAAAAGATGCGTGATTCCCAGGAAGAGGCAAAAGAAGAAACTTGATATGACAGGACAATGTCGGTGTAAGGACAACCGAGGAAACTGCCATCGTAAGAAAAGAAAAAAAAATATTGGTGTGAGGACGGATAGTACGCATTTGTTGTTGTTGAATACTGTGTTAAATTGGCAAAGTTTAAATGTTGTTAATGTTCCTTTTAAGTTAATTATTTTATGTTAATTTTATTTATCTAAATGTTTCAAGAAACTTAATTACAAGTTTCTAATATCACAAGTTCTACTGTTACAAGTTTCACGAGACTGCTCTGCATGAAAAAATATATATATTTATATATATATATATTTTTTTTAGACAAGGGGGAGTCTGTAATGCGCCGCTATTGTATAGCTAAGCGACGCATTACAAACTGTTCTTGAGAATATTTAAGGGATAGTGGTCCGTACCGGATGATTTAAAACATTCCAAATCTAAAAGAAATTACATTTTTTCGAATCGTTTTTGGATAAACAAACTGATATAAATTTTATAGAAAAGAAGACGTTTTGTGAGTTAAGTAATATGCATTGTAAAAATATGTGTCTTTAAAATTTGTGAGCCTCGGATCGAACATCGACGCTATCCGAACTGTAGTTCGTATATAATATTGTGATTAAAATTAAAACCATCAGATAGTACAATGAATAATTTTTATAACGCAGAGTAATGGATAATTAGCTGGATGATGATGCCTACATGTATATATTGATATGTGATCCTAGTGCCTTATTACTAAATTCAGCCCTTGACAATATAAAGTGATAAATATAATAATAATAATGGAATAAATATTGAAAATAAGTGTGATTATATGTGATAAGTGTATGTTAATAATAATAATAATAATAATATGTAAATTGATGAAGAGGCTGATAAAAGTGTAACCGAATTAATCTTTAATTAAGTATATCTAGCACGTTGTTTATTGAATATCATCCAGTAAATAGTACAAGGAATCATATTCTGCATGTACGTTTGATATGGATAGTAGAAAACATAATATCCTTTACTGTGGAAGTCTCCATCAACACGCAGAACCTAAAATGTAAAATGTAATAACCCTTCTACACTGTGGTGAAAGTGGGATATTAGATGGGCGTTTTGACATTTCTTGAGTGTGGGGGTTTTGGCTGTGGGGGTTTTGACCGTTCGTGCGTTTGGGAGATTTGTCCATTTGTGTGGGGGTTATGACCGATCGTGTGGGCGTTTTGACATTTCTTGAGTGTGGGGGTTTTGGCTGTGGGGGTTTTGACCGTTCGTGCGTTTGGGAGATTTGTCCATTTGTGTGGGGGTTATGACCGTTTGTGTGGGTGTTTTGACATTTCTTGAGTGTGGGGGTTTTGGCTGTGGGGGTTTTGACCTAGATCCTTCTGGACATTATTGTATACAGGAAATTTAGCTAGTATCACAATCAGCCTTCTTTTACAACCTAAGTTTTTCCAGAAACCGAGCGAACTCCAGAGTCGCATTGCAAATAGAATAGAATGTGAAACTATTTCTATCTCCACCGAGATTTGCATGGGGCTGCCCAGTTGGTACGTAAGTTCCGTTGTTATGAATACTGTAGTGTCTTTTATTAAGTAGGTAATGAACTTTGAAGTTGAACTGAGTTAGACAAAGTAAAACTAAGTCTTCAGATTCTGCAAGTATGCTTTGTAGGCTAAACGACAAGGATGATTAATGAAAAGTCAGTTCTTATAAATGAATTTGTGAAATGAAAATGTAGAAGGAAACAGAAAAAATTGGAGAAAAGTCATGAGTACCAAACACAAAGATGACCTGGTATTTTTCTCATAAAACCTTTACACCTTTACTCATAAACACCTTTACACCAAAAGTGAATGTTCGCTCACTGAATCAGCTTGCCCACACAATTGAACGGAAACTATAGATCCAAGTGCAAACGCAAATAGATATTTGGTAATTTTAAGTAATAGAGAGGCACAATTCTCCTTCATTTCTTGATATCACAAAATATAATCTGCTTACTCTTAAAAATGCATTCAAGAGAATGACGAATTTGGACTTTACTGCATCCTATGTGAAGTTGTTAATAATTTCGGATTTAACGTTAAACACTGACTATGAGGATAGTGTCAATTGTACTGAAACCCAAATTATTATTGCTGAAACGAGGTATTCGAAGTTGATTTTGCACGGTACGAAATATTCAAAGTATATGTATTTTATGCACGAAGTTTATAATTTAGTCTCAAGAGAGTGCAAGCTGTATGTCTAATGTGATCTCTTGTGGTAAAGTGTTGATAGTAACTGATTTGTGAGATTAAGCTGTTAGCGTATGCGCTTTTTAAGTGAGAGACCCGGGATCGATTCTAGACTGGAGCTCGGTCCACTTCTCATAAAGCTTTGTTGCTAAAAGGGACGCTAAACTTAAAATCAATCTCTTAAGATCAATCCTCTGCATGATCTTTCACACCGTTTAAAATTTGGTGAAGATTGTTGAAATCACAAATGAATAACTAACTAACTAACTAAACTCTATGGCCTATGGAACCCGAAGGTTCAGTGCCGCGTTCACAAAAGCTCTCCACTGACTTTTATCCTTAGCTAACTGCATCCAGTTTCTACTCTGTATTCCAATCTCTGCGAGATCCATCTTAATATTGTCCTCCCATCTGCGCCTAGGTCTTCCTAATGGTCGTTTTCCGATTGGTCTTCCAGTCAAGACTTTGAAAGCGTCTCTATTTTCTTCCACAAACATGACCCGCCCATCTAAGCCTCCTAGACTTGACGACCCTAACAATGTTGGGTAAACCATATAAATTATGTAGTTCCTCGTTATGAAGTTTCCGCCATTCCCCATTCCCGTTCCTCTTGGGTCCGAATATTCGTCTCAGGATCTTGTTCTCAAATACTTTCATTCTATGTTCTTCCCTCAGAGTAAGTGACCATGTTTCGCAGCCATACAGAACTACAGGCATAATTATCGTTTTGTATATTTTAAGTTTCAAATTCCTCGACAGAATTCGCGACGACAAGAGATTTTGAACCGAATAGTAACACGAATTCCCTGCTTTTAGTCGACATTAGACTAAAATAAATAAATAAATTAAAACGCACAAGAATATTATTGTTTCGTACTTTTCTGAGTAAAGAAGTTACAATGAGATAAACATATTTGAATAATACTTCTGTTTTTAAAGAATTGCTTTCGTCAAAATGTCCAAGTATTGCAAATGAAATGCAGTCCTTTCTGCTGGGCTAATTGGTTGTGTGTTTACCTTTGTGGCACAAAGTCCTAGACTCGATTATTGGTGGAAGAGCATCGAACACATAATCCTATTTCACACTCTAGGTCGTCTTCCATGTACCGTCACTGTTAACAAAGAACGTAACTTTTAATCAATCTATTCATCTTTCAACACGTGCAATACTCATTTTGCCAATTGTCTTGAACTTACATAAGATCGCATAGATCTAGAGTAATAGTAGACTCTACTACCTCTGCCCGACAGTCGTTTATATTGCCTTCGTGAACAAAAAATAATTATAATAGCCAACACCATTATGACAATACCCATAACTATTAATGCCGACAACATTATTGTAAACCACTCATCTGCTGTAACTGTAGAAATTTCGCTGATCTGAGTGGAATTGCTGCTGCCACACTCCAATCTAGAAGATGAGGCAGTTGTGTTGTCAAAATCGCAGAAAACATCGTCATTTTCCATTTCCAAGTGCTTTTGCAGCAACCATTCGGAAATATCTTCCACAATACATTCACACCATAGTGGGTTATGGGTTAGGTCTAAAGTCATCAATGTCTGTAACGATTCCAATACTGGAAGATCGATTGTTTGAATATGGTTGAATGATAAATCGAGTTTTAGCAAGAAAGGCGTTAAGATGAAGTTAGACGGAAATAATGATTTTATACCACAGTGGCTAAGATCCAAATATGATAGAGAACTTGCATTGAGGAATATTCCTGAGGGCATCACCAAATGTTGATTTCCCTTTAGGCTAAGTATTTGTAGGTTGCTGTTCCGGGAAAATATATTCACACTTAGTGTTTCAATGTTATTAAATGACAAGTCAAGAACACTCAATCGTTTCAAGTTCCTAATTTCTATAATATTTTGCTTTGTGCTTTTGGAACTTTCTACACGTGTATCAGGTAGGTGCTTAATTTGATTTTGAGATAAGTCTAAAATGTAAGTGTCGATGTCAATTCCTGTAGGAACACTGGAGAAGTTTCTTCCGCTACAATTTGTTGTCACTTGCTGATTCCAAGTGGAGGCGACCCAGGTACATTTATCATGGCAGGTTATGGTGCTCTTCAAGACGGTGAGAAGTATACTGAATACTGTATAGTGTAGTAGCTGTTGATCAACTCTTTGATTGCCTGTCATTTCTGATTTCTAAAGATGATGATCCTTTTCGGTACCTAGGAATGAAAAATACTTATATTTTAACATATAAAATAAATAACTTAGTTTTCTTGCTATTTACATTATCGGCAAGAACTGTAAAAATAACTAAAGAGAGCCATTCGATTTGAATAGACGAAACGTTAACATTACGGCTAGGATACATAAAATGATTGTATTAAGTAAAACTATGTAACTAATAAAAATTATCATCCTGTAGTTTTCCCATATAGTTTGGAGTTAATTCACACATTATTCAATGCATGTCCTCAAGGTATATTCAAAACTTATACCGGCGGAGGGGGACTCGGTGGCTCCAATGGTAGAGTGCTTAGCTTTGGTGCGTGGGACCCCTGGTTCGATCCCCCGGCAAAGTAGATTTGTGGTGAACAACATCGTATCCAGGGTTTTCTCAGGTTACTCCTGTTTCCTCCCACATTCTCATTTCCACCAATTCTTCCATCATCATTCACTTGTTGAAATTGTCGTCTCCCTCGGCCTGAAGGACATAATCGTGGTACATTAAACTCAAAGATTTCACTTATCAAAAGTAATAGTTGTGTCACAATTAAATTCAAACGATATGCAGCGACATAAAATTCACGAGAAATATTACTTTTGATATTGATTACCTTCGCATTTCGATCATGGGTTGAGAATATAGCAATCGACGCACTCCATCACGTTAGTTCAGTATTTATCGATATTGTTCGCGAGCTCTCTCGGTTCAGAGTGGAAAGAAATAATACTTTTGATTTACGTCACATTTTAATCATAATGTTGTGATTATTTTAAAATATTTATGCGTTCTAGTTGCAAGCAATAGGGATGCGCACGAGACAAGATTTGAGGCTGTCTCGTCTCGAAAATGTGCTGTAAAAGTGATGTCTCGACTCGAAAAACGTATATTTTTCTATTGGAAAAGCTGTGTCTCGACTCGACTCGTGCGCATTCCCAGCAAGCAAGGACTTTTTTAAAAAAATGTTTGATTACGAGAAATAAGAATACTGAACGATATTTACTTTCAGAGTAGTTCCTATAATTGAGTTTCTCTCCCGGCAATCGTCACATCATTTGCCCATGTTATGTACCGCACTTTCGGTCAGAAGAGGATAAGAATCTCCGTATAAGTCTAGCTATCTTCTTGACACTAGATTTTCTAGCATGTCTTATTAAGCTCCAATTTATCAGTACTAAGTTCCATTCTTTGCTCGGATTATGCTATTAGACCTACCGTATTTCCAATTGTAGGAACTCAAAGTCTCTCTCAGACAAATATTTTATCTAATTTTAGTAGCAATATTTCACTTATTTGCTATTGCTGAGAGATTGAGGGTAATCGATTAAATAAAAGTTTGGGAAAATTGGTGCTTGCCTTTCTGCCTATCATTTTTCTCGTATAATTTACGCGATTCTTTTTTATATTTAGGGCGCCGCGGTGGCTCAGTGGTAGAGCGTTCACCTTTGGTGCATGGAGTCCCGGGTTTCAACCCTGCTCCGGCCAAGTGAACCTTGTGGTGGACAAACACTGTGTGCGTGGCTTTTCTCGGGGTACTCCTCTTTCCTTCCACTCTCTTCATTCCACTATTTCATTCATTTCTCATCATCACCGTCTCCTTTAGCCTAACCGGCATAACCGTGGGACGTAATATTCAAGGATTTCATTTCGTTTCCTTTTTTTTATATATATATATTTGTATTATTTCTAGTGAGAGCAACTTTCATTCGATACAGACTTTCTAAAACTAGAAGTCTGAGTGGAAATGTTTGTTTGTTTGTTTGTTTTTCACTTTCTGCACTTGAGAACATGGAAAACTAATGTAGTCAATATCACTTCCCGGCTATCCTTACTCTAGAGCTCTGCCTAATACAAAGTTTAAATGAATTCCTGAGCTACATATTGCAACGATGCTAGATTGGGAAAATTATTTCGATTTGACCAGAGATCAAAATACATCCAATTGGTAGGTAGATGCCTCATCAACTATGTCGTTGTAGCTGCTTTGCTTCAACCGCAAAGTATCGGATTGTATTCAAATAATACTACAAAATATAATTTTCGTTTTACAGGGAAAAATTGTCCAAAGATCAGAACATATTAACATCGCTTGATCTCAATATACTGAACACAGTAAGGTTTAGCGCAAAACCTCATACGCAGTCTTAGAAAACTTAAGAAAACGATTATTTTTGTAAACATACGAAGTGTGTTTAAAAAGAAACTGAACTTTTGCTATAACATCTTTATTGCTAATTGTATTCATTTTAAACAATATCCCCCTCAAAGTAGTCCCATCTACTGACAATGATATACCGTTCCTATTGTGTCTTCCATTTTTGGAAAGCTCCCTGGAACACCCTTTCTGGAATGGTGCGCAGGTCTCTTATCGCATTGTCCTCAATATTCTCTATGGTTTGGAAATGAAGTCGTTTCAAAATGATTTTAAGTTTTGAAAACAGGTAAAAGTCTGCTGCGGCTATGTACGGAGAAGAGGGTGGATAGAGCACAACGAAATCTGATGTTTTGTCAGATAATTCCGGATGAGGAGTGAAACGTTAGTAGGCAGACTGGCACGGTGCTTCATCCAAATCTTGTTTTCCAAAACTCTGGCATCTTCCTGCGTACAACATCCCTCAACCGCGCTAAAATATCCTGGTACAACTGTTTGTTTACCATTCGATCACGTGATGCAAATTTATAATAGATAATTTCTTTTCAATCAGAAACCAGAACTAACATCACCTTGATCTTTGACCGAGTCATGTGTGCTTTTTTGGATGAGGAGACCCTGAATGAATTGAAAAGCAATTCAAGTGTCTCTGTAAATGTTTCGCCAAGTTTGTAGCAGAACTTCAAACACGCGCGTAGTTCTTCAAACTCTTTCACTGTCACAGTATCATTAATCTGACAAACAGTTAGTGCACGTATTCACTTCAGCTCTTGTAGCTCGGCAATTACCGGTCATAGTGAAACGAGAAAAATGACAGTTTGCTGTCTAAATCTGACGTCAGATGCACACAGTAACTGTAGTAGGCTCCCTCTGTCGGTTGGGGCGCTATTTCAAAAGTTCGGCTTCTCTTTGAATACACCTCGTAAAAATTTTGCTTTACGAAACCCACGCAACCTATTTAGGTAAAACTGATGCTCAAGTAGATTCTCGTCAAGCTTTTTACTAGCTGAACTACACAGTAAGTATCATAAGTAAGAAAAATACACAAAAGTATTAGTAACATTTACAGTTCAATTTATGTTTAACTAAAACATTTTACAACGACGAAATATAAGGGGATATATCACTTCAAACTGAATAAATGTAAACCCACATAGCACACTACGTCCCTGGGATGTCCCATTTTGATCCCAGTCGTCGCATTCGGTTCCCGGGATTACCGGGACAATGACAAGACATCCCATGGACGTCCTGCATGGGACGTCCTGAAGGATTCCCATGTAGGATGTCCACGGAACGTCCCAGATGGGATAGGAGATCCGAGGGAAAACCAATAGACATCCCTTCGTTGTCCCGTTGAATATTCCGTATCCCGGGATATTAGCGGACATCTGGATATCCCGCGGAATTCCTGTGGATGTCCCGGGAACACATTCGGATAATCGCGGGATGTCCCGTCGTCCGTTGCGGGCTCAGTCTCGGACATCCCGTGGACGTACTTGTGCTATGTGGGAATGCTTAAGAATAAGTCGTGTAGGGTAGTTTTCGTGTAAATCGCGAGAAAGTTGGCGCTGAAAGGCAAATCCTTCGTTGTCAATTAAAATTGTAAGTCTTGTTCAGCTGAATTATTTATTTATGTATTATTTATGTATATGTAAAATAATACGTCGTTAGCTAGCAGTTAATATCTATTAATCTTCTAATGGTGACACACAAACTCATTACAGTACACGATGAACATTACCTCGTGCTTTACTTTATACGTACTTTAAATTCTGACCTCCCAATTCCAGTTTGAATAGAAAATCTAAAAGAACGGCTTTGTACGCTATTAGGCATATATGTGAAGACCTATGTGCGAAACATTTGCTGGTTCTAGGTGACTGGTTTCTATGCAAGAATCTGGTAAGAGCCACACACACACTCACAGATATATACATAAGTTATTTTATATATTAGTATGCTAGTATAGTATAGTGTATTAGTATTAGTGTATAAGTGCGAGGGTGATTCTGAAACGAATACCTCCAAGCCCACTACTTGGCCAATAGTACAGCAAAAATTCGGAACTGCTTATCATTAATGCACTAATGTTTAAACTATACAAATATCTCTTCTTTCACCTTCCTATCTCTTCTCGTTCCAGAGTAATGGAGTAGTCCATGGCATTCAGTTGTGACGTCCAGTTGAAACAGTGTTTTGTCATTAAATTTATTGACTGCTAAGGGTTGTGTGTCCAGGAACATTCATCGCCGGCAACGAGTCATAGATACACCATTACGTCTTGGAAACAAAGCGTCAGTTCATGGGGTACTACCACACATCCTCTCCTTCGCCAAAACATTCAAAGTTGTTCCATCTGCTGGTGAAGTGTTGTTAACATTCTGTCTCATCCTGCCTATAGTCCGGATCTTGCGCCCTGTGACTTTTATCTCTTCCCAAAACTTAAGGAACATCTTAAGGACGAACACTAGAGTTGTGGCTCGGAGGTGCAAGCAACAGGTCGACATTGGTATCGCCAGCAGCCACCACAATTCTTTGTCGACGGCATGGAAAACGTTGTTTCGCGTCAGCGCAAGTGTTGCCCGTAATGGGGACTATGTTGGAAAATTATACCACCATTTGTAGCTGACATTGCAAGCTTTCTACTGATATCTGTATTGGTGCTATCTATCAAACACAAATATAGGTATCACCTTGGAGGCATTACTTTCAGAATCACCCTCATATATTATTGTTTATATATAAGTATAGCTCAAATGGTGAAAATACTGTACAGTGAGCCACATAAATAACTGCACCTCTGGCTGCTACCACTTTTTTTTTTTTTTTTTTTATTTTTTTTTTTTTTAGTATTACAAACGTTTTGGACAGAATCAACTCAACTTACTACATCCAACATTTCAAGCAGCCAATGACAATTGGTAAACCCGTGGAGCGTTGAAACAAGCTTTTGTTGTTCAGTTGAAGTATCAATTTTAAGATGAATTCTCTATTATTTGGAGCTCATTTTGTCCAATGAGCTCCATATATCAATGAATATATCTCGTTTGTTTGTGTAATGTGTTTTTTCCCTCTACATATTGCATGTGAGAAGAAAGAGGAAACACTGATCATACATTGAAATTGAAACATGTTAAAAAGTTCGGGTCTTATGGGACTGGAACCCTCGTCTCCTGCGTAGAAATCCAATGCGGTAACCACTTTTAATAATTTTCTAATTAGCTGATAGAACTGTATAAAGGGCATATTCGTGGAACATTGATCAAAATGGATTGGATCTCAATTTTTCAGAAAGTTACTGAAATACAATATTATTCTCTGGTAACACTGTTTTATCAGTTGACATATTTTCGGACTTGAAGTTAGGATTATCTTCTTCACAATTAACAAAACGGAAACTATCAATTTCTGTGATATGTGAAACACAGCTGTAGCAATAAGTCTTCCGCGAAACCGTTACTTATATGACAATATAGCAAAGCCATTATCCTGGTACTGTTTGTTTAATGTTAGTATTTGACGATATCTTGAATGTGTATAAAATCTTCTACTGTGATGCATGTTCTTCTTGAATGGAAAACCAAACGCAACAGAAAAAAATAGCGGAATGGGTAATGTGGATCACTAGGTGTCCTCGGTGCTATGCTAAACGATGCTTAAATAGTGCGGTGTTGCCAAATAGTGTCGAGTGTTTACGGAGGCCAGATAATAAAAAGGAAGTAATCATGGAATTCTGCTTGGATACTTACCGGAGAAATTAGTTTTCGACCCTTACCACAATACACAACTACGTTCCGCTTCTCCCACTGCAACGCTAGAATCCAGGAATTAAACGTACAAATTTGGCAACAGCGCATTATGGCGTTCTGCGCAAATTTCATCTCAAAATCTATTTCCTTAAATGTAAATTAATATTTAAATAAAATTGGAAATATAACACGAAAAACGGTTAAACGATATATCTATTTCGTAATAAGATCGTTACTTTAAAATATTTTACACAGAGCTCCCTAGTGGCTAACTGGTTAGCGTACGCGCCTTTGGCGTGGGAGACCCGGGTTCGATTCCCGGCGGGAGCTCATGTGGTTCGGATTCCACTTTAATCAGTAGGTCCACGTCTCATATAGCCTCGTTGCTGAAAGGGACGCTAAACTAAAAATCAATCAATCAATCAATATTTTACACATACAAACAAACATTTCATAGAACTGAGCAGTTCTAGTAAGATCTAACAGCAAGTGCCATCTTGTGTGCTCATTGTAAAACGAATCAAATATTTTCTTTTATTTGTTCCCTTTTTCAATATCAGGTGACACAACCAAATGAATCAGTGTCTTGTGTCGTAGCTGAAACATAGCTCTATCTTATAGTACAAAATTTATTATATGTAACGTTTCATTGCGCAGTAGTTAAGGGAATGAGCTAAAATATGTAGTGAATTCCGGGTGATGATCCATCTTAAGATGTAAACCATAGTGTGCCACGTAGGAAATCGGTACGCTAACTTCCAGCCCATTGCGGAAACTAAGGAGTAATATTCATTTTAGTGGTTTTTACGTCGTTTTCTCTCCCTAAACTAATTCTTTGATGATTATTTTGTTATATTCACTCTTATATTGTACAGTTTTCATTCTTGAAGTAGTTTGACATGAAAATTATGTTAAGAGTCTAGATATATTACCGTACTTTAAAACTATTTCGTTCAGAATATTCTCTATAAAAATATTGAAAAATAAGTGTTTATTCTGACAACATTGTTGAATATGTACACGTTTCTGTACTTGAGGTTAGAATATACCTCTTTGGACGTACTTTCGTCAAAAATTACTACTTGTTTTCGAGTATTTTGGAATCTATGGATCAAAAGTGTAGCAATTCATTTTCTTAAATGCCTTTTATAGTTTGCAACACTACTACGTATTAGACATATATTTTAGTTCATTGTTATGTAGTTACGATATATGGCCAACAACATGACGTAGTGCCATTTGAAAATAAAAAGTTCATATTAAGTTGACAATACTCCATTATTTAAAATAATTGGCGATATTGCCTCTTGTTAGACTCTATATTGTATACTGACTCTATATTGCCTTGTTGCCCGACGACGGTACACATCGATTTGACTTTGCGGTCGAAATGCTATCACGTATTGAGGACGATAATGGTTATCTCAGACGAATTGCCTTTTCCGACGAAGCGACATTCTTTGTCAGTGGAGTAGTGAATTGCCATAATGTACGCATTTGGGGTTCAGAACCCCCCAGGGAGGTCAGGGAGTTCACCAGAGGGAGTTCACCGATCCCTCCAGTGATGTTGGCTAATGTGTGGATGGAAATTGAATATCGCCTAGATGTGCTACGTGCTACCAAGGGTGCTCATGTGGAAGTGTACTGATGTGACCAAAACTTTTATAGTTTGTAAACAATTCAACATCAGTTTCATATTTCTATCTTATTTCTAGCCTGAGTTATCAATTTCTGTAATCAGGGAAGGACTTCTCGAACACCCTGTACAGTAGAGCGTCATTATCCGAAGTAATTGGGGGACATGGGTGTTCGGAAAACTGGTTTGTTCGGATAATCGAACTGTACTGTACTGTACTGTACTGCACTGTACTTCTACAGCCAGTGCCAAACCGACAGAAGTGTGGTGATTGTTGAAACACAGCGACTGGCGGCTTGGCCGGTCAGCAGCGCCTTATGAATGCCCCATTAGAAGCAATGTTCCGCCAGCGGTGGCTCAGTGCGGCGACTACTGTGGGAAACTTGGTTTGGGAGTGAGGGGGATGATGGCCGGTAGGGTGGGAGAGTAACAGGTGCGAGCGAGTACACAGTTCGGTTAAGCGGTCGTTCGGTTGACCGACGTTCGGATAATCGACGCTCTACTGTATTTCGATTAAAAAAAAATAGATTGCTTAAATAGGTTTGAAGTTATTTGTATTTATCTTTAAACTTTATCGCTGTCTGGAGTCGCTTTCCCCAAATCTTTATTGTGTCATAACGTCGTTATTTATGTCCATTAGTAGCTATAATCTTGAAATAAATTACACAATTAGATGAGCTATCTAAGTCTGTTTGCAGAAGATTCAAAATCCATTTTACGGTTGAGAAACTTCCCTAGTTAGACTAATCATGAGAGTCCTTTATCTATATGTTGAATTACATGTTACTTGATTAAATTAACTCTCTATACAGGAAGTTGTTGAATCTTCTATTATTGACACAAATGTTACAGGTGCCCTGAGAGAGGTCAGAGGTCATAGTTTCTAGTTCAACTAATGGAAATGTTATTTTTTTAAATCCAATTTTGATGCATAATCAATTTATTACTCCATTAGTCAAGTATATTGCTATTTTTGAGTATCTGAATTAAAAAGTATAAATTTCGTGCCTTTTGACCTCTTCTGTTACTGGTGACCTTATTCTTAAGTTTAAACTAAACTATGCATTGCCCCTTTATACATATATTGAAGAATATGAATCTTGATTGAATTAGGAACGGAGTGGCTCTGTGGTAGAGTGCTTATCTCTGGTGCGTGAGGTTCCTGCTTCGATTCACGGCTAAGTAAGTTTGTTGTGGTCAACATTATGTCCAATGGGTTTGCTCGGTGTACTCCCGTTTCCTTCCAAATTCTCATTCCACCAATTGCACAATCATCAGTCACACGCCTCAATGATGTGTCTCTTTTAGCCCAATGGACATAATTGTGAGACGTTAAACTGAAAGATTTCATTTCATTTTTCATTTCATTTTATTTGAATTATTTTTATACAGTGACATTTTGAATTTAGTGTAATTTGAACCAAAGTCACAGCTGATCTGGTCAGGTCAACTCTAACATTTATTAGTTCATATAATGCCACAATTATTTTTTTAAACCAATCTTAATGCATAATCAATTCATTACTCCATCAATCAAGTATATTGGTATTTTACAGTACTTGAATATTACACATATGCTTCGTGACATTTGACCTCACTTCAGATTGCTGACCTAATTGTTAAGCTTAGATTAATCTTGAGTGAGTACACACTAGAGGCAGTTCTCGCTATTAACATTTCCACTCTACCAATGGTTAATGTTCAAACCGGATTTGGTAGGAGTAAATTATCGTAGACATGGGCGGCGATTAGGGGGGGCAAAGGGTGGCGGTTGCCCCCCCACTTTTCTGAAATGGCCTATTAATCTACTAATGTATGTAGTTTCAACCAGTGAAATTTGTATATTAACATTGATATACAAATATTCAGATTATGTCTTGCCCCCCCCACTTTTAACGTCCAATCGCCGCCACTGATCGTAGACATGAGCTACTCTTGTTACACTGTCACCGTGTATAGTACATTTCAGGACAGAAAATCCGTCTTTCGTGTTTCACTTTCACAGGCTAAAGAGAAAAAGAATATTACAACGCCTAGTTAGTCTCTGGCTGCAGACATACACTTTGATCAAATTTCAGTCAATGACTGAATTTCTTGATTAAAAAAAAAAAAAAAAAAAAAAAAAAAAAAAACACGAGTCTGAGATGTGAATAAGTGCTTATCCACATGTACAACTTGGACCGCCTGGTCATCAAGGTAATTATTTCCTGCCAAGAAGTAATCGAAATGCAGTGCCAGATTTACGTATAAGCTAAACAAGCTATAGCTTAGGGCCCCCACGCTCTTGGGGGCCCAAAAGTTGAAGCAACAAAAAGAATGCGCATTTCCAAAATATAAGAAAAACAAGAAATAAAGCAAAATCAACATATAGTAACAGTGTTTCATTTGTGTAAGCCCTTATAATGTAAGTAATGGGGCCCCTTCTGCTAGCCTGCTTCCTAAACTATCACTAATTTCTTTATTTCTGTATATACGATCTGTACGTTCATCTGGACACATATAGGACCCCATATTCTTCAGTAGCTTAGGCCCTCACCAAACCTAAATACAACTCTCTCGAGATGCCAGTAAAGGTAATGTAATCTGTGGACGAAACATCAGGAAAAGACGGTGAATTTTACACTGCAATTCCTGAAAAGTCTTCAGCGTCCTTTACTAAGACTTGACCAAGCATTGTCGTGCAACGTGAGAACGCCATGTTTGTTAACTATTACGTTTTGGTTGCAATGCATTTCATTGGGTTCACAAATTTTACGAGTCGCAGTGATAATTTTCCCTCAGATCTCTCTTGTTACTATATGATTAGCGTGCGCGTCTTCAGCACGGATTCAATTCCACTTGGGAACGCATGTGATTTACATTCCCAGTTAGGTTGCAGTTCCACGTTTCATACAGCCTCGCTGCTGAAAGGGATTGTAAGAATCCATGGTTCAGAATCGTTGGAGAATATGGTTCATCTGCAACCCTATCATATATGACGTGGACGGATAGTTTTGGGAACTATCCTAGATGTGGATTATAATCCATTTACTGTCCTGGTTGTTTTATGAAAATAAATGAAATAATGTCTTTCAGTCTAACGTCCCATGATTATACCCTTTAGGCTAAGGGAGACGGGTGATGATTAAGGTAAGTGAATGATGATAGACCAATTGGTGGAATGAGTATGTGGAAAGAAAAGAGGATAACCGAGAAAACCCACGAACAAGATGTTGTCAACCACAAATTTACTTGACCGGGCATCGAACCATACCGCGTCTCGAACCAGACCGTATCTGTTACCGGTTTTGCTCTGATACCTGTGAACAGACAGACGGACGGACGAAAACAAACATTCTATAAAATTTCCTATACATATGCATAGCATAGTTTATACTTCTAAAATTGACAAATATAAGCCTATTCAATAATACTTTTTTCCTTAAAATAGTGGCTATAGCTTACATTTCAAACAAACTTAAATTCACATTTCGATTTGATCAGTACTCTTACTTCTTAAAAAAATATTCAAAGTACTTAACTATCCAACTTACCAGTTTCAAATGCTGAAAAATCTGAAGATTCACCAGGTCTTGCTCACATCATACTGTGTGAATTAAGTATGAAAAGCCTGTCTCATGTCATAAATGAAGTTACACAGTTGTATGTTATTAACATTACCATGGAAACGCAAACAATTACATGATAAAGTTATCAGAGGCTTTCAATAAAGCGGGAAATGATAGTTCGTTATCATGTGTGTTTATATGTGATAAGAATTATAGTTGTTATTGTTGTATTATCTATGTTTTCTTATTCTGTTATTTTGTTCACACTGTGCTTAATCTATCCATGCAATTCGGTAAAGTTGTTGCAATATTCTACGTGTATAACGGATGAATGAACTTAAACCCTTTAATTATATATAGAGCCTATGTATGTTGTTGAAATGCTACTTCTTTTCACGGGGAGAAAAGTTTGATGGAATTCCCCCTTTGTTAAATTAGGATTTAGGTTTCCAGGCTTTCGGCATCCATGACATGTTAGCCCATAACACTGATTACTCTGATGAATCACTATCTATATAACTAATGGAAATTAATTTTTTCCCATAATGCAACGAAAGTGATTCTGCGACATTACCGGCTAGAATTATAACTAACTACATCGTCTGCTACTGGCAGTAGCTAACTATATCATTGGCTAATTCTATCAGACTCACGCGCTCTGAATGATTTGATTCGTTCTTGCTTTTAGTAGTTCGTGGTACCCAACTTCCTTGAGTGGTGGCGCCACGGTCTCCACAGTTTCAGCGGAAAAAGCAGCTGAAACCTCTTATGCTATGTAATTACTCTATGGCCCATAACGTATGAAGGATGACGTTCCTCGGCGAAAGGGAAGGAAGAAAGCGGTTTGGGATCTGTATGCAAGGTACTATCCCAACATTTGCCTGGTGTGAATGAGGAAAACCCAGGAATCCCTCACTCAAGATGGCTGACCTGAAAAAGCTTTGAATGAATTTTTTTTCGACTGAATGTCCCCACCAGGAATCGAACCGGGGACCGATCGCATCAAGATCGAGAGCGTTTGTGACTACGCTACGTGGAGCCACTAAACCCCCTTATTGTGCACATATTAATGAAAATGTAATGACGACAATCCATGATGTAACTTCCTTTCCTCCATGCCGATGGGGATGAATTTGGACCTAAACGGTATCAGGAGTGTCCTTATTCATAACAACTACCCAAAAGTACCGTTTGAATAGTAATATTGGTGGTGTTCGTTTATCGTTGTGTTAAGCCTTTCCCACTCCAGCACTAACCCCGTGCCCAGGGAAAATGGATTTGGACTTAAATAACATCGGTAGTAACGATATTGATCTCAGCAACCACGAGAACTGTAGATTGGACACTAGTATTAGTTGATTATTTTTACATGTCAATCCTTCCCCGCTCCCTCATCTCTTCTACTTCCCATAATAAAACTATCCATGGCTTTAGGTTGGACCTTGTAACAAAGGAAATTCTGGCCAAAGCTTAAACACACTGTATTTTAAATTATAATGTTACAGTTTCTGATATCTACCATATCCTTCATCAGACACTATAGAATATAAATGAAGACCTGAAGTAAAATTCGATCTAAATGCCATTTTCTGAAGTTTCGAGTTATAACCGGAATGATGATCTATGGGCCAAGCCAGTTTAAGTATATTCGGATCTAAGCGCCAAACCTGTGCGTAGTAGTTCATACCATTGCCAAAAGAATGCGTAAGGTGTATGTGCACGGCAAAAATTCTCGAGCAAAAACATCATTATCTCAAAATTGTTCAAATGGCACTTAGATCTTAATTTGCTTCAGGTCTTCATGAAGATATAGACATATATAATATAGTCATCCTTATGAAAAAGTCTAAATTCTATTGACTGAAGCCTTCAGCCAATCCCGTAGATCTCCATGTCAATTCTTCAACCAATCACCTGCCGCTATTTTTGGTATTTGCAAGGGCCATTTTCAATTTCATCTTTCTGTCTATGCTATCCAAAATTCTCTGCTATAATTCATTAATAGGTAAGCCCCTCGTCCAGTTCATCAGCTTATCTCTTCCTACTTTCTTTATCCAATCTGTTTCTTTCCACTTCCTTATTATAATTCTCTTCTCTATCTCCAATACTTCCGTCTTATCCCAGTATGTCTGTGTCTTCAAATGTAAATAAATATGTTCTATATTGACTATATAGTGTCTGATGAAGGATATGGATATGTTAGATATCCGAAACTGTAACAGATAATAGTTTAAAATACAGTGTCTGTTTAAGCTTTGGTCAGTATTTCTTTTGTTACATACTTCCCATGCTGAAAATTATCAATGTAATATCCTACATTGGATTCTTGGAAGGTCTAATACTGATAATCATGCCAAAATCCCATTTAAAGATCCTTTAATTGTTTACTAGTTGTTGCGCGACGAGGTCACACATAAAATCATATTCGTTTCACAAAGTATGTCAATGTTTATAAATCATAAACAGCTGATGGTATTCAAAAAAACGAAATAGAAAGTGAGATGGGGAAAGGTCATAGAGTGCGTTGAATGAAACAGGCAGCTTGTTCCACAGATCCCCTATCATGGTACTACAATAAAAAATCCGAAAATTGCTTTCCTCTTCTTTTTCTTTTATTTTTGTGTCTCTGAAAAAAGACTGATTTAAAATAGCAGTCACTAAAGGGTTAATCTTCTTGACATAAACTCATATATCTCCTCATATAATATACCATTAAAAATTCCACTCATAACCTCTAATTAACTGTACAGGCTCGTCCTACTAATTATCAGCAACTGAATCTGTTTACAAAATTTGATCCTTTTCTGCCCAGCAGTTAGTACGTCTCTGTTCAATACCAATACTGTGTCAGGCAGAACTTTGTGTTTTGTAATTAAACCCGAATCACTATATTTTCCATCTATTAATACCGAAAGTAGTAAAACTTCCACTTTGTTTCAATATTGGATTATTCAGATTTCACAGAAAACAGGAACTATGATATTCTGTTATTGCATGACAAGCGATAGTGGTGCTTAAGCCATGGATAATTATTTCCTCAAGTAAAGATTAAAATCAAATCTACCTTTCGTAAACTACAAAGGAAGTTTTTCAGTGAACAATCTAGGTTTTTCGGCACTATAAAAATCGCAGTATCTTAAATCAAAGAAAGATTCGTTGATACGTTGAAGTGAATGTCTGTGTAATGGCGAGCCATACTTACTTAATTCTTGTATTACTAATATTTTAATCTTTACGTGTAGTATGGGTATCACTGTTACGAGAAATCGAACAACAATAGACACAATGTGCTACGTAAGGGTACGGTTATATCAAAATTTTCCTATATCATCCTTCCTTTTTCCTCCTTCAACTGGACCAAAAAAGCAAAACAAAACATTGTTTTAAATGGAACCTGGTGATATCGCATGTTGAATCAAACTTTATATCTCCTTTTCTCTTTAGCAAATCAAGCGCTCAAGTGGATAGCGCACTGATTACCTATTCTCTCTTACACATACCCACACACACAGCAATTCTGCTTGCTCAGTAACGTTTAAAACAGAGTTGCAGGTGTTTCTTTTCGAAAAACATGTAGTTAGTGACTGAGCTGCAGATAACTTTTTTTTGCCTGCCTTGAATTTCCTTTGAGTAAGGACAATTCATTGCTAAACTCGGCATAAATGCACTATTCTAAGAAGGATGACGTCATTTGAGATAGGAAAATTGAAAAGGGAAGGTTAAAATAGGAAAATTGCGGCATAAGTGTACCTTAACAGTGTGTGTATTTTTCATATACAGTACATAAAATAAATATAAAAAGTTTATTCCAACAGAATAAAAACTATCAAATTGTATCAGATTATTGTTTAAAGTCATAAAAAAAAAACTCATTTCCTCTATTTTCAAGTACACAGAGTGAATCAGAATATACGCTCAAAGATGTTTTGTTTATCTCACTCTGATCTATTCTATCGATATGTATCTTATCTTTGGACACTATTTTAATTAAACTAAGATAGAAATTTTAGAGCTAATCACAGTTTAACGCTCAATCTCATTAACTATATTACGTGCTGTCATCTTCCTAACGTCATAATGAAAGGCTTAATGAAAATGTAATTTAATATCTGTTTCATCTTAATAAATGGCATTGTTATTGTTCAGCATTTCTTTTTATTTACAAAATAGTTTTTTAAAATTATTTTTTCGAAAAGTGCACATGAGGATTTGCTCTCATCCATATCATTTTGTTTCGGTTAGTGAAGTCTTTCTTTCATTTGGTATATATAATATATATACCAAACGAAAGACTTCTCTAATACTTTTAAAGATGGATTAATAAATTAAGAAGCATTCTTAATGTTAAATGAAAACCAGAAGTGTTGGAAGAAATGATTTTTTTTAGTTCTATAAATATGTCCCATGGTTATGCCGGCTAGGCTAAAGGAGACGGTGATGATGATAAATGAATGAACATGGTGGAATGAAAACAGTGGGAGGAAACGGGAGAACACCGAGGGAACCCACATACATATATATGGTGTTTGTCCACCACAAAGTTCACTTGGAGTGGGACTGAACCAGGGACCCCATGCACCAGAGCTGAACGCTCTACCACTGAGCCACCGCGGCCCCAAAATTGTCCGAATAGTGCGTCCGAAGAGTATGCTATATATGCCCGTATATATAGCATACCTTGGAAGACTAAAACGGACAAAGCTAAGTCTATTCAATAATACCCTCTCTTTTGAAATAACAACTGTAGATTACACTTCGTACATGTGAATTTCTCAATCCATCTCTTTACTGCAGGTCCCTAATATAAAGTTTTTGATTTAACCATATGAACGTCAGAGGAACGTCCGCTATGTAAATAGACTAAAGTTTACCTTTGGAAGGAATACTTACGAGGAAACCTTTTCTGATGCCACACGAAATGTGGAACGAGACTATGGTCAATCGATTTGTGTTAGTGAACACGAAAAGCCATAGGCGGGAAACATCCGTTCCGTACTGATGGGGGAAAGAGTAGGGACACTGCCAACAAAATACGTTGCGGATTATGAGACGAAATATGGCGCGAGTTCGACGAAAATACGCATAGAAGTACTGTTAAACATATACTAAAACCTGACATTACATTCGACAATACTCTGACAGGTGGGGGCAGAGGTGTAGCACATAACGACAGAAGAGGGGGCGGATAAGCGCAAGTAAAAATGTTCATATAATTGAGGAAAACGAAGGAGCAAGACGTCAGGGGAATTGTAAAGTAATAATACATGGTCAAGTAATCAATCACAAACTACAGACAGCCTGTAGACGTCAACATAAGGCAGAAATGGAAGAAAGAGAGCTATGGAGGGGATTGACCGTAGAATCCGGACCCCCCTCTCCTCGTAACGCTCGATGTGTATAGACTGTTGTAGTAGTGAGGGTAGCACTTGGTCTTACTTTTGGCCCATGGGTTCCTGCCTCAGGACCCATGGTCCCTGGCCCAAGGTCAATGACCTAGGGGTACTTAGGGCTATCCCCTGTAGATTTTGGCAGGGGTACAAAAAGAGATGAGTACCATTTATGTGTCACAGAGAAAGAGTAAGAGCTAAAGAGGGAAGCAAGGGGAACAGGTTCCACTTGTTGAGGATTGTCAAGACATTCCATTTTTACGTAATGATAATCAAGTTATACATGTATGTATATCATTTATACATTAAAATGATCAAAGCATATTTTAATATTACGGTGGTCAAGACATTTCATATGTACATCATGATAATCAAGTTATATCATATATGTGTTATGACAATCAAGTCATATTTTAGTGCTATGATGGTCAAGTATAACGGAATATGATTAAGGGACCAATTCATCTTTATTCATCTCTGGGAAGCAGTTGTCTAGCACCGAGAGCCAAGCAGTTCATACATTCCTGTGTTCGAGTTCAATCGCCTAGATGATGAACATCAGCGGACATTCACTTTCACGTCGCTAGCTGACAGCAACATTATAACATCTAGGAAACAAGTTCGTTTTCTATTTATTGTTTGCTACTTACAAGGAAATCCTTGTTTTTGCAAAGCTTTTGTGTAACAAACTGTGGTAGCAATTTCTCTAATCTTTCGCCCCTGTCTTCAGCTTCCACTATGCTTCATTATGTTTACAAAGTCTGGTACATGCTGCCTTAAAGTTTAATTGTAATGAGATCAGGCGCTTTCTCAATTAATTTATATTTTACTGGCGTAGCAGTCGTATATCAATATCCAAACAGTTCCTCTTCGATCGTTCATACGTCACTCGTCGCAGCGACAAGGAAGTATTGATAATCGTAAACAAGAACTTTGACGTCCATGAATAATTATTCCTTGGGTTTTGGAACGCAACTTCTAGCAACACTAGCAGCTTGGTTCCTAAGCCTAGCCAATTTGTGTTGGGTCAACTGGAGGATGCAATAGGGACTTTGTCTGCTTTGATTTGGAATAAGTGACCACCTCTGTGTTACGTATGTTGAAGGACATGGACAATCCGATCAAAAGAAACTCGAGAGATCATAACTTTGGTCATTTTCCTTTTGGTCATTTTATCCATTGTCATTTCTCGGTCATTATCCGTTTAGTCATTAGTCATTCTCGGCTTCGATCTCTTAAATGGTCGTCTTTTGATCGAAAGCACTTTCGAGTTAGATACCCTTGCTCTTCGACACTCTTTCACTTCGACAACGTCATTCTAACCTCACCAGACAGAGAGAGGATCATGGACTGACAACCTTGGTGAGATCGTTCTTAAGATTATATTGCTATGCCCATTCTAACATCTTTAGCTTCATCCCTATTGCTACCTGCAATTCATTTATTTGAATTATGTTTTTTCACTTAAGAAGGTTTCAAATCAAAACACCTCCTTATATTGCGTTCCCTCTCCACACTATTATCATAACGTTTCGCAAGATATTCCATATTTTTCATTATAATGAAGGTTTGCTGATTTACGTTTTTAGTGTAACACCGTAGTAATGTTTACATTATATTTTAACTACACCATTACCATGACGAACTTTTCGGAAATGACTTGATTGCTTTCTTCATATTTTAGATATTATCTCAGTTCTATTTTCTTGTGTTCTTACTATTGTTTAATGAAGGTATTTATAATGTCATAAAATAAATCTTTGTAATAGTTTACACACATTAATGAAGCTCAAAATAAATAAATGTACACAAATTTTATTTAAAAGTCCATGTCTTTTTATTTCTTCTTAATTTCGCTATATCGTACATCTTCGACACTTGCAGATAAAAATTTCACAGCACATGTTATTTACAATATATGTACGTACGTGAAAGTACTAGTATATAAATATAACATTATTGTCAAATAAATCAAGCAAAAACAAAAGAAAACCAAAAAAAAGTCTGAAAATTGTCCCAAGGAGATGGTCAACAAAGTAGCTAAAATTAACCTTAACATCCACTCAATAATGTGATAGCTAACATAAAGGGTTTCGCTGATTAAGTACAAGAAGTAGACTCCCTGATATTAGTAACTTTATTTCTTTCGAGCTTACCTACTAATACAATGTATTTGGGCAACTCAGGCGAAACATAATGGTATATCTAACTTTCGAATACTTTGCAAAAGAAGGTTGATCATTCTTTGAAATTCAAAGCAATAAGAGGTACAAAACAAGCTTCTGCATTCTGTAGATTCTTCTCTGAAATGAAACTGCATACTCTTCTGTGGATTTTTCACAAGTTATTCTGCCTAATAATTCAATTTCAGTGGAAGTTAAACTTACCATAATATTCGCCCAATCCGCTCATTTTTACTCAACTCTGTTTATATAAATATTATAAGATATTACAAAATCAAAACAAACACCAACAATATGATATTTGCTAGAGTAACTAGTGAAAGCCTTACTTTTCAAAGACTATTTCGTACTTCGAAATTATTTTATGAAAATACATATGGTACAAATAGTGAAATTATGAGATACCTTCTCTAGCCAAAATGCATATTTATACCGACCAATAGATAACAAAATGTATCAAGGAACAGAATTTGACAATCATGTTATAGCAAAGTGAGAAAATGATATTTTAACAAACACTTAAGAAAACAAATCTGTGTTACTTCATTTTTTAAATTTTTATTTAAGATTTAACTGTAGATGTATTAATGTAATACATTGAGCCTTTGAAATTTATATGATCATGACACTAGGCATATGGTATTCTCAAATCATGACTATGGTAACGGGATCCGTACAGTTCTTATATCAGCGACACACTTAACTGTATTAAGTGTTTCCCAAGTTATGCAGTAATTTGTACTCATTAGAAATACATAAAAATATATCGTTGTAGTTAAACTAACCAAAAACCAAGTTTATGAAACGTAAGGAAACAATCAGGATTTAGAAGTTTTGATTCATTTTCTTTATCTTATTACATAACTCAATGAAGATTAATCTTAAACCCAAAGTACATAATATTGGCTTTTTATGGTTTATTTATTCAATGATACAGGATAGTTTTTTAAATCTTTTTGAAGAAAGGTTTAGAATTCTATTTTCATGACGTAACCGTTTATTACTTACTATGTAATGAAAAATAATCTCGTTTCGCAAAAGGTTTTCAATGTTGACTAATATTGTAGTGACAATTTATTGACAACCACTTAAACACTAACAGCAGTTGACCTTAAAAGAAAATTGAATAGGTAATTGGAAGAATAATATAAGTCGAAAATCACACTTCATGAATACTTCAACAAGGAAATTATGGTATGTTATATTATTATATGTGAAGTTCATTTTCAAATTACCTAATAAGTTGAATACTACTTTACCAATCCATAGGAATGTGTTTCTTATGCATTCAGCGATTATTTTTGACGTTAGGTAAAATGGCCTGTTTTGGACGTTTGTTCTTCCACTCACCAATTCAATGCTACTGTTGTTTTTTCTATGACTAATTAGAAAGGTAGAGTTACTTTTTTTAATTTTTCAGTGTGTCACAGCCTAGAATAATAATAATTTCCGAAATGGTATCACGTATCAATAAACATTAATACATAACGAAGAGGTGAACAATTCAGAAATAATCTTTACATATACAGCGATGTGCTTCAACAAAGATTCAACGTATGTATTACCCGCTACATGTACTTCCTTACATCCTGACGATGCAAAGAGAATGGAGCTTATGATTACAACACTCGTAATAAGCAGAAAGATATATAGATATATAGGTTGAGATAAATCAGCAATTAGTTTATTACTGATTCTATTATTCGCATATATGCAGTATATAAATTAGAATTTTCCCCAAAAATATATATATCTCGCTAAATTATTTTGGAGAAATGGTAAAATTATTTCATTTTGTAAAATTGCCTCTTTTCCCGAAATGTAGTTGTCCAAAATCAATTCTACTGTATCTCAAACTTTCAGATACAAACTGCAATATGCTCTCTCAGAGTCTGTTACCAATATGCATGTTATTGGTGGTTTTCATTTCACCATATTTGAAAAACATTTTCAGCTAAACCTTGGATCTCAAATGACTTTTGTATTTTGTTTTAAAACCCGAACTAAAATGAAAAATACAATACCAAATAAAGTCATGATAAGTTCAATAAGTTAATAACTATTCTCTTATATGTTTGTAACACACATCAGGGAGTCTACCTTTTGAACAAAAAATTATAGCATAAAACTTATACAGTAATTCATATCTACAAATATCACTTTTCAAAACACACTATTTTACACTCCTGAACACGGCAGGAGGTGACGCAATAACTTTGAAACAAACAAAATGCGTCATCAGTCTTCTGAAGAGAAACAAACAGAAAGATCTACAATAGAAATAAAAAGGATAATGAACAATTATCATTATTATTAATAATATATAACAAGTAAATGAGTAATCTTTTATTATTCTTTGTTTCGGTAATTAAAACTAATACTTTATTCTTATACCTATATGTATTAAATATAGCATTGTTTTATTCTTTAAAGATGTACTATTTATTTTAAGTACCTATTATTATTATTACATTTTCAGTTTCTCTATTATTATTTGGTTTTCAATAACGATTTAAAAATCAGTCTGATAACTTTGCATATATGAAATTGCATTGCAAACTTTTTTTCTCGTTTTGTTTTTTTTCATTTTCCACTTGGAAGTGTATATTTTTTTTTAAATAAATACTTTTCATATTCACTTAGTTAAAACACACATTCTAACTCTTTAAAACACCATTCGCTCATCACTTAATTTACACATATCCATTTGTTTTCCGTACGGTGTTTCGAACAATAATCTTTCTTCTTAATTATTTTTTTTCTTCTCTCGTAAAGAACAATTTAAAAACCATACATTTTTTTCTGTATTTTTCCCAGCAAACTATGTCACAACTTTTTGCTCTTTTTCATCCTTGTCGCTTTGTTTATTTAGACATTTCTTTTGCACTCGCATCCTGCATAAAAAAAGAATCTCTTTTAAAGGGAGAAAGGTTTTATTTGTATTTTCTACTATACTGTTGTTGTTTAATACCACTAAAATTACTTTTCCGTTACCCTGCTTTTGTTTGTACAGCATGTAATTGTGGTGGAAGTTTCCTTGTTTAAATAAAAATTATATTTTACAATGATTCATATATGTCTTCCGGAAAAGAATCATAATTTACTTGTTTTATTAATGTTATCTCGGAAATATACATATTTGTATTAATTTATCACAAGAAAACATGTTAAGTTTTATAGATTACTATTCATTTATTAAATAACATATACAGTATGTTTAGAAGTATGTAGACCCTAAGTCTCGTTCAAAATAATGATTACACTCTAATGCTTTAGAGATTTTGTACCCATACCATGCGCACAATTATCATACCATATTACCGTAAGAGTATTAAAGAAATAAAGAAAATATTTGCTTTGGAAAAAGAACATTCTTTGAGTTGGAGTTCAGAGATTCTTGAAAGTTAGTAAGATATTTCCTTTAAGAAGACTTTATAGGGTATTTATAAAATCAGGCCATATGTAGTATGTTATTTCTAGAGTCGCACCGTCAATATTAAATAACATACTCCATATTTATGTAAAATATGTATATAATATATACCCTTTTTCTTTTGCTGATATCTGTGCGGATATTTTCTATGAAATAAAGATTGACCAATCCAGGTATCATTTTAAGGTGAGTTTTCATAGGCTGGTTGTGTTTGTAAATTATTCATGTACAAAATGTGGTCCCATGTACATGAGACCAGTAGATAGGTATACATGCTTTCTAATTGACCACTAAGAGTGAACAATTCTACAAGATTTTAAGTTTTATTAGCTTTCTATAGAATGTCGTGTTGAGATTTTGTGATTTTAAACCTCTTAACCTGGATGAGACATATATTATACTTCATATAAAAGGTATAAACAATCAGGTTATTGTTTTACAATTAGGGTTCCAATTCGCTATCTTATTATAGTATCACTTTCCAAGATTATTACTATAATCAAGATAGCGAATTGGAACCCTAATTGTAAAACAATAACCTGATTGTTTATACCTTTTATATGAAGTACTAATATATGTTCATCCAGTTAAGGTTTAAATCACAAATTCAACACGACATTCTATAAAAGAATATCACTTAATTTCTTGTAGAATTGTTCACTCTTAGTGGTGAACTGGACGTACTGTTACAAAGTGATTACCCGTACATTATGGAAGTTTTAGTGTTCTAAATTTGGTACTAAAACAGCATATATGCTGAGAAAAGTTAATCATCACCGGACTATAAAAATTGTGCCAACTGTATTAATTTGTCAGTAGTATTATATCAAATAAAACCTTTCTCAGCTATGCATGGATATATATATATATGTGTGTATATATATAATATTTATGTATATAAATACGAAATAACTAAGGTCATAAAGTAATATCGTTTACACGTATACTATCGGAGCGGATTTGGTCGATATCATGCTAACATCCATATAATCGTTTTCGTATGAGTCATCTAGTTGTTTTGCAGTGTCCCAGGTTGCTATTGTATGCTGGAACGCCACCGGATCCTTAAGCGTTCCATTCTGAGTGAGCGTTTCTGTTGGTGGTTGTTTGTAGCAGCACTTTCCCGTCCCAAAGAAGAATAGAACTCCACATGTGAGAGCAAACAGAGCCATAACGCAAACAGTTACCATCAGGACGGCCATCCACGGTGTCTCACACAGAACTTCCGACTCTGGTACATCAGCCACATAGAATCCTTCCACAGATGGAGGGCCTCCACATCTTACGTCATCAATTCTGGGAGTTGTGTTCACTTGATGCACCTGCTTCCATAGCCACAGAAGAGAGCAGTTACAGATTAGAGGGTTTCCGGACAGGTAGAGGGTTTGCAGTTGCTTCAGCGGAAAATGTCCTGAAGATAGTGTGATAATATTATTATCTCTTAGCCAGATATTCTGAATGAGAGGATTATTGTGAAATAGTTTCTGTGGTATACTTGACAAAAATGGATTTTCATCCATGGCAACACCTTCCAGATGAGTATTATCTACGAACGCACGAGGATCCACAAAACTCAATTCTGGTTGACGGCTTAACCACAATCTCTGCAAGTAAAATAAACTCTGGAAGGCCACTGGACCAATAGCTCGGAAATTGTTACCACTTAAGTCCAATTCAACAAGGCTAGCCAGTTTAGAGAGCTGTGACGTAGGCACCTCAGTCAAGTTGTTGTTTCGTAAGTCCAAGAATTTCAAAGCATGAAGGCCATTAAACGCTGTTGAGTGTATCTCAGATATACTGTTAGTATCGAGAGACAGTAGGAGCATCTCTTTCAGAATTGGAAACGCATAATCTCCAATGTATTCGATATAGTTCCCTCCTAAGTTGAGTTCTCTTAACGACAGAAGAGTTTCCAGATTTGACGTCGGTACAGATGTTAGACTGTTGTTCTCCAAACTTAAAATTCTTAAGTTCACCAAATGCTTAAATGCATCTTCATCTATGTAGCTGATGCGATTATTGGACAAATAAAGTTCCCATAACTTGTCTTGGTTATCAAACAGTTCTTTATGAACATATTCTAGTTGATTATTGCTAAGATTAAGAACTTGAAGAGCACGCAGTGCATGGAAGGTGTGCAGACCGATTTCTCTAATTTCATTGTTGCTAATATTTAAGGAAATAAGTTCATTCTGCATATTGAAGTCCAGTTTGTTCAGGCGTTGGATTCGATTGTGGGACAAATCCAAGTAAAGTAGACTACGGTAAGAGTTAAGGGAGTACTGTACTTTAGAGATTTTGTTTCTACTCAGGTTAATAGTTTTTATACCAGGATTAAGTTGGAAAGGGATCACATCTAAGTTACCACCTTCACATGACGCTGTCGAAACTTCCTTATCGCAAGAACACGGTGGGGGACAAAACGCGCTGCAAACTCCCGCTAGCACTGCTAGGAACAGAAGAAGCACTCGAGGCACCGTCACGTGAGTCCCTGATGTCGCAGCAACGACAGATGTTGCATGAATGTGATAGGTTTGTTGGTGCTGATGACCATGCTGGTGTTGTTGAAGAAGAGGCTTCGGTTGTTTCTGGAACTGGTGGCAGAATCTCTCCCCAGGATAACCACATCCTGCTCGTCCACGCTGCTCATCCTCCATTCCACGGGACGCCCCTCATGGGATCTGTAAGATACAAATGACCAGAATATCAATTAGTATAATCATAGAGTTTAGTGTACAGGTATTTATATCTAATATCCAAAATTGAAATTTTCATATAAAGGAAGACTATTATTAACACATTTCAAAACATATAAACATAGTCATATATTAATAGAATTGCAGTTGACAGTACTAGCATTATATGCGCTCGATGTAGGAAGATTTCTCATTTAAAGTAATACATCTATTATTTTCTTGTAGAAACCATTAGACATGATTTTTTTTACTGAGGGGAATAGTAAACTTTTTATGTATATATGCATCCTCTTTGTTCCCCAGGTCCACGTGTGTGGACTTGAGTTCTGAAATGTTATGCTCCTACGCATTGGTAATTCTTGCGTATCTGTGCGCACAAATAGCATTACTGGGTTCTCTACTTGAAAAAATTGTCATATGGTTGCACATTTGTTGATTGGTTTTCCACGTATTTTGTTTTGTTTCTATGAATTCTGAGTCAAGATGGCTTCGGTAGAGCGGAAGGCAAGTAGCCAAGCTTTTTTCTATTATTTTCAATGTTTCGAAGGCAAAACTTTTTTTTTTTTTTTTAGAGATGTGCCTATTACCTCTAGAAGTAGTAGCAATTTTATACTTTTTTGATCTGCGTAGTAGTATTTCGGCTACACGTGTGTTTAGCGTAGGTCCACAAACGTGGACCTCAAGTCTACAATACAAATTCTTAGAGAAGTATCGCCCAATTCGTGACATAAAATAAAAATGCTAATAAAAAGTATTAAATTATACAAAAACAAATTAAAAGCATATATGACATACATATTTTATCATTACATATATGTACAGATATTTTCCATTTGAGCGGTGATATGGCTGGGCATAGGAGGCACTGGCCCCACGAACTTCAAATGTTAATAGGTAAATATTTTTATTGTATGTGTAACAGTTAATTATTTAAATTATTTAAATGCCTCTGGTGTCCGCATTATTGAATGGTTATATTACTGCTGAAGTCGAGTTGAGTATTCAAAGTTGGAGAATGAGGGGACTGGGGAGGGACAAGACTAAAGGTATTTTTCCTAATTTTGAAAAATAAGTACGCCAGGTACTAAATTACTATTAATATGATGCTATGTACACCTATATAAGTGTTAATCCATTTTCTCTGATTAATATCTAATACTTGTGTGAACTTAAAGTTGGAATAGGAGGGAAAAGTACCCAAAACTTTATCATTGGGTTCATATTGTGCTATATTAGAATTTAGAATTTTTTTATAATGGCGTCGCTTAAACATATTGCATTAAACTAAATCATGGAACATTTATCTTGTTTTCTTCGATTTCTGGGTTGTGTGTAATTTCTAACAGTGGCAGATTTAGAAAATATTTTGGAAGGGTCTTCGCTTAGGAATACTTCCTTTTCCTCAGAAATTCCAGCATTTTTGAAACGCAGAGCTTCAGGTTTATCATCAAAGACATGACTATATTTAGCTCTTTATCAGAAATACCGGAAATTTGGTTACTTCAACCCGAACACCCCCTAACCCGTAAATTTGCTAATGGTGGTCATTGTTGCAATAACAATTATTTGTATTTATTCCTAGTTATATGAATAAATTCTCTTGTTTGTTATTTGAGTTGTGAAGCCCCTCGATGATCGTGAAATACAGAACCTTCTGAAAGTACAAACAGTGGCCTAATCGGTTTCATGTCAAATTGCAAAAGAATTTTCTTGTGCTAAAGATAATCCTTCGTCATGTAAATACAGTATTCACTTTGAATCAACACTATATGTTCTGGGCCCAAAGTAATAGATAACCATAGTTTGGGAAGCCCCGATGTACTTTTATTTCACTCCAATAACTTTTTTTGCAATAAACAAAACCAACTTGCAGGCTCGTAGCTAACCCAAAAATGTAGAGGAGGGCGGTAGAAGTTAGGGGGGAGCCGATCCAACTTATTATACTTCATTACCATATAGTGCAAGCCTACAGTGAAAATGTTAGGGGGCAGTAAAAATTTAGAGGGGCCCTGTGGAAAGAACCAGCCCAAGTCTAGGAAAAAAGATCAATAACGTTCAGAGATACAATATATGTTTTAAAATTTGATTTAAACTAGAAATACAATCACTAAACAAAACAACGTTTATTTTAATATAATAACTGTTGCGGCCAACTGACTGAACATATTGGTTTCATTAGATGTCTTATCAGTGCCTGATGAAGCTAATATGTGCAGTTATAGTTGGCGAAACTCTTACAGAGTTATTATATTAAAATAAACATTGTTTTGTTCAGTGATTGTATTCATTAGATATCTTATCAGTGCCTGATGAAGCCAATATGAAAATGGCGTCTAGTTTGTTTTAGCACAACACGATACAACTGTAAGTTTATATTCCATATGATATTGATGAAGTTGTTGTAGAAGATTACAAAGAAAAGGAAGACTGAGAAATATAATATTGATGAAGTTGTTGTAGAAGATTACAAAGAAAAGAAAGACTGAGAAATATAATATTGATGAAGTTGTTGTTGAAGATTACAAAGAAAAGGATGACTGAGAAATATAATATTGATGAGGTTGTTGTAGAAGATAACAAAGAAAAGGAAGACTGAGAAATATAATATTGATGAAGTTGTAGAAGGTAACAGAGAAAAGGAAGACTGAGAAATATAATATTGATGAAGTAGTTGTAGAAGATAACAAAGAAAAGGAAGACTGAGAAATATAATATTGATGAAGTTGTCATAGAAGATAACAAAGAAAAGGAAGACTGAGAAATATAATATTGATGAAGTTGTCATAGAAGATAACAAAGAAAAGGAAGACTGAGAAATATAATATTGATGAAGTTGTTGTAGAAGATTACAAAGAAAGGGAAGACTGAGAAATATAATATGGTAGCTATGAAACAAAATTTCACAACATTATTTGCTTTTATTGTTGAAGAAATTATCCAAAGATAAGTAGCATATTAATCCATAGATCCTATTGTGCCGAACCAAATAATATGGGTGACTGTAAATCCTCTCCACAGAGGAATGAACCAGGTTCTTCTGGAAAATTCAGGTTCTTCACTAAACTCTACCATTATTTTTTGAATTTTTTAAAATAACTTGAACACCATAAAGAATATTAAAAATTTGACAAGTGAATTTTGTTTCACTGTAAAATTACGGTAGACTTCCAAACTATACAACTTCAATACTTAAATTTGATGCAGTATGTAAATACCGAATCTATATCAAAAACTTATTAGTCGCTAACTCTTAATTTTTCGCTCTTGCAGATCGGAAATGGTGATCGATTTCAACCATTTCCGATTTTGGTAGAGTTTAGCGGGTGGTAGTGATGCTAAAGTGATTGCAAGAAAAAACAACTCTTGTCGTTATTTATTACCGTTTCTGTTCTATGCTGATCAACGTTGAAACCGGAAACAGTATATTTATACTACTTCCGGTTTCAATAGAGAGTTAAAGGAGAAGCTGGAACGCTGAATCGATTGAAAATTATAAACACTTTTGACATTTCTTGTTGTTCTTGCTCTATGGAAATCAATATTGAAACCGGAAATACTAGTAAATTTCAATCAATTACGTGTTTGGTAGAGTGTTGCAGGTTGTGGTGATACGTTCTCTTGAGTCTCTGAATGAATTGCATAAAACCGTGGTCGCTATTACAGTTCTTTTTTCTGTGGCAATAAACGTTGAAATCATGAAAATGCAACAAGGAGAAGGAAACCTTGTAGAAGTGTAAGCCCGCAGAATATGTACAGCATGAAGAGAATTGAATAGCATGACAGCGCCTTGAAGTAGCAGAGACGCCAGGAGACAGTCCAGAGAACCATAGTTCAGTCCTAGACGATGGTGAGTATGTGCATGGGGTTCAAGGATGCCTCGTTGTCGAATTCGGCAGACATTCTAGAGGTTTCAGGTTTTGATTGCGGAAGAATAATGGCATATCACGAGTGTGGTTTATACTTCAACGACATTGGTGCCCGAATTAAACCGAATTTGGCCACAGTTCAGTGTGTATGTCTTTACAAAGGCGCTACGCAACCACACACTCGATTCTTACAACGCCATATCATAGGTCACGTTGACAAATGGCTTGTGCGTAGGGCTCTGAAGGAAGGACGTCCATCGGCGATCACAATATCCAAGGAAAAGGAATGAAGGAAGCGTCCTGGTACCTATATGTTAGGTACCATTCCGATATTTGCTCAGTGTAAATGAGGAAAATCCTCAGCCAGGCTAGCTGCCCTGAAAAAAGCTTTTACATTTTCTCGACCAAGTGTCCCTACCGGAAATCGAAACCGGGACCACTCGCACCAAAGGAGAAAGCGTTAGAGACTACGCTATTCGAGCTCATAAAGCTAAAACAGTCAGAAATAGAAAGTGTTTCTTTCTGATATATAGGCTGATCCAAAGTGGTTCAGCAGCATAGGCACAATTGGTACAAAAGCAGCGTGAGATAGAAAACAGAGAATCTCCCCCCATGTTCCCCACAAGTCTGTCCTTGACACTACCTATAATCAGTCAGCATTCTCAAAAATATGTTTTATCTCCTTTCCTATCCGTCTATTTATGTGGTAGGAAACTATGGCTTCCAGGTTCACCATTGATGCTCTTAAAGGAAACCTCTAGTACGTAACGTTAGCGTGATATTAAGTTTTGGTATGGATAAGCGTTCCAAGTATGTATTTCATCTCCGTACTTATTCCTCTTTGAAACCGGAAGCTGTAGATTTAACTACTTCCTATTTAAATATACGTATCTTAACTTCATAAAGTTACAGGGATATGATGTAGCGAGATTTTTTTAATAAAAAAAATATGAATTTAGCGCTCCAAAGACAGTCATACTTTCAATCTCTGCTGTATTAAACCATAAGTTGTCGAAATCTGCCTATTTCAGTATTACAAAGATGTCATTTGGAAGTCTGCTGTAGTTTTATGGTGAGAAACAAAATTAACTACTTATTCTAGACCAAAAAAATGCTATATATGCAGAATTTACCATGCACGATTGCAGGAAAAGTAATAAAAATATATTTGTGACTAAGAAGATAGTGCGGAAAGATGAGGATTTTAAATATATCAAACGCTAAACGTTAGGAACACTTCGACATACTTATGGTGGCGGTTTAGTCTTTTAATACCACTCGTATTTTATCATTGCGTAGATAACGAGCGTTGAATTGAGGTAATATTTGCTCTTCTGATTCCTTCCCTTGTGTACCCTACCAAGTCATATATATATATATATATATATATATATATATATATATATATATATATATATATATATATATATATTAGCAAGAGGTAAAAAGAGTGGGAGAAGAAATATTGGACAAAGAAGCTCTCTTTTATCCTTTCCAGCTTTTTAACCCTTTCATCCAACCTTATCTAAAGAAACGAAGAATTACGACAACTGACATTTCATTTTGTGACCTGTAATTCGTTCTCCTACAAGTATACGCTTAAAGGCTTCTCTCATGGTTTGTCTTTTCTTGATAAGGAATGTACAGTACACGGATGACGCAAGGTTTATATTCAGAATCTTTTTTTTTTTTTTTTTTTTTTTACACAAGCAGCAATATATTTTATGTCATTACAGCATCAGTATGCCTTTAGAATATACAATGGAATACAATAATAATAATAATAGTACTACTACTACTACTACTACTACTACTACTACTAATAATAATAATAATAATAATAATAATAATAATAATAATAATAATAATAATGTATGCATATATAGGAAATTTTCGAATGTAGTTTACGGAACGAGTGCGAATAAAATCCAGTTTCTTGGCAAGTCGGTAGTAGGTTATAATATTATAACATCAATTATGAAGGCATTTAGAGAGAGTAGAAGATGTGGTCAAAAAAAATGCGCTGAATGTAGTTGTGCAGTGCCATCTATTGTTGTTGTATTAATTTCAACTAGTAAGACCGGTAGCCTAAACTTTGATACAGTCAGTGTCGAGTTTGAACGAGTTGTGACACGTTAGTTCGCTTCCAGAGGCAGAAGAGTGAGAACGTGTTAAAAGTGTCTAGTCGCGCGCCAACATTAAGTTTCGTTCTAAGTTTCGGCGGTGACATTGAATCCTTTTTACAAGTGGTATGAGCTATTCAAAAGGGGAAAGCAGACGGTTGAAAACGACGGTTTGAGCAACAATCGAGACGTCGTTCGACGTCAAAAACAGATGAAAACTGCAAAAATGGTACAAATGATTTGTTCAAACAGGCGAATAACTATTCGAGAGCTGTCCGAAGAACTGTACATCTCATATGGATCCGTGAAAAGCATTTTAAGTCTTCATCCCGGCGAAATTAAAATACCGCTAATTTTACAGTATTTATGTGATATCTTCAAATAGATAAAAGATAATCGAAATGTGGAACAAGAGCGCCCTAGACAACTCCTCTCACCAGAGATTAGAATTCTATCATGTATTCCCTTACTATGGTGTGTTTCTGAATCTTAGTAAGACTTACATATTATGTTATACTCTCCATACGTTACCAATAACTGAAGGCTCTCTTTGAAATGTGATGCACGATAATGTTGTATTATTGTCTCGCTACGAAAACCCACAGCGAACATTGCATACAGAATGTATATGTCAACATGCTTTTTCTTCTTATTTTTTTTACCATACCAGTGTCCCAAAATTCACGCAAAAAGTAATTTTGATAGAAATCACAAGTTTAAAATTAAAACTTGTAAATTTGTTGTTGATTCATAAGATATAGTGTACAAGGTTATGTATGGAATAGAATATCGGGTAAATAGCCTCCATAGCTTTGCTAGTACATACGCACTCTTTTGTTAAAATTTTTAATGGCCGTTTTTAATAAATGTGGCTGAATTTCCTTGATACAGCGCTCAATTTCCTCCTTCAAGGCGTGGGTGGACGTGAGTTTGTTGGTGTAAATCTTAGAGTTCAAAAAGCTCAAAGTAAAAAGTCCAACTGCGTTAAATCGCATGATCTGGGCAGATAATTCTCATCACCAAAACGTGAAATTAAACTACCAGGAGATGACTCATGCAGAAATTGAATTATTTATCGGATTGTATGGCATGTGCCACCATTTGGTTCAAACCACATGTTATCCATAGCCATATCTTGCAATTTAGGTACAAAATACTGGTTTATTATGTCGCAATAGCGAGCACCATTAACTGTTATTCCCTGATCAGATGCATTTTCGACGAAGAATGGTCCGAAGATACCTCCAACCCAAAATTCGCACCGAATATTAACACGTTGTGGATCATTTGTTTCTTAACAAACAATTCTGGATTTACTGAATCTATGATATAACACATACTTTAGTCTTTAGACTTTATGTAAAGTCTGTAATATAAAGTGTATAATGTAATGTCTATGATATTAAGTCCATAATATAAAGTCTATGATATAAAGTCTATAATATAAAATCTATGATATTATTATATAATTTTGAATTATTTGATGTGTATTAAAAATTTTTGTAAACCATTGTAAAAATAAGTTTAAGGAATGCATTCTGGAAAACAGGCAATTTTCACTTTCCAGGGACAAAAGACTAGAAATAATATCGAAAGTGGAAAACAAAAACAGACTCAAGGTAAAAACAACAGGTGAAAGGCCCTACAAGAATATAATATATAAACGGGATACAATATAAACAAGGGAAGAAAAACTGATTCGACGCTCATTCAGATTGTGATTATTCTCAAACGTCTCATATTAGTTAGATCACTAATCTACAACCATATTGGAAGAGGATGTTTCCCCATCTTCATTATCTTTGTAACATGAAACATTTATTGGTTATAAAAGGAAACCAACAGAGAAGACGTTCATGTGCAAAAAGGTCTCCCTCCGGGCAGGCTTAGTTTATTCTCATTCAGTATGTCAACGTTATTCTAGTATTTCATGTAAGCTTGTATAAGATGCATATAACTCCTTTTTATTTCTACCGAGAAATTTAAGCTATTCAAGTTAATCACTGCCTTAAATAACTTAATGTTAATCTGTTTAGAAAATGACAATTTTAAAATTACAAAACAGAACTCTTTCTTTATTTTAAAGTTAAGAACCGATATAAAGTCTATATATTTTACAAACATTGGTACAAATTGACCGGAAACCTAGGAATTCGAAAAATTATTTTCAATTGGACCCTGCAACTCCTAAATCCGGCCCTGCTCGTGTGTTCTTAATGTGCACGTATGACTGTCCTCAAAAGAAATTCCATTACATGTTGTCCGTTTTGTTCTCTTGAAAACATTGTACATACAAAACAAAAAGGGGTAACCACTACCAAATATCTGTTGTCACTTCTAAACATCTAGTTCACAAACTCCCTCTGCGCCAGAGTTGCCAACCTCAGAGAACAAAATTATTGATTTTCCTTTTAGAATTATCGTATAGTACAAAAACTAAAACTTATATTTGTTATTCATGTATTAATTATAAAAACAAGTACAATACTACTAATAATAGCAATAGTAAATAATAAACGTATCTATTAATCTTTAGTTTCGAACTCCAAATCGGCGTTAATACTCGCCATTTTTGAAATGCTTATTAATACTACTCTGAAAAATAGCAACATCTCCACCACCTCGTGAACGTAATTGAACTTAAAGAATAGATGCAAGGTTATCATTTGCCAATTAAATCGATATTGATTTATTTTAGTGGGAATCACTGTTAAAAACCTCACTGTATGTGTGTTTTATAATTATTTAATGCACATTTACATTTTATTTTGCACTTTCAAAAACTACAAAAAAAAAAAAAAAACTGCGTTCTAAAATTATCTTACATTCACCTTATCGTAAGGACGTTATCAGTGGCGGATTTATGACGGGACCAGGGGGACCTAGGACACCAGTTTTTGAGAGACAAAAATAATTTAAGCTATTAGGCTATTTTTGGAAAGTTTATAGTAAACTCTTGATACATTTATCATAGTCTGGGTTCTCGCTGTCCTCTCCCAGTTTTTAGCTTCTAGATTCGCCAGTGAGCGTTATATCATATATCGTAATATTAAGGCTTAAATTAGTATATCACGATAAATTATTGTACGGTTGGCAATCCTGCTCTGCACTAATATACAGCAAAGGGTTAAAACTTTTTGTTGACCATTGTGAAACTTCATGTTACTTATTATTTATTTACTATGTATTTATAAAGGCAAATAGAAACTTCCCATTGTCTATAGATGTAAAATGTTATTATTATTTAGACGAAAGCAAAACTTCAAAAACAAACGAAGAATACCGAAAAGCGTCGCAACTTTTTCATTTCTCTCTCGTTTGATGTTGGTGCCATCTTACGGAGACAAACTAAAAAAAAAAAAAAACTTACAAAATATCAACCACTCTAAAAGTCATTACCCTTAATTTCAGCTGTAATGGATTTCTCATCAAATGGATACTTTTTCCCCCCTCTGTCTTTGAATGGAAAGGAGGGAGGCGGGCGGAAAGTAAAGTTTTAAAGCATCTGCCTCTGATGGCAATTTTCCAAATTAAAACTAATCTGAGTTTGTTTGTCTTTTATAAAACTTATTATTTAGGCCTAAAAGAAGTTGATCTATTTCTAACTAATAACTTTGATGAACTTTAGTAAAATTAGTTTGTTTTTGTATTGTTGAGAAGAGAATAATAATAATAAAAAGAAATATTAATGTTATTTTAAGAGAGTATACTATCAATTTTCAATCTTACTATAAGAAAAGTAAGTATAGAACCGCTTTTATTACTTATAATATTAAATTAAATATGCCCTTTAAACTTTATTTTCTCAATATTGGAATTCAACAATATAATGAAAACTTTTCCTTCCTAAAGAGTTCTTGTTCAATTTGTATTTGTTTATACAGTCGATAGTTGATTTTTTCGAAAAGGGCAACATCAATCATCACAACACACGTGGCATAGGAACTTATCTCGTACGTTACTAGCATCAATTAACCGCTTTGCTAGGTTAAATTAAGAAAGAAAATATAGTAATATGTGCCGTTAGTTATTCAATTTTCAGTATTATTAAAGCGCTCTCTTATATCAGTCGTTTTCGATTCCTTTCATATTTCTTTCCTCTCATCTTCCTCACTGGCGCAAATCCGGGAAATGAGAGGGACATGTCCCATCAGATCTTAGAACTGGGAGTACTGTAACCCCCCCTTCATAAACAGATTTGAATGTTTTTGGGGGGAAATGTGATGATTTGTGTCCGATTGCCACGAAGGAAAGTGAGATGAAATTGATGTCCCCCGCAGAATAAGCCTCAAATCTGCCCGCCTCCTAATTTTGAAGACAACTCTCCTTCCTAATCCTCAACAGGATTGTTTTTCAACTTCAAAATTATTTTGAGCATCGCTTAACAAAAAATAATAAAAAGTAACGGTCTTACTTCTTCCCCCCCCTCCCCAATGTTTAAGATAGGTTTGCGCCGCTCCTCTTCTCCAATGCTGCGTGGCTCAATTTGGATTTAAACGACGTGAAGAGCGTCACTGTTCATCTCAGCAAACTCCAACACTATGGATTCGACACTAATATCTGTCATTTTTGATGATTTTATATATTCCTCTTCCCATGTTGCGGAGCACGGTATCGGAAGTGTCATTGTTCGTCTCAACGACTTCGAAGAGGAAAGAACGCCACGTTATATGGTCAGTCGCAATAGAGAATTCGAGCACAAAACATCATGTTACCTCAGTTCCTAGTTATCACGGAATTAAGTCTGTGCCAGAAGTGCAACGTTTTTTTAAGACGAACTTTAACGTTGATATCTCCACGTTCTCACGAGTTCACACCATGTTTCATATCCAATGAACTAGACTGGTAGTGTTTACGATTCAAACTTCTTCCCCTAACCAATATGATAGGAGACGGAACCTTACCATGTCGACCAGCCTGTGCATTCCTGAAACAATAGAGAGTCATCTGTGCATATATATATATATATATACATTAATGAGCCGAACTGCTTTTATGCATTTGAAATGCATCTTATCTGAAAGGCAGAGAAAGGTTCGATATAAGTAGATTAAGTCGTAAATTAATAATTTGAATCATTCGAATAATAATCAATCATTCGAAAGAATATGATTAGGTCGCAAATCAATAATTCCAAAGAACTGGATTATATCGTAAATCAATCATTCAAGAGAAGTGGATTAAGTCGTAAACCAATCATTCGAAAGAACTGGGTTAAGTTATAAATCAATCATTCGAAAAAGTGGATTAAATCATAAATCAATTATTCAAAAGAACTGGATTAAGTCGTAAATCAATCATTCGTAAGAACTGGATTAAGTCGTAAATCAATCATTCCAAAGAGCAAGATTATGTTGTAATCAATCATTCAAAAGCAGTAGATTAAGTTGCAAACAAATCATTCGAAAGAACTGTAAGTCGTAAATCAATCATTCGAAAGAGCTGGATTAAGTCGTAAATCAATCATTTCAAAGAGCAAGATTATGTTGTAATCAATCATTCAAAAGCAGTAGATTAAGTTGCAAACAAATCATTCGAAAGAACTGGATTAAGTCGTAAATCAATCATTCGAAAAAGTGTATTAAGTCGTAAATCAATCATTCGAGGATTATGTTATAAATCAATTATTCGAAAAAATGGATTAAATTGTAAATCAATCATTAGAAATAACTAGATTAAGCTGTGAATCAACTCTTTCGAAAGAACTTGATTAGATCGTATATCAATCATTCCAAAGAGCTAGATTATGTTGTAATCAATCATTCAAACGAAGTAGATTAAGTCGTAAATCAGTCATTCGAAAAACTGGATTAACTTATAAATCAATCATTCAAAAAAGTAAATTAAGTCGTAAATCAATCATTCGAGGATTATGTTATAAATCAATTATTCGAAAAACTGGATTAAGTTGGAAGTGGATAACTTGCGGAAACGTTCCATAGAACGCACCAAGTCTTCACTCAAATTGTCAAATGTCAGTTTTTCTTAATCGCACAGTAGATTTTGGTATATGAAAGAGGCGATTAAAGAGCATCGCTCTCCGGCCAATTTCGCTACCCAAGTACCGTTTTATAAATTAGATAGGGGTACTTCTGAAAAGAACTGCCACAAGAGTAGAACGAGAAAGCAATTCCATCCTTTTCGTATCAGAAATCGAACACGGTCTGCCCAGTTTGTAAATTGAAGTCTTAGCAACTTACACTTGCATCTCTTATTAATAAACAGTAGCCTGCTAAGTCATCATACTAAAGGAGAAGTTAAACCCTTGTGCCACCCGTATTCAAATTAAAAGTTAAAAATGAGAAAAGACAAGTAAGATTGATCTGTAGAGAGAATGGGAAAAATGCTGGTCGTTAAATGTTAATTCAGTTGTTTGAACATAGATGGCTCTGCCTGATCAAAGACCCAATGTTCTGATCAAGAAGTGAGTTAGAAGTATTCTTAAAGTCGTTTTCTTGCCAATAATGGCTCTCTCGTGCAGTTCCTGTAATTGTTGCCTTTCTTGCATTTACGCCAATTGTTTTCCCCCAGTCGCTTAGTTCCTTTTTTTCTCTCTCTCTCTGTAGCATCAGTTATCGGCGTTTGTATTAGCTTCCCGAGATTTCGCAATCCCAACTTTATTTGGCCGTGGAGGAATGGAAGGCGCTACGGGAATTTACGATTCCCACTGTTACTACTCATACAACCTCCGCCTCGTTCCCTTTCCTCCTTTGTAGCCCCTCTCTTGCCCATACAGCGCACACAGAATCGATCGAGACGCCTCACACCGGATAATTACCCACTTAATGTTAAGAATTTGTGGTCGCTGCTATCCAAACCCACTGTTCCGAATCACTCCCACCATCTCCTACATAGTATAAACCAAAACCAGCACTAGTAAGTTTTCTCTGTGTGGTAATTGAATGCCCGATTCCGTTGTGAAGATAATTATTTTACTTAGAGATTGCACACTGTTTTGACCCAAGACGAGATTTACTTTTCAGAAGATTTACGCTCGGATTCTTGTTGACGATTAGATCGAAATCACAAGTATTTGTACTACAAAGTAGTAAACGATTAATTTTCTGACTTTTATATTTAACCACACACACACACACACTAATTACTAAAGATCGTGAATATGTGAAAAATATTCAGCCCTCAGAAAAATGTATACACTATTTAAAAAAAAAAAACTATATATCATATTTTTTAATTACATTTAATTATTGTTCAAACGTGTGTTACAAACCTTCAAGTAAGGATATGCTTACATTAGATGTTCAAACTGTTGGCCGTAAACGGCTAAACACCTAACAGAACGACGAGCTTGCGCTCCAGTTACAGCGGTCAATGTATCAATGAAGACCGATGCACATGCCTCTGTAATCTTCTGGCGAAGGTTCTCGAGCGTGCGCGGCTTACTTCGATTACACTATATCTTTCACAGTTCCCCACAAGAAGTCCACGAAGGTAAGATCTGGCGAACGGGGACGGAACTCAATGGGTCCTCTTCGTTAAATCCAATGTCCCCGCAGATTGTCATCCAGGAAAGTTCGTGCTTCTAGGTGGTACTAGGGTGGTGTCCCGTCTTGTTGGTAGAAGACCTCATCGTCTTCATAAAGCGCACGCACACCTGGTACGTAACATTTGCAGATACGCTTTTCCAGTGACGGTACCATCAAAGAAGAAGGGTCCTATCAAACCCCGAGCAGCTGTACGTCCACACCAGACACTAACCGCTGGTACAGATTGACTGCCTTATCAATATGTGCCTCAAACTTGTCAACAATGAGTTTGATTGTTAGGCAAGTTGATGGTTCAGTGACCAAGCTCCCCTCTCCACCGACGCTTCACTTCGATGGCATTCGCAAACCTGATAAAACACTTCAAAATAAACTTACGCTGCTCGAACGTCAAGCATGCTCCTACCATTTTCTTATCTCACTAACCGTGCTGACAGTACCGACATCTGTTGAGCTAAAAAACGTACTACAACATAATTTTAACTAAAAATAATTGACAATGCTGACATCTGTTGGGCAAAAGACTACCACAACATACCTAAATTTCAGAACAATTATTGTCTATACCAGTATCCTGACATAGGACGACAAAGAGTGTGTACATTTTTCTGGCAGACTCTGTATTTGCTACGGTATAATGCACATTATTTCGCCAGCACATATTACAAGCTTGCATCTGTGAAAGTAAAATATAGCCGTCTTCTTTCAATATAAATTTGCACCATGTACGACTTATCTAATTATTAAACACTACTTTCCTCTAAATAAAAAGAAAAAAAAAACGATAACTAAACCAGAATATAAACAAGAGAAAGTCTTTGAAAGATTATATTTTGTAGGAAAACTACTCTACTGTAAATTTAATTTTCATTTGACGATGTAGATTTTTTCTTCATGTAGTATTCCTTTTGTTGAGTTAATCCTAGTGAATAATTATATTTTCCTCGTAACGCTAAAAAAATTTTAAAAAAGGAGATAAAACTAGGTTTTTTTTTCATTAGTATTCCTGGACATGGAAGTCCGACGTAATGTAAGCTTAAAATTTTTATCGAAGAATAAATGCGTTCCACTTCAGAATTTCTTTTGAATTAAAGTACTGTATGTGTGTGTGTGTGTGAGTGTGTGTGAAAGACCGTGAGCGAGAAGAGGGAAAAAAAATATTATAAGAAAACGTTTGGCCTAGAATACTAACAACGTTCTCATAGAGACACACAGAGACATCTAGGGGTAGATTTTCGCAAATTCGTCACTTACTGCCAGTTTTTTCTTCGTTTTTTTTCTCTCCATCAGTACTGGTTCCTACTACTTCATTCAAAGTTAATACTCCATGACAAGGGACTGCTGATTGTGAAGGAGGTATTTTTTTAGTCAAAATAGTAAGGGAAAATTACTTTTCTCTCTCATTTTTTTTCCAAGCAAACTTGTAAAATAAAAATCAGATAACAATTACATACATTTTTCCCTTCTGCATTAGACCAACTTTAACTACATTACGCCCCTCTATTCTTTGGTACTTCCTACTTTTAAGTGCTGGAAATTTAGACTTTTTTTTCTTTCTCAACTCTGAAATCTTAAAAGCAACCCTCATCTTTTCTAGGTCGAAATGCACATTGACTATTCAGTTCAGTTTCTCTTTTTCTTGGCGTTGAATATTTATCAATCTCAAATGGAGCGATTATTTGTTTGGTAAAGTTGTCAGTATGCGAATGGGTTACTTGGCCATTACACGCTGTTGACCTCCAATTCCTTTTAAAACCCTATTGACTCAACTCAAGAAAACTTTTTTTCTTTCTTTCTTTTTGATATGATACGGTGAGATGGGGGTGGGGAGGGAGGGAAAGTTACTCATAATCGATTACGTCAATTCAAAAGAAAGAAAAAAAAAAGGTAAAGTGGAGAGATCGTATCGGGTAGACATGTCTATCCATTTTACTTTGTCAGAATTTTTATTCATATGTATTTTTTTTCATTCTCTTGACTATTGACGGAAAAATAAAACTGAAAGATTTACGGATTTAAGTTCTTTTTCTTTTATCTTTAAGTAGACAATAATATTGCCGGAAATTTCATGAAAAATTGTACAAAATTGTTGTTTACTTCGCTTCTAAAATTACATTACATAAAATAAAATAGTGGAAACAAATAAATTGTTCATTTTAATGTCACACGATTATGCGCTTTCTTTAAAGGCTAACACCGAGATTGGAAGGGAATTATAAAGAAACCACTTCTTGCGGAGAACAAGTTCTTAAGAGACCTAATCAGTGCGAAATTAAAATAATGCTAATTTTACAGTCATTATGACATATCTTGAAATAGATAAAAGATAATCGAAATGTGGAACAAGAGCGCCCTAGGCAATATTATTTTGCATGAGGTACCGTTATCACGAGTCACCTAGTAGTTTTCCGTTTGCAGCCATTTAGAAACGTGAAAATAAATGAAGATTTTCTAAATGGCTGGAAATCGAAAGCTGATAAGTGAGTCGTGATAATGGTATCTCATGTAAAATAATATTATGTAGGGCGCCCTTGTTCCAAATTTAAAATTATCTTTTACCTATTTGAAGATATCACAAAATTACTGTACAATTAGCTGTATTTTATTTTCGCAGTGATTAGGCCTTTTAAGGGTACTGAAACTACATTCACTTCTGAGTGCAAAACGCAACAGAGCCCAACTTTTAAAGCAGATATTCATCTATAATGACGTCACCAAAATGGCGTTCACGAAGTAAAGTATTTTCTTGAATGAAGTTACTTCTTAAACTTATTTGACTTATATAACAACTTACTTTCATAAAAAATTATAGTTTGAAACTTAAACAATAATAAATCCAATAGACCAAATTAACCTTATAGGATTGCATATGGTGACTAACATGGCCGCCAAAGTCGAAACAAAGGTCGCAGATATATGGCTATAATTGGTATCAAATAATATGTTTTTAAGGTAATGGAATCTTATGAAAGCACCAAAAATACTGACAGACAATCGTGAAAACAATAATAATAATCATTTTGATAAAATCCTTTCACCGACCGTCGGTCATACTTACAACTAAAAGAGGAAGTACTAGATTTTATATTATACCCAATTCAATGTCAACGCATGTTAGAATTTCTTATATATTTCTTTCATACCCAATAAAACAAGTCGTAACATTTATTTTTTTTTTGTATTCCTGCACTAATTATCTAATTACTCCAATGTATTCTAATTACTTAACTTTCTTGTCAGTACATGCTTCTCAACTAAGAAGAAATGTCACAATAAATAACAATGAAATAAACATGACGCAAAGAAATGATAGTTCTTATAGAAGTAAGTTACGTGATCTAAGCTATTTACATATGTTTTTTTTATTTATGTTGCTTATTTGTTTGTTTACTTATTATTTTTTGTTCCATTTTCCAGTCACTGTCTTGAAAATCATAATCCACACGAACGATCATAGTGCGTCATCATATTCTGTGACGGAGACAAACTTCTGAGCTAAACAATTTAGCAAGAAGCCCTTTTTTCATACCGAGTAGCTGACACATTACAGTTTTACCTTGCAGAGATACCAAGTAGAAATTGCAGTTATCAAGAAATTATAACCAATATTATTCCATAAATGGAATGTGAATTCTCTAAGTTTCTCCTAAATTCTACGTTTATAATTTGTTCTAGAATGCATGTTTAAAAGCGTAGTCGTAGCGCTTGCATTCAATCGTTGTTTGATCAAATTCATTATTTCCTAAACAATAGCCTTTGAATGAACATAACTAGATATGCTGTAGTCCGTTTATAATGCATTTGCGTTGTTTTCTCTTTTTACGTGTATCTCTAATCCAGGGTGCAGTTGTTTTCTCTTTTTACGTGTATCTCTAGTCTAGGGTGCAGTTTTTTTCTCTTTTTACGTGTATCTCTAATCCAGGGTGCAGTTTGTTTTCTCTTTTTACGTGTATCTCTAATCCAGGGTGCAGTTGTTTTCTCGTTTTACGTGTATCTCTAGTCCAGGGTGCAGTTGTTTTCTTTTTTTACGTGTATCTCTAGTCCAGGGTGCAAAATTTCAAAGTCAGACGCACTCGCCAATCCAAAACTGATGATCGCCAGTATCTCTCGCGTAAAAATTATGAAAGGTCTCTCCCCCCCTCAGGTCTTTGGTTTGACAAAGAAAGATTTCACATTCCGTGTTTTCTCTCACTGAGTGACAATTATTTTCTTACGAAACAGAAACTACACAGCTCTGCGAGTTTAGGCAAAAATCATTCCTACTAAACACTGGTCGCCAGCTCTAAATTTCTACTCGCCAATGGCGACCGGAAATTTTGCGCCATGCTCTAGTGAATGATTACTATGGAAAAAACGACACAATTAAACACTGGGGGAAAATATACGATGTGGGTATTAGACTTGATAATAACCACTCATGTTGAATGATATGTTGCATGGTCTATTGCTGTGTGTTTGTTATAAGCATAGAGATTATGAAAATATTACAGTTTGATGTGGAACCAAGGCTTCAACTTCTAATACGATTATTTCTTGATTGTCCTTTACTTCTTCTTAGTTCAAAAATGTTTCCATTGTTTCACACTGGATGAACTTCGGGAAAATCATTTTTATCTACTGGCAACAAAATTCACGACCACATGCAACTAAACCACGTGACTACTAATTTGAATAAGGAAATAATGAATAAGCCGGACCAAGGCAACATGAAAACACCTTACCTTGTATTTGTGTACTATCATATTAACTTAAACCATATTTCTCCATGAGAAAATAACGAATTATTTAAAGTTAATATTACTTTGTAAACTAAAGAAAACTTTGCTGCTTGTAAAACAAAGTTCAAGAAGAAAACCGCTTTCAACAACTATGTTGTGTGAACAAAACTGAACTTTCTTGTATAACATATGTGAAAACTGAATTAATCTTTCGGAAAGAGTGGACTGTGTGTGTTTTTCTATAGAGAAACTTTGTATTGAACCTAGTCAAGTTTGGTGAAGCCATACAGAATAAAACTTTAGTTGTTTCGGTGGATATTCCTGGAATTTTCTGTTTGTCTGTTCTGGTGCTTTTTTAACTACATATTTTCTTAAATTTTCTTATTTATTTCTTTTTTAAAACTTACAAAAAATTTCTTCAATCTTAACTACAGAAATTGACGTACTAGATTCATACAAAACCAAAACTGACATTTTTCTGGTTACGAGAACAGACTTCGACAAGAACTATGCTGGAACCGGAAGTACGTGATTTATCTAAGAAAATGTATGTTCTGCGTTTTATGGAATTAACGTACGAGGGCAATGCTTTCTCCAAAATCTTGTATACCTAGAAATTTCCTATGTAAGTATAACAAAATGTGCCCATCAAGTTTTCCATTAGCAAGTCAACTATCAGACCAATCCAATGAAGTGTCTGTCGTCTTTGTATTTTCTAACATAGGCGTTAGCAGGCACGTAGACAGGATTTCGTGAAGGGAAGGGGTCCGTGACATGAAATACTGTAGTCATCACACCAGGGGCTCAATCATTCTAAACTATTTTACTAAAACATATATTGGTTCGTTTAGCCAAGAATTCGTAACGGGGAGGGATGGGGGTGACACGAATTTCTGAACGCCCAAGAGCTCGATCAATCTAAACTACTTTACTATCAACATATATTGGTTTGTTAGGACGATAAAATGAAGATATGATGGTAAGTATTTTAATAACAAATATGAAGAAATCTCGAGTAAAATAATAAAAAAAGGTATTGAAAAAGATTTTACAATATTTACGTCCTTATTCTGTTCATTCAAATATAACAATTTTGCTTTCATTAGGACCTCCACTATTATAAAAAGTACCTACTCAATCATGCCTTGTAAAATATTTTACAATATCTGCGTTCCTTTCTCTGTTGAATCAAATGTTAACAGAACTTTCTTTCCAAATAAATTTTTGTTTTTATTATTCCGTCAACTACTGTCTGTTCCAAATGACAGGTTAAAGGAGTAGTAGAAAATTGTTTTTGAAATAACATGTTTGATAGTGCAAGGATGCGATAACGAAAAATTATGATAAAAAAATGTCCATGCTGTTACACAACTGTACTATACTTTCGGAAGCTTGAAATCTCCCTGACTAGTAGCAGAAATTCTGAGAATTCAGTAACTATTCTAGAAATTCTGAGAACTCCGTAATTTTTCTAGAAATTTCAAATCTACCTCACCACCATGTATTGCAAGTAATAGAAATCTCCCCATAAGAAAGAGTAACCAAAAGCCTCCTGATTTTTTTTTTTTAAATTTTTAACGCGACCCTTCTTCTCATTTCATTTTGTTTCTTCCTTCCTTATTTTTTTTATTTCTGGTCTCGAAGGGGGACCGGACCCCCCTCCCTTGGCTACGTGCCTTGCGTTAGACTAGTAGCCCGCGAGTATGTATAATTTTTAAATGTACGATTCCTTTTCTATCAACTCAACGAATAACATGAAGATTGTAACTGGCGTCATTATTATTATTTGAATCAAGCCTTGACTTTTCCCTGTGAAAATATTTTCTTCAATTTTTTGGTTTCTAAGTCTATTCTGAAGGTAAAACCATTGGTATCAGGTCGACATTTAGAAAATGAAATTTTTCAGTTTAACGTCCCACGGTTATGCGTGTTAGGCTAAGGGAAACGAATGGATAAGGTAACTGAATGATAATGAAAGAATGAGAACGTCGTTAAGGAAATGGAAGAGCCCCGAGAGAAAGCTCACGGGCACCCCCTCCGGAAATGCTATTTATAAGCTGAGAAAAAAGATGTCCACAAAATTAGGGATGCGCACGAGACGAGTCGAGACAGGATTTTCCTGACAAAATTCGAGTCGAGACATGACTCTTGCAATAGAAAAAATATACATTTTTCGAGTCCAGACATCACTTTTCGAGACGAGACAGCCACAAATCTTGTCTCGTGCGCATCGCTACACAAAATTTACTCTTAAAACTGAGTTGTTTGCGAACGATTCTTTATAAATAGAAGGTCCATTATATAAAGCTTTCACAATGTTCTGTGATTTACATTCCATATTATATATAAATACTTCCACATAATATTACGTAGATATACATTAGGGATGGGCAAAACCGGTTTTTATAAAAACCGAAAACCGGTTTTTTATAAAAAACGAAAACCGGTTTCTATGAAAACCGAAAACCGAAAAACCGACATTTCGGTTTTCTCCAAAACCAGTTAGGTTTTCTCCAAAACCGGTTCGGTTTTCACCGAAACTGGTTTCGGTGAAAACTTTTCGAAAACACACAAAACTATTTCTGTGAAAATGGATTCGGTTTCCGGAGAACAACGAAACACCATTCTGGTCAGAAATAGAACAAATTTTGGAAAAAAATCCGGAATCGGTTTTGAAGAAAACCGAAACCGGACCAGGTAAAAAACCGAACCGGTTTTGGAGAAAACCGAAACCGGTTTCGGTGAAAACCGGTTTTTTGACAAATTTCCAAAAACCGGTTTCGGTTTTTCTAAAAACCGAAAACCAAAAAACCTGTTTTTGTGCCCACCACTAATATACATAAGTATAAAAATTGCTTCAGAACGTCTTCATATGAAATCTTTGAGTTTAACGTCCCTCTGTTATGGGAGACGAATGATTAAGGAAAAGTGAATTATGACGTAAGAATTGGTGGAATGAGAACGAGAGAGGAAACAGTAATACACTGAGCAAAACCACGGACACGGTGTTGTTCACCACAAACTTACTTGCCAGGGGATTGAATCAGGAACCCCACAAACCAGAGGTAAGCGCTCTAGGACTGAATCCTCGTAAACTAATTCCTAGCACTGAGTCTAAATCCTAAATTTGTTTTACATGTAAAAATAAATAAATAAATAAAATTTAAAAATGTCACTATTAGTTTTAATTATTGGGTTTTACTAGAGACGAAACGGTAAGATACAACGAGAAATTACTTTTCTTATGTAGTTATGTAGATTGATCGAGATTAGATTTCAAGTCCCTCTCCTTAACCATCAACTGAAACTGGATCTAATAAATCTAACATCTCAGTAGAGCCAATCCATTCTAAGTGATCAAGCATGTGCCGCTCGACCATCTCCAAAAAACTATTTTTTTTTTCATGAAGGTTTATACTATATCAGGGTACTTCAAAACAACAATTAATTATTTTTTAAACATCCAATGGTGACACAACGGCTGCCACCATTTTGCGTTTTCTCGATTTCAGGCGTTTACGTTGTTTTGAATATCTCAGCATGTATTTATCCTAGCAAATTGAAAACTGCTCGGCAGTCCAACTTGTACAGAGATAAAACTTTGTCCTCTTAACATTTTTGCCTAAAACCACTTGAAAGGGGTGAAATCAGGGCCTACAGTAGCAACGTTTTTGGACATTGGAGACATGTTTGGGAAGAGGAAGAAACTGACGTAGAGGTCTGAATTTGTGTGTGCATGTAGTCCGGGCTCATAAGTTTATACTCATAAATTTGCATACTGTAGCTGCTCCCAAAGGCCTGAAAAACTATCGTAAAGTTGGGGAATTATGCCAATTTCCCATATTTCACTGTCCAATATCTCCAATGGCCTTGGTTAAGAAAAAAAAGTCTGAAATTTTGAGAATAGTTACTCCTTTAGCATACCATAATACACAACAAAGTGCGTATTGTGTTTTTGAGCAGAAGGGGGTCAAAAAAATGAAATGAAATGAAATCTTTGAGTTTTACGTCCCACGGTTATGCCGGTTAAGCTAAAGGAGACGGTGATGATGAGTAATGAATGAAATGGTGGAATGAAGAAAGTGGGAGGAAACGGGAGAACCCCGAGAAAACCCACGCACACGGTGCTTGTCCACCACAAAGTTCACTTGGCGGGGGCTGGGATCGAACCCGGGGGGTCAAAGTATTAAGGAATGACGTCATACTGTAGGAGGCGTTTTGTTCACAAATTCAACTGGAAATTCGTTGATGTGAAGTAAAATAAAATAGGATGAATGGCTAGGCTCTCAAGCTCCTTTCTTTCCTCTAGTTGTGACTCACTGTCTTCACCCACAGTAGCACTTGTGAAGGATGTCTCTATCAGCAGAAGTCGAGAATAGTCAAAATGCTTGAAAAAAAAAAGTCCGTAAGTACTCATTTCTCTTGCTGCCTGCTATATCAATTATATTCAGTTCTGTTTATTGTTGTTTTAACCTCTCAACTCATGCAGGAGACCGTTGTTCTTTCGTTAAATTTGCGTTCCCCAGTCAGTGTTTACAGTGACTGAGGGAGTAACTGGGGAATGTAGATCAAATGAAAGGAAAGCATGAGTTGACAGTTGAAACAAGCATAATCATGTTTGAATATCATTGATATAACAAGCAGCAAGATAAATAAGTACTTACAGACTTTGTGTCAAATGTGCATTTTGACTTTTCTCGCCTTCTGCTGATAGCGGCATTCTTCACTAATGCTGCTGTGGGCGATAAGATAGTGACTCACAACTAGAGGAAAGAAAGGAGCTTGAGAGCCTAGCCATTCATTCTACTTTATTATACTTCACATCAACGAATTTCCAGTTGAATTTGTGAACAAAACGCCTCCTAGAGTATGACGTCATGCCTTAATAATTTGATCACCTTTTGCTCACAAACACAAAATGCGCTTTGTTGTGTGTTATGGTATGCTAAAGGAGTAACTATTCCCAAAAGTTCAGATTTTTTAGCCAGGCCCATTGGAGATATTGGACAGTGAAATATTGGTAATTGGCATAATTCCTCTTCTTTACAATATGTTTTCAGCCCTTTGGGAGTAGCTACAGGTATGCAAATTCTTGACTATAAACTTCCGGACTACATGCACACACAAATTCAGACGCCTACGTCAATTTATTTCTCTTCCCAAACATGTCTTCTATGTCCAAAAATGTTGCTACTGTAGGTCCTGATTTCACCCTTTTCAAGTGGTTTTAGGCAAAAATGTTAAGAGGACAAAGTTTTATCTCTGCACAAGTTGGACACGCCCAGCAATTTTCAATTTGCTAGGACAAATACATAGAGATATTCAAAACAACGCAAACACCTGAAATCGAGAAAACGCAAAATGGAGGCAACCGCTGCGTTGCTACGAGATGTTTAGAAAAATATAATTCTGGGTTTGAAGTATCTTGATATAGTATAAGCATTCATGAAAAAATTAGATTTTTGTGAAAAGGTCGGGCAGCAATTTTTCTTTTTTCTCGATCACTTGGCATGGATTGACCCAGTATAGAATATTGGACCTCTTTAGTTTCGAAATCTTTTTTAATTTCACTATTTTGCTATACTTATGCTGTATTCTTCCATAATTTTTATCTTAATCTAAAAGATAAAACTGGATGCTTTTGCAAACGAACTGAATAACGTGTTCTTTTATATGTTCCGACTTGTTAAAAATTACATTAAACTCAAACTAAGAGAAATGGTTTTTATTTCATGAGAAAATAATAATAAAAACTTATTATCTGTCTTGCATATATAAATCTGGCAAGTAGCTACAGCGTGGCACTCTCACAATATAAAATTTGAGAAGCGGAAAAGAGTGATTGCAGAGCGCTCTGGTGGCGAATACACAAACATAATGTGCTTATAAGAGTGTGAACAGGCATTCTCCGTTCGTACATGTTATTGGATATTTTACAACAAAAGAACGGGCAATAGGTTTTTTGCCTAAGCGAGCGGGCAGACATATATATATATATGTATATTCACAAACAAAATGTGAACAGGGCGTTGCTTGCACACCATAGTTTATACTAGCCACGCAGCGCTTGCATACACTATTAGCTTCTGCATGATTGAGCACTTCCTCATTATTCAGTTACTGACGAACAACAACGAAATCGAGGCTCAAGAGAAAAATAATAATTTCCTGGAGTGACTCGCTTTTTTTTTTTTATTATATCCCCGATTCCATTTTTTCTGAGTTTGCTCTGAATCTACCAAAGTTGCAAGCACTCGGCTGTGACTATTGATTTCAAGTTGAGTTTTAAAGCTGATAGAAGATCTTCTGTTTTCTAATTTTCTTTTATTAGATCTCTTTTTAGCTGAATACAAAGAGGAAGTTCACAAAGAGAAATTGAATTTATGGGCATTTTGGTACACTAGCAAAGTGTTAGCGATCACGGTGGCGTAGTGGTAGAGTACTCACTTCTGATGCAAAGGGCCCTGGTTCGATTCCAAGCTATGTGAGTTTGTGTTGGGTTTTCCTGGGGCTCTTCCGTTTCTGAAACCTCAAAAAGCCCTTTAGGTTAATTTATGCGAATTTTTAAATTTCCTGAATAAAAGAATGTGTACTGGAGACAATTTTGTTCATTAGGTATCCGTAAAACTTAATTTAATGAAGTAAATTTTTTGAGTTACTTGATAAAATGAAATTTTTGAGTTTTACGTCCCTCGGTTATGCCGGCGAGGCTAAAGGAGACGGTGAAGATGAGTAATGAATGAAATGGTGGAATGAAGAAAGTGGGAGGAAACGGGAAAACCCCGAGAAAACCACGCACACGGTGTTTGTCCACCACAAAGTTCACTTGGAGGAGCACGGTTTGAACCCAGGACCCCAAGCACCAGAGGTGAACGCTCTACCACTGAGCCAACGCGGCCTCTTTGAGTTACTTGATAGTTCAGTAGTCTGTAGACGAAGGGTACGATTTACCCCTTTTCTCAAGCATTTCGAAAGAATAATTTTGCACCAGCTTCTTATAAGTGTCAAATTTCGGACGACATCATGTTTGGTTAAACACGAACAATGGGTGTAAGAAATTTGAATCCGGTTTTGTTTAAAACTTCGTATATCATTGTGTAAATTGTGGCCATGTAACAGACGCTTATACGTCTGATACGTAGTGTTTAGGTACTTATGTGTCCCTTCTGGCTGGTTGTTACTGGTGTAGTGTGGTCAAGTGGTCTGATGCGTTGTACTACCGATTGTGAGGTGGAACCCATTGAGGCTTCAAACATGAAATGAAATGAAATCTTTCATTTTATCATCCCATTATTATGCCCTTAAGAGGGATGATTAAAGCAAGTGAATGATAATGGAAGAATTCGTGGAATGAGAGTGTGGTAGGAAACAGGAGTACCCCTAGAAAATCCACGAACACGAGGAGTACCCCTAGAAAATCCACAAACACAAGGAGTACCCCTAGAAAATCCATGAACACGAAGAGTACCCCTAGAAAATCCACGAACACGAGGAGTACCCCTAGAAAATCCACGAACACGAGGAGTACCCCTAGAAAATCCACGAACACGAGGAGTACCCCTAGAAAATCCACGAACACGAGGAGTACTCCTAGAAAATCCACGAACACGAGGAGTACTCCTAGAAAATCCACGAACACGAGGAGTACTCCTAGAAAATCCACGAACACGAGGAGTACCCCTAGAAAATCCACGAACACGAGGAGTACCTCCTAGAAAATCCACGAACACGAGGAGTACTCCTAGAAAATCCACGAACACGAGGAGTACCCCTAGAAAATCCACGAACACGAGGAGTACCCCTAGAAAATCCACGAACACGAGTACTCCTAGAAAATCCACGAACACGAGGAGTACCCCTAGAAAATCCACGAACACGAGGAGTGCCCCTAGAAAATCCACAAACACGAGGAGTGCCCCTAGAAAATCCACGAACACGAGGAGTACCCCTAGAAAATCCATGAACACGAAGAGTACCCCTAGAAAATCCACGAACACGAGGAGTACCCCTAGAAAATCCACGTACACGATGTTGTCCATCACAAACTTGCCCGGGGATCAAACCAGGGATCCCACAAAACCAGATGTAATCGTTCAACCACTGCGCCGTTGTCCCCCCCCCCGCCCGTTTATTGAGGCTTCGAGTCCCTCTAAATAGCATAATCATCATTTAACTGTACTCGAAGTTAATGTGTTTGTGGCCCTGTCATAGAGCATGGAAGCAAATATCTTGGTTTGGACGTATTTTTTTTTTTAAGATGGTTCCACATTGCAAAGCACAATTTGTCGTGACTTCGAGTCTCACTGAAGAACATGAACTTTTTCTAGTGTATTTTTTTTAATAGTGGAAACAGGGTGTACACAAACACAAAAGATTAAATTATAAATAATTCTTTATATTTGCAGAGATAATATTGAGATATATTGTCTATAAAGAGTTTGGAGAATTTTCTAATGATTAAAGTGCTAAAGATAATTAAAAGTGTATTCTGAACCAAAACTGATTTTCTTTAAATAAATATATATATATATATATATATATATATATATATATATATATATATATATATATCTTTGTTTGGAATTGTCCCAGTGGGGAGAGTAATCCCGTATGTACAGTTCTAAATAAAGTATCCTTTTAAAAGATGCGAAATTTAATAAAAACACATTAGAAAATACAGTAGGAAGTCGAAAATCCGAACTAATTGGGACCACAGGTAGTTCGGATTTTCAAATTGTTTGGATTTTCAAAAATGACCAAAGAAATACCGTTTAGGCTTAAATATACTGTATGATATGTCCTTTTATCGATACAGTGGTTATAGAGTACATACAATAATTACAATACCGTACGTAAGGCTGTAATGTTTCTGAAGAACCTGCTCGTACACTAAATTATAGTTCTTGTAACTCATACTTAAAACTTAACTTGTATAGGCCTAAGGGAAAATAAAAATAAAAATATGTATGACATAGAACTACATATGAATGAGCTTCTGTAAAAATACTGACTTCACACAACGCCGACGGACAACCCTATTGTTTATTTATCGCTAACGCTCGCGTAAGACAAAATGTAAAAAGCTTCTAGGAACCGCATTCGGATTTTTGACGTTCGGATTATCGACGTCCTACTGTGTGTATATATATATATATATATATATATATATATATATATATATATATATATATATATATATATATATATATATATATATATATATATATATATATATATATATATATATATATATATATATCTTTGTTTGGAATTGTCCCAGTGGTGAGTGTAATCCCGTATGTACAGTTCTGAGTAAAGCCTCCTTTTAAAAAATGCAGAATTTAATACAAACACATTAGAAAACACACTATAATTTTATTATATGAAACAAACTCGTCTATTATCTTTTGATTTATTTCAAAGGAAAGCACATCGTATCGACGGGTTTTCTCAGGTACTCATCTCTCCTCCCATATTATCATTCCACCAATTCTTCCATCAGAAGTCACTTGCCTTTATCACCCGTCTCTCCCAGCCTAAATTGACGTTAAATTGAAAGATATTTCAAGAAAAACTATTCATAGGTTCAGGCGCGTACCCAGAAATTTTGAAATTATTCTGTACCCGATAAGTAATTGTAAAATACTTCCACCTACATTTTCGAAAAAAAAAATGACAGAACTAGATTTATTTTATAAGAGAAAGAGTACAAATGAAATGTAAAATCATATGTTCATGCTACATCAATCATTTCTCTGATAAGCAGTGGTCGAAGTGAGACGGTATGTGGTGGTATGTCATACTGCCTCTGGTTTTTCAGTGATGGAGATATAGCACCTCTGGTTTCTCGGTGATCAAGACATACCCTCACTGAAAAGTGGTTGCTACAAGGCACGTCCAGAAAGTAACTTCCGTTTGGTAATAAAATTAAATTGTGTACAGATACAGAAAAAAATTATTTATTGCACAAAATTCTACAACTCTTAAACTACTTTTCCACATAACTTCCGAAATTTTGCAGGCATTTGTCATAGCGTGGCACAAGGTTTTGTATACCTTCTTCATAGAAGTTTGCCGCCTGTGTCTTCAACCAGTTGGAAACAGTTTCTTTCAGCTCGTCGTCATTGTTGAAGTGTTGACCGCCAAGGAAAGACTTGAGATGTAAGAACAGATGAAAGTCGCTAGGAGCGAGGTCAGGCTTCAGCGCATTCAGAAAACGAATCACCGCTCTGATTTCACAAGCGGCGGGATTTTCAATCAACACCGACATTGTAAACAAGCACAACAAAGCGTACGTGACTGACAGCGATCTCCAAAGGGCGCACGTTTCTTCTCCCTGATACACACAGAGCGTCTACTGCGCATGTGCGGAACTGCGATCGCAGCGCTGCAGCGGAGATAAATTGAAACGGAACTTACTTTCTGGACATGCTATGTAATATACATTGAATAAATTCGTTTTCATACACAGAAATTGACGACTAGCTTTAGATGTCGAAGATTTTAAGTTGGTAACAGCGAGATGTATGTTATATTTTCCTAAAATCTTTTGTTTTTAAAATGAGGTGTCTACAAAGAAGTTCATCCCTTAAACCTACGCAAGAACTGTGTTGGTTGTGTTGGTTGAAGGTAAGGACTACATAACAGAAAGGGATAAGTCAAGGGCCCAATCCAAACGAAAGGCAGTGTATTGAAGATGCGACTCGTATAAACTAAATCGGAAAGTATTGTTATGAGTTCATCAGGATTTCCTTTGTCTACAGTGATAAAGAAATACATAACTGAGTTCGGTATTTACGAGAAAAAATCAGATTATGCAATCAAAAAATCTGTTGTTTTGCTTACATGTTTTATATTAAATCTGTCGTATTGCTTATTGTTTTATATTAAGCATTTTATATTTTATTGTGAAATATTCAATTGTTTCTTTCTTATGTATGTGTGTATATTCTTGTCTTAATGCATATAATTGCCTTGTTTTGAGCATAGGTAGATTTAAAATTTTGTCGTGGAGACGGACCTTCCGGAGGTTGGAATACCCCTCAGTCGAGTGGGGCGTTCCGCGGAAAATTGTTTAGAAATTGTTAATGTACAAACTTGGTTTTCGATCATTTTCATGTATAACTCTCTATAATACAACATAAGAAGATTTTTATTTATTTATTTTTTTTTTTGGTAATTTTTCTCAGAAAGTTGAGGACGGGGAGCAAAGTCTCCCCATGCCTCCCTGTAACTATGGTGAAACTCTTTCATGCTTTTGTGTCATTATGTGCATAGAAATGCAATCTTTTTAGGCAACATCCCCTCATTGTATTTCAACATTTAGATAGACGGTATGTCAAGTCAAAATTGTAATAAAACACACCGTCTCTGCTTTTTTACCACTTCGAACACTGCTGATAAGTATAGTTTTATTAAGAAAATGTACAAATGTATGTTGAGTTAGGAAGTTTCGGAGAGGTCCGACCCCAGTGGGCCCCTCCGTGGGTGCATCTCTGAATAGATTAAACTAAAGGTACTCCAGTGAAACAGATAAAATAATATTAATTTAAAAATATTATCAAGAAAATGAAAACATAGCATTAGGTATAAGTGCAGGAAACACAGATGCACGTATTAGCCTTTCGTTTTCAAGGACTCCAGTTTTTGTGAGTTCAATTGTTACATAGAGTGTTTTACTCGAGGGTAATGAAGAACTCTTTGTCCAGCATTGCTCCTTGAGACGCCATCTATTGTAAAGATTAAAACTACTTATTGAGTGCATTATGGCCAGTGATAATAGTCAAGGGCGCCGATCCTGAGGGAGCCAAGGGGGCCCAGGCTCCCCAAAGCTCATGTGGGCCCCGTGTATTTTTATGAATATATATTTTTATATGTATTTTTATTGTTGTATATATTGTTTATATGGTTATGTATATTTTTATGGATGCCTTCCCCCCCCCCCAAAGTTACAGAGAAATCGGCGCCCTTGATAATAGTACACAGAATTAATGCTAAAATATGGTATGAATCAGTGGCGTAACTAAAGGCTTGGGGGCCACCCCGCAGACAGCGTGGAGTGGAGCCCCTTTCCTACGTCCCACTTCAAGAGTTGGGGGCCCCTTCATGGCTTGCTCCCCCCGCAATGCGGGGTTTGCGGGGCCCTTATTTACGCCTCTGGTATGAAAATTATAGACTGATTTGTAACAATTTAAGTAAACTAGGAGTAATCTTAGCTTGGTTAGAATGTAGACCATAGGTTATAATTAGGGATGGGCAAAACCGGTTTTTATAAAAACCGAAAACCGGTTTCTATAAAAACCAAAACCCGAAAAACCGACATTTCGGTTTTCTCCAAACCCGGTTCGGTTTTCACCGAAACTGGTTTCGGTGAAAAATTTTCCAAAACACACAAAACTATTTCTGTGGAAATGGATTCGGTTCCCGGAGAACACGGAAACACCACTCTGGTCAGAAATAGAACAAATTTTCGAAAAAAAAAACGGAATCTGTTTTGAAGAAAACCAAAACCGGATCAGGTGAAAAACCGAACCGGTTTTGGAGAAAACCGAACTGGTTTCGGAGAAAACCGATAACCTGTTTTGAAGAAAAACCGAAAACCGGCTTCGGTGAAAACCGAAAACCGGTTTTTTGAAAAATTTCAAAAACCGGTTTCGGTTTTTCTAAAAACCGAAAACCGAAAAACCGGTTTTTGTGCCCACCACTAGTTATAATACAATCGGGAAAAACGACAAAAATCGGATTACCGCCAACACGCTTAATGACTGTCACACAGCTGTGAACTACAGGTTGCCAAGGTTCTCCGATAGAGCGCAGCGCTGTCAACTGATTTCTAAAAGTCATTCTTGAATCGAAAAAGCGGTGTTCGATGTTACCTTGGTGTTCAGCATTACCCCAGTCTCCTCACCATATTTATGTCGTATTTTGTAGATTATAGAATACTAAAATGAATTACCAAAAGACTATACAGAGGCCAGTTTCCGTTTGAGGTGCATCATTTAAAATTAAAAAAAAAAAATAGTGGCCCTGCGCATGGATGCCGATTCTGGGAGGGCGGGGCGCCCGGGCCTCCCGAAAAGTTGATGTGGGCCCCCTATTGTATTTATGAATATACAATATTTGGCATAGTTTGAATGCAATTTGTCTTAAAATCCTCATATATATACCTTCTGCTTCTGAATTCCCCCCCCCCAAATTTACAGAGAAATCGGCGCCCTTGGCCCCGCGTAGCGTAATTGCTAACGCTCTCGGCTTTAGTGCGAGCGGTCCCTGGTTCGATTTCCCATTAGCCATCCTGATTAAGGTATTTCCTGGCCTTTTCACATTCACACCAGGCAAATACCGAGATAGTGCCGAACACAATGGACGCAGGTCGCTTACATTCTTCTCATTCCTTTAATTCTTTCTTCCTCTCTCATTCTCTGGGCAGTGCTATCGCCAAGGGACGTCATCTCTCATGTATCTGACGGGCTAATATGGTCATAGATGCCGAAGGCCCAGGAGCCTAATCCCTAATCCTCTAAAAAGTAATATACAGAGTATTGCTACAGAGTGCTTTCTCTAATCCTGAGTTTCATTCCTGATAGACAGTGACAGTATTTACGATTTTGTTTCGGGGGGCTTTGCTAACTTTCGGGGGGGGCTTTGCCTGAAAATGTGAAAATTCTGCAGTTATTTCATATACTTTACTATAGTAAGATTTCGGGGGGGGCTTAAGCCCAGAAGCCCCCTAAATACGCCACTGCTGATAGGAATACTTTCCTAGTACACAACCCCGAGTAGTGCCCGTAATCGCACTATAAATAGCAGGTGGGACCGCAGTGACTTAGTGATATAGCATTCGTCCTTGTGCCTTGAGTCCCTGGTTCGATCCCAGCTCGCGCCAAGTGAACATTTTGTAGTGGACAAACATTGTGTGCGTAGGTTTTTTCGGGGTTCTCCTGTTTCCTCCCACTTTCTTCATTCTATCATCCCATTCATTTCTCATCATCACCATTTCCTTTAGCCTAGCCGGCATAAGCGAGGGACGTAAAACTGAAAGATTTCATTTCATTTTAACAGCAAGTCTCGTCTCGTGCAGCCTCGGAGGTGAAAAAGATCATTCAATGAACTAGTCAATCCACGGTTTTCTGATGGTGAACGAATTCATAGAAGCAGCCTCGTTTCTATCATTACCGCGTGAAGAATTTAGTATTTTTGCAACACAAGTTGTGTGTTTCTAATGACTTGCCAGCAAAAAATATGATCCGAAACACAGTGACGCATTAACCTTCACCTCGTTCTCGCGTTGGAAAAAAATAATATTTTGTATCCAGTCATTTCTCCCATCTACTGATGCTGTATTTTTGTTCTCTCACATTTAACTGCTTCTGCTTTGCCAGTACGTATGTTTTTATTTTCTTTCCTACCAGATCCCTCCCCCCCCCTCATCTCATCTCCCAGCTCATCTCTGTGTGTCTGTCTGCGTGTGTGACCGAGAATATTTGCCAGAAACATTTCTGGGTGGCGATTTTGGCGCTTTGCTATCTGCCATTTGCGTTGGCTTTGTTTCAAAGCTTTCCTTTTAGAATAGAATCACTTCAGCGTTAAGTGACCATTACCTACAAACCCGTCATGCATACACACGAATATTCGTTGACAGACAGAAGCTCCATTTTAACTGTAAAGTTATTTTTATTCAGTGGCACTATGATTACATATCTTAAGATCTTTGGGTTCTTTTGTTAACTTGTTATGTAATATCTTTCTTCATTTATTGCATTTTACATGTAAATATTAACGGGCTTTAAAAAAAAAGTCAAATCTTACGTCTAGCAATTCAATGTATCATGCTTTTAAACGCGTATGAACGCCGATATTGTATGTTATATTCTAGTGGGTGATCATGGAAGAATTGATATTGGTTTCATTTCGCATTGTGAAACCACAGTAGTCTTCCAAACTATGAAGTTTCAACATTGAAACCGGATGTACTACATATATATCTCTTCCGGATTTGGTTTAGAGATAAGTGCATAAATAGTACTCTCCCTTTCGCCAAAGCTCTCTCGCTTAGCAACAGCTGAACCCTTATTGGCTCAACGCGTGGGTGTGTCGAGGGTGTGAGTTTTAGTTCGCATTTTTGCCACTGCTCAAGACATTTTGGCAACACTATAGTGTAGTATAAAATTGCCATTTACAAGAGTTGGTGTTACTTCTTCAGACTTGCCTTCTAGTTTGCTAGTATGTTGTTTCCATAGTGCAGTGAGACATACCAATTTAGAGATCTCAGTAACAGTGACAGTGTACCGCTTCCGAATATGCGATAACTAGGCAATTATATATATATTTTTTTTAAAAAAAATATATGGCTTAAAGGTTGTCACTGAGTTTTCCTGACAGCAGAATTTCAAGGTCCTCATAGTTCCTTTTAAAAAAAAGAAAGAAAAGAAAAGAAAAAATTCTTTCAATTTATTAATTAAAAGATTATATTCTTTAGGAGTCAAGTTTTTATTGTATTGTTTAATTTCCTGAGATGTAATAGTATTTAAGCGATACACATGTCTTTCACGTGCACAATAAAGCAAGACACAAAAAGGGTCACTTTAATTTTATTTGAAGTGTGGTCTTACTGATTGCACAGTACATCATTTGTTTTGTTAATTAGATTTTGAAACATCTTTCTCCTTACTACTACTTTTAACTTCATGAAAACACAATTTCTAGATGCAAATTTCTAATACAAGCACAATTAAACAAAAGAAGTGTTTGTATTATTCGTTTTATTTCCTTGAAAACTTAAGAAATTACTGATGCTTCAGTTTTTCTTGTCTCCTTTATATTGGAAAATAAAGGAACAAAAATTATTTTGAAGACGTGTTATTTCTTTCAACAGAACATTAGTGAAAGAAAACCAAAATGTGACAGTAACTCTTTTGTCTACTAACTGAAGAGTAAGATAGTATAATAAACGTTATGTGGCATATTTTGTCACTAATATGAATTTCTGAGTAATAGCGTAATAAATTTAAACTTTTAGAGCATATGTGTCATTGTTAGGAATAAGTGGATTCTGTACGCCACTGTTAAGGGCATTTAAGTCACTATTAGAAGTATATGTGTCACTCTTAGGAGTCTGTACGCCAATGTTAAGGGTATTTGTGTCATTCTTGTGATTCAGTACGCCACTGTTAAGGGTATTTGTGTCAATATTAGAGTATGTGTGCCACTCTTATGAATCTGTACGCATGTAAGGGTATTTGTGTCAGTATTAGAGTCTGTGCCACTCTTAGGAGTCTACGATGCTGCTAAGGGTGTTGGTGACACTATCAGGAGTCTGTGGTCACTCTTAAGAGCCTGTACGCCACTGTTAAGGGGATTTGTGTTACTATTAGAGTATGTGCTACTCTTAGAAGTGTGTACGACATCGTTAAGGGTATTTACTGTACAGAGTCTTCCAAAAGTCCTGCAAAAAAGTAAAATGCTGTAACTTTGAAAGTACTATTTACAATTTTGTATTTTCTTTGTAATGTTTAGCGGAAATGTTAAAATTTTTGTTGGCAACAATGAGCGGATGTAAAAGTTGACGTCATAACCGCAAATCACGTGACAAAGATGGCGTATACTCAAGAGAAACCGCAGTGTGTGGCGTGGTTTTGTGAGTTAAAATCTAGTGTTTTGGTGAGAAGAAAATTCCCACAAAAATATCAGAAACAACCACCTGCAGGTTCAAGTATCAAGAGATGGTACGATAAGTTCCTAGCTACGTGAAGTGTCTTGGACTTGCTTCATAGAGGAAGGCCAACAACCAGTGTTGATGTGATTCAGTCCGTGCAGGAAAGCGTGTTGTGAACTCCAAAGAAATCGTTGAAACGCAGATCCTTGGAGCTGCGAGTGGCAATGATAACGATACACAATATCGTTCGTAAGAAAATGATGCAGAAGTTTACAAGCCAAAACCGAAAGATTTTCAGAACCTCCAGAAGAAGATACGTGATGTGATTGGGAGTATTACGGATGAAGCACGTCGAAATGCCATTCCTGGATTCCCAAAAAGACTTCAGCAATATTTGGATGTAAATGGTGCTCAGCTGGAGGTTTGGCGTTGAAAAGATGCTTGGAAACAAAATTTCAGACTTTCTTACAAGTCCACTAAAAGTATTGTACAAACACAATAAATGGTTACAAAGTTACAGCTTTTTACTTTTTTGCAGGACTTTTGGAAGACTCTGTATATCACTTTTAGGAGTATGTAGTCACTGTTAAGAGCCTGTACCCACTGTTAAGGGTATTTGTGTCACTATTAGAGTGTGTGCCACTGTTAGGAATGTGAAAGTCATTGTTAAGGGTACTTGTTTCGCTATTAGGAGAATACGTGTTACTACTAGAACTCTATTAAGGGTATTTGTGTTACTATTAGGAATACGTGTGTCGCTTTGAAAATTATTAGTGTCTAATACCGATTCTTGAGATAAGTCACACAGATAGAAAAAATAACATTTTAGTGCCGATAGTATTTTATTCTTTTACCGATGTGAATTTTCTCAAGAGACGTCACTGTTTGTGTCACTGATAATGGAACATGTGTCATCGTTTTTCGTTATACACTTACACAGTTGTATAGAAAAGATAAATACGTAAGCTAATTTCCAGTGCATGACATCCATAAATATTCAGACATTTGTAGTCAGTTTAAACGTTCTGGAGGCTAAAGTTGCGAATTTTAAAAAAGAAGAAAGTATTTCAAAACTTATTGCTAGAACACGCCACTGATTTTATCCATTTTTCTTCTATACATTCATCTGTCTCTGTATCGACTCATGTGACTTGAGTTCATTTTCTGGTGGGAGCTCACATGCTTCGGATCCATGTTAAGCTTTAGGTCCACGTCTCATACAGCTTTGATACTGAAAGGGGCACTAAACCTCAAGTTAACTAAACCATCTGTTTCTCTATCCTCGTTCTCTTCATTTAATGACTTGACATTTTTATTTCTTAGTTTGTTGGTGTGAATATGACAAAAAGTGAACTTGAAAATATTTACAAGTAATTTCAAATTATCGACGAAACTATAAAAAAGGTACATAATAGTCTTATGTTATCTTATATACACTTACTATTTATTTATTTTCCTATAAAACGTTGTCACATAAGCCTCAAGGTGGGAAAACAGCAGGGGGAAGTCAATTTTACCGGAAAAGCCTGCGAGACTCTTGTAATCTTATTTTTAAAGGAGGCAAAAATATATATATACAGAAGGAGCGATGTGTAATGGAAGATGAAGACGAAAAATGTGATCATCGAAACGTCTCCGCTTTAGATTAACTCCTCCCATCAAAGAAGATCTCATGTGGGACCAGCAGTTTTCCAACAAGAGAAAGTCTCAATAGTGCTATACGAAAGATCACTCAATTTTGCGTTTCGCCATTTTGGCGGAGGGGGGAAAGTGCGTCTCTCGTGGAGGAACTAAGAGCTAAGAATTTTGGCTTGAAGGATGTTTTCTGTCATGGTTTCAGCCGATAAGGGAGGGAATGAGGTTAAAAGAAAGCCTGAAGAAACAGAGAAGAAGATAAAGGGCACCAAAAAAAGCTGGAAAAGGAATGGCCAATGTGTGAAATGTTACTATTTGTACAATAACTTAGGCATTAAGGGTGTGAAAACATATTCTCTCAAATTCGCCTAATAGATTACTGCATACTACCATTCCTGAATATGTTGTCTTGTCTTTATTCTCTCTCTAGGCATTAAGGGTTTGAAAACATATTCTCTCAAATTCGCCTAATAGATTACTGCATACTACCATTCCTGAATATGTTGTTTTGTCTTTGTTCTCTCTCTAGGCATTAAGGATGTGAAAACATATTCTCTCAAATTTGCCTAATAGATTACTGCATACTATCATTCCTGAATATGTTGTCTTGTCTTTGTTCTCTCTCTAGGTATTAAGGGTGTGAAAACATATTCTCTCAAATTCGCCTAATAGATTACTGCATACTACCATTCCTGAATATGTTGTCTTGTCTTTGTTCTCTCTCATTCTCTAGGGAGATTCGGTTTACTTTCAACTACTTAGATTGAGGGCATTAAGCCAGCAGAGAGTACATAAGATAAACAGTTACCTTTCTACCTTGCTTTAAAATCATATATAAAAAAAGGAAGTAATATTCGTGGGTAAGACAAAAATAGTCTGCAATGTAGCTACATACTTCATACTGACATCTGGCGTCGTTTACTTTATTGTAATGCTGTTGTGGTCATGCTATGAAAGTTTGATCCTAATTCCTCCGTTTATCTTTCTTTTGTTGCAGATAGATCATGGCCGCTCTATGAGAAGTTTACACCAAAGAGGAACAACGAACAGTGATCCGGTTTTTGTGGTCAGAAGATGTACTCGTATCAGAAGTAGCAATCCATTCATAAAATCCATGAAAAATTCAAAAATTGTTGCACAAGTGTTACGCACGAGGAAGGAGCCGGGCGACCATTCGTAGACACTCTTTTGTGACAAGATGTTGTTCTCGTATTGTGCTCAAAGTCTTTGATGGATTGCAGCCCCTGATACACCTTCCGACCTCAAAAACCGGATCAATGCTCGTCATTCATCTTTGGTACAGCGGGGGACACTTCTGGATGGTACAGCCATATGGAGATTTACGGCAAGAGTGCTCCACCAGTTGAGTCCAAAGTATTTGCCGGGAAGTATTGCAACCGAATTAACTTAAAAAGAAGGCGGGTGGCATAATCGCCAGGCACTGAAAATTCCCATACACTTGGGTGAAATTCCCACTACCGTCTACAGCATCATTTTTCCAAAATGAGATGAATCTTAGACGTTTAGTTCTTATGCCAAACATACTACTTGATATTTGTCCTATTCGTGAAGATAAAGTGCAACAACAAATGAAAGCCCAATCCTGTTGCTGTTGGAATGAACTCTCTTTAAGTCGTTTGATCTGAAATGACTTTGCAGAACCTAAATAAATATTCTGTCACTTCAGGAGGGGGGGGGGTAGGAAGAGCGAATGCTCCCCTCCTACAGTATAAAAACATATACTTTTAATCAAATGCTTAGCGAGAATGAGCCCATTGGTATAGCGCTTTTATGATTTGAAATCTTGCTCCCAAGCCATCTTTTCTCATAACTGACAACATAGGAGAGCGGGAGATGCAAATATGATGAAGGAGAAACACACTCACATGTGCAAATTCAGAATTGGAGACAAAATGTTCGGATAGCATCCATATTTTGTCGAAAATTTTGATTTTGTAAGTAGACATGTAAAAGCTCACCCGAACTTGAGAGCATCCCATTACCAGTTGTTGAATTCAAGTGGAGAACTCAGTTGAGAGCATCAGATGATTAGGGAGGGAGAGAAACATCTTAAGATATGGGGAACGAACAATGGAAAAAAATACCAACTGGCCTCAACCGGACTCGAACCCTAAACCACATGATTACCATGCCACGCCTTTGCTCACTCATCCACGGAGCCACACAGAGTGAGAGACGGTCATACGTCAGTAAAGCGTTCGTTACGACCAGTGATTTATTTGTAGGGGGAAGCTAGGGAAATTCTCCGTCTCTAGTTTTTCTTTCCTTGGCACTAACTTAATTACTGTTGTCCCCGCCTGAGAAGAATATTTTCCACCTCTCTAGAAAATTTCCTAACAATTTGCATACATTTTAAGCAACACAAAACATTTATTCATCGCTGTTCTGCATAATTATACTTACACAAAGGAATTATTTCCAATTCTATGAATTCCCGTACCAAGTAAACAGAAGTACTGAGTATGAAATTCTATATCTCGCGAATAGTTTTGCAGAAAATACCTAAACTAAATTTTCTATTGGGAACAGGGAGAAGCACACACGCGGGGCTTAGGAAGCAGATTGCGCCCATAAGATTTGTTTTGGTCAGTAAGGGACATAAATTTACATTCAAATGGCAAAATCACACGTTTAATTATGCTATAATTTTACTTTTGGTTTTACTTAAACTTTTTCCCGGGGTGAACCCCCGGACACATCCCAAATGAACATTTAGCCAGCGGTCCTCCTGAATTCAAATCCTGGCTACGCCCCTGCTACCAAGTGATATATTCTCTGTCACATAAGAAAATTCATGTTTTCCGTGGGATACTATCTTTTTCCCATTACTATTAGAATGAAATCGCTACACATTCCTTGCTACCGTATCGCGATTTAATTAAATGTTTTAAAAGTTTTTAACGCTCAATCCCTAACCAAATTGATAACTGCATGATCTATCTGTTTGCAGTTCACTTAAAACACTATAGAAATATCGTAAAACTTAATTAAAGGAAAAACAGTTCTTTCACAGCGTGAAGCTTACGATTATCGCCATATACTTATAGCGTAGATGTTTCGTGTAGCTTCTTCCGTAGCTCATTGGATCCGAGCAGAATTCCCATTCTCTCGACCCGGGTTCGAATCTTCGCCTAGTTACTTTTAATTTTTATTTTATTATTGATCAGGTAGGACTCCACTAGAAAGAAACATATGGTTACAGTTCAAGGTGTGATTCGATATTCTGCAAGTATTTATTTATTTTTTTCTTGTCAAGCGAAAAAATGAAGTAGAATTTTAGATGCGTAAAACTTCTAGATTTGATTGTTAATAAGAACTATGAATAAGATTACAGCTCAAAATAAACTGAATTCTCTTCAATTGTAGTCCATAATTAGCTATGGTCAAAGAAATGGATTTAAGCTGTTTTGTGTGTGATCAGCACATTCATTGACTTCGATCATCCCTATTTCTGGAACTAAATATCACTAATTTTTTTTTCGTTTATATATAAAATTCTCATCCTTTAGTCCTTAACAAAACAGAGATTATTGTTCAAACTGTCACTATGGGATTACATTTCATTATATAAAGAAATGAAATTAACTATATATATATATATATATATATATATATATATATATACTTAAAAATATCGAAAATAATATGACAAATATTATGAACAATTTTATAATAGAACTAAGCAATGTTTTATAATACACTAAATTGAATGAAATACAGGGTATTTGAAGTTAGCGATAATATTGCCAGTAGATTCTGAAATACAAGTTTCTTGAACAGATAGGGACACTTCACCTTGAAATATACACCTTGAATTTGATTCTCGATAGAATCTGAAATATGTTAAGAACTTTAAACCTTGAATAACGCAACACAAGTTTGAATCCCGTGTTGTAATTGTGTCGTTACAAACTCACTCTTTTTATATAAATCAACCAATTTAAAGCCGGATCTTTGTTCAAAAAGTATTTTATCCTTTGCGTATATTTCAGGGAGAACATTTAATGCTAGCATTAATCAAATTGAATAATGCTAAAAATAGCCTACTTCGCTTGCTAGAACTTATGTTTGGTAGAAGTTTATACATCAAATCTTTTTTTTTTTTTTTTGTTTCTTGTTTTTTTTTTTTTTTTTTTTGTGTCTTAGGTTTCTGAATACTTCGGAAGATTTTAACAGAATCCTTGTAATTATACATTTATGTTTGCTCTGTTTGATATGAAAAAAAAAAAATACTTCTTATGAAGAATATGGTCTGCAGAGCTCTTTGTAGAATGCCTGTTATTAGTTGTAGTAGTTGCTTTTACTTTAGCGTCCCATTCAGCAGCGAGGCTATATGAGACATGGACTTATAGCTAAACGTGGGATCCGAAACCATAGGCTTCTACTGATAATCGAGCTCCGTTTTTAGAAAAAAAAATCTAACCACAGTCAGTTCCTACCCGTTGGGGTTAGAACATACCCTATTATTATACTGGTATTTTGAAGCAGTGATAATTGGTTACGGATTTCGCAATCACACTCGTGTCCCGGCATGACCGGAACAGACCTGAAGACGACGACACGTCGTCATACGCACGATGAATGTGTATGATACTGTTAAATATTAAAGTTTATACATCATTTTTATATCAATAAATAACTTAAATAAAAAAGACAGTAACAATGATATTAACGTATATCTACATAGTATATAAATTAAAAATACGTTGTCTATCATAGCGAAAAATGGCTGAACCGTTTGAAATGAATTTTATTGACATAGTTAACCTCTAGCTTGGACTGGGTTGTTGAGATCTTGCTCGGGAGAGTACTCCCGGTAGTAGTAACTAAATACACGATTCTGATTGGTTGGCGTTATCCGTATCTTGCTACGTAGCCTGTATCTATGTATATAACAGAAATCATATGCTTGTTGCTATCGGTCCTCGTGGTCGTGTGCGCTAGCATTGTAGGCTAGTAATAAGAATTGCTTTTGGCGTGAGTTCAAATACGGCCGAAGGAAATTTTTCTATTTTTTTAAATCGTTCATAACACTTTTTTTCAATAAAATATGATGAAAAAAGTACTCAAAAAGGAGATTTGCTTACTTTTGGGGAGATAAGTAGTAGTGGTAGTAGTAGAAGTAGTAGTAGTACAGAAGCGAAGATATATATATAACTTTCCATGAAATCATGAAAATAAAAAAAATGACTTCCAACTCTATTCAGAAGGTAGGTATATTGGCACGTGTCGAACCGAGTTGTTTGCTACGCGACGTTATGCCTTCAGGCAAACTTCTGGCTATCGACTAGGTAAGTCTTAAGGGCCACCATGCAGAAAGAAAGAAAGAAAAAGGTATGCTTATTTCATGGGGAGAACAAAATATAATAGTCTATCTGCTCCTTGACATTAAGTGTTTGAAACCAATGCTGTTATGAATATCCATTTTTCTAATTTCCTTAGGAGACTAAAGAGAAACGTTAATTCTCCTATATATGAAAGAAAAATATAGTATCTCATATATCACACAGATAACGAAATAAAATAGCATATTTATCTATGCCTTGGCATTAAGTGCTTTAAAATTGTTCAGAATATTTTTCCTTATTCCCATAATAAAAAGAAAAAATGAGAATTGTTAATTCCCATAGAAGAAGAAAGAAAAATATATTTATATTTATTAAACAAAAAGAATAAAATAAAATATATTTAAAATATATTAAAATAAAATATGACTAAACTAAGTAAAACGTTTACTCTGAATAGTCTCTGCAAGTAATTTGTAGAAAATTGTCAGAAATAATGCATAAACTATATTAGTTGTCAATTAAAAGTGTAGCAAGTGATAGTTCTAAACTCAAGTAGAATATTCACTCTGCTTCATTTAAATAACAGACATTTTACAAAAATAATGATCTTTTGGCTGTATCGTAAATATTTTAGTAAATAAATAAATAAAATACATATTTATAATTTAATCATCGCAACTGGATAGCTGATTCTGTGGGTGAAGATAATGAATATTACTACAAACTGTAACAAAGGTGGGGGTCGCAGTGGCCCAGTGGAAGCCGGTGGGTGTAGCTAAGCAGCCTGTAGTGTTGTCAACGGCTCGAGCGGCTCGGCTCACGACTCAGTCACCTCAACATACCGAGCCGGTTCGAAATCCATAAAAGTGATTAGATGCTAATACAATATGAAGTATATGTTGTATAAGCCTTTCCCACAATTCTACTGCTTGGGGCTGAAATCAGTCAATACTGAACTAACTAACTAACTCTATGGCCTATGGAACCCGGAGGTTCAGTGCCGCGTTCACAAAAGCTCTCCACTGACTTCTATCCTTAGCTAATTGCATCCAGTTTCTACTTTGTATTCCTATCTCTGCGAGATCCATCTTAATATTATCCTCCCATCTGCGCCTAGGTCTTCCTAATGGTCGTTTTCCTATGGGTCTACCAGTCAAGACTTTGAAAGCGTTTCTACTTTCTTCCATTCTAGCTACATGACCTGCCCACCTAAGCCTTCTAGACTTGACAACCCTAACAATGTTGGGTAAACCGTATTAACTATGTAGTTCCTCGTTATGAAGCTTCCGCCATTCCCCATTCTCGTTCCTCTTGGGTCCGAATATTCTTCTCAGGATCCTGTTCTCAAATACTTTCAGTCTATGTTCTTCCCTCAGAGTAAAGCGACCATGTTTCGCAACCATACAGAACAACAGGCATGATTATTGTTTTATATATTTTAAGCTTCAAATTCCTCGACAGAATTCGCGACGACAAGAGATTTTGAACCGAATAGTAACACGAATTCCCTGCTTTTAGTCGACATTTAATTTCTTCGTGAATATGATTTTCGTCTGTTAATATTGATCCTAAATATTTGAAAGTATCCACTTTATCAAAAGCATTATTTAATATTTTAACGCCTCCACAATTTGCCGTATTACGGTCCCGACGCACTTCCATGTATTTAGTTTTCTCTGCATTTACTTCTAAACCCATGTCCCTGCAAGCGTTTAATAAGATCTCTGCATTTATTTCTACTGTTCTCCTATCATCCCCTATTAAATTTACATCATCAGCATATGCCATAACCTGGTGAATGCCGTTCAACTCTAGGCCCTGGTTGCTATCTTTGATTTTCCTTATGGCGTATTCCAGCACAAAGTTAAATAATAATGGCGACAACGCATCTCCTTGTTTCAGGCCATTTTCGACGTGGAAGCTCGTGGACAAAAATTTTCCTACCCGGACTTTACTTTGGGATTCACTTAAACATAGCTTAATTAATCTAATTAGCTTTCTCGGTATTCCAAGTTCTGTAAGAACGTTGTATTAAATATAATGTTTCTCTCCTAACCGAGTCGTAAGCCTTTCTAAAATCAATAAATAGTTGATGTACCGGGGAATTGTATTCCCACTTCTTTTCGAGTATTTGGCGAATGGTAAATATTTGGTCGATAGTTGATCGATTTCGTCTAAATCCGCACTGATAATCTCCAATAATTTCATCTGCGTATGGGGTCAATCTTGCTAACAGAATATTTGAAAGGATTTTATAGGATGTTGACAGAAGAGAAATACTGAGGTCGTCCCTGGCTGAAAACTGTTCCGCGAAGACATCTTTAAACAAATCCCATTTTTATGGAACATAGTGAAATTGATCAAAGACAAGCGCTACAATTCGACTCAACTTACATTTGTGTGTATGTGCGGCCGTTTGCCTGTTCCACAACTATCTTTTATTGTTTTGGATTCATTTTAATGAAAATTGGCTTATGGTTTCAACTAATAATCCTATTGTTTGGGATTTAACTCTATCAAGAATAAGGGGTGAAAGCTAAAACACTCACCCTTTGCACATACACATATAAAATAATTTTGTGTTATAGGCAAAACAAATTGAAGATCATTTGATTAGACAAAACATAGGCTATTTCTACTTTAGGCCATCCGCATCATTCGAATTGGTTGCGGGTGAAATTGGCAATGGATAAGCGCGTAAAAGGGACCAAGTTCCTCTGAACTTCGAAACTTGGTTATTTAAATATTATAATAAAATATGTTTAAAAATTACTTCCACCATATTGAGTCAATTTGATTCAATATGGCGTATATTTTCTTTGGGGCTTCTCGATCATCCCTATTAAACGAAGTCAATTGGGGTCAAGAGAAAAATGAAATTAATTTGTTATTGGGAAACAGTAATGAAACTAGATAAGAATTTCATTACCTGGATCCGGTATGACCTAACAAACCTGGAGACGATGGAAATGAAAGTGCCTACGACAGAGTTAAAGAAGCCCTAACCGTTTCTGTTGATCTAGTGGGTAGCGTGTGCGCCTGTGGTTCGTTTAGTCTGGGATTCGATTTTCGTTAGGAGATCATTAAAACTTTACTTCAAGAAACATTAGTTTCGTTGATGATCCGTCTCCTTTAGCCTAAAGGACTTTATCGTGGAACGTTAAACTAATTTTTCATTAATGTTCATTTAAGTTTTAAGTGGAATTATAACAACACGATTCTGCTTTCTCTTCTTACTAAATTTATATTTGCCTTTCTTGTTTGATGAGTGCGTCTGTGTGTGTCAAAACATTGCATTGAAAGATAACTGCAAGGTCTGTAAGAGTATAAGCGCTTGAGAATAACAGAAAAGATAAGTTATTTGATGTTAAGCGATTGTCAAAATTCAATGAAGCGAGCCAGTAAAATTTGTCTTGTAGAATGTACAGGGTGGGGAACGGGGGTTATTGCTACACGATCCTATTGAAATGGTCAAAGCAAGGAAGTAATTTAACTGTTTACAATGAATTTTGAACATACGTAGTTAACACGTGAATTGACTGGGATAGCTTTTATCATTCGCTGTTTTTCTGGGAGAGGAAATTGGCTTAAATATTTCCCAAATAACATTTTCGTACACTTATTCTTCTCGTGTGGAGAATGGAAATTGTAATTAGTTGGTTGATAATTTTTAAACTGATGTGAACAGTTGAAAATCCAGATGAATGCAACTATGTGTCTAATTATTTTTACATATTTCTTTTTAAACCCTGGGTTTACAGTTATACTCAGTCAATAATTTTAAATTAATTGTTGATTCTATTGCTTTGAAAATCCAGACGAATGCAACTATGTGTCTAATTATTTTTACATATTTCTTTTTAAACCCTGGGTTTACAGTTATACACAGTCAATAATTTTAAATTAATTGTTGATTCTATTTCATGAGTTTTAGAATATATTTAACTACTAGAGATGCGCACGAGACAAGATTTGAGGCTATCTCGTCTCGAAAATGTGCTGTAAAAGTGATGTCTCGACTCGAAAAACGTATATTTTTCTATTGGAAGAGCTGTGTCTCGACTCGAATTTTCTCAGGAAAATTCTGTCTCGACTCGACTCGTGCGCATCCCTATTAACTACTTTGCCAAGCTTATATTAGGGACCCATAGGCCCAATTTTTAGAAGCTAAAAATCTGAAATTTAATTATATGTCACGATGCTTCAGCGAGAAATGAACTTTTATATCCAGCATTGTGATTCTCATTGTGGCTTTTTTAATTGCAACGCATCACGGATCACACCAATCACTTTCTCATAATCCTATGAGCTCTAAGACTGATGGATTGAATGGTTAGAATTTTAACTTAACTTGCAGCACCAAGACTATATGAGACATGGGCCTACAGCCTAACGTGTTATCCCAAACCAGATAAACTCACACTGGAAATCGAACCCAGGTCTTCCGCACCGAACACTAAGATAGAGTGTACTTCCATTTTTTCATTTATCGTTGCATAATCATAAAATGTTACATTTCCTCTGAATCTGACACGAACTTTTCCAGGTATAATACAAGGTTCCAGGACACATACGGCCTTTAATGATAATAACACTAGTTTATTAACCATATTTTGGTTAAATACAGGACATGGTTTATTTTTCCAACATGCTTAAAGATCTAATAGACTGACGCGGATAGCTCATATTTTTTTCTTTCCTCTCTTTGTTTTCACAAACAGACCAATATTTCATTGACATAATGTGTCAGAACTTAGCAGAAGAAGCAAAATGCTTCACTTCACAGGTAAACCAAAGACAAGACACGCATTTCAAACGACCTTCAGGCGATATTGCTTTGCCTTTCTTTGCCTCTAGCGTTTAGTGATGACTCATTGAATAAGTAGTTGCTTACTACTGAAGGAAATTTCATTGGGTGAACAGCAGGGTGGATTGATTTAAATCACGAATTTAACCAAGATTTAAATCACTTGATGTTTTGAATAAAAGTCGTTGGTTTAAATCAAAATCCGAAATAAATTAATTTAAAGTGAAAATAAGTAAAATCCCGTTTCTGTTCTGTTATTTCGATTATGGAAGATAATAAGAAAATACAATGAGACTCAAATTATGTAAGCACAATATGAAAACGAGTATCATGCAGAGGATGATTAGAGAAAATCCCGTTTTGAACGGGTAACGGGTGAATCCTGCTTTCTTCTCTTAGTACCATAAGGTTTTCAAATCGTTAAAACTGTTCCAACGGAGAAATCATCATGAAAATTTAAGACGAAAGTTCTTTTGTGCCCACGTCTATTTGTTTGTTTTCAGGTAATAGGGTCGTATTTAAGAAAGCTCGATCACCTCTGCGAAAAAAAATAATAGATTTTAAAACTTCAGGCGAAATTTATGTACTAAATACATAGAAGTTATTCGGGATCGTAATACGGCAAATTTTGGATGCGTTAAAAAAAATAATAATTCTTTTGATAAAGTGAATACTTTCAAATATCTAAGATCAATATTAACAGACGAAAACGATATTCACGAAGAAATTAAATGTCGACTAAAAGCAGGGAATTCGTGTTATTATTTAGTTCAAAATCTCTTGTCGTCGCAAATTCTGTAGAGAAATTTGAAGCTTAAAATATATAAAACGATAATCATGCCTGTTGCTCTATATGGTTGCGAAACATGGTCGCTATCTATGAGGGAAGAGCATAGACTGAAAGTATTTGAGAACAAGATCCTCAGACGAATATTCGGACCTAAAAGGAACGGGAATGGGGAATGGCGGAAACTTCATAACGAGGAACTACATAATTTGTACGGTTTACCAAACATTGTTAAGGTCATCAAGTCTAGGAGACTCAGGTGGGCAGGTCATGTAGCCAGGATGGAAAAAAGTAGGAACGCTTTCAAAGTCTTAACTGGAAGACCTACGCGCAGATGGGAGGACAACTTTTAGATGGATTTCGCAGATATAGGAATACAAATTAGAAACTGGATCCAGTTGCCTAAGGATAGAAGTCAGGGAAAGCTGTTGTGAACGTGGAATTGATCCTATGGGTTCCATACGCCATAGAGTTAGTTAATTTTAGGCGAAATTTATGGACTTTATATGTATTTCGTGCGTGTAAAAAAAAATATGGTCCTGCCAAACATCAGTAACTTTCGTAAAAAGAAAAGTGTAATATTGATAAACGTTGCTGTAAGTTTTTTCCTTAATGCTTGAGACACATTGTTTGGGATTGAAATAGGTAAACGATTGGGGATTAATTCAAAATTAAATCCCAATACTTCCACCTAAATGACATAATTAACATTTAATACTAATTTCTAATGTCTTTTCTGTAGTTCGCGACTTGTATTATACGAGGAGAAAGTTTTGATTCAAATAAAACAATCGATTTAAATTTAAAACATCAACAAAAATGATATTTAAAAAAACATGATTTTTTCACCCTGGTCAACAGTCTCACACCCAAAAACAAATAAAAAGATCCACACTCTTCATATTATTTTGTCAAAAATAGAAAAAGAGTTTAGTTAGAGTTATATTTATATTTGCGGGTAGTAACTTGCTTCTTTACAAAAATAAAATTAATAATACTCACAATGAACATGCATCAATAAATAAATCAACACATAATATTACTCTGATCCTTAACACACGCCTTCACATTCATACATCCTGTGGAGTATTTCGTTTGTGATTCTAGTGTCAGCAAAAGTGCCTAGAACTAAAGACGCTTTGGAGTTAACTGCCGCTCAAAAAGGCGAAATTATTGGCCGTGCTGCTAATGGTGAGAAATTGTCTCTCATTGCTAAAGATTTTGGGTGTGATCCTAGAACCGTGAGGAAGTGGCTGGATCGTCATGGGGAGCAGGGAAACAGAGAATGGACTAAGTCAAGACCCAGAAGTGGAAGACCGCGGGCAATATCAAAGACCCAAGATGAAGCTCTCGTTGAAGAAGTACAGAACCATCCTTTGCGTCATCGGTCTGTGTTGAGAGACAAAGCTGTTGAACTAGGATGTTCACACAAGACAGTAAGGCAACGGTTTACTGCGGCTGGACTCCATCACGCACAACTAGCTATGAGAACTATTTTGACAGATTACCACAAGGAAAGGCGTTCAGAATGGGCTAAGAAGAACGTGAGTCTTCCACAAGCCTAATGGTATCTCGTCATCTGGTCTGACGAGAAGGTGTTCCTCTCTGATCTGCAAGGGAGAATGATATTATACAGGCCACGCGGGACACGATACTTCCACAACATGTCATTCGCACCGAACATTCGAGACGAGTTTCAGCTCATTTTTGGGGCTATATGACAGCTGAAGGTCCGGGCGAGATCGTTCCTGTTCCTCGACGAATGACTAGTGCGACTTATATCCAAGTACTGGAGGATACACTGCTTCCTTCTCTACACGAAAAATTTCCAGAACAAGAGGAATTCGTGTTTATGGAAGACAACAGCGGTGTTCATACCTCGAGGCAAACTCAAGCATGGTTGGAAGATCATCCAGAGCTAATATGTATAGAATGGCCTCCTCGATCGCCAAACCTTAACCCCATAGAACATCTTTGGGCGTTAATGGTTCAAGAATGGGACGAACGTCGACAAGACCGTAACAAAGGAATTCTTGAGGCACATGAATAGAACTCTGGAATAATATCCAACAACATCCAACTATATTCTCGAATCTTGTAGCTAGTATACCTAATAGTTTGGGTGACGTTATAGAAGCAGAAGATGACTACATAAAATACTAGAATTCTTTCATTTCCAAATATTTGCCTTTTATTGATCTTTTCTTCTTTTGTTGAATGGTAAAGAACTTATACATTTCATTTTTGTTCTCAATTAACCTAAAAGACATTTGAAGCTGGATTAAATGTCTTACGTTTTCTTCATCAAATTCAACTTTGATTTTATTTTCATCCCAATTAATGTTCAAGAGACCTTTGGAGCTAAAGTTAAATATTTTATTTCGTTTTTAGAAAAATTAGTTTTAATTTTATTTTTTCCTAATTAATGCCGAAAAGACATTTGGGGCTAGAATTACATATTTTACTTCTTCTTTACAAAATAACGTTTTATCACCACTACTTGTGCTGTGTGTTAAAGAAGCGAGCGGATTTCTTTTCAACTTTTACATTTACTTTATCTTTCTCTTCATCAGTTTCAGTCCCTACCAACAATAGTAGTTCTTACACTTTCAAAAAAAAAAAAAAAAATATGTTGCTTCATGAAATCAGGTTTAACAAAAGCACAGAAGTTATCGTAAAATGTAATCTTGAAATTGGCTTAATTTCCCCAACTCTCATGCATAACAGCATAAACAATAGACCTAACTACAGCCTGAAAGAAAAAATACCTACTATTTCATGAAAATTGGGAACTTTGGAGAAAAAATGTTGTTAACAGTTTCACGAAATGAAATTAATTTACCTTTTTTTTCCTCCAACTTCAACTCAAAACAATAACTTTATGCCTCTAATTTCAAACAAAACACATTATGTTTCACAAAACTCTAATTTGCACGAAATATTTCTTCTTACATGACAAGAGGAATGAAATTTACTCCTTTATTATTGGCCAATTATAATTCCAAACAGCGGAGTTAATTGAAAACCTACAAAATATTTGGAATTTTCTAAAGGAACATGATTGGGAGGGGGCGATTGGTCATTCTTGACTGATTTTACCCCTAAAAGTGTGGCTTGTTTATAAACTCCAAATTACACTCGCATCATATTCTTTAAAAATTAAATACTTTTTACAGAAGTTATACTGGATCTTTTTAAAACGGCAGGGTAAAGTAATTCAACCTCTAATTCTTGATAGCCGGCTTACTTCCGTCTCCTCCCACATTATCATTCCACCAAGTCTACCATCATAATTCACATCCCTCAATCATCGCCCCCCTTTGTCTACAGGGCATAATCTTTGGACGTAAAACTGAAAAAGTTAATTTCATTTTTCTCTTGACCCCAATTGACTTCGTTTAATAGGGATGATCGAGAAGCCCCAAAGAAAATATACGCCATATTGAATCAAATTGACTCAATACGGTGGAAGTTATTTTTAAACATATTTTATTATAATATTTAAATAACCAAGTTTCGAAGTTCAGAGGAACTTGGTCCCATTTACGCGCTTATCCATTGCCAATTTCACCCACAACCAATTCGAATGATGCGGATGGCCTAAAGTAAAAATAGCCTATGTTTTGTCTAATCAAATGATCTTCAAGTTGTTTTGCCTATAACACAAAATTGTTTTATATGTGTATGTGCAAAGGGTGAATGTTTTAGCTTTCACCCCTTATTCTTGATAGAGTTAAATCCCAAACAATAGGATTATTAGTTGAAACCATAAGCCAATTTTCATTAAAATGAATCCAAAACAATAAAAGATAGTTGTGGAACAGGCAAACGGCCGCACATACACACAAATGTAAGTTGAGTCGAATTGTAGCGCTTGTCTTTGATCAATTTCACTATGTTCCATAAAAATGGGATTTGTTAAAGATGTCTTCGCAGAACAGTTTTCAGTCAGGGACGAATAATTAACTTCCTCAGTATTGACTGATTTCAGCCCCAAGCAGTAGAATTGTGGGAAAGGCTTATAGAACATATACTTCATATTGTATTAGCATCTAATCACTTTTATGGATTTCGAACCGGCTCGGTATGTTGAGGTGACTGAGTCGTGAGCCGAGCCGCTCGAGCCGTTGACAACACTACAGGCTGCTTAGCTACACCCACCGGCTTCCACTGGGCCACTGCGACCCCCACCTTTGTAACAGTTTGTAGTAATATTCATTATCTTCACCCACAGAATCAGCTATCCAGTTGCGATGATTAAATTATAAATATGTATTTTATTTATTTATTTACTAAAATATTTACGATACAGCCAAAAGATCATTATTTTTGTAAAATGTCTGTTATTTAAATGAAGCAGAGTGAATATTCTACTTGAGTTTAGAACTATCACTTGCTACACTTTTAATTGACAACTAATATAGTTTATGCATTATTTCTGACAATTTTCTACAAATTACTTGCAGAGACTATTCAGAGTAAACGTTTTACTTAGTTTAGTCATATTTTATTTTAATATATTTTAAATATATTTTATTTTATTCTTTTTGTTTAATAAATATAAATATATTTTTCTTTCTTCTTCTATGGGAATTAACAATTCTCATTTTTTCTTTTTATTATGGGAATAAGGAAAAATATTCTGAACAATTTTAAAGCACTTAATGCCAAGGCATAGATAAATATGCTATTTTATTTCGTTATCTGTGTGATATATGAGATACTATATTTTTCTTTCATATATAGGAGAATTAACGTTTCTCTTTAGTCTCCTAAGGAAATTAGAAAAATGGATATTCATAACAGCATTGGTTTCAAACACTTAATGTCAAGGAGCAGATAGACTATTATATTTTGTTCTCCCCATGAAATAAGCATACCTTTTTCTTTCTTTCTTTCTTTCTGCATGGTGGCCCTTAAGACTTACCTAGTCGATAGCCAGAAGTTTGCCTGAAGGCATAACGTCGCGTAGCAAACAACTCGGTTCGACACGTGCCAATATACCTACCTTCTGAATAGAGTTGGAAGTCATTTTTTTTATTTTCATGATTTCATGGAAAGTTATATATATATCTTCGCTTCTGTACTACTACTACTTCTACTACTACCACTACTACTTATCTCCCCAAAAGTAAGCAAATCTCCTTTTTGAGTACTTTTTTCATCATATTTTATTGAAAAAAAGTGTTATGAACGATTTAAAAAAATAGAAAAATTTCCTTCGGCCGTATTTGAACTCACGCCAAAAGCAATTCTTATTACTAGCCTACAATGCTAGCGCACACGACCACGAGGACCGATAGCAACAAGCATATGATTTCTGTTATATACATAGATACAGGCTACGTAGCAAGATACGGATAACGCCAACCAATCAGAATCGTGTATTTAGTTACTACTACCGGTAGTACTCTCCCGAGCAAGATCTCAACAACCCAGTCCAAGCTAGAGGTTAACTATGTCAATAAAATTCATTTCAAACGGTTCAGCCATTTTTCGCTATGATAGACAACGTATTTTTAATTTATATACTATGTAGATATACGTTAATATCATTGTTACTGTCTTTTTTATTTAAGTTATTTATTGATATAAAAATGATGTATAAACTTTAATATTTAACAGTATCATATACATTCATCGTGCGTATGACGACGTGTCGTCGTCTTCAGGTCTGTTCCGGTCATGCCGGGACACGAGTGTGATTGCGAAATCCGTAACCAATTATCACTGCTTCAAAATACCAGTATAATAATAGGGTATGTTCTAACCCCAACGGGTAGGAACTGACTGTGGTTAGATTTTTTTTCTAAAAACGGAGCTCGATTATCAGTAGAAGCCTATGGTTTCGGATCCCACGTTTAGCCATAAGTCCATGTCTCATATAGCCTCGCTGCTGAATGGGACGCTAAAGTAAAAGCAACTACTACAACTAATAACAGGCATTCTACAAAGAGCTCTGCAGACCATATTCTTCATAAGAAGTATTTTTTTTTTTTCATATCAAACAGAGCAAACATAAATGTATAATTACAAGGATTCTGTTAAAATCTTCCGAAGAATTCAGAAACCTAAGACACAAAAAAAAAAAACAAGAAACAAAAAAAAAAAAAAGATTTGATGTATAAACTTCTACCAAACATAAGTTCTAGCAAGCGAAGTAGGCTATTTTTAGCATTATTCAATTTGATTAATGCTAGCATTAAATGTTCTCCCTGAAATATACGCAAAGGATAAAATACTTTTTGAACAAAGATCCGGCTTTAAATTGGTTGATTTATATAAAAAGAGTGAGTTTGTAACGTCACAATTACAACACGGGATTCAAACTTGTGTTGCGTTATTCAAGGTTTAAAGTTCTTAACATATTTCAGATTCTATCGAGAATCAAATTCAAGGTGTATATTTCAAGGTGAAGTGTCCCTATCTGTTCAAGAAACTTGTATTTCAGAATCTACTGGCAATATTATCGCTAACTTCAAATACCCTGTATTTCATTCAATTTAGTGTATTATAAAACATTGCTTAGTTCTATTATAAAATTGTTCATAATATTTGTCATATTATTTTCGATATTTTTAAGTATATATATATATATATATATATATATATATATATATATATATATATATATATATATATATATATATATAGTTAATTTCATTTCTTTATATAATGAAATGTAATCCCATAGTGACAGTTTGAACAATAATCTCTGTTTTGTTAAGGACTAAAGGATGAGAATTTTATATATAAACGAAAAAAAAAATTAGTGATATTTAGTTCCAGAAATAGGGATGATCGAAGTCAATGAATGTGCTGATCACACACAAAACAGCTTAAATCCATTTCTTTGACCATAGCTAATTATGGACTACAATTGAAGAGAATTCAGTTTATTTTGAGCTGTAATCTTATTCATAGTTCTTATTAACAATCAAATCTAGAAGTTTTACGCATCTAAAATTCTACTTCATTTTTTCGCTTGACAAGAAAAAAATAAATAAATACTTGCAGAATATCGAATCACACCTTGAACTGTAACCATATGTTTCTTTCTAGTGGAGTCCTACCTGATCAATAATAAAATAAAAATTAAAAGTAACTAGGCGAAGATTCGAACCCGGGTCGAGAGAATGGGAATTCTGCTCGGATCCAATGAGCTACGGAAGAAGCTACACGAAACATCTACGCTATAAGTATATGGCGATAATCGTAAGCTTCACGCTGTGAAAGAACTGTTTTTCCTTTAATTAAGTTTTACGATATTTCTATAGTGTTTTAAGTGAACTGCAAACAGATAGATCATGCAGTTATCAATTTGGTTAGGGATTGAGCGTTAAAAACTTTTAAAACATTTAATTAAATCGCGATACGGTAGCAAGGAATGTGTAGCGATTTCATTCTAATAGTAATGGGAAAAAGATAGTATCCCACGGAAAACATGAATTTTCTTATGTGACAGAGAATATATCACTTGGTAGCAGGGGCGTAGCCAGGATTTGAATTCAGGAGGACCGCTGGCTAAATGTTCATTTGGGATGTGTCCGGGGGTTCACCCCGGGAAAAAGTTTAAGTAAAACCAAAAGTAAAATTATAGCATAATTAAACGTGTGATTTTGCCATTTGAATGTAAATTTATGTCCCTTACTGACCAAAACAAATCTTATGGGCGCAATCTGCTTCCTAAGCCCCGCGTGTGTGCTTCTCCCTGTTCCCAATAGAAAATTTAGTTTAGGTATTTTCTGCAAAACTATTCGCGAGATATAGAATTTCATACTCAGTACTTCTGTTTACTTGGTACGGGAATTCATAGAATTGGAAATAATTCCTTTGTGTAAGTATAATTATGCAGAACAGCGATGAATAAATGTTTTGTGTTGCTTAAAATGTATGCAAATTGTTAGGAAATTTTCTAGAGAGGTGGAAAATATTCTTCTCAGGCGGGGACAACAGTAATTAAGTTAGTGCCAAGGAAAGAAAAACTAGAGACGGAGAATTTCCCTAGCTTCCCCCTACAAATAAATCACTGGTCGTAACGAACGCTTTACTGACGTATGACCGTCTCTCACTCTGTGTGGCTCCGTGGATGAGTGAACAAAGGCGTGGCATGGTAATCATGTGGTTTAGGGTTCGAGTCCGGTTGAGGCCAGTTGGTATTTTTTTCCATTGTTCGTTCCCCATATCTTAAGATGTTTCTCTCCCTCCCTAATCATCTGATGCTCTCAACTGAGTTCTCCACTTGAATTCAACAACTGGTAATGGGATGCTCTCAAGTTCGGGTGAGCTTTTACATGTCTACTTACAAAATCAAAATTTTCGACAAAATATGGATGCTATCCGAACATTTTGTCTCCAATTCTGAATTTGCACATGTGAGTGTATTTCTCCTTCATCATATTTGCATCTCCCGTTCTCCTATGTTGTCAGTTATGAGAAAAGATGGCTTGGGAGCAAGATTTCAAATCATAAAAGCGCTATACCAATGGGCTCATTCTCGCTAAGCATTTGATTAAAAGTATATGTTTTTATACTGTAGGAGGGGAGCATTCGCTCTTCCTACCCCCCCCTCCTGAAGTGACAGAATATTTATTTAGGTTCTGCAAAGTCATTTCAGATCAAACGACTTAAAGAGAGTTCATTCCAACAGCAACAGGATTGGGCTTTCATTTGTTGCTGCACTTTATTTTCACGAATAGGACACATATCAAGTAGTATGTTTGGCATAAGAACTAAACGTCTAAGATTCATCTCATTTTGGAAAAATGATGCTGTAGACGGTAGTGGGAATTTCACCCAAGTGTACGGGAATTTTCAGTGCCTGGCGATTATGCCACCCGCCTTCTTTTTAAGTTAATTCGGTTGCAATACTTCCCGGCAAATACTTTGGACTCAACTGGTGGAGCACTCTTGCCGTAAATCTCCATATGGCTGTACCATCCAGAAGTGTCCCCCGCTGTACAAACTTCTAATGAAGCGGCCATGATCTATCTGCAGCAAAGGGAAGACAAATGGAGGAATTAGGATCAATCTTTAATAGCGTGACCACAACAGCGTAACAATAAAATAAACTGGGACAGAGGCCAGTATGAAGAATATAAGACAAGTGGAGAATTAGAACCAATCTTTCATACTGTGACTACAACAGCATAACAATAAAATAAACTGGGACAGAGGCCAGTATGAAGAATGTAAGACAAGTGGGGGAATCAGAATCAATCTTTTATAGTGTGACTACAATAGCATAACAATAAAATAAACTGGAACAGAGGCCAGTATGAAGAATGTAAGACAAATGGAGGAATCAGAATCAATCTTTCATAGTGTGACTACAACAGCATAACAATAAAATAAACTGGGACAGAAGCCAGTATGAAGAATGTAAGACAAATGGAGGAATTAGAATCAATCTTTCATAGTGTGACTACAACAGCATAACAATAAAATAAACTGGGACAGAGGCCAGTATGAAGAATGTAAGACAAGTTATAGCTACAATGCGGATAATTTTTGACCTACCTTCGTACTAGGGAGAAGGAATAAGCCGAGAGTTAGGATTGGAGTTTGAAAGATAAGAATTTGGCGCCTCTTTTGGGCACCGAGGCTATATGAAACGTGGGCCCACAGTTTAACTTGTAATCGAGAACCATCGGAATACATTCAAATTTCAATGCTCTCCCACGTCGAATCGAACCTGGGACCTCGTGCTCCAAAAGCGTGCGCTAGCGAAGACCAGTGAAGAAGTTAATTTTAATAACTATGTTTTATAAACATAGTTCTATCATTTTTTCTAAGAATATAGATGGCAGTACATAACAATTACTATTTTATCTGGTACAGAAAAACAACGGTTCAATACTACTTAGAGTAATGTTTTATAGTATTGGACGCCTTAACTTTGAACCCCTCCCAACAAAAAACATTGGGTATTCTTCTGATATCAGATGTACTATTTTGCTACTAAATCACTATTTAACCTTATGAACAAGTTCTCTTAAATTGGTATTGATGGATATTCATAGCAAGAGACAGTACCGGTATACATTTTATCGTTTCGAAATGAACGGTTATGCCGGCTAGACTGAAGGAGACAGTGATAATGAGAAATCAATAAAATGGTGTAATGAAGAAAGTAGAAGGAAATGGGATAACCAAGAGAAAATCCACGTACACAGCGTTTGTTACACAAAGCTCACTTGGTGCAAGCTGGGATCGAACCAAGGATCCCATGTACCACAGCTGAACACTCTTCCACTGAGCCAGCGCGGCCCCATTTTTTTTAACTTTTCGATAATATATAACAGTATTTGTATTAGATATAAGAATACATTTAAAAATACATAAAACATAATAGTCTATATACCGGTACATCCCATACAGGCATGCACCCAGAAAATATTGTTCGGAGGAGCAAGCCCGTATCCAGGGGGTCTAGGGGGCGTCCCCCCCTAAATTTTGGCTGCCCCCCTAAAATTTTCACGATAGACTGGCAAATGAACTATAATATGGTTGCATCGGGCTTCCCCTAACTTCAGCCGCCGCCCCCCCCCCCTACATATTTGGGCTGGCTACAAGCCTGCGGAGGAGTCCAAGCTTTGAAGTGGGGGTCCAGTACTACAAGCCATTACATCTATGTAGTATTGAACGGGTATTATTTTGCAACCGAAAAGACGATAATTAATTGTAAAATACTTTCACCTATATTTTCAGGGAAAAAAAAAAGAAAGAAAAAAGATTCGTGTCAGCTTAAGCGTCAGTTTGAAACAGAACTTTCTTCCTACATGCTTACAACTACATATGGCTTTGTGACAAGTGTGAAATGCGTGGTAACACTTGTGATATGCGCGAGAGATGTCGTACAGCTACAGATTCTGAATACCTGGTTTTGGTTTTTAGTATGTTCAGTAACTGCACAGGTGTACAAAATTCGTATTTAATTTTTATTTATTTATTTATTTATTTGTAATATATATATGTCTTGTGGTCTATAACAATATATAGCTTTCTTTCGTTATTTCTTTTCAGGTGGGGTCTGGTTTGAAGACTATAGAAGGTGGCCAAATGAATAATTGTTATGTGAACACGAAAATATTAGAGCAAAAATGGAAAGTTTTGATGGCAGGAAACATACTATAATGAAAGTATGACAAGACGAAAATTGGTATTGAGTCGTAACTGGTACTAGTATAAAGGTAGCCGAAAGGGGTAGAAGAGAGTGTGAGATTTCTAGTCCCATCCCTTAACTCATTTTTTCTAGATAGGGGAGAAATTCGTGAAGGGAAAGTGGTATGAGACAGAGATGGACTATCTGAGTGGTTTCAAGGGATGGATAAAGTAATGAGTGAGATGAACCCAAAGGAGAAGAAAAGGAATGTGGAGAGAAGAGTAGACCAAGATGAAGCACAGGAAAGAGAGAGGTGCAACCCACATACAATCTCCATTCGTTGCAAAATAGGAAGTGACTTTCAGTGGCTCTTCACTTTACAACCTCCCCTTCCGGAAGGGCCCTTGTGCGTATAGATAGAGCGAAGAGGAAAGAAAAAAAGCAGACTTATTTCCATTCTTCTTTTCTTCGTTTTCCTTTATGCCCTGAAAGCAACCCCCAACACCGCAAATGTGATTGTTTTTCATACACGTATAGTAACATGGATCTATAAACTTAACATTCACTCCCTCCAGAATATTTTTTTTCCTTTTTCCTTTCCCTCTTCTTCGTTCCGTGTTGTTGTGTACACTCCTGAGGATTAGAAAACATCCGTATCTTTATGTAAACTCGTTTTACGTTTCTTTACCTAGTGGTGAACGTGTTGGAAATAATATCTTACTACATTTCGTTATTCGCTATATTTTAGTTCACATGAAAATAAACTAAATTCTATCCATATGGCTTAGTACATGATTCTTTGTGTATTACTTTCTATAGAACTAGTTGTTCCATCCAGGACTTAAGGTCGCTGTCCAATAGGTTAAAATTGTGTGCTTAATTAAAACATCTAACTGCTTTCATTCTTTTAAATTTGTTCACCAACCACACCCAACTCATACTGTATTTATGCAATCGTTCAACGAGTTCGTTACATAGAAAGGCTGAATTGAGTTGAGTTTCAGTTTAGCGTCCCTTTCAGCAGCAAGGCTATACGAGATGTGGACCTACTTATAACGTGGAATCTGAACCACATGTGCACCAGCCGGGAATCGAACCCGGGTCCCCTGCGCCAATGGGACGTATGTGAACTACTTAGCCACAAGAGGGTTTTACACAGGAAAGCGACAGCGCAGACAATTATCTAATATTGTCAGGCAGACAAGCGATAACACGTAGTGGGACCTACTAACGTCAGGAAGACAAGCGATAGCGCAAGTAGTTATATCTAATATTATCAGGCAGACAAGCGATAGCGCAGGTAGTTATATCTAATAATGTCACACAGACAAGCGATAGCACAGGTAGTTGAATCTAATAATGTCAGACAGACAAGCGATAGCACAGGGAGTTACATCTAATAATGTCAGACAGACAGCGATAGCACAGGTAGTTAAATCTAATGTTGTCAGGCCGACAAGCGATAGCGCAAGTAGTCACATCTAATATTATCAGGCAGACAGGCGATTGCACAGGTAGTTATATCTAATAATGTCACACAGTCAAGCGATAGCACAGGTAATTGAATCTTATGTTGTGAGGCTGACAAGCGATAGCACAGGTAGTTATATCTAATATTATCAGGCAGACAAGCGATAGCGCAGGTAGTTATATCTAATAATGTCACACAGACAAGCGATAGCACAGGTAGTTGAATCTAATAATGTCACACAGTCAAGCGATAGCACAGGTAGTTACATCTAATAATGTCAGACAGACAAGCGATAGCACAGGCAGTTAAATCTAATATTGTGAGGCTGACAAGCGATAGCGCAGGTAGTGACATCTGATATTATCAGGCAGACAAGCGATAGCGCAGGAAGTTACATCTAATATTGTGAAGCATTTCACGTCTCATAGTACTGAAAGAGGCGTTAAACTCCTCACAAACCGAAAGAAATGAATGTAGGCATCATGTATTCACCTTTATATAAGTACGTATATACCAAGGAAAAATGTATTCCTAATACGTTGAGTATTTGGAGCATTCGAAGTATAAAGGAATCAACCCCCATTATCAAAGTTGTGAGTAAAAGAAACAATATTTGTGCAGTACGCATATACCAAGAAAAAATATTCTTAATACGTTCAATATATGGAGCGTTCAAAGTATAAAGGAATCAACCACAATTACCAAAGTTGTGAGATAAAGAGACATAAAGTTTGTACAGCACGTATATACCAAACAACGAAAAAATCCTATTATATTGCGCTGAGTATATGAAGCGTTCAAAATATAAAGGAATCAACCCCAATTACCAAAGTGGTGACAAAAAGAGACATAGTTTTTTACGGTACGTCTATATCAATGAAGAAAGTATTCCTAATACGCTGAATATATGGAGCGTTCAAAGTACCAAGAAATCAATCACACTTACCAAAGTTGTGAGAAAAAGAGACAATGTTTGTACGGTACTTATACACCAAGGAGAAAAGTATTTCCGGTATGCTCAATATATGGAGCGTTCAAAGTACAAAGGAATCACCCGAATTACCAAAGTTGTGAGGAAAAGAAACATAATGTTTGTACGGTATCTATAAACCAAGGAAAAAAGTATTCCTAGTACGCTGAATATATGGAGTGTTCAAAGCATAAAGAAATCAACCTCAATTACCAAAGTTGTGAGAAAAAAGAGACACAAAGTTTGTACGGTACTAGTGATGAGCAAATGCAAGACCAAGACCAAGACCCGGGTGGTCTTGGTCTTGGTCTTGGTCTTGCGCATGCGGTCTTGGTCTTGGTCTTGCACTGGAACCCTCGGTCTTGCTCTTGGTCTTGGTCTTGCACACCTAGTCTTGGTCTTGGTCTTGGTCTTGCACACCCAGTCTTGGTCTTGCTTGCAAGAGTCTTGCAAGTTTTGCTTTTAAGAAATCTATGATTTTCATAAGTAAATTTTACTCTGGATATAAGGGGTAATAAATCCTACATTGCGTCAATAGTGAGGGAAATACAATGTATATTTCTAAATGTAATATAATTATTTTACCTTCGTGTAAGTGTGATGATACTGTATAACATAGGCGATGACCTTTACGTTTTTTTTTTCAATGGGTGATCACGCTTCACTGCTTATAAGATAAATCACATTTCGTAATATTTCTATATGATTTAACAGATCCAATACTCCACTGGTTCCCAAACTGGGGAGGCTACCCCTGACAGTGAGACGCATGAAAGAAAACCAAGGCGGCACAGATTACTGAAATACCATAAATTGCAAAATTATTTTTACACTCCAAAGGCGTCAGATTTTTTTCTTTCCAACCACGATTAGCTCACCTTTGTATTGAACAAACTCCCAATATTGAAATGTTGTTTTACTGATTCTAATATGTACTGTATGGGCAGAAACAAGGACATTACGCAAAAACGATGAAACAATTAGACTTTCGAAATGTGGGCATGGAGAAAAAAGGAGAGAATCAGCCGGGTTGAACGGAAAACGAATGAGGTGTTAGAAATAGTAGCAGTCGGGGAGAAAAGAAGAATTTTAGATGTAATTAAGAGGACATTGACTGAGGAGGAACTGTATTATGAGGGACGTGTTAGAGGGAGGGAGCGAAGGAGATTGTAATTGAAGAAAGATATTAAGACAGAAAATTGCTACGTTAAGACGAAGAGACTAGCTGAGGACCACAGTCATCGAAGCTTCTCAGCTGCAGCAAGTGACCTGCCAATAATGGCAGAATAGCTATTATTATGACGATGATAATATGTTTTGCAATATTGATCAAAAAAAAAAAAGAGGCAAAAAATTAAAATAATAATAATTAAACCTCTTAATATTTTAGAATATGAAATGAAATTAAATTTGTGAGTTTTACGTCCCACGATTATGCCGGCTAGGCTAAAGGAGACGGGGATGATGAAAAATGAATGAAAATGGTGGAAAGAAGAATGTGGGAGGAAATGGGAGAACCCCGAGGAAACCCACGCACACGGTGTTTGTCCATCATAAAGTTCACTTGGCGGGACCCCAAACACCAGAACTGAACGCTCTACCACTGAGCCACCGCGCCCCCAATATTTTAGAATAATTTGAGTGAAAACTGAAAACGACTCAACTGTTTATGTCTTTTGTGTAAACTCAATTTATATAAATATTTTTGACTTATATTAGAAATACATAATAACGGCATCAAACTTCAAACTATTTGAAATAAGTACGAAATCACTCTCAGTTGTGAATATAGATTATTTATTGTTGTATAATGTTATATCATTGAATCCTAGATATGCCGTATACCTAAAGGGGCTATAAGTTATATTGATAAACAATTATTCAACGTATAAGTATCCGCCCATGAAATCAAACTTGCGGTCACATGCGCTAAGTTTTTGTCAATGTCATGAAAATGTTATTTCAATATTAATTTTATAAGTACACATTAAAAATTTCCAATGGATGCTTTAACCTCAGAGCCAAGGCCATACCTATGTAGTCGGCACCTATGGTGTACGGAATTGCCGATGTTCAATACTACATTTCTTTAGTTTTGGAAGAAGAACACCACTAATATGTTTTGAAATATCTACTGTAATGTCCCACGATTATTACACTGAGGCTAAGGGAAACAGTGATGATGAGAAATGGTGGAATGAAGAAAGTACGAGGAAACGGGAAAACCCACGTAAAGGGTATTTGTTCACCAAAGAAGCTCACATAGCGCAAGCTGCGATCGAACCAGGGCCCCATGTACCAGAGGTGAACGCTCTGCCACTGAGCTACCGTGTCCATAACATGCTCTAGTTTATTTTTGCTTATCCACTTCTTATGGACACAACTATTCTTCGTATGATTTTCCAAAATCCAATCATGGGCCGTCGTGAATGATCAAATGATGGCCAAAGTAAATCAGACATTGAAGTTATTATAGCTTGTAACGATTCATAGAATTATGCTGTCGGTCGTCTCGTGAACAACCGATTCAAAAAACGACATACTGTAGCTATACGTTACAGGAGCAGATCGACTCACATGGATTGCATAAACTACTGGGAACACATTCACTCCGGTGGTATTTTTACTGGAGCCTAGAAGTTCACGTGAAAGATGTAATGGTTTTTCCCCTTCCTTTTTACATTCTATAAAAAATCAAGTAGTACCATACTTGTGCAAGACTCTTGCGCAAGAGTCTTGGTCTTGGTCTTGGTCTTGCAGGTATGGTCTTGGTCTTGGTCTTGGTCTTGCACCCCTTGGTCTTGGTCTTGGTCTTGCATCGGGATACCTGGTCTTGGTCTTGGTCTTGGTCTTGGTCTTGCATGCAAGACTCTTGCAAAAACTGCAAGACCAAGACTCTTGCGCTCATCACTATACGGTACGTTAAAGTGCATGTAAAAGTTAGTGTTTTTTTTTTTTTTTTTTTTTTTTTGTAAGTGTTACTTACAGTATATAAACATGTATATTTTTTAAGCCCTGAAAGGTTCTTCAAATAGAGGTATTAAATATAAATGTTCAAAATGACCAAAAAAAGTGGTTTCCTTTTACATTGAATGCATCCTATTTTGAATCCCATTCCTAGCATTCAGTACTGCTAGCATTCCCTTTTATTAAGAAGAATACGCATTCTATCTCCTCGCTTCGCTGCATAAGCACACAACACCTTTGGTTCAGGACGCGTTGACCTCAAACTACGTGTGTCAGAGATAAACGTTCCGTCAACGTCATATGTATGTGTAATCTGATAAATCATCAACCTGCAGAGCGCGAACCCCCGTTTGCGGGTTATCTTCGGAGTAGCTCTGTAATATTAGAGCGTTCTGTGATGTTATAGGCTAAATACTTTAAACTATATCAAATTTACAAGAGTAACACACTGAGATGCACTTTGTGGCTGGTCGTAGCCAGATTTGCGATGCGCCTTAATTAGACTTCTCAGTTGTCTTGGCTGGTTGTAGGCAAATATGACATCACCACAGGTTACGCAATACGACAATTTTGAATTGTAGAACAATCTTCAGATGCTGTTACTTCTGGGTTGACATTAGCGTGGACAAAACATCGAATCTGACCATCACATACGATCAGGAGAATACGGTAAGTGTTGAGAGAATATGAGCAAGTACAACGGAATAAAGATCACATTGCAGGGGACATATAACATCGTGACCTAGAATTTTCCATGAATGAGAATTCCATTAACTAACTACAATGTTGAAGAAGATAAAATATGAAACATCAAATAAATATTATTCTGATTTATACGGAATTCTTATTATAATAAGTTAAACCAAATAGATACAGATGTGTAAACTCATTTTTCCAAATTGTCTAAATGATACCTTTTATACAATTAAACGGGATTTTACTGTATTGATTGTTATTAAGAAGACGAAGGCACCCAACGAAGAGTCACTTAGAGACACGCCAACCGACCACACAGGACGACTAGCCAGTCATAGCCCACAGAGACGTACCAACACGAACATCAGAATAAGTCATCAGCATAGAAACTGCCAACAGAAGTTAAGAAACAATGGGTGATAAACAGCAAAAGAAAAAAAAATGAAATGAAATCTTTGAGTTTTACGTCCCACGGTTATGCCGGTTAGGCTAAAGGAGACGGTGATGATGAGTAATGAATGAAATGGTGGAATGAAGAAAGTGGGAGGAAACGGGAGAACCGCGAGAAAACCCACGCACACGGTGTTTGTCCACCACAAAATTCACTTGGCGGGGGCTGGGATCGAACCCAGGACCCCAAGCACCAGAGGTGAACGCTCTACCACTGAGCCACCGCGGCCCCTAAACAGCAAAAGAGTTTTCAAACGCGTTAATGCATTGCATAAAACAAGCTCAAGAGTCTGAGTATGTGATTGAGATAAAACACTTATATACGGAAAACTTAGCTTCAATAGCAAACTATTGTGTTTAAACCCATTTCTTGATGGAAATGACGTTATAAGGATTGAAAGACGCCTGCAAAATGTTAATGTAAAATATAATTTGAAATGATTGAAGGACGCCTGAACATATTAAGCATCTTCATACAAGTCAAGTCCACAGTTACTTTTGTCTATTTTGCAACGAAATTTTTGAATCCTTGTTGGCCGTAATTTTGTAAGAGAAGTTATAAAAGCTGTGTGATGTGTCACAAACAGTCAGGTGTAACAGCATCTCAATTTATGAGTCAACTTCCTATTGATAGAGTTAACACCAAACTGTCCTTTATCGCACTGTGCTGTGGATTATGCTGTCTACTTACGTTAAAAAATGTGAACATCAGAACAACTCGCCGGCATGGAATGCGGAAACCAAAAAAATAGGTATCTGAACACGAAGATAGTGTACTTCGTTGTGTCTTCGACTTGCAAATAAAGCAATATCGTTCCTTAAACATAACACATTTTTACATCAAAAGTGATCAAAGTCTCTACCTTTGAGGGCGATGAAGATAGAATGTAAAACTCTTTATCGTTATCGGCTACTGACTCCGAACCTGTATTGCCACTGTCATTGCTCAGTTCAGACGTCGAGTCCTGAGCAGCAGTAAAAGACTGTGTGCTTTGCTGACTTGAAGTCGAAGCATCCGTCACTAACTCGTGGATTCCGCGGTAATTCTTACAACACCTCTCTCAGACATAACGTACATCTTCATTGGATATTTTCAGTCTCTCACATACTCTTCCAGTTACTTTAAACTGTTTCACACATTTTTTTTTTTTACGTCGTGTCATATTCCGAAATAGTTTGTTACACATACCACAAACATCATTCATATTGTGAAGGTTTGTCGTGTGAAGGTCACACACAAAGTCTGAATCCGCCATTTTCTCCAAGCTCCGTTACAAAAGATTGAAACGCATTATTTCAGTTGCAGATATCAAGATCAACTGAAGTAAACGTCGACTTACATTACTGCACAGAACTAGATAGTGTGACCGCGCAAGCACACCTCATGTCGCGTTGTTTACTCACTAAATCTTTCATTTCTGATATTAATGTCCACTGTCTGAGTTATAAACAGATATGAAGTCACTTTCAGCAGTGTTGGCATGAAAGGAACCCTTTTTCAGGTCTCGTCTCGTCTCGACAACGAGCAAACACTTCGAGACGAGACCGGCCTATTATTTACGAGACGAGACACTCAACAGTGTTGTAAGGAGACGAGATGCGACAGCTCCAATATCTCGTCTTGTCTCGTGACAATACTAAAGCAAAGGCTAACGTAAGAAATCTGTGACGGTAGTTACGCAGGCTTGTTCGGGTCTCGACTAGCATATAGTTGGTTTTCCCTTCATTTTTATCGCGAGTTTTGTCTCGTAATGTTCTACGAGACGACATGAAAACCGACATCAGGCACAGGTTTCGAGACAAAGATATGAGACGAAACCAGCCTCTCATTTTTGCGACGAGACTGTTTCACGCAACAAGATGAGACAATCCTAATCTTATGGCCACACTAACTATATATAGATAACCCAATGGCCTATGTTTTTGGCACGTTTCTTTAAAGCATAAATGCCTGCATCACACTGCTGTGTTTCAATAGACCGCGACCATAGGCCTGATAGTTTATCCTCACGCTCTCTTAATACTGTGTTACTGTTGTGCAACATTGATGATCTACAGTACTTGATATCGCTCTCCCACGCGCGGTGGGATGAGAATGTGGGAGGAAACGGGAGTACCCCGAGGAAACCCACGGATACAAAACGGAAAACGACAAACAATTTATGTAACCAATTAAGAGTCAAAAAAATATATTCCATCTGTACTTAAATATTTCTATTTAAGCTGGAAGGGTAAAAAAAAAAAAAAAAAAAAATCACTTCCAATTTCAACGGTGATCATATAGAGTAAAAATGATAATATACAAAAGTTGTTTCTATAATCGATTAAGCATTTAAATAACACAGTTCGTCTAAATTCTTAACTTTTTTTACTCAAACCGGAAATGATAGAAATCTACTACAACTAACGGTTTCAATATTGATCTGAATAAACCAAAAACTCTCACAAATATTGAAAAGCGGTTTTATGGGATCGATTTAACGTACTAGGATACCATCTTATTTTTAACTTTCCATTCAAAGCGGAAGTAGTAGAAATCGATCACTTCCGTTTTTAATGTTTATTATAGGGAAAAAAAAACTAACAAACAGCAAGAAGCGGTTTTCGGTAATCAATTAAACGTCCCAAGAATGTGGTTAATTGAAATTTCTTTACTAAAGCTGGAAGTGGTAAAAAAAAAATCAACCACTTCCGGTTTAAACTTTGATCGTCCAGACGTGTATCATGTGTAAAAATAACTACACGTTGTATAATTATAATAAGTTATTAAATGTGTCTGTGAATGACCAGTACAGTTTTGTGAAAAAGAATTTCTTGTGTTTTAATTGTTTGTATGATAACTGTTTCTTAAAAAAAAAACGTAATGGTGAAGCAGGGTTGACACATTTGTAAGAAAATGAAACATCATATGTCTTTGCAATTTGAGCAAAAAGATAAGGTATACTGGACAAGCCAAGATGATGGACCCAATTTCATGAATTTATTCTACTATCTCTAATAAACTTATGTTATTGTGAGACATGTGCTAAGAAAAGTAACCTCTCAAAGTTGTGATTTTTTTAATATAAAAAACATACCGCAAATGTTCTACGTGTGAGCACTTCGCGTTACATGGTACACATCAAGCTGATAGTCTATCTGCTGCCAAATCTTGTAATCTTGCAATTTTGTAGCATCCCACATAGCACAAGTACGTCCACGGGATGTCCGAGACTGAGCCCGCAACAGACGACGGGACATCCCGGGATTATCCGAATGATCTCCCGAGACATCCCAGGAATTCCGCGGGAGATCCAGATGTCCGCTAATATCCCGGGATACGGGATATTCAACGGGACAACGAAGGGATGTCTATTGGTTTTCTCTCGGACCTCCTGTCCCATCTGGGACGTCCCGTGGACATCCTACATGGGAATCCTTCAGGACGTCCCATGCAGGACGTCCATGGGATGTCTTTTCATTGTCCCGATAATCCCGGGAACCGAATGCGACGATTGGGATCAAAATGGGACATCCCAGGGACGTAGTGTGCTATGTGGCATGTTGCAATGGTCAACATCAGCAGTTCATTTCATGCTTGCTGTTGATTCTTAGCGGTAGGAAGTGGAAATATTGTGTGGAAACTAAACTTTGAAAGTTAACCTTTTCGAAGCTCATGTCTTACAATAATATATCTTAATTTGATTTCACAAAATAAATGTCTGAAATCAGGTTCATCATTTTGACTTGTTCTCATTCCATAAATAAGAACTTAATTCCTTAGGTGTTGTTGTTCATAGCTGTTATAAACATCAAAGATAATTCAAATTAGTTAATACAAATTCGTGCTCTTATTGATTGTAGTAGCGAATTATCATTTGTAACTACGTTACGTCCAGAAATTACGGATGAACAAAGTTAAAATAAATACAGGTATATCAGGTGTTACTGATTCTCGTGTTGGAGATTTTACTACAATAGTTGATCTGTGTTTTCAATCATTATACGCTATTGATGATATTCATACGAATGCAATAATTGTCCCTAGGATTACAAATAATTTACTCGGAGTAACTATTGAAAATATAGTTAATTGGGAAACTGTGAAACGAGTAAATTTAACAGATTAATTATTTAACAAAAGCGGACCTTTTGATGTGTTGTTCGGTGCCGATGTTTTATCTCTGTTCTTGCGTAGTGGGAGGCACGTACATTCCATTCTGCCATTGAAACTGTGTTAGGTTTGGTATTGTGTGGTCAGATTAATTTATTGAATAACACATCAAGTGTTCAGTCATATTTGTATTTTGTGTCAATCTATCTCAACAAAACATGGCAAAGAATTCGCGGAAGTAGAAGAGTTGCCAACTGTATATTTATCCATTGAAGAGCAAAAATGTTTACAGTTTTTCGCTTAAACATATAAACGTGACGATGATGGTAAATATATTCTAAAATTGCAATTTAAATAAAATGAGAGTGTCTAGTTATATCGCAGGCACAGCAGTAAAGCGATTATGCCAGATGGAATGTAAGTTACAAAAATATCACTATTTGTGTAAACAATATTGTGATTTCATGATTGAGTACTCATACCTAGATATTACCAAAAAAAAAAAAAAAAAACTGATGCAAAACTTCATACGGATGTATTTGAATCATATTATTGCCTCATCACTTGGTCTTGAATTCGGGTGATTCTACCACTAAATTACGTGTTGTATTTGATGGTAGTGTTAAATCTAGCAATGGTAATATATTTCTTAATGACAATTTAATGGTAGGTCCAAAATCAGAAGATTATTTTGCCCCATTAATATTAAGGTTTAGAGCTAGTAAAATTGCATTGGTTGATGACATAGCATAACAATATAGACAAGTCGAGGTAGATGAAATTATTCATATTACCAGAGAATAATATAGAAAAAGAGAGTTGGTCAATTTATTAATGGTTTAAGATTGTTAACTGTTACTTATGGAATCAGTTCGGCTCCATACCTTGCTGTGATTGCTCGTACAATCAGGTGTAGATTAAGATAATTTTAATCCAAAAGCTGCAGAATTAGTCATGCATTTTTAATTATTACAATTTAGTTTGGGATATAGCCAATGCTAATGAGTCAATGGTATTGTACTCAGAGTCAACAGTATTATTATACAAATGTGGCTTCGAATTAACCACACAGAAATCAAACGATATGGGTATGTTAAATAGTATACCCTGTCTCTTAAGGGAGATTGAATCGTTTATTTATTTTAATAAAAATGAGAACGTTAAAAAAAAAAAAAAAAAAAGCTTTAGGTTTACACTGGAAGAATTTAAGTGATTCATTTTCATTTTCTATTGTTATTCTCATTCACAAGAAAGTAGTAACAAAGGATATATTACTGTCTCGGGACTACATACAACAATCATTTTCCAGCATTTGCTGCTATCAACATGGTTACAATTGAAAATATATATATTTTTTTTCTTTTTCATAAAGTTTATTATATAAAATCTTTTCGATTAGCAATCCAATTAACCATCTCATTAATCAGTATATATACATATACGTAATTTACATCATATTTGTTCCAAAATAAACATCGGACAAATAAACAATATCATTCGGGTCTTTAACGATTTTGAGTAACAAAGTAAAATCTGTAGATAATGTTGCTACCACTCCCAAATTTACCGGTATTAGCCATGACTTCCAACAATGTATATTTATCCAAACTGGATTCAAAACATTCTTCATGAACATAGTCAAAGTGGTTGTCAGCCTCCTCGGATATGTCTCCTTCCGTCTTATTGTGTGTTATAGAAGAAAAATCTCGTCCAGTTCTTTACCAGGAGGTAATGTGCCTAAGATCGATGACACATTCCCGCGCTGGATGGCGATGCTGATACGTTGGAAAAGGAATGCAGTAGCTCGGGGGTCACCAGTTTTGATTGCTATTCGATGACCAACTTCATTAATGAAATTAGATCCTTCGTGACCCCAAGATCCACTGGTTTCTATTGCTACTGTTACAAACCAATATTTGTCCAATAGGTTTGAGTATTTTAGTCTTTTGTCTGATTCTCTGTGAGCGGCGACGAGACCTGCCTGAATTGAAGAATGGGGTAAGTTGGAAGGAGCAAACGTATCGGAACATGTGAAATCCCAGACTAGTGCTTTTCCATTTTTCCACGGTACCAAGGTCATGCCATCAGGCCTTTTACCATCAGAGCGGCAACAACCATTTGGTTCTTTTATTGAAGGAACTCCCGCTGAAACGAGGGCTCTACAAATAATGTCGTTTACAATATGATGTCGAGATTGTCTTCCCGCACTTTTTTACATGAAAGGCCATGTAATCCTTTATTATCAACATATGCGTTGCAAGCAGGACAAAAGTGAGGCTCACAAATATTAGCATTACTGTCTGATATTGCAAAATGGTATGATTCTCTCGGTTGATTATCTCCAGTATTCCATTGTTGTGAAATTGTTATTGCAATTATTATGGAAATTAAATATTGAATTGAAATAAATGTGAACAGTTTGCTGTAGCAATTTCTGTATAACTTAATGTTACAGTCTCATTACGTTTTGGGTATCTTAGAAATAAAAGATGTTACTATACACTACAATTGTTTAGTACAAATATTTTAGTATAAACAAAGGTATTTCCGTTAAACGATTTTGCTTTTCGTTTCCCTAAAAGAAAGATATTGTGTAATTCTTTCCTTTTTCCACTTACCGATTCAATTAGGTTGATTAATTACTAAAGAAGCACATTTTTTTCTTTGTTCCTTCTTTTTTCTTCTTAATAAGAGAAATGAAGTGTAAAAGGTCACTGAAGAAGGAAAGAGAAAAAGAAAACGATCGAAATCAAATTAAAGATTTGAAAAGAAGAACAAGATAAAGAATACAAATTAACCAATCGAATTAGAAACAAAAATGAAAATTATGATAAAGAAAATGCCTCTCAAATAGCATGCTATGGTATTTTTTTCCCGTAAGTTTTCTTGAAAACTAATTCTTTATGAAGTTAAAACACTTAATATGAGTTCAAACAATCACCAACTGTGCTTAATTTTGTGTTTTTTATGTGTCTTTTAAAATATATTTAATCATGTATCAAAATTCCAATTTTACATAATATTCTTTATTTAAGGAAATAGAACTTGAAATATAGCTCTCTCAGCGCTGAAGGTAAGGGTTATGAGCAGTAGCGCCCGAAGAAAATTTTCTAGGGCTAATTTCCATGATTCCTATATTGTGTCGGATATTTCTGGTAGACTATTTAGTATACGTGGTTTGCTATAGCACATACATTTTCCTGAACCAGGGGGCCTGGGCCTCACCCTGCTCCCCTTTCGGTCGCCCATTGTTATGAGTTTTATGATCTGTAATCAAGAATCAATCAGGCCCACGACCCAACAGACCTGGTATGACGCAAAATAATCGGACTTACCCGTGACTCAATCAAACCCGATGTGACCTACAGACAAAGGAACTTCGTCATACATATGAAGAATATCTAGTATGTTCCATCATGACACTTTCTTTCACTAAATGTCAAATTTTCTTCTTTGCTACATGTGCATAGGTGTGTGTGTGTGTCAAAATGCTTCACTGAAAGATATTGTTTTGGGCTATCAGAGTACGAGGTGTATTCAAAAAGAAAACGAACTTTTGAAAGGCCTATAGCACGCCAACCTACAGAGGGAGCGCGCTACGGCTATTGAGCGCACCTAGCGACAAGTTTAAACAACAAAGCGTCATTTGCCTTGTTTCGCAATGACCATTAGTAGCCGAGCTACAGCCGCTGACGAGTGAATGTGCACAAGTTGTTCATCTGATTAAATGAAAGAGCTTGAAGAACATGTGTGTGAAAGGGTCTTTCCTGGTAAGATAGTGAAATCGGCGCTTGATCCAAATTGGGTCGCTATTGGCCCAAAAGGTTACCCTTGACTTAAAACTACCTCAAAAAAAATGTTGATTCCCTACCCCCTCCCCTTACCGAAAAATCGTATCGTACATGCTCAAAATTGATTTTTTTTTTAAATTTTAGTGGTGGTGGTCCAAAAATTTTGAGTTTCAACAGATTGTAAATACTATCTAGTTGCAAATGTGCAATTTTTTCAAAACTATCGATGCATATTTTCTTTATTTCTTTGCGTCTTGAAAATTTCAAAAAATTGTAGAAAAATTTTGTTTTTGGGGGACACATTCCTGATTTTCTAGTTTAAAAATTTGTCATACCCTTAGGTACAACATATATTTTTTTCGGGACCTGAAAGTGATGGTAACATTGTCAAAAAAGAAATAAAACTGAAAACAAACGTGTTTTTTGCACACTTTTCCACCATTTTAGGGCCCTCAAGGTGAGGGCCCCCTTCAAACAATCCTTTGCCAAAGTTCACAATTTTCTTTTCTCTTGCGTCCCTTCTGCTTCTGTCGTTTTTCGGCTGCTTCGATTGTGTCCATTTCGAAACAGTAACACCAAATGTATCACTGCAACAGTGCTTCCACGTCAAGCAACTCTTGCACAAAAAAGTTACACACAGCTCGCGGTAGAGAGCGCTGCCGGTAGAGAGCGCCACTGTGTGCGGCCAGTGAAGCAAGCACTGATAGATACGAGGAAGCGACGCGAGGTATGTGTTTGCAAGAGTCGGTAGAAGTTGAAGCACTGTAACGGAGGTATATTTGGTGTTTCTATTCCGAAATGGACACAATCGAAGCATACAAAGAACGACAGAAACAGAAGGGACGCAAGAGAAATGAAAAAGAATTGTTTGAAGAGGCCCTCACCCTGAGGGCCCTAAAATAGTGGGAAAACTGCGAGGAGAAAAAAAACGTTTGTTTTCAGTTTTATTTATTTTTGACAATGTTGCCATCACTTTCAGGCCCCGAGAAAAAAATATATGTTGTACCTAAGGGTATAACAACTTTTTAAACTAAAAAATCAGGAACGTGTCCCCCCACAAAAAAAAAATCTGCAATTTTTTGAAATTTTCAACACACGAAAATATAAAGAAAATACGCATCGATAGTTTTGAAAAAAATGCACATTTGCATATAGATAGTATCTATAATCTGTGAAACTTTCAAACTTTTTGGACCACCCCCACCAAAATTAAAAAATATTCAATTTTGAGCATGTATGATACGATAATTCGGTAAGAGAAGAGGGTAGGGAGTAATTTTTTTTAGGTAGTTTTAGGTCAAGGGTAACCTTTTGGGTCAATAGCAACCCAATTTGTATCAAGGGCCGATTTCACTATCTTACTAGGAAAGATTTGCTAGAAAGTTGGCGAAACAGCCAAGTTTGGTTTTCTCACCATTCAGGCCTTTCTCTTGGCACAACGTCCCTCAACCGTGCTAAAATGTCGTGGTACAACTGTTTGTTTACCATCTGATACAAACTCATGATGGATAATGTCTTGCGAATCAAAAAATACAACTAACATCACCTTGATCTTTGACCGATTCATGCATGCTTTCTTCTTTTTAGCACAAGGAAACCCTGAATGAATTGAAAAGCAATTCAAATGTCTCTGTAAATGTTTTGCCAAATTTGTAGCAAAATTTCACACACACACATGTTGTTTTTCAAGTTCGTTCATTGTCATTGTATTATTAATCCGACAAACAGCTTGTGCACGTCCTCACTTCAGCGACTCGTCTAAACCTGCCGCTAGGTGCACCCAGTAGTCGCAGCACGCTACCTCTGCCGGTTGGCGCGCAATTTGAAAAGTTCGCTTTTCCCTGAACATATCTCATATAAGTGCGTAAGAATTACATAAAATAAATACTAAGAAAGCTATGTGTTTATTTTTCTTGTTAGAGATATCAAAGAATAAGGTAGCAAGACTATAAAACTACAAAAAGGAAAAAAAGACTGACGTAGATGTGAGAGGTGCCGATTAGCTCAAAAAGTGCTTTATTAAATTTTCATTTTTTAAAACACGTGTTCAAGACCACTGTATTGTTTTCCAGGGTAGAAACAGGAATAAACATAACATTATATGTAAAATATTCAAGACATGATATCTTGATTTAGCAATACCATTACATGGAGAACCAAACACTTGAGAACTTGAGCTCCAGCAGTGGTCATCATCATCATCATCATCATGCTCCAGTAGTGGTCATCGTCGTCGTCATCGAACTCCAGCAATGGTCATCGTCATCATCATCAAGCTCCAGCAGTAGTCATCGTCATCATCATCGAGCTCCAGTAGTGGTCATAGTCATCATCGAGCTCCAGTAGTGGTCATCGTCATCATCATCGAGCTCCAATAGTGGTCATCGTCATCATCGAGTTCCAGTAGTGGTCATCGTCATCATCATTGAGCTCCAGTAGTGATCATTATCACCATCAATGCACTATTATATTATGCAATAATGCTGTAGACTTCATATTATTTTGCTCCTCTCCGGGTCACTGAACCACGAAGTGAAATCTTGAAATAAAATATTCCAAAGATCGTTTGATGTATTCTGATGTGTATGTCTGGGATGAGCAATTCCTAATTTTAATACTGGTTATAACGCCGCTCTAATTTCTTTATTTAAAAAAATATTTCGTTGGATCACCAAGTTTGAGACATAAGACTCAAAAGTTTATGAGCCGAGTAAAAATTATGGCAGAAGTCACTCAGATAACCATTGATCCATGTCATTACTATCTATAAGAAATTTTTAAAAAAAAGCTTCCTTTGGCTATATGGTTAGCGTACTAATTTTTGGCGTAAGGAAACTCTGGTTCGATTACCTGTGAGATTTCATGTAGTTCGGAACTCATGGTAAGCTGTAGGTCCACGTCTTATGTAGCCTCGCTGCTGAAAGATACGTTAAAGTCGAATACAAGCAATCAAATTTCAGGTTAGCTACGTGCATCCTATCCTCCCCACCCACAACCCACACTCGGAAATAGTATTTGGTTTTCAGGAATCATCATCATCATAGATATTCTACCTTTATTGGCAGGTCACTTGCCGCAGCTAAGCAGTTTCCATGCTCCACGATCCTCCGCTAACCTCTTCGTTTTCGCGTATGATCTTCCTGTTTTTATATCATCCATTAATTGTAGTCTCCTTCTCCCCTCCCTCTCTTTCCCGCCACCATACCCTCTAGGACGTCCCTCATGATACAATCTCTTCTTAGGCAATGTCCCAACCAGTTTCTCTTCCTCTTCCTAATAATATCTAAAAGTGTTCTTTTCTCACCCACCATTTCTAACACTTTCTCATTCGTTTTCCGCTCGACCCAACTAATTCTTTCCATTCTTTTTTCAGGAATAATTTATCCTAAAATGTATTATAATTCAGTCAAATCTAAAACATCGTTATTTAATCTTTGCACAAAAATAAGGAATTTAGTCAGGATAATCCATGATCATTTTAGCTACAACTAGTATTTGCGTCAGAAAAGACAAACACCAATAGGAAAATTTACTAGTTAACAGTGTACTTTGCTAATAAATACACAAATAAATATAAATTTCTTTTAGTGAAAATAAGAACTGTAAAATGTTATTGGCAAGGAAAGGCATACTTTTTCTTAGCGGTACAAAATTTTGCGTATTTGAGATCAAAAGTTTTCGCGAAAATTATACACGAGAATTTTCCCTCAAGGACGTTATGTTTTTCTGTTCGATATGATCTATCAACTGACATATGACTTATATTTAGACAATATTTTAGTCAATCAAAAATGTTTAAAAAAAATAATTAATTGATGATAATTTGTCCAAAAGAATCCGTTGTTTCTTAAGCTGCGAAACTGGTTTTTCCTTTATGCTAGCGGGAGGACGATAGCAAGTAGCAAGCAAGACGTCCCAGAAAGTTGCACATGGTTCAACTCCTTGCAAGATGAAAAAAAAAAATGTTGTGTGACCTTTTCAAGATTATATTTACATGGAGAAATATGGTAAGGTTTCAAGATTATTTTTTTTAATGGCAGCTACAAGATTCATGTAGCGTGGCAACGTATCTTTAGCATGCCTGGGCAGAAAAGGCTTTTTACACCCTTTTCGACCCAGTGAAGTGTTCTCATGTTGCTGAGAACACTTCATTTTACACCTCACTGTTAACATATTCTCCAATTAGCTAAACTCTGTCAATAACAAAGGATTTATTATCTTAGGTATAAGAACATGAAGGAAATGCTTTACACAACTGGAAATCATTGCAATGCTGGAAAACATGCTGGAAAACGTGCTTTGCAGTTGTATTGCATAGTGATAACAACCACAAAAATTATCACGCCAGTGCTCATCTTAATTATCATGTGAGAGTACGGTTTCAAAAAAAAAACTTACTTTAAGCTAATTACACTAGTTAACAAAGGTTTTGTTACATAAAAGGAAATACCTGAATTCGCTGAATTCGAATATGCATTCGGTTTTTCTCCATCACGTACTATTTTCCCGTAACAGAGGGATTTACGGGAAAATCCCTCAAAAATTTCCCTTTTCGTTTATTTTACACCCCAAGATCTTGTCCCCTTGCATATACTAACATAGAAATTATACCTAAGTATACTTTGATTCATATTTAACAAACCCTCCAAGTTTCGTAATAATCGCTTTATTCTTTCTAGAGAAATAAATATGTTTGTATGTATACTGTGTGTACTGTTTATTGCACCTTATAGTAATGCTTTCAGATCTCTTAAGTTGAGGTAAAACGTTTTGCTTTATTACCACAATCACATATATAAAATATAATACAATATAATTTACAAGTGTGACAATTTACAATAAACAATAATACAAATGTACCAAAAGGTCATGAAAAGACAATTAAAACTATCACAATATATGAAACTTCCATTGGGTTACAAAAACGTACACTACTTCCTTCTTTTGTAAGAAATGTTGCATTCTCTAACAAGACCCCAACAATAGTCCCCCATCATTGAAGGATCCCATCGTCTCTGGTACCTTTTCTCCATTGCCATTATATCTTAGTGAAATCTTTCCCCCTGTTCGTCGCTGAGAGCACCTAGGTTAGCAGGAAAGAAGCTGAGGTGGGAGTGCAAAAAGTGGATTTTTAAAGACATCCTACAACCCAACTCTTTGTATTTCTGTATCATGTCCTGTACGATTTCTGTGTAACTCTCAGCTTTGTTATTGCCCAGAAAGTTGCGCACAACACACTTAAATGCTGTCCAGGCAGCTAGCTCAGCACTGTTTAACTTGCTGTCAAAGCTATCATCAAGCATTAATTTCCTAATTTGGGGACCAATAAACACTCCCGCTGAAATCTTAGCATCACTCAGGTTAGGGAACTTATCTCGCAAATACTTGAAACCTTCACCAGATGTGTCCATGGCTTTGACAAAGTTTTTCATAAGTCCTAACTTGATATGAAGTGGCGGTAGTAATATCTTATTAGGATCTACTAAAGGAGCGTATTTGACGTTGCATTCTCCAGGTACGTAATTCACTCCAGGTTCCCATTCCTTCACTTCATAATGTTTGTCATCAGCTCGGCTATCCCATAAACATAAAAAACATTGGTACTTCGTGTAATCGCACTGCAGTCCTAATAAAATACCAACTACCTTGAGATCACAACATATTAGCCAACAATGGTCCTTGTAATTTATAAGATTTAGCAAAGTTGACATGGTGTCATAGGATTCCTTAATCTTCACTGAGTGCGCAAGTGGTATAGAAGGTTTTTTATTTCCATTATGTAAAAGGACAGCTTTAAGGCTGACCTTTGACGCGTCGATAAATAACCTCCATTCTTCTGGAACGTAAGGAATTCCTAGCTCCGCCATCAACCCATTTATATCCGTACATACGCACACATTATCTTGCATTGAGAAATAGCTTGAAAATTGAACATGCCTTTTCCTGTACACTGATATGTTCGTTTCTGCATCCAATAAGTTCCACTGCTGGAGCCTTGATCCCAGAAGTTCCGCCTCTTGTTTTGTCAGGTGCAAATCACGGACTAGGTCATTAAGTTCACATTGCCGGATGAAATGTGGCTCGCGAACACAGTCAGGGATGAACGTTGGATCCTTGGATGTACATGTTGATGTCGATGGTTCATCAAGGTCATGATCATCATCAGAGACTTTTGGCCATATCTCTTCCCAGTTGGTAGGGGGCTCGGGAAGTGGAAGTTCTTTTGCATTCTGTTACATTTGATAACAAATATTGATAACCATTTCATGAACAAAACGAAAAAAACTTGGAGAATTGTATATATATGTATTAAGATATACATATACTGTACGTTTAAAAAAAATATACGTTGGAAGTACATTCTATTTTTATACACGTTTCTAATTTACAGAGAGCAATACAAGTGTGTTGTTGACTATTGTAAATATTCATTTTTATGTCTGTGTTTGTAGTAATAAAGCAAATCGTTTTTACCCCAACTCAGGAGATCTGAAAGCATTACTATCAGGTGCAATAAACAGTGCACACAGTATACATACAAATATATTTATTTCTCTAGAAAGAACAAAGCGATTTTTACGAAACTTTTAGGGTTTATTAAATATAAATCAAGGTATACTTAGGTATAATTTCTATGTTACTATATGTAAGGGGACAGGAGCTAGGGGAATAAAATATCTGAAAAAGGGAAATTTTTGAGGGAATTTCCCGAAAATCCCTCTGTTACGGGAAAACTGTACGTGATGAAGAGAAACCGAGTGCATATTCGAATTCAGCGCAAAAAGTTCCTTTAAGATCAGGTGATTTTTCTCATGTAACTAACAAAAAGTTTAAATTTGTTAACTAGTGTTATTTACTGAGAAAACTTTAGAGGTAGATGAAAACTTATAAACTTTTATTGTGTAGTGTTGGCATAAAATTAAAGTTTATAAATCGAAGATTAATATCACACACTTTTGTTTCCTTAAGATCTAAAAGCTCTTTGATAAATCAAGTTATACGAGGTGTGTTCAAAAACTATCCAATCTTTGGTTGGCAAAAATACATTTATTGATTTAGAAACTAATCCCCTTCAAAGTAATCTCCTTGGTAATGCACACACTTCCCCCAGCTCTCCCGCCATTGTTGGAAACACTTCTGAAACGCAGTATTTGGAATGGTGAGCAACATGCCGTCGCATTCCGCATGATATCATATCTTGACTCAAATTGGGTCCCTTTTAATGGCATTTTTAGTTTGGAAAATAATCAAAAGTCACACGGAGCCATGTCGGGTGAGTAGGGACGACACACACGACTGTTGTGTTTGGCGACGAAAGCCGGAATCAAATTTTGCGGACACTCTCCTCATACCCAAATTCTCGTTCAAAATTAAATGTACCGATCCGATGGAATGGTTTTCGCTTGGTATTTCCAAGTTTTGGCAAAAATTTGATGCAACATCGCTGTTCAAGTGCTTCTGTCATTTTACCAGAAAAAAAACTGAAATCCGATGACTGCTCACTACACCACTGTCAGCGACTGACGCGGGAAAAGGATGCACGACTGCGCATGAGTGTTCCCTCTACATCTATACTAAAAAAGCCTCCCACGTGAAAATAAGGTTCGATTGTTTTGAACGCACCTCGTTTTCCACAAATAATAAGAGAAGAAATAAAATTCAGTCACTGTAGGGATTACCGCGCACTACTCTTCACGAAGACTAGTCATTTACCATGAATACTAAAGGTTTTTAGCATATGCAGATTAAAAAGAAAGAAGAAAACTGGATATCCGTGGTAACAAAGAAAATTAAAGTATCATGTTATAAGAAATTTCATTTTCTTTATGCCAAAAAGATGTATGTTTAATTTGGCGCAATACAAAGAGCAAGCAAAATCCCATTGATGAACTGGGTGAGTGCTGGCTGATCTACTTCTTAAGATTCATACATTATTTAAAATGGTTTTGGAAGAGACTGAAAGTTGTGGTATCGTTGTGAGCTTTATTCCAACTACTCTCAGGGCAGAAAGTAGTAGTTGGGGCTCGGCAAGAAATTAAAGCAACCCACCGAATAACGCTGTATGGCACATTTCACTAAATTCGAGAAAAAACAAAGAGAACTATAATATGTTTCGTGTCCGCTCAGAGACCAGTTTGCCAGCATATTTGTGTCATCACTTGGTCCATGGAGACACAAACCTTTCAATATATGTCAATCATGTTCCGCACAACACTTGATTACGCTGGTAAGTCAGCACATTCCAAAATATGCCAGTGGGATGCTTCAATTATACGTATGGCATCTATGTAACAAATGAATTGTGGTGAATTCCATGTTTAGCGTACGCAAATATGTTTACTTCCGTACATCTTACATTGATTATACACAGGGTAGTAATGAACTATAGCGACAAACTGAAGGAGGTGATTCCTGACATCAAAATAAGAGAAAAAATTCATATGGACCTATGGCGAAAAGTACATAGTTTTAAAGCTAGGGCCGTCCAAAATCGCGAAAAAGCCAAATTTTAACAGGCCCTATTTCGAATTCCAGAAACTGTGGATGATGGTTCTTATCGACGCATACATAATCCAAAAGTTCATATTTCGCCAATTTTCAATAGGTATACAGGGTATTTCCTGCAGGATATAATTCTCAAATATGTTCTCAATAGAGTTTTCATATATAGCCTGATTTCAAGGAGGGTTCAAAGTAGGCAGATGAGAGCCGTGACAACAATGGACATCCAATGCTTCGGAGGAAAGTCAGAAGTGTTAGGAACCGGCAGCTCTATGTCTTTTTTGTGTTCGGATAATATGTAATGTCCGCGTAACCAATAATGTCCGCTTCTCGGATGTACGTGGTCAGAATCCGAAGTCTTTAGAACTGCACCAGAACTGAACGTGTTATTAATCTACAAATACATTTTCGTTAAGTTACAGTGAATAACTTAAAACTTTGATGCTTTGTAACCTTTTTTTTTCGATCATTCCTCGTACTTTCCATTAAGCTATTTCTCCTCGCGCGAAAAGGCAATATTTCAACTGGTTATTCAATAAGGTATCTTAAAAAGAATACGGTGAGGATTGATACAGCTAGCACATACTGTTATACAGACATTCGGCTTTATACGTGGCTCGTTCAATATATATAAGTTTCCCTAAGCTGTAAAATATTGTTTTTAAGATACATTTATAAACTATACATAAATGTGTAGGAGGGTTATTCCTCGCCTCTTCACATAATTCCCATCGAGATTCATTCATTTGTCTTACCATTGCACTAATTCGTCCAAATTCTTTGCCAGAAAAATAAATAAATAAATAAATCAGATCTCTGGCTATTTAGCATTCTCCTCACATTTCGCTTCACTTCTTCATCACCAGTTGACAGGAGACCAGGTCGTTTATGTTAAACCTGAACTCTTCTTCAGGAAAACGCAATTCAACTTAAGCGACCTGGTCTCTTGTTGATAACAACGCACATCCACACTTAGCACAAAAACAAGACTCAAAATTGAAGAATTAGCATGGGAACGGTTGCTCCACTCTCAATACAGCCTCAATTTAGCGCCGAGTTACTTCCATCTTTTTCCGGTGTTAAACTCTGCATTGCAAGGTGAACATTTCGAAACAGATGAAAAAGTGATGTGAAATGTGACGAGAGTGATAAATAGTCAGAGATCTGATTTATTTATTTATTTATTTTATTTATTTATTTATTTTTTTTTTTTTTGGCAAAGGATTTGGACAAATTACTGCAATGGTAAGACAAATGAATGAATCTCGATGGGAGGAGGTGGAGAGGCGAGGAATGACCCACCTACACATTTATGTAAGTTTATAAATGTATCTTTAAAAAAAATAGAGCTTAGCGAATATATTGAGCGGACCCGCGTATAAAAGATCATAGTTGCTGTGGTGTATTAATCTGTCTAAGATTACATGCGTCTCAAAAGTAAACTAAGCTCCAAATCATCACATTTTAGGTACATATGGCTTTGTTTATAACACAGAACAGACCGTCAAGTTAAAATTGTATTGGACTGTACTGGTTAGCTACAGTCCTTTGTAAACTATAGTACCATGGAATTATATTTTAAACTTTCCAATGAATAAGGAATAACAGCATGCAATTACAGCAAACACGGTTATACGATGCAGAGTAATACCATTTTAATATTAATTCTCCTTTCCAAAACTGGCAGTGTTCTAAGAAAAAGAAAGCAAGGAAAAAAGGAAAGAAAGACAATTGGATAGAAAGCAAACTTGGAAATAAGAAAGAAATTAAAATAGAGGTCAAAGGACGAGGGGAGGTAAGGATATGTAACTGATTAATTCCGAAAGTAGTAAGTAGAATTTTTCATATTTTCTTTCTCTTTTTTTCTCAATGTTTCTCATACTTTTTTTCTCATTTTCTTCTTTCAATAAAAAGAAAGAAATGAACAATGACTGTAAAAAGGTCAGAAAAAATTAAAAGATAGAAAATACAGATGAAATAAGACAAAGGAATATTACAGATGAACAAAACCAACTAAGAACTTTAAAATAAAAAAGGGAGAAAAAGCAATGAGAAGAAATAAAAAAATCTATAGCATTGATGCTACAAGAAAAAGAAAAAGAAGATGCAGAAATGAAGAATGAAAAGTAACCCCAGAAATGAAGGGAAAAAGGGGGCGAGAAGACGAAATGAAGAATGGTAAGTGAAGTGAAGAAATAAAAAAAAGAAGTATGAAGGATAGGGAGATATAGGAAGAAACATTGAGCGTGTAGAGGAAAGAAAAAAGAAAAAAAAGGAAAGACTTATGAGAAAGTTCATCAAAGTATAAATCGATAAAATCCTCGGGGAATTAAAAACGAAAGGGAAGACAAAGAATGACAAATGGCAAAATGATGAGGAAACGAAAAAAACGGAAAGAAGAAGGTAGAGGCAAAAAACGGACACGAAGGTGAGACGAATAAGTCCTTTTTCTAAAACCTTAAGAAGAATTTTGGGGATGAGGAAAATAAACTTGTGAAATTCAGGAAATACGAAATGACACCATAAGAACCAAAATTTCCTGCTAAACATTTGGTAAGCAATGAAGTAAAAGTGGAAAAGACAATGTAATAATAACGTGTTGGTACATGACTAATATCCAAAATGTCATCACACATCCGCCAATTGTCATTAAAACCTCCCAATGGAGTCATCAGTTACGAGAAGAAACTTAATCTCAGGCGTTCTTGGAGATGAAGTCCATTTTATCAAGTTAACCCTATTAAGATTTTATACGTTGCCATTATTACATGTAATCTATCCCATTCTTCTGTACGGTTCCGAATCATTTGATTTTGCAAGCTATTTGTATTGAGGTATACATAGTGCAATAATTGAATGCAATCTGAACAAACATTATGCCTGCAGTGACGGTTTATTTGATGGTCTTTTGTTAGTTCACAAACGTCAATTACCCGTTTCACTAGGTTAAAATAAGAAAAATTAGTAATATGTTCCTTTAGTAAGCGCTCTCTGATGTCGGCCATTTTCTATCATTTTCATATATCTCTCTTCCTTCCCTAGGTTACTGGGCTGAATTTGGATTTAAACGGCACCGGAAGTATCACTGTTCATCTTAGCGAACCCGGAAGCTATGGATTCTTCACTAACATAGATAATTTTCGATCATTTTTATATATATCTTTCTTTTCCCCTCCTGTATGTTGCACCGTCAAAGTGATATGATAGAAATTATCACAGGGCTGAACGTCATCTATGTTTAAAATTTGATAGAAATCAATCGGATGGTTCAAAACTTATTAAGTCACAAACATAGTCACTTCCAATCGGGACAGCACAGGATCAAGATTGAGCAACACTCCATCCATATCTCACACGAGTCACTTGCATGACTTCATGAAACGTTTTCGGAAGAATGAACTGTCAGCAAGAGTTTATGGACATACTGTCTACTAACTTATTCAGGTGGGATTTTTATTTCTAAGAAAATTGAGATAAGTGTACACCAATAGTCTCTATACTCTGGACGAGTCTACAGAAAACACCAAAAACACTATCGCAGCATCACTGTTGAAGAACTTTAGATAATATCAATAAGCACGTTGCTATGTGGTGAGAAATTACATTGAGAGAAATGGGGACAACTTTCAGCACCACTTATAACATGCTAGTATGTTATTAAATCTTTGAAGCAATAATAGTGCAAGTGTTTCAGTTTCGGGCTTCTCGAGAAATACCCTGTGTATTACCAGTAAATGGAACATTTTTAAATAAGCATGTATAAGTAGTGATTACCAAGAATCATATAAAATGAAGCATACACGCACTTATAAAACACAGTTCTGACCAGAGCAGAATGAAATATATTAAAAACTATACTTACACTTATAATGCTTACATTTAACGCAGATTTTAAAAAAGTTATTTAAAGACGATATTCGAAATATTGTCTGAGATCGATTCAATCTTATCGGCTAGACTGACTGATAAAAACACCTACACTACCTGAAACGTTTAGTGAGCATGAGCTATGATCACATTTTTTTTTTTTTTTTAAGTAATCTCGCATTTTAAAATAATAAGATGTTACTTCTAGAATTTTATGGTGCTCCGCGTAACGTAGTCGTTAGTACTCTCGTCTTTGGTGCGAGCTGTTCTGGGTTCGATTCCCGGTGGGGAAACTCGGTCGAAAAAATGTAGAAGCTTTTTCATGCTAGTCATCGTAAGTAAGGTTTCCCTAAATTTTCCTCATTCACACAAGGCAAATGCCGGGATGGTACCTAACTTATAGATTCCAGGTCGCTTCCTTCCTTCCCTTTTCTTGGATAGTGTGATCGCCGAGGGACGTCATTCCTCCTACGTGACGGGCCAACTTGGCCATAGATGCCAAAAGCCCAGAAATCTAATTCCTAAATCCTAGAATTTTATGAGAAAGCTTTGTATCTTCGGATTACGAACAGCATTCTTTACCGAAACAATGCAAACAAGAGTAGTCACACAATATATAAAATAAGTTGGAAATGATAAATGCCAAACTATGGTCCAAAATACGTAGAAACTTTAGGACAACATACAAAACCGTGAAAATCCTAAAATGAGTAATTATAAATATCACGTCATATTGCTCCGATAGTTCTTCTCTTGGTTATCTTTGGAGCCGCGGTGGCTCAGTGATAGAGCGTTCATCTCTGATGCATGGGGTCCTTGGTTCAATCCGAGCGCGCGTCAAATAAACTTTGTGCTGTGCAAACACCGTGTGCGTGGGTTTTCTCGGGTTCTCTCGTTTCCTCACACTTTTGTTATTCCATAATTTCTTCATTTCTCATCATTACCGTCTCCTTTAGCCTAGCCGGCATAACCGTGGGACGTAAACCTTAGAGAATTCGTTTTAATTTCTTGCATATCTTTGAAATTGGCGGTCGACTTATACTTGACCAGAAGAGATTAGGTAGACAAGCACCACTTCATTTCGGTTGAAATATTTGAAAAAAAAAATAATAATCGAACTACCGGAATCGGCCTAGTTGATACGATTTAGTAGCAGCTATAGAAAGTCGTGGGGCCAAACTGAATAAGTGAAAACAGGACTTCAGTCAGATCACTCACCAGATCTCTAGTCGATTATACACGTCTGGCCTATGATTGCATAAAACCTTGCAATGCAGAAAATATCCCAGTTAAAGTTGATAAGATCTGACAACCTGTTGCAGACGTATGGTTTTCCTATCTCCTGAGGACATTTAAGAACTCACTTCCTCTATCCCTCATCATGCCGTAGCCTCTGGACACTGAATATATATTGGAATATAACAGTTGGGTAATTTATTAAGCTTAGCGTTCGTTTTCTTTGAATGCATGGATCTTTATTAATCTATATATTCTTGTATTTGTGTAAGTAGATATTGCTGTATACTTACAATACTATAAGCCATCTTCAAGGGATCTTTTCTGTCCTTTGATTTAATCAGTGCAGAACTGTTTCTTTGTAATGAAAATAATCTCAAAACTCACCTGAAAGAGAAAGAAAAATATAATTGTAGTATAATGACATGTTATGTTGGTGGATGTTTTAATTACTTTTAAAAAAAATACTATTTCACTGTAACAATTAGCAGGAGATAATATATAAATTAAAAGATACTGAAAAAGAAAAATGAACTGAGACTACACGTAACTAGTTGAAATGTACTCTGAATGTGCTTCCCTACAGTCAAATGGCTAACAAAAGAAATTTTAATGTGCGTGTTCCTGCAGAGAACATAATTTTCATTTATTATTGCATGCAACAACATTTCAGCCAAAGGTTGATTTAAACTGCAAAATGTAACAAATTAATAAGTAAGATAGTAAAAATATAAACTTTAATAACCGACACTACAGGCATAAGAAATACAGAATCATCAGAAAGTAATTATGTGCTCTGAAAGTAACATCATTTTAAAATGCTTTATAAATAACATGTTAATACAGATCTATTCGGGCGTACACACATGCCTGCGTATATTTCTTCATCTTAGTGTATCGAAGATCTCTCTTAAGACATGTGAGGTCATACAGTACTTACATACAAGCATGAGTTTATGGTCCACACTATTTTATGGACATCCTTTATAACATCAGAAAGAGACATATACGTATAGTTTGTACAAATATTTGCATTCAGTGGTTATAAGTACCCACTTCCAGAACTGAATACATGAAAAGATTCGTGAGATAAATTAATATGTATATTTGCATGTATGTGATAAATAGGGTTGCCAACTTTTGAAAAATTGAAATACCGGACACCCTCCTGGAGTACGTATACTCTTAAGAGTCTTCATCCCGGCGAAATTAAAATACCGTTAATTTTACAGTAATTATGTGATATCTTCAAATAAATAAAAGATAATCGAAATGTGGAACAAGAGCGCCCTAGACAATATTATTTTACATGAGAAACCGTTATCACGACTCAATTATCTGCTTTCGATTTCGAGCCATTTTGAAAATCGGCATTTATTTTCGCGTTTCTAAACAGCTGAAAACGGAGAGCCACTAGGTGACTTGTGATAACGATACCTCACGCAAAATAATATTGTCTAGGGCGCTCTTGTTCCATATTTCAATTATCTTTTATCTATTTCAAGATATCACATAATTACTGTAAAATTAGCGGTATTTTAATTTCGCCGGGATAAAGACTCTTAACATTGTGACATCATCGCTTGTCCAAAATGTGAACAATCTGAAAGTGGTTAGTACTTCACATAAAATTGAACGGTTCCGAGTTTGAATTTATTAAGAATGAAAAATGAAGCGTTTGTTGCGTAACAAAACTCCCTGTCTTGATAAATCAATTAATATAATAGATTGTATATACTGTAATGACAGATAGGCTTATTTTTCAAGTTTACACGTTATTTTCAAAGAAAAAGTATTTTTAGAATTCATTTAATGGCTAATTAAAGAAGGCCAAAAATGGAATTTTTGTAAAAAAAGAAATATTTAAAGCTATAAGCATTTCGTATATTTGTATAACTAAATGCCTCTCTAAGTCGAAATATGATACATTTAGCCTAAAAATAAGCCATATTGGCATCACTGCCACCTTGCAAACGATAACGTCACTGCCACGGTATAATAATGAATTTATTGAGGAATGGGATTGCGCTATGGCCGTGACCAGCCGGTTGTCAAATGCGGTTGATTTTAGAATGCAGATTCAACTAAATCTAATTTCCACGGAATTAAACAATAATCTCAATAGAACAGACAATAGAACTAGTAAAAAGGAAAAATTACCGAATACTTAACGTTCGGTTTTGAGGTCATACCAAATACCGGACAAGGAAGTCAAAAAACAAATTGCCTGGTAAAATACAAACAGTTGGCAAAGTTAGTGACAAAGACAGCGTTGTATAATTGATGTATTGGGCTAGCTACATTAAAATGGTGGACGTAACGACTTCTAAATGAGAGTACAGGTGAAAGGGTAAGTTTATCGTGTGCTAAATGTAATACAATTTGGTAAGTAGTGCACAGAGTTGAGTTGAGTTGATTTTGAGTTTAACGTCCCGTTCAACAGCGAGGCTATATGAGACGTGGACCTACTGATTAACGTGGGATCCGAACCACATGAGCTCCCGCCAGGAATCAAACCCGGATCTCCCGCGCCAAAGGCGCGTACGCTAACTGCTTAGCCATGGAGGAGCTCAAGTAGTGCACAGAGCATGAGTCTCACCAATTATCATCTTAAAAAATAGGAAACCATGTTTTTTTTTTCGTTATCATGGCTCTTCTGTTATCTTTGTGATGTAGTTTTGCTTTTTACACTAGATCTCAATATGATGTGGTATAAATAGCGGAAAATTAAAACATAATACATGTAAAATCGAGGTTTCAATACAATTTTAAAAAAGGAAACAGCAAAGAACCTTTAAAAATGTTGTAAAAAGCAGTAAAACCTTAAATGCGGGGACGAAAAAATCCCGGGTATCACTGTCATTAAATTATGGTAAACTGGAGACATAGTGGCTCAGTAGAAACCTCCAATCTGGTGAAACGAATTCCTGTTTCGATCCAAGGAAAGCGAGTTTATGATGGACATCAGCGTACTTGCGGATTTTCTTCGTGTTTTCCCGTATTCTCCCTCCCACATTCACATTCTACCAATTATCTTTATAGTCATTCACTTCCATTATTCATTCATTCACCTTCTTTATACTAAAGGTCATAATCGTGGACCATAAAAAAAAACTACAAACTTCTTTTCATTTTGAAATTTCGGCTAAAACTCATAAATGGTATAATGGGTAGATCTTGGCAACACTGCAGCAATACATACGTTTAAAGCGACGAGTATTAATCTAAATCTTCACATCCAATTCTCCTTTGTGAACCATTCTTTTAAGAGTTTTCGACTCTTAACACCACGTATGGCACCTAATTTTCCTCTCATTTCTATCCCAAGAGCTGTTCGCTGGACCATCTTTAGCTAAAGTTGAAAAGGGAGAAGAGAGATGTGATAGTGTAAATGTGAGGAGGGGAGAAAAGACCAGGAAATATCTCTTCTCATCACTCACGGTGGGATAGATGATCGCAAGAGGGGATGATCCCGTAACTGGCGTCTCCGTGATCTCTTTTTAAAGTTGTCCCAGGCGTCGAAGAAATCCTTCTCTGACACCCATTTCCCCCCTTCTATTTTCATCGTTCTCCTTGAAGTATCAAGCAAGATTTCAACCACGACTGTGACGATTAAGTTCAACCGGACTGCTTCAATTATCGCTTTGATCTTTGCTGCAGACAATTCTGCGTTTCTTCCCAATGTCCTCTCTTTGGTCTCTGTAAGGTATAACGGCTCCTTCTTAGATGGGAACATTTGATAGAAAACAGTGCTACCAACTCAATGATCCTTTGAGAAGACAGAAACGTGTAAAGATTAAAGTAGGTTTCTAAGCAGTTTTGTTTATTATACTCTTCAGAGAAGTCTTAAAACTCCAACAAACATATTGAATTGACCAATTGGCAGCTAGATTACACTATTTTAACAGAACATAAACTATTTCCAGCTGCAACCTTGAAAGTATTATTCAGGTATAGAACTGTATTGTAAGTTTTGATTTTCAAAGGAAAAAAATCTGGATTGAAGATTGTATAAGTTGTGATCAAAGAATACGATGAAAGAATTTTTTTTTAGCACTAACTGCTGACGCTAGCACCATTGGATGTAATTTGTCCGATAGCCTGATCCCTTGATACAGGCAGCGTCAAGTTGGAACATGTTCTGACTTGTCAGTCAGCATCCAGAACCTCTAGAGTGAGAATGTGTTTACCGTGTCTGTCGTGGATTACGAACAACGCATGAACAGTAATTTATGTCTCGATTTGCAACAAAAAAAAGAAAATGCCAAAGAAACGCATGAAATGTTGAAATTGATGTGTGGGTGTAATTGTTTACAAGTTGTATGAGCGATTTAAAAGCGGAAATGAGAAGATAGAAGATGAGCAACATTCGGGATGTGCATTAACCTCAAAATCAGAAGAAAACTTGGAAAGAGTGTCAAAAAAAAAAAATTTTCGCTCAAACAGGCGAATAACTATTCAAGAGCTCTCTGAAGAACTAATCATCCCGTGCGGGTCCGTGAAAAGCATTTTAACAGTGGATTGGCAAAAGAGAAGGGGTAGGTGAGAAATTCGGTCCCCCACACCTCCCTTTTGACAGCGCGTGTTTTTGGCCGAAAAAAAATCCCCGTTTGTCCATATCCACGGTAATCTCCGGATATTGCAGCACACTACTTCTGGCTCTTCCCAAAAGTCAAAATTGTGCTAACAAGATGACGTTTTACAACATTCTTGACACTGAGAGAGCCACGACAGAACAGCTGAACGCCCTTCCAAAAGAAGGTTTCCAGAAATACTTCCAGTCATGAATTCAACGTTAGGATAAGTGCATTGCTACTCAAGGACAATACCTTGAAGGAGACTTACAATGAATTTGTAAGTACTGGTACTTTCTATACATGTTAAATTCAGAATAAAAGTATTTTTTGTAAAGAGTGAAAACTGAATTTCTATTTGAATGTTGTTCATTCCAGCTTTGGGATTACTCTCAACAAAAATTACAATAAAATCTTACTAAAGCATCCATTTATAACTAATAATATGTGTTACAGTTTCAGCATTATATCATTGCCTTCATCAAACGGCTTCATCACCATGTGTCCGATGAAGCCAAAGATATATATTCCCGTTGGTCAGATGTTACTTTTATTTAGTTAGACTATCATGTATGAGTCTATACAAGGAAATGAATAAATGTCCGCAAGGCTTTATTACAGTCTCCACACCTTCGATGAAAGTAAAGGAATGTACGAAATACATAACAAACAGCAATTCCTTCGACGTTTTCACCCCTGCCGATCTCCAGGCCAGTTGACACCCACGAGAAGAATACAGGTTAAGAGCAATGCCTTTTCCGTTTGTATTCCCAAACCTTTGTTGAAAGTAAAGGAATGAGAAAAATATATAACGAAGAGCAACACCACTGATACTCCTCCTTCGAAAATAAAGAAATGACTGAAATCAATAACGAAGAGCAACGTTTTTGGTACTGCCTCTTTGAAAATAAGGAATTGATGTCGAGGAGCAACGAGTTTGTCAATACCCGACAAAAAATGAGAAAATGAATGAATTAAGTAAAAGCGAACCTTGGGCGTTACAGCTTCAGATTTTCAGGATACCTAACATGCCCCTTCTCTAAACTTGGGTGTAAATGTCATCAAAAGTATCAATAATCATCTTAGCGACCCCGAAAACTATGGATTCGACATTAATCTCAATCGTTTTCGATAAGTTTTATATGTGTGTTCGTTTTCACCCTAAACCAAAGAAATTATACCAGTGCCATATCCCCCAGCAACTTTTCCAGATTGTAAGTTTCATTGTACCAAATTTGGTTGAAATTATTGCTGCAGGTATTCCAGAGTTAAGCTGTAACACACACACATATATATACGCACAATTTTATAGATGCCTCCTTAATACGGAAATTTTCAGAAACGCTGGGGCATTTGTTTCATATGAAGAGTTTATATACCGAACTTCATCCTAACTTCACCGGTTCGTGAGATAGTCATTTTTTTGCATAAATCACGGCCCCGTTCTCACACTCTTATGATATATATTTCAATAAATTTAATATATGATCCTTAGGACAACAAGATTGATAATCTTGCCAAACACCATTACAATTGTTATCAGACAGTTTGAAGTATACTGTGTAATGACTTCCGTATCTTTAAACATTGCTAACTACTTTGTATTGTGTTCGTACAATCACTTTATCCATTTATAGTTTCTACACTACCGTGTTAACTAACGTTAAAAACGTTTACCATATCTATGAAAATGTTAAAATTTTTATTGCATCTTTTAAGTATTAAAAACTTTTGTACATGAGTGTACAGGAACTGAAACACCTACAAACATGATTTATTTTAAAAAATATAGATACTTTCAAATACATAAACAACTTCAAAATAGTCCATAAGGATGTGTGACGTCCGAGTTGTTTGTGTATTTCAAGCCAGTGAAAGTATTGTAGAAATATACATAAAAATACTTCCCAAAATTATCAGTCAGAAGAAATAGAAGAAAAGGAAGGACTACTTGCTGAAGTCAGTTTTCAATATCCACGAGAAATGAAAATTCACTCAGCTCGGAACTTTGTATGTAAGTTAACCTTTTTTTCTATAATTGAATTTGTCTTGCTTTGAGAATGTATTTTTTACATATTCTCATGGAGGTCTCCTAACAGGCCTACCAATGATCAGAACAATCAGATCTTTGTATTCTCATAAAGTTGTTTTAATAGTAGTAGTTCAAATAGTTTAATAGTAGTTCAAATTAGTGTGCTTGTTCAAATAATCAGATCAATGTCTTTTGAGCCAGCAGACAAATCAAGTGCACTTACTTACTTAATCAATATTCATATTAAATATGTCTGCCACAATTGTATTTAATTGTTTCTGTCAAGTAATCATTTATGATTAAATAAATGTATATTGATTGTAATTTCATTTTAGATATATTAACCTAAATTAACATTAAATATGTAAGACATAACCAGTATACTGCCAATCAACTATAATTGGATATCAGAATTGGTACCAAATCAGAATGGAATTAAAAATATAACTTCTTAAAATCTATATATGCACTTAATCTATCTATATGTACGAAACCAGTACGAATTACGTAACAACAAAATAATGTTTGAGATCTAAGTCTTGCGTTAACAAGTTTTGCTTATGAGGCTCCTCAAATTTCTCGTCAGGGAAACAATACAAGAGTTGTATATTTTTTTAAGTGTCGTCTCAAATCCAAAAAATATTTCTCTCCTCGGTTTTCCTCTCGAAGACGAGAACGAGAATCGAAACGTGGCGTGAAATTTTTCATCTCAAGGGCAACTCTAGTCGCAACCTCATCAGTTCACGTCAAACGTCAATTCTGCTGACGCACAGTGTAGTAACCACTGTGGAAAAAGTTTTGTTTATTTTAACTACAGGGAGAAAGAACTTCGCATAAAATATCAAACGTATATCTCATTCCATTTGTATTGACAAACGATGATTTCTTAAAAGAAATTGTACACAAAGGATACATAGTATATAGATAAAATACACAGACAATAAATGTAGTAAGTAAAGGCTAATCCAGGTTTGAAAACTAGAAAAATCCTAGGAAACCCATGATCACATATTAATTCCATTAACTCATGACAATCTCTTATCACCCTGAAGCCACGGATCTTGAACATTAGAGTTAAACAGTAACACGGAGTAAGATTTCTTTATACGGTTGGAGTTCAACGCTTCTTTTTTAGCATTGAAGATTAATGAGACAATTGAATTTCGAACGCAAAACACATAAATACCCAAACCCTTTGTTTCTCCACCAAAGACTAAAATCATAACCACTAGCCAGACGGAAGACTTTGTCGCTATTCAGGGTAGACAGACACACGCAGTAGCAAAGCGAAGACTATTTATTATATGGGCACCTCTTCCTGTCAATCTAGATTTTGTATTGGATTGCCTGAATGGAATGGCCGTCATGTTCTGGGCATTCTCTTTTTAAAGGGAAGACTCAGATAGACCTCTTTAGCGTTTTGAGTCAAATAAAACACGTCATTTAATATCATGATTTGTTACTCCATGAATTTGGGGCTGCTGTGGCTTAGTGGTAGAGCGTTCTCCTCTGATGCATGGGGTCCTTGGTTCGATCCCAGCTCGCGCCAAGTGAGCTTCGTAGTGGACTAACACAGCGTTCGTGGCTTTTCTCGGGATTCTCCCGTTTTCTCCCACTTTCTTCATTTCACAATTTAATTCATTTCTAATCATCACCATCTCCTTTAGTCTAGCTAGCATAACGTGGAACTTAAAACTTAAAAATTTAATTGCATTTCATACTGCATGCATCGTCATAGCGAAATAGTTCATACTTTGGTGGCCATGCTTTCGGTTCGATTTTCGGTGGCTGTACATCATGTTCTTCGCTGAACTAGCATTGTGTTGTAATAGGTAAGTTACTTGAGTTAGAAGAGAGAGAAAACTTCGATATAGGGACAGATGTGCTGGCAACACATCAAACTAACTGCAAAATGTTGTTGTTCCGTCATAGCACATTTATGCTATAAGGACTGTGTCTTAGCCGGTTCTTTACTTTTGACAGAAGAGTAACTTTAAGTACAAAGAACAAAAAATAAGTTAACCAAACTATTTCTAGAGAAATATACACCCTCATAAGAAAATATCTCTAGCGAAATATTTTTTTCTTCTGTTTTTCCAAGTCAGTAACTTAACTGCTCTATCCCCTGCTGAGCGATCTTTAATTCGTTCCCCAACTTCAACCACTTTTGGAGCTGGTGACTTCTGTTTCCGGCAGAACACTAAAACTCAGCTGGAAGTTGAAAGCAGCATTCAGTTGCTCAAGGAGAGATGATTGTTTCGGTTGTGGAAATACTACAAACAGTTCGTTGGTTCTTGTAACTGTATTCGTTTCATAAGATATTTAATATCAACACTGACTCTAAAGCAAACATTTCTTTATGTAACGTGAAACGTTCAGAGAGGTCATATTGTCATTTCATAAGTATTACAGTTTCTAAGGGAATAGGTTAACAACAGCTTTGGAATACACTTAAAGAAATTCTAGCTTCAAATTGAGAAATATTTTTGTTTCTCATTTGTTCATTTGGAGTGACTTCTCAGGATCACGACAATATTAAATGTCGAGCTATAGTTTAGTATTAGATACAAACCGGGTATACTCTTACAAGTGATCGATTTCTGCTTTCCCCATACTGACGAACAGAACCACTGGATACCAGAAAAGTTAATTAAATTTACTGTGTTTCGCAATATGTTTTTGACAAACATAATTTCAAATTAAAGTATCTTGCACACGTACTTTCCATTTGCAGAATAACGTTAGCAGGGAATGGAAAAGGTCAGAAACAAAAGCAGAAAAATCAAATTTGCTAAACAAAAAATGTGACTGATATTTGAGATCTTTACACACATTTGCAGATATTTTGAGAGATGAATATTGGATAAGCCTTAGATGTAACGATAGCCTAAATTACAATAGATCTAACGTGATAAGGTTAAACGATACGTAAGTAGTATTCGGATCTTGTTAGATCCCAAGAGTTTGATCTTAAAGTCGATCCGCGATCCGGATCTATTCATTCACTATCGCAGAATACTCATTATCATTATTAATCTGAATTTAAGATTAGGATCCAGATCTAATATCCGGATCTCGGATCCAGGTTAGGATCAGGATCCAGGTTTGGAATGTATAATCATACAGGTCATCTCTATAGCTGGAATTTATAATCAGATTACCGCTTATAATATGTCTGTTTTTCAAAATTACTTCCAGGCGGCTGAGTATTGTCTAAAATAAATCGCTAAACTAAACTAAAACTAAACTACTTTTACATGACAGTTAGGGGATGCCTTGCACTGTTACAACAAAGAAAAGGGATATAGAACATTCAATCCCATATGTAAATGAAGTTACCTGATAGAGGAGCACATTCTACCTTGTGAAACAATCGAAATTTTGAAGCGTGATCTGTTGTGGATTAGCAATTCTACTTTTTAGCAAAATAGTGTCTTTTTTACTTCACACCGAAACGTAAACTTGATGAAATCGCAGATCATGATGAAAGATCACCTCGAACAGAAGTAGAGAACAACGGTTTTTTTTTCTTTTTTTTTTTTAGCCGTAGGACTTATATGTGTTTTTGAAGGTGCTTTGTGAAGCTAGGACTCTCAACTTAATAAGTAAGAACCCTAAGCACTATCCCAAAGTCCCTTTGTGTAACATTTAAAGGAGGACAGGAAACTTACTGCGGGTATTCTTCTAGCTGTTGCTCCTATCCTGGGTGTCTGAAACAATAATAGGTTCTTCTCTTGAATTTATGAAGTATGCTTAATATGGAAAGCGTTTTGAATCACTGATTGATAATCGGGAAAATAATTATCTTTTTACAGATGTAATGTTTTGCGTAACATGTAGTAGAGCTTGGCTCGTAATGTACTCGCATGGAGAATCGAACCTAAGTCCCCAACATGGAAATTGGCCAAATTAAGAATTCTGCCATTCGAGAACTCTGTGGGTCCGCTTTAATGTGACTTATTCTATGGACGAATGGCGATTATCAGATTATCATCAAAACTTTTTGGTGCTACGTGACATTTCTATGGTCAAAAGTGTAGATATATTCCAAACAATAAGATCATATTTGAACATCGTAGACAAATATAATTGGAAGTTTGCATGATTTCTAGTTGTCCAGCCTAATTAAATTAAATTTCTGCCAAGTCATGAAGTTTACGCTTATCCTTTGCCTAGGAGCATCCGAAATTTGTCACATTCATTCTTAACGTACCAACTTTCATGTGAAGAATTGACCTGACTTGTATTATACAAGTATAAATTAATGGCAAAACTTTCACAGATGTGTAATTTCGGAACTAAGCGATCCTTTCCTAACCTCTCGCTTATTATACTAAGACGTATTCATCTAAGTTCGTTAGAATGCGGAACATCTTTTACAGAGTGAATCTTGGATTCAGTTCCGGACAAAGAACAAAAGAATCACAGAAATCGTCATCAGCATCAGCATCATCAGGAGTTAGTTGTAAAATCGGAGGAAGAAACGAAGGAAAAGAGGCTCGTTGTGTTTCCATAGCAACTGGAGGATCCAAGTGGTTGGACAATAGAGATGGTGGAAAACCGAGAAACGTCTGTTGGTGGGAGAACTGTAAGAACCAAAAACTGGAAGAGTAAGAAGAAGAAAAAGAGATGGGAGAGTTTTAGAATTGTGGAAGGAGATCAGCCAGACGAGGCTTGTTGACGGAAGGAGGGGTTTAGGCATGTTCCCCTTCTCTTTTTTTTGGAAGTGCGAAGCAAAGTGTCACGTAAAATGTCTATTCCACGTTCTCCAGAAGCAGCAGAACCTCCTCCACGGGTCGTGCCACTTTCTCTTTTTTAACTTCTCTATCTCGTCCGCTCGAGTTTGGTAGCTTTTTTTGACGCCTGCTAAGTTTGTTCTTCCAAATTAAACCTTTAAAGAGGATGGGTTTTTCTTTAAAAATTTTTCCTTTCCTTTAAGCCCGACGACCGCTTCCTATTCTTTCTTGGCCCTCTTCGAACAAAATCATGAAAGGAAATTTAAGCAACAATTTATTTATTCTTGATATAAGGGTAAATTTCCCCAACTGCAAAAATAAAAGTAGTCCTTCATTGACGTTGAGTTGTAAATTATTGTTAACATTATTTTGCGTTCACACCCACATATAATAGCACACAACTCGGGAACAAGAAGCTTGTACAACATCACAATCTACCACCATGTAAAGTTTTATCAAGATCAGAAAATACTGGTTGAATTCGTACGATATAATATAGTGAAAAAGATCAATGCACAGAAATGTCTAACCAATTTACACTAATACTTGTGAAAGAGAACATGAATTAAAATAAGAAAGATTGTAAAGAGGAAAGAATCAGAGCTAATTGTTTATGGCTCCCTCAAAATTCCAATTAAAGATTGGCAGCAAAACTCATTTTGATCTTCTAATGGTTGACATCATCATCACTTTCACTCCTCTTAATTCAGTACGTGGATATTTTGGATATAAGATGGATATTCAGTACGTATGTCCGACATACTTCAACAGCGAAATAGACAGTTTTAAAGTCAATGTAAGGTGTCTAATCAGTGTAAAGAACAGACAGATCCATGAGCTCTGCACAGTGATACACTACTGACTTTTATCATTTTCTCACTAATGCTCTTCGATGAGCAGTTGATCTAAAAAAAAAAAAAAAAAAAAAAAATACCATACATAACACAAATTGAAAATCTAAAGCTATGTTGGCGCCCGTTCTCTTTGAAAGTTTTTAATTAAAATATTAGGGACGATTCAAAAATCATGACAACAACTTTTTCTCGCAAACCGGAAACAACATGAAAAACCTAAGGTTTTATTTGAAAGTATGTTGCATCTAGTTCCAAATGTTGCCTTTAATGTAAGTATGGGCGCAAGGCTGTGAAAGTGAGCACGTGCTCAAGTTCATCGTTGATTGACAGTGTTCTGAAATAGAGCTGACGAATCGCGAGCAATATACTTTCTACGTAACCGTTCTTCTCGATAGAAATTACGGGAATGCCATGAAGAGCTACAAGAAGCAGAGGAAGGGTGTTTATTCCCTACCCGCGTGCCTGCCTCATTCCGAACGGTATTGAAGTGGGTGGAGGCTTTCAAACTGAGCAGAATGTATGCTGTCGAACTGTTTTGCAGTGAACGTCCTATGCCCACTGACAAACATGTACGTATCATGCTGATTGAGATGTACTTAAGCAGAAGAAGACACTGGACAATTTTGGGATTAGCCCAGTAAGTAGTAATTTCTGTGTCCACAATGTATCGCATTGTCAAGAAGGAAATACACATATAGAAATGTGTGTGTGTGTAGAATAGACAACACTTCACTTAACCGAAGCACAGAAGTTTAGATGCTACGAGACATATTTCATCAGTCTGGAGAGTTTTCAGCAAGGATGGTATGCCATGCCACTCTGCTTTATGTAAAAACCTGCACCCAACTTGTAACTATTCCATAAGGCAGGAAATGTGCTCTGACTTCTTTCTGTAGTTGTGCATGGCATTCCCATGCATCTCTGCTAGAAAGAACTGATAATTTGAAGTACGCATGTTACTCATGATTCGTTACCTTCATCCCGGAGCACTGTCACATAATGACAGAACTTCGGTACTTGCTCACATCAACCATCCTACACATATACCCAATCTGATGGTAATATTTGGAAGTCGCCTGAGTTCACACTCTGAAATGTATAACCAGTAGCGTACCCAGGAATTTATTTCGGGGGGGGTTCAAACTAAATATGAAGCTATTTTATATTAAAATTGCTAAAATTGTCCCTAAAATTAGGCTAAATTTTTAAAAAGTCGAAATTTCGGGGGGGGTCCGGACCCCCGTGTCCCCCCCTTCCGTACGTCCCTGTGTATAACTTAATTTATTTGTGTTATCCCCAATTTGCGAGAAGAAAATAGTTGCTATGACTTGCAACTCATACCTTGTATATCTGAACTTTAAAATATTTATTTTCAACTTTTGCTGATTAAAGAAAATGTTAGGTACTTAATCTAGCTGGTGTGCAAGGACAAAAGTAAGTTTCGCATGCTCTGAAACTTCCCAGTGGCATAGTTCAGTGAAACTTGAACCGTGCATGGAAAGTAGTGCTACAGTATGATAGCACAACAGAAAGAAATACATGATTAGAACAAAAATGACACTTTTATACAGAAGCAATAACCTACACTGAAGAACTGCCGCGCACGATATCCTCCTGACATTAAAATTGCCCTTAGAACAGTGTGTGATCACCACGAACAGCGGTTCAGGCTCCTCAACTCGTCACACCTAGACCTTCTTCCAGTTCCCCGATTATTCTTTCCTGTGTGAAGTTATTCAAATGCTATCACCGTGACATGTTGTTATGGGTAACACCGCAACAATACACCTTAACAGCTCTCTAACACACGCTGTGTAATACTTTTCATTCAACCGCTTGGTGCTGGGAGCAGACCCATTTAGCACTACGATCATGCTGACATCAAATCATGCTCACATATAGCTCCTTCGTGACTAAGCGGTTAGTGTACGCGCCTATGGCGTGGGAGACCCAGGTTCCATTCCCGGCTGGAGCTCATGTAGTTCGGATTCCACATTAATCAGTAGGTCCCGTCTCATATAGCCTCGCTGCTAAAAGGGACATTAAACCCAAAATCAACTTAACTCAACTCAAATCATGCTCACGTGTGGGAGGCCTGTGATAACATTCTACCAGGATTTCATTAATTTCCACTGACTATACGATATTTTATGTTACGTCATCATCTCGTCCTTCGTTCACCTCTGGTGCTTGGGGTCCCGGGTTCGATCCCAGCCCCCGCCAAGTGAACTTTGTGGTGGACAAACACCGTGTGCGTGGGTTTTCTCGGGATTCTTCCGTTTCCTCCCACTTTCTTCATTCCACCATTTCATTCATTACTCATCATCACCGTCTCCTTTAGCCTAACCGGCATAACCGTGGGACGTAAAACTCAAATATTTTATTTATTTCATTTCATCTCGTCCTTAAGTTTTGCCAACTAGTGTAGTTCAAATACATACATAAAGTTTCAGTTCAAATAAATACAAAGATGAATCATAAGTCTTGCAAATCTACAGAACCCGAAAAGTAAACGTGCGTTCATCCAGAAAGTAGTAGGATTGATTTCTTCTCGACAAAACGTGGTGAACGAGGGGGTTGTTACTGTGCTGGTTGGGTGGTGGAGACCTTAGTTACCAGTGCACTAGTCGCCAGTCGTCTCCAAGCCTCCATGGAGTGTAGATCGAGTTTAAGGTGAACACCTTTCAAGATGCCTTATCATGTCCACAACAAACCGTTTGTTAGGAGCACCGTTACACAGTGAAGTTTTTTTTATCAAACTGAGTAAAACTGCGAATGAGACCCATGACATGATTAAGACTGCTTATGAGAGCTTATGAGAGATGCTCTGGATAGATCAAGTATTTTTGAGTGGCACAAATTGTTTCGGAAAGAAATTGATCATCTTTTTTGGCTGCAAAGGGATGGTTCACAGAGCGTTTGTACCGCCTGGTCAGACTGTCAATGCTGCATTCTACGTGGAAGTACTTGAAAGACTCAGAAAACAAGTCGTCTGCGTCCGTCCAGCAATCGCTGTATCATGGAAGCGTGTATCACGACAATGTGCCGAGCCACACCGCCTTTGCTGTCATGGACTTCCTGACCAAACATGGCGTCACACAGCTTTCCTAGCAACCCTACAGCCCAGATGTCACTTCTGCCGACTTCTTCCTCTTCCCCCTACTGAAAAGGGTCATGAAAGGACGGAACTACAGATTACTCCAGGCCATTCAAAAGGCCATAACGAGGGAGGTGAAAAGCATTCCAGCTTCTGCGTTCCAGGAAGACTTCACTGATTGGTAGAGTCGCTGGAAACGCTGAGTTGATGCAGAAGGAACATAGTTTGAAAACTATTAAGTTGATGTGTCACAATTGTGAATACATTTTTTAAAAAAATCAATCCTACTACTTTCCGCACAAACCCTGTATACGCTGTGATCGATCGTAAGTACAAATTCCATCTAGATAAGAGGTAGTGTGGTAACGCGGAGGCTACGATTCACTCAGGTTTTAGTAGCACTATCAATGAGTGCTCAACAACGTCTGACACGTGAACTGTTACCGCATAAGTTCGAACTGGGGCATAATGCTGCAGCAGGAACCCAAAATATTAGTCATGTGGAAGGAAAAGGTGAAGTGAACCACAGCACAGTACGGTAACTCGTTGGTTCCAGAAATTTGGTGCAGATTACAAAAAAATGTGAAGATCAGACAAGGTCCGACCGTGTGCCCTGGTGTTTTCCAAAATTGTGCTTTCGAAGGGAGAAAGGGCAATTTCTATATCTTTTTCTCCACGTTCAAATCGCCATTGTCTTTCTTATCATCACGAGAAAACGGTTGTTTTTTCTGCGCATAGTTAGTATTTTTCCCGAGCCAATTTTTTAAATCATTTTACTTGCATTGAAATGTATCCTAAAGGGAAGAGAGAGTGGTTAAAAAAATATTCCCAAAATAGAGTATCTCATGAAATTACCATGTTAAGGAGATGCAACTTGGTATATACATTTCTTAATTATAACAAGTGGTCACGTGCCCTAGTATCTTCAAAATTCCATTTCTAGCGGAGGGTGGGGATAATTTCTATAATATCTTCAATGTAGTCTTCTCACCATCACCAAAACGGCTGAATAGTATCAAATGAATTTCGAAACACTGTCGGCATTTGGCTTGAGAACGGGTTTTATCATATCACTTTATCCACCCTATGTACTTCAAGGGGAGAAATGTTTGCTTGAGAACGGGTTTTATCATATCACTTTATCCACACTATGTACTTCAAGGGGAGAAATGTTCGCTTGAGAACGGGTTTTATCATATCACGTTATCCACACTATGTACTTCAAGGGGAGAAATGTTCGCTTGAGAACGAGTTTTATCATATCACTTTATCCACACTATGTACTTCAAGGGGAAAAATGTTCCAATACTCGTATTTTCTATAGGCCCTAAACCCATTCTTTGTGAGCAAAGGAAGGGCACTTAGCTGCTAATACATATATGTTTATATTTGTAGAAACATTATATGTTTATATTTGTTTCTTACAAGAATACCATTTGTCAGCCGAAAGCAGTTTGCGTTCAATCTTCATTTTTTAAAACAAATCCGAAACAGTCAGTGGTTTGTATGAACAATCTCTCAGAGCTGCGAAAAAGTATATACTTTTGTTATGAAACTTTAAGTAGAGTGAAACTCTAGGGTAAAATAGTTATATAAGTGGGAAGCTAAGATAATACAGTTCACAGATAGTAAACTGAAGAAACCCATTTTTGTGGGCACGTCTCAGGAGCCCCAAAAACAACAAACTTAGTTAACAGAATTTTTGAGTCATGTCAACCGGTAAGATAGCGAAGTGTTTAATTCCCAAAGCGATAATTCAACCAACAGAACATGTCGTTGATACTTTCCTCATTTTAGGAGACGACCTTCTTTTATTCTTTACTCCAATTTCTTTTTAGTGTCTCTCTACATAATGTCGAAAACCAATTATCTCCCCTTCTTCGATTTTTTTTTTTTGTTCACTGTTTGGTGAATTGAGTGAGAAAAATTTTTCGTTGTTCAAACAACGATCAAAATAAAAAAAAAAAAAAAAGAGAGAAAAGATTCGTGCCTTTTTGTTTTTAAAGAATTTTGGCCTCTTGTACGTTAACTACTGTTAAGGGACCGTGCTTTCGTTTTGCTATGAACAGAAAGTTTTTCTTTGACTGTTTCCGGAAGATACTGAACGATTGTTTTGTACCCAAGGAAGATAATATTTCAGAAAAGTTCATTTTAAAAGAAGAAAAGGCAAAACGTAAAACAAATGAATAGTTAAAAAACAAAGAGAAGTGTTCCTTCATCTTGCCATTCTTCAATCTCTTGAGCTGAATAAAATAAAATATTTTTCTCCATATATATATATATATATATATATATATATATATATATATATATATCAGAACTACTGTTTTCTTTCTACTGATCCGCCATTTCTTTTTTAATAACCACTATCTTTACTATTTGGACGAGTCGCCCTTAAATTGAGAAAACAGAAAAAAGTAGAGAAAGTTTCTGAGCTGTCTGTTGAGAATAAGAAACTTTTATTTTATTTAACATTTTTCTTACTTTTTTTTACTATTTTTTTAAGTTTCATCTGAAAGGAAGGAAGGAAAGATGGAATCACAGAACGTGAAAAGAATTTGAGGCTCAGAATGTTGAGTAACTCTCTCAAGAAAAAGAACGCATTGCCAAAAGGCACTAGGAAAAACACACAAAAACAGTGAAATATGAAGAAATAGACTTTGTGTAGAATTCCGCTAAGTTTTGTCTTTCTGTAGTCAATGTTGCCATATTATAAGATATACTTGTATGAGGCCACTAGTTCAGTGATTTATTTACGACTAGTGAAAGTGCTTGTTCTTTCAGCAGGATAGGCATGTTATGAATACAAAATCGGAAGTTAAAATATCATTTTTTTAAAAAAATCCCTTTTTGAAAATTTCTCAGCATTTCCTGAACACCGAAACTTTTAACGATAAACTCACTTTGCTCAAAGTGTGTACTATTCTCACTGTGTCCTGATCATATTCATACAGTGGTACAGAACTGTACAGCACAATTCCCAATACAACGGCCTAGTTTCCTATTTCTTATTGACCTTGGCGAGGTTGCCATTCGCCAGAACTCGAATCTTCACACCGCACCGCACCTCACTCCAATTGTAAGGTACACTGGCGAATGTTTGCTGTTTTTCTTGAGGCGTGGTCGATATCACTTCAGATGACTTTAAACTAGTAAACATAAATCCATAAATCTCCCATCCTTCCTTGATCATTTGCCACAAACCGCATGCAAATCGGAAATCAGTTAGAAATTCTAGACCCAAATAAAATCCATGAGTTTTAAAAATATCACCTTGTATATTAGTAAAGATGACGAGTTTCTGTACTGAGTTCCATTTCCGTAACCTCTGGGGAGAGGGAGTCATGTCATATTCTACTTTAGGCATTCAATTTAAGTTTCTTTCCCTTTACGATACGTATTTTATTTAAAATGAAATGACAAAGCCCCGGTACGAGTCTACTGCTAATTATGGTCAAAAAGTTATTTTAAACGGTTTAACTATTTTGTCATGGAAAGGCTACATCAATTTCAATCTATTTATGTAGATAGAGCGATAAATCATTTTTTCTGCTATTAGATGTGGATTTTTATGTTTACTATGATTTACGAGGAGAGATCTTGTTTGATCTAGGATTTAGAATAACTATATGAAATTTGAATGTTTAATCTCAAAAATGAAAACCTACAGAAAATATCACGTGTGCCAAATGACGTATCAAGTTGAAATATGACGTACACTCATGTCCAAAATTATTGTCGCATATCTATAAGTGTCTTGTAAAAATATAAGTTGATAATGATTTTGTAGGATACTTTTAATACTGATACTATGTGTATAATCGGGAAATGTATATTTGTGGTAAATTTCATAGGAAAAGAATTATAAATACGAAAATTAGAATGAATAAAACAAAATGTTCATAAATGAACAGGATTTTTTTCGTTTTATTGTCCTTATTTACTGCTCTTTTGACATGAAATTTACCACATATATGTCTTAGCCGATTATATACATACTAACATTGTAAGAAATACCGGGGGAATTCGTTATCAAATTATATTTCTACAACAATATATTTATAGACATGCGACAATAATTTTCGACATGAGTATACAAAGGGATTATTATGTTCAACGTATTTATTTTTATTTCCCGACTTGGTAAAATCATTGAAACATATTTACAAAAATAAGTGAATTTCCACATCAAATTTATTCAATTTCTTAGTAATAAACACTAATTTTGGATCCGGAAGAAATATTATCCTCTTTTTTTTTTTTTTTTTTTTTTAAGTCACTCTATAATACGATTTCCTAACAGCCTGATAGCGGTTTTAGATTTCTTAGTTTTTTTTTTTTTTTTTTTTTTTTTTTTTTTTTTTTTTTTTTTTTTTTAGCAAAGACTAATGAACATAATTGATTTACTGCCGAAAATAACTTCAGGATTTTGTCGAAGATGGGTTCTGAACTGAGAAATTCCCTAAATATTTTGGGAGATATACCTACAGTTTGTAGTTAATTACAACAACTCTTAGAAGTTATACGTTATGACTGATTAAGGTAAACTTGATTCATTTATACCAAATATTTGTTTTCAATGACTATATCAAAACTTATTTATGCCACGCCCCAGGTTTATGCTCTTCAGGCTAAATGAGACAGATTATTAATGAAAATGAATGATCGTGAAATAAAATTGATGTCCTCATCCACCGAGAATCAAACATGAGAGCACATCAACTAAAGACATACATGCGATTTATACCCACTACATCGCTTTCTATCTCATCGCTCCTCGAAAGAGAGGCATGGTTTGGACGACTTCATCATTCGTGATGGTGAATGTGACTTTTCCTACTCACCAAATGCCATTTCATAGCTCATAAAATTTACAATCTTTATTGCTCCAGTATTTCCTTAGTTATTTTCTCTGTTAAATAATTTTAACTATTATCGTAGTTTGTAATAGTATTTATTATATTAGACTATGTAATTGGTTCTCATTGGCTGTTGAGGCCATTCCTTGACCAATGTGAATCGTCTATTTGTTTACATTTCTGCCTCAACTTCACCACTTAAAAGGAGTAAGCGCGACTACTGGTGAATTTTTCGAAGTTATTCATAGATCGAGTCAACTTCGCTGTTTTGAATAATTTAGAGACCTAGTGGAGTCGAATTTTCAATAATTTAGGTCGAGGTTTTCGATTAATTGGGTATATGATTAAACTTGAATGAGTGCTCGTTTCTTTCCTCCAATGACGATCATGGCAATAATGAAAGCATGACAAGGCTCCTATAGAAGCCGCCTAAGGTCTTGAATGGAATCAGGCGCGCACCCAAAATTTTTGTTGTGGGGGGGTCAAAAGCTTTCGGGTGGTCCAATACTAAAAGCTACTACATCTATGCAGGGCGGTAGCCAGCCCAAAAATTTAGGGGGGGGGGGCGGCTGAAGTTAGAGGGCCCGATCCAACAATATTATAGTTCATCACCATATTATAGTTCATTTGCAAGCCTACTGTGAAAATTTTAGAGGGGGCCGGCCCCCCTAGAACCCTCTGGATACGGGCCTGCATCTATGTGCAGTATTGAACGGGTATTATTCTGCACTCGAAAAAATTACAAGTAATGGTAAAATACTTTTACCTACAGTTTCAGAAAAAAAATATATAGAACTAGGTTGTTTTTGTACGAGAAAGAGTACAGAGAAGTGTAAGATCAAATTGTCATGTTACATCAATTATTTCCGTGTTAAACAAGTATAGTTTTATTCAGAATGTATACACATGTATGTTGAGTAAGGAAGTTTTTGAAGTGAATCCAGACCCGGTGGACCCCCGTAGATTTGCCACTGAATGGAATGTATAAATAGATCTAGTTCATACATTACAAATTTTCAGGTGTATTGCACATGATCTCTACGTAGAATCTCCTGAGAAACTGATGGTTTGCTTACTCTTTTTCTTAATTTTGCTATATATTTCACATTTGCAACTGTTCATTTGTTTCGAGCTGGTTTCTTTCCTCTGAGCGGCAAAATGGGAGCTCATAAGCAAGAAAAATAACATTCGCCGCACAACGAGCGATGAAATGGGCCAAACCACGCCTCGTTGTCGAGAAGCGATGAGATGGGAAGTAATGAAATAGGAGAATACCATCGATAGCAGCTAAACTAGCGAAGGGGACTGTGTAATAGTTTTATGTCAAATACAAATTGTGAAAAACTGTAGAAAGCTTTATTAATTGGTATCAAATACCAAGTGATTCATGACTGACAATAGAAAATTTCACCTCTTTGTAATAAATTATCTGAAGCGGACTTCGTTAATTGAGTCAATCTATTACAATTTTAACGGCTAATGGCAACTTTTACGGTGGATATCTATATTCCGTATCACATGCATATAAACTGAAAAAGTAATCTTGTTTTTCGTAATAGGTAGGTAGAGCGATTATCTTTGTCCAATTCGTTAACGGAGTCAATAACGTCACATCTTAAGAGGCCAAATCACAGCGAAATTAAATTCCGCTCTTTTTACAGTAATTATGTGATATCTTCAAATAGATAAAAGATAATCGAAACGTGGAACAAGAGAGCGCTAGACAATATTATTTTGCGTGAGGTACCGTTATCATGAGTCTCCTAGTAACTTTCCGTTTCTAGCCATTTAAAAACGCGAAAATAAATGCCGTTTTTCTAAATGACTGGAAATCGAAAGCAGATAAGTGTGTCGTGATAACGGTATCTCATGTAAAAATATTATTGTGTAGCGATCTCTTGCTCCACTTATCGATTATCTTCTACCTGTTTGAAGATATCACATGATTACTGTAAAATTAGTGGTATTTTAGTTTCGCAGTGACGGGACCTCTTAAAGGGTTTCATCTGTATATTCTATATCCCCTACATGAAAGCGATTTTTGTTTTCAATTCTGTTCTTTGTAATAGATAATTAGAACGATTAGAAAACTCCTGCGCTTCCTTCGCACGTGGAGAATAAGGTTTATGCAACATAGGGTGGTTGTGCCAGTGTTCGACCACCCCCTAGTTGCCGACCACTTTTCACTTTAAAACTATGTATTAGGCTTATTTTCCGATGAAAAAGCATGCTTTTCCGTTATAATTGAATTGCAGCTTATTCTGAACCAATCACAAAGATACTGTCAAAATATATTCCACATACATTCGGTAATAGCCAATCAAATGTATGCCTACGGAAGACGCTCTGAGTTTTCGACAACTTTAATCTGTTGCAAATGGGAACGACAGCGCCCTGTTTTTCATACTTTTCCATAGTTTTATCGCACCAGGTAAAAAATGCACATATTATTCTGTTGCATGGAGCTGTCGACCACATTTTAGTAATTAAATTTTAGTGATAACTGTAAGGTTTGAGGAATAAATCGATAAAATGTAGTGGTCGGACAATGATTTATGAAATATTCTTTGTTAACTAGTGTTCGACCATGGGGCGGTCGAGCACTGAAAAATTGTAGAAATGTCAATAACGACTAACTTTCGATTCATCTGCATGAAATAGGTTCCTAGTTACCAATTCTGAAGTTATAATGGAATACAAAAACATTTACTAGTGTTCGACCACTACTTTTCGTGATACATTCGTACTGGTCGAGGATTAACTTTCTTTTCAATGTCCGACCATGACTTGCGTGTGTACTTTCTCGCAAAATTTCTGGATTCAAGCATTAATTCAGTGATCAATTTACATTTGTATAATCATCTGCTGAGTCTTACCGTTAGTACGTGAATATTCACCGAATGGCCGTGGCTCAGTGGTAATGGTGAAGAGGCAATCCATTGAGGCTTCGAAACCCTCTAAAGAGAAGGGCATTTTTAATTGTCCTCGATATTTCTGTGTTTGTGTCTCTGTCATGATTGGATTACCTCCAATTGGCGCGAGAAGCATTCAGGCTCAATGTCTCGTTTGAGACGAACTTTAAAATAAAAAAAATAGTAGAGCGTTGGCTTAGCATTCGGTAGGTCCTTGGTTCGATCTCAGCGGTCGACCATTCTGACAGTTCTTTCGGGTTTTTCCTCAGTCATACCAGGCAAATGCTGGGATGGTACCTACAAAATAGGCCCTGGCCGTCTGTCTTCCAACATCCTCTCCCCCACCCTATTCCGGCCGGAATCGTAGGTGCCTAAAGGCCATAAAATAAATTCAAATTCAGTAACTGAATATTCATGTAGTTTCCCAACATTTTCATGGAAAATTGACGGCACTGTTAGGCTATGACATTTCATTTGAATAATAAATTTATTATATTTGGTCTGATTCGTTTAATACTGAACTACACTATTCTCGCTTCGTCGTGGAACTGCATTCAAATATTGTTAGCGGAATAGCTATTATCAGCTTACGTCTGGAATACATTTGTTTTCCTTGCATGTTCTTAATAATTTTTGTTTCTTTCAGAGATAATGAGAGAGTAGGCCTAAGCTTAAACTGCCAGCTTATTCAAACGAGGATCTACAAAAAGCTGTAGAGGCTTGTCGCAAAGAGCGCTCCATATGAAAGGCATCAGTAATCTATGGAATTCCTTGGGTAACGCTGATGGATAAATTTCATGGTCACAGTTCCAAAGAGTGAAAAATGGGTCCAGAACCATACCTAACACAGAAAGAAGAAGAGCGATTAGCAAACTGGCTCCTTAATATGAGTAAAAGGGCTTTCTACAAAAGAAACACGATCTTCTGAACAGTGTTAAAAATGGTCGATTCAGAAAAACGTAAAACGCCGTTCAAAGACAATCGAGCTGGTGAAACCTGGCACTACACTTACTTGAGGAAACACCCACAAATCGTATCCCGAAACTTTGAACAAGGCGCGATACGCTGTAACCGAGGGAAACATTCGCTTGTGATTTTAGGACCTTGAGAAATACTTGAAAGAAACGGGACAATCTGATATTCTAAATGATTCTGAGCGAATATTTAATGCTGATGAATCCACCTTTCAACTGTGTCCCAAATCAAGAAAAGCGTTGGGGTCCAAAGCGTGGAAAAATATTTACGAGGTGAAGGGCAACGAGAAAGAAACATTAACACTGCTTTGCACTTTTTCCGCAGCAGGAGAAATTGTATCCCCGATGGTCACATACCTGTATATAAGAGATCTTTCAAAGGACGTCATCAGTGGCGTGTCTTCAGAGATTTTCATAGGCAGGCCAGGTCAGATAGCGGCTGGATACGAAGTGAAACACTCTACGAATGGATAGTAAACCACTTTCTAAAATGTGTGGAGGATGATCCCTCTATTAAAAAAAAAAAAAAAGTCCTTCTGCTAATCGACAACTGCAAGACTCACTTGGCAATGGAAGTCAGCGAATTTTGTTCCAGCCATGCTATAGTACTCTATTGCCTTCCACCAAACAGCACACATATTCTTCAACCCAGCGACGTATCAGTGTTCAAATCGTTAAAAATATTCAAATCCTTAAAAAGTGAATGAAAGAAGATAGTTCGAGAGTTCTACATGGAAACTGATGAAAATGTTACACGTGATACTTTTGCACCACTAATTAAAAAAGTGATATACAAGATAGCAACACAATTAGTAAGTAAAAACGGATTTAGAAGATGGGGTTTATACCCCTTCAACCAGAGAAGACGAAGGCTGTTTGGTGCTGCATTCCACTGAACCTTAAATGAATTTGGTGGTTCCTTTCTTGACAAAACTATCACAAAATTACTTATTCTCAGCGACTATTGTGCGAAACTGTGAAGTGATACCTGAAAAACTAATAATGTAACATCTACCGATTCTATTAGTTTGGTAAAGTTATGCTTTAGCCTTCATACTGTAATTATAAGCACATTAATTGAGTAGTGGTCGATGACTAAACAGTAGGCGGTCGAACATTAACGAAAAGTGGTCGAACACTAAAATAAATCAGTCATTGGTGTTTCTCCGACTAATATTACATAAATGGTATACGTTATCTCAGTTTTGGATAAAATATAGATAAAATATAGCTTTAGGAACACGTGTGAGCTAGTTGCATCCTCCTAAGTTGTTCCATTCAGTGAACAGCGATTAAGAACCATACGAAAATGAGTTAGGTGGTCGAGGACTGGCACATTTACCCTATCACATTTGAAAGTAAAGAAGTCATTGAAATAAATAAATAGCGAAAAGCAATTCCGACTGGAAAAGGTCCACCGTTGCTTTTACTCACATTTCGCAAGGAATCCTTCCTGAAAAGTGGATTTAATAGACCCTTTCAAGATTTGACATTTTCCGATATTGTAGCTGCTAATAACCATAAATAATGAAAATACGACATAATAACATCCCAAATATTTCAGGATCATAAATCCAGACAATAATGAAAAACTTTTAGATAGATCAATAAAACATTTTGAAACGCATGTAAGCAATCAATTGGAAACATAGTTATCTTAGAACACTCAATACAGCGTTGCAAACTTCGAGAGAAACACTCATAGATCAGCTGGTTAGAAATGGTTATATACATTCAGATCAGGCCCTAACTTCAGCCCCCCCCCCCTACATTTTTGGGCTGGCTACAGGCCTGAGTAAGATATCTTTTAACCGACACTCAATAAACTGGCAACACCGAAACAACAAAATGTTTGTGTTTTTCGTCGATTCGCTTCGCCTCAATCGCGCACGCCCAGAATGAATACTTCACACAGTAGCTTACTCTTAGACTATCCTAAGCTAAGAGAGATCACGTGTTTTTTTTTTTTTTTTTTTTTTTTAATTTTTCGTGTATTACGCGGTCAGAATTCGCGTCAGAAAACCTCATTCGAGAAATAGTTGAGTGTATGCCACTGTACTGAGTTTAAAGTCTGCAATTTCTACAGATGGATAACGAATATACTCGGCAAAATTCTCAAAATATCTATCCGACAAAATCTTGTATCCGGAAACGGCCAAGTTCGGTTGTTGACGATTACTAGAGATCTTACTGTACATGAATATAAATATCAACAAAATGAAACTATCATTTCAAATTATATTGTACAGTAATTTTACTTCAGGTTTAGGGGAACATTTTAATTAGAGCAACCCACATTATGCTTTATTTTTTGTGTAATTATGCTTTATTTTTTTCCAAATTATGCTTTATTATGCTTTATTGTTAATTTCAGTCATTGTTTTATATTAATCGTGTAAAATGTAAAATATTTACTATACATTAAATATTCTAAATATCTTGATCTATTTATTAATATTTTATGCAACCAGTTTCTTTCATATTTAATGAAATTTCTACTTAATGCATTGTAAAGAAATATGCTTTACTCGAGTCAGTTTTTGTTTCACTTGTGTGTGCGCTTAGAGGTGCACATGTACAGAAAGGGAAACTAAAAGTTATCACCAAAAAATACAGAAAGTGCTCAAGTTCAAGAGGCACACATAACAATATAGTGAGGAGTTCTTGTGTACTATTCGTTGTTGGCGGAAAATTTTATTCATTTCCATTTTTTTTTTCTCCACATCAAAGGATTACACCGAAAAGTTTACAGAAATAAAAATTCATTGTATCATGAGGGACGTCCTAGAGGGTATGGTGGCGGGAAAGAGAGGGAGGGGGCGAAGGAGACTACAATTAATGGATGATACTAAAACAGAAAGATCATACGCGAAGACGAAAAGGTTAGCGGAGGACCGTGGAGCATGGAAGCTTCTCAGCTGCGGCAAGTGACCTGCCAATAAAGATAGAATACCTATGACGATGATTTCATTGTTGGATTGTTATGTTCTCAATAATTTTGTTTTGTAAATATTGGTTTTAAAAAAATATTAATATAGTATGTTAAACTTGTAGTTAAAGAGAATTTTCCAAGAATTGTGCTATATATTTTAAACTAGCAGCGTTCACCCCGCTTCGCTGCGGTCACCCCGGAACGCAATAAACTTTGTTACTTAGATAATTTTTACTTTTTCGCTTTCAAGTGATATGATAAAAACCATAGAAGATTGCAGTAAATGTTAACATTATATCGCCTGTCATTTATGTTAACCCGCCCCGCTTCGCTGCGGTCACCCCGGAACGCAATAAACTTTGTTACTTAGATAATTTTTACTTTTTCGCTTTCAAGTGATATGATAAAAACCATAGTAGATTGCAGTAAATGTTAACATTATATCGCCTGTCATTTATGTTAACCCGCCGAGTGACACGGTCATGCGGGTTGCATATAAATACGTTTATTTTTACCTATGATGAACTAACAAAGGATTTGTACGTTATGGACACTTGAATGGTCAATTATCTCAAGACACTGGTAATTAAAAATTAAAGTGATATGATAAAAACCATCTAGGGTCCAAATCCTAATAACCCCCCAAAAATGAAAGAAATTGGTTCAGCCGTATTAGCGTGATGAGGGAACAAAGGATTTGTGCGTTCTCTTTTATATATAAGATTATGCTTTATTTTCTAAAATTATGCTTTATTATGCTTTTAAAATTAGTTTCTTCTGGACCCTTAAATAACCGTAACCATGTTCAAGGTACCAGCCATATGTCAAAATTGCTATTATGCTTTTTATGCTTTTGGGTTGCTCTATATAATATTCTCTAGATGGTATTCGATAAGTTTGTCACAAATAACGATTCTAAGATCTCTGCTGTGAACATGTAGATAATATATTTTGTCATTGTCGTCAGATCGGTTCAGTTGCAAGTTGCCAACTTAGCATTCACCAGGGCTCTCCACCAGTTTATCATCTTGCCATGAGAATAACCAATATCATTCATCAATTGCAATATATGTCTTCCCTTCCTATATTTTCCTTCCATCGCAGCTTCTAGTATGTTCCTCATAATACAATTCCTTTTTAACATCAATAACTTAATATTTCTAATTGAATACACCATGAATTAGCTTGTAATACATATATCGATAATTATAGTAATTTACTACGTATTGTGATTATGTGCAAAGTGAGGAATGAAAATAAATAAAGAACAAACGCATTGAGAATTGAAATGAAAGTAACAGCTTGTACTACAGAAGCAGTGGAGAAAAAAACTTTCAGACTTCAAATACGATAACCCATTAGTCGGAATCATAATATACTGTATGCACAAGAAAATGTTTCATTTGCAGACCAATTAAACTAAGGTCTAGACCAATCAAATTAAGGTCTATCTCCATGCAAAGATTGGTCAAAGTCTGATAGATTCTATATATTGTAGCAATTATTGATTTTTTTTTTTTCGAAAATTTCACTGTTAAGTACGAACTCTAAACCAAAACTCAAGGATCAGAAGTTTTCATAGAATTATGAAATAAATGAAATAAAATTTTTGAGTTCTACGTCCCACGATTATGCAGGCTAGGCTAAAGGAGACGGTGATAATGAGAAATGAATGAAATGGTGGAATGAAGAAAGTGAGAGAACCCCGAGGAAACCCAAGCATACGGTGCTTGTGCAGCATAAAGTTCACTTTGGTGGGAGCAGGGTTTGAACCCGGGACCCCATCCACCAGAGGTAGTAAACGCTCTAGCACTGAGCCACCGCGGACCCATTTCATGGAATTATGTTTCACACGCGTACTAAGGAGGTGAAGGTTTTCATTCAAGTCAACTTTGATTAAGATCGAACGATTTTAGTAGACCATACCAATTGGCAATTTCTTTAGATACTTGACTAGGTTCATACTTGAATTTTATGTCCCATAACTCAGAAAATGAAATGATATTTCTCAGTCTAACATCCCACGATCATGCTCTTAAAGCTAAGGGAAGTGCGTGATTAAAACAAGTGAATGATGACGGAAGAATTGATGGAACGAAATGTGGGAGGAAGCAGGAGTACTCCAAGAAAACCCACGGATACGATGTTGTTAACTAAAAATTTACTTAGCCAGGGACCAAACCAGAGACCACTTTCACCAGAGACCACTTTCACCAGAGATAAACGTTCTACCACTGATCCACCGAGTTAACCGTTCCGTAAGTCAGGAGAGGAAAATTTACACATAAAATATTTTAAATGCAAACTGAGCTTACCACGGTCGAACTCCGTGCCAAGTTTGGTCAAAATTAAATGAGCTCTGTCAGTCATCGCTTTTCATTCCAAAATTTGGCGAAATGGAAACTTCAAACTTGGTTTGTAAACGGAAATATTTCACATTTGTGTTAAGCAGATTAAGACCCACTTCTCTGACAAGTTTGACAAGATTGGAAGTCATGTAAACTACGTGCGATAAAAAAAAAAAAATGGCCTTGAAACTTTTTTTTTTCTTTCAGATGAACAGTTTTCAAGTTAAATTGATGTTGCTCTTAGCAGGAATAACTTGTTTCAGAACTGGTAATACAAGTTTGTTTGATCGTTTCTGAAAGCAGAAATGAATAAGATTATCTTGCAAAAGAAAGGGAGAGAGAGGGAGCCATATACTGTATATATATATATAAACTTAAATGAAAGATAAGAAAACAGATAGATGTATACATGTTTTGTCTTTGTCCAAAATTAAATATTTTTATTGGAATGTATGAACATTTTCTTTTATAAATCATACAAAGTCCTTCAGATTTCGAACAAACCCCGAATACATATTAAGCTCCCTTCATTATTCAATCATTTCTTCCATTATTATAATATTTCTTACATTGAGAAATAAAAATCTTCGAAGAGTTTCTTGGTTTCTTTTTTTTTTTTTTTTTTTTTTTTACTTTCTTTCTTGTATTCCCTACGATTCACAACCAATATCTCCTCCAACCAAATTTTTGTACGCGGCCCCCTTCTCTGTTTTTACTTCCGATTCTTTTTTTTTTTCTTTAAGGATATAACTAAATTTAAAATTCATTTTTCGTTCTTCATCGAACGATTCTCCTTCTCCCCCCCCCCGCCCCGCCCCCCATCCACACACACACTTAAAAAAAAAAACTCAAACCGTAGAAGAATGCTTCCGGGAATAAAACATTGATTGGTGGTTAAAGAGTTTTTTTTTCTTTTCTTTTCTTTTCTTCCTAATTTTTCTTGGTCGGAATATCTTTCCTTTGCGCAATTCTCCCTTAAAAAAAAAAAAAAAAAAAAAAGATGTATCCGAATTTTACCAAATGTATGCTCACGGCTAAACAGAACAGAACAGCACAAAATAAAGCTGAGAGAAAATTAAGAGAGAAGCACGTTTATTCTGTACATCTGTGGATTTTATTTCTTCAATATAGTACTTTTCTTTATAGGCAGCTAAATACTCACAGAAGGAAAAGTAAGATTATTTATATTATTGTAATACAATTTTATATTGTCTGAACGGATTGAAACTTTCGATGGATACTGTATGCCGAGGAAAGGTACTAAGAAAAATCCGTTATCCGAACAGCGGTATAATTGTACTAATATACAGAATCCTTATGTTTACTACAGAAATCAGTGCGGAGAATACGTTCTCCATACGCTACATACGCACTGCCAATAGATGTTACACAATGTCGCTGCAGGATGGCTGACATCTAACGTTTTTTCCGTATATTACACACGTATACGTATGTTACATACGTCTATATGTGACCGCCTACATACAGCTTTTTCATCCTTTCGGAAGGTACGTTTATTCAGAACACTTATACAGAAAGTACGTACAAAATATATTTTTTCAGTTGTACGTTTGCTGTACATTAAGTCCAAAAATTACTGGATTTACACATGTAACCTACGCTTTTACGTGCGCCACATACGATTTTTTCAGTGTGTTTTCGTAATTAGTTTCTTCTTCTCCATATATGTACAGTAAGCGACAATAATTCTTTCCGTTTCGTAAAATTTATTTTGGGAATAACGGTGATATACTGAAAATTACTGAAAATGTACTGAAAATTACATTCCTTTTATTTCTAATTTGCTGTAAAACGTACTCAAATTGTCCTTCCATTCTGAAGTTATTTGCGAAACTAATTTCCTCAAAAGGAAATAATTTTTGTCTCTGACTGTACATATTCCTATACACCATGCCGAATCAACGTTTAGGGTCTCTTTCACCACTGAGGCAATATGAAAGATGGAACTAAAGCTTAACGTGCTATCTGAACTACATGAGCTCCCACTGGAAACCGAACCCGGGTCTCACACTCCAAAGGCGCTTATGCTAACCGCTTAGCCACGAGGGAGTTCATTATAATTCTTTTCCTTTCAGCAGCGGGGCTATATGAGACGTGGACCCACAGTTTAACGTGAAATCCGAATCACATGAGTTTTCTTTGGAAATTGAATCCGGGTCTCCCACGATACAGGAGCGTATGCTACCTGGTTAACAATGAGGGAGCAAAATAATACAATAATTAAATAATTGGATTAATATTACTATATATTCCTAAGTACCTACAAATATCCGGAACGTTTTATAAATATTCTGTAAAATAATTAATTTCTTTCAAGACATTATTTCGAAACTGTAAATATTCATTAGCAAGAAGAAAAGTTTTATTATTATTAGCAGTTTAGTTTATTATTCCTGTAACTGATTAAATTTTCACTAAACGTATATTATTCTCGAAGACAGGTTTGTACCTTCTGGCGATTAATTACTACAAGCGTCACCAACGTAGAAATTCCATTCTAAGTAGAAAAGGTATGTTGATTAACAAATTTGAGCTCCTTAATTACCTGTTAGGCAATTTTCACTTTCATCTGTTAATTTCAAAATTAAAAAAGAAAAAGAAGCACAAACCTTTCTGTTTTATTTATTTCGTATTGAAGTTGAAGGTATTACTGAGTGACAATATTGTTTCAAAGTAATAGTATCTTTTACTTACGTATGCCATTTTGACCATAATAGATATCACCATGGTAAAACTTAAAGTTAACGTAATTAAGATAAAGTCCGAACTATGGTGTAAAGTGAAGCTTACATTGGCTTATTGATAGAGCTCCTGGTTCAATACAAGATCACGTGACTTAATGGTGGAAACACCGTCTAAGTTTTACGGGCCGCGGTGGCTCAGTGGTAGAGCGTTCACCTCTAGTGCATGGGGTCATGGGTTTAAACCCTGCTTCCACCAAGTGAATTTTGTGGTGGACAAAGACCGTGTGCGTTCTCCCCGGGGTTTTCCAGTTTTCTCGCACTTTCTTAGAGACCTCTCGTGGCTAAGCGGTTAGCGTACGTGCCTTTGGCGTTGGAGACCCGATTCGATTCCCTGCGGAGCACATGTGGTTCGGATTCCACGTTAATCAGTAGGTCCACGTCTCATATAGCATCGCTGCTAAAAGGGACGCTAAACTAAAATCAATTTAACTCAATCGTCTAAGTTTTTTTTCTCTTGGTTATTTCGTTTCCTCCCACATATTCATTCCATAAGTTATTTTCATAATCATGTACTTTCATTGATCATCTATCTCCTTTTCTGTTGAAGATTTTAATCATGGTACGTTAAAATAAGGATCCACTTAAAGTACTTAGAAGCAATATTTGATTCCAACCTCAACTTGGAACCATCAACAACAGACATACTATTTTTAAGAAGTTTAATTGCAAAAGTTTGTTTGGGACTTAATGTCCTTAATCGTCATACACTTTAGATCAGGTATATTTAAGTTTGAACAGGGGGTGAGCTAATTACACAGGACTTACTGGTGTTGAGGGCTATGTGAAACACTGTATCTATAACACTTTCATAACAATCGAATGGCCATATTTAATAGAGAAACAAGTTCATTGTACACTAACATGGCAGGAACACAGAAATAGTTATAATGATAACCATTTTCTTTATTTCCTAAAGAAAAGGAAAAACAAATCTATTTATTTACCATTTCAGAAAGGTATTTAATTCTTCATGTTCTGAACTATTCTATCAATGTTTCGTGGTATACTGGGTGTTCCAACGCGATGATACTTTCTAAGGTGGACATCAGTTATCCAGGAAATATTTCCAATTCAGTTTAAAATTATCTAAGAAGTATATTTCAATAAGAGATCAGGCGGGCCCGGAGTTCAGTGGCCCGGAACTGGTCCGGAGGGCAACTGTTGCACATGGCTTCTTTAGATCAATATTGGTAATTTATTTTAACACGGTAAATTTAAGAATGTCAGGCCTTATGGCTCGCATACGACATTTAATGTTCTAGGCCGCCCTTTTGCTGTATCTGTATACGCATTTACCACTTATTACAGACATCTCGAACTTTACGCACTTGAAAACAAGAGGATTCAGTTTTGTATTTTAGGTTACCAAACCATAGGAATAAAATATTTAACCTGGTACTGGTACATCCGGCACTTCTGGTTGCAGGATACAGGCAGGGTCGGATATAGAGTCTGTGCTTGAGACGCAGAATCCTCATGAAAAGAGAAAACAATTATCATTACCTCTTGTAATTTTCAACACTAAGAGGGATCACGATTACCTGACACCAAATCCACACTAAAAACCGATTCCTGGTATCTACTACCGTTTCTTTTTTCTTTTTTTTTTTTTTACCGACGACTAATTTTGATACCGGAAATCTACCACATTTCGAATATGGAAAGAGGAACTTTCGACCGTGGGATTCGTGTCTAAATCTTGTTTTTCGCTATTTCTTATGGCTCTACTCTACGAAGATCAATGTTAAAACTAGTGATGGACACAAAAGCCGGTTTTTCGGTTTTTACAAAAAAAGAAACCGGTTTTTGAAAATCTTCAAAAAACATTTTTTCACCGAAACCGATTTCGGTTTTCTCCAAAAAAAAAAACAGGTTTGTTTTTTCCACCGAAACCGGTTTCGGTTTTCTTCAAAACCAGTTCCGTTTTTTTTTTTTTTTTTTTTAATTGGTTCTATTACTGACCAGAACAGTGTTTCGTTATTCTCCGGAAACTGATTCCTTTTCCTCAGAAATAGTTTTATGTGTTTTCCAAAACTTTTCACCGAAACCAGTTTCGGTGAAAACCGAACCGATTTTGAAGAAAACTGAAACCGATTTTGGAGAAAACAGAAATGTCGGTGTTCCGGAATTCCATTTTTCTAGAAACCCGTTTCCGGTTTCTATAAAAACCGGTTTTGCCCATCCCTAGTTAAAACCGGAACTGGTAGCTGATTTTTACAACAGTGGAGATATAACAACGATATCTATTACTGTTTCTTCTTTACGACAATCAGTGTTGAAACTTGAATTCTATCATACTTCGGGTTTGGAAAGAAGAATTTTCCACGGCGGAATTCGTGTCTAAAAAATATTTCTCGCTGTCTCTTACTGCTCTACTCTGTGGAGATCAACATTAAAAGCGGAACTGGTAGTAAATTTCTACAAGAGTAGAGATAGAGCAATTATTGAGACGCTAAATCGATTTCAAAAACTTGCTTCAAGCTGTCTAGTACCGAGTTTAACGCTGATTATCGTTAAATCTGGAAATAATATGCTTCTACCAGCTCTTGTTTAAAGACGGTGTTAAGAGGGAGAGGACGTAACATATCATTACGACTAAATCTTTATCAAAAAACAGCTTTTCAGTGTCTCTTACTGTTTTACCTCTGATACCTTTTCACAGACAGATGGACAGAAGTATGGATATTACCATTCTATAAGTCTTCCTTACTTATCTTAGAAAGTCCAAAAACAAAATGGTGAGAGAAGAATCCATGTTGTCTTCAAATGGCATGACATTGATATACATAAGGCTACTTATGTTAGTGCTACCTGGCTGAGTTCGATAATGAAGTCAATCTATTAACGGGTAACGGTGACAATAACGATGTTAATTTATATCTCATGCACTTAAGCTTTTTGTGATAATCTTCTTTACTGTTTTTATCAGAGTTCATTTTCTTTTCTTATTTATTTTCATTTGCATTAATTTATGAAAATGATGGAAAAGTGTCTGGGTTTGATTTATTAAAATAAAACGGACGAAATCGTTTAGCAAGGAATATATACATATATAAGGTGTTAATGAACTATACCGACAAACTGTAAGAGGTGATTCCTCATACCAAAATAGGAGAAAAAGTTCATATGGACCTATGGCGAAAACTCCATAGTTTCAGAGCTAGGGCTGTCCAAAATCGCGAAAAAGATAAATTTCAAGAGGCCCTATTTCGAATTCGAGACATTATGGATTGTGGTTCTTATCAGTGTAAAAGAAGTCACGCATACGCGTTCCAAAACTGCATATTTCATTAATGGTCAATTGGTATACAGAGTGTTCCTTGCAGGATGAAATTCCCAGACATGTCTTCAACCGAATTTTGAGATATGATCTGACTTTATGATTGGTCCAAAGAAGGCAAACGATAAGCCTTGATAGCAGTGAACAAGGACTCATTTGGCGCAATGTTGGAAGTGTTAAGGATCGTCAGGAGCACGGTCTGTCGTACTCGGGAAAACTCATGTTGTGATGTTTCCTTCAACGCTTATAAGTGAAGAAAACGTGAAATATGCCATGACGAAATATGTTGCATTACACGTTGTTCCGAACACACACACACACGCACACACACACACACACACAAAAAAAAACATGAAGCTGCCAGTTCCTAACATTTCCGACTTCCCTCCGAAGCACTGGATGTACAATGTTGTCAAGGTTTACCTCCTGCCTACTTTGGACCCTCTTTGAAATTAGGGTATATCTGAAAACTCTATTGAGAGCAAATCTGATAATTACACCCTGTAGGAAATACCCTATACACCTATTGAAAATTGATGAAATATACACTTTGAAATTTAGCTTTTTCATGATTTTGGACAGCCATAACTTTGAAACTATGCACTTTCCGCCTCAGGTCCATATGAACTTTTTCTATTATTTTGATGTGAGAAATCATCTCTTACAGTTTGTCGGTAGAGTTCATTAACACCCTATATATATATCTGGCAATCCTAGGCGGGGAGGGAAATAGATCTTCCATTAATAGAGGAAATGTGAACAGCAAATCTTATGTCAAAGTCAGGAACCGCGGTGGCTGAATGGTTGAGCGTTTACCTCTGGTGCATAGGGTCCTTGGTTCGATCCCAGCTCGCGCAAGTGAGCTTTGGGCAAATACCGTGTGCGTGGGATTTCTCTGAGTTCTCTGGTTTCAACCAACTTTCTTCAATCCATCATTTCATCATGGCGGCTTTAGCGGGTAGGCCGGGTAGGCACGGGCCTACCCAAAAATTTTGAAAAAATATATAGACGGTAACAGTATATATAAACAGTATATTCTGCTTTTATTAGTTCACAGTAGCTTCTGTTCCTGACATCAGTATATTCTGCTTTTATTAGTTCACAGTAGATTCTGTTTCTGACATCAGTATATTCTACGTTTATTAGATCACAATAGCTTCTGTTCCTGACATCAGTACATTCTGCTTTTATTAGTTCACAGTAGCTTCTGTTCCTGACATCAGTATATTCTGCTTTTATTTGTTCACAGTAGCCTCTCTTCCTGACATCAGTATATTCTGTTTTTTTAGTTCACAGTAGCTTCTGTTCCTGACATCTATATATATAAAAGAGAACGCACAAAATCCTTTGTCCGCTCATCACGCTAATACGGCTGAACCGATTTCTTTCATTTTTGGGGGGTTGTTAGGATTTGGACCCTAGATGGTTTTTATCATATCACTTTAATTTTCAATTAGCAGTGTCTTGAGATAATTGACCAATCAGGTGTCCATACGTACAAAAAATCCTTTGTCCGCTCATCACGCTAATACGGCTGAACCGATTTCTTTCATTTTTGGGGGGTTGTTAGGATTTGGACCCTAGATGGTTTTTATCATATCACTTTAATTTTCAATTACCAGTGTCTTGAGATAATTGACCATTCAGGTGTCCATACGTACAAATCCTTTGTTATTAGTTCATCATAGGTATAAAAATAAACGTACTTATATGCAACCCGCATGACCCTGTGACTCGGCGGGTTAACATAAATGACAGGCGCTATAAATCACTTGAAAGCGAAAAAGTAAAAATTATCTAAGTAACAAAGTTTATTGCGTTCCGGGATGACCGCAGCGAAGCGGGGCGGGTTGGGGTGACCGCAGCGAAGCGGGGCGGGTTAACATAAATGACAGGCGATATAATGTTAACATTAGTGCAATCTTCTATGGTTTTTATCATATCACTTGAAAGCGAAAAAGTAAAAATTATCTAAGTAACAAAGTTTATTGCGTTCCGGGGTGACCGCAGCGAAGCGGGGTGAACGCTGCTAGTCAGTATATATTGCTTTTATTAGTTCACACTAGCTTCTGTTCTTAAGATCAGTATATCATGATCGACCGAAACTATAAATATGATATGATGAATTTAAGAAAATATATCAGATCATAAATTTTTGCATATAAATTTATTAGATGAGAAGAGAAGGACTTTGTAAGAATGAGACAAAATAAGAGTTCTTTGAAAATTCAGATAAGACTAGAAAACACTGCTTCTGTCTCATTTGGTCTCATCATGTGAGCACGCCATTCCTCCTTCAAACGTATATAGATGACCTACCTCCAAGCACACACGCTACCAACTATCAGAATTAGAATTAATTATTCGCATTAGTGTACACTTTCCTTTTCTGAGACTTTCGTAGAAAGAAGCGCAAAAGGAAATAAAAAATAAATATTCATTATCGAGAAATTTTCATTTTAAAGGCAATTTTGTCAAGCATATAATGTAAATTAACTTTACATCAGCGTTTAATTAAGAAACTCTATTTGACTAAACTCCTAAACTTTTCTCACGAGAATCAAATGAAAAGTAAGCAAAATTTTATGAAGACTAACAGCCATGAATAATTGAGAGCCATCTACCGGTATAGAAGAAGATAAATCATAATTCTTGTTTTACTTTACTTTTAAAAGTTAGTACTGTTAACATTATCAACGTAGGCGTTTTATGCACCTAATTATATAGAATGTTAATTTATTTTGTCACGTTCTAGTGTATATTTTTTTTTACAAATTTCTTTTTCTTTTTTAGAGCCCTAACTTGGCAGAACGGTTTACGTGTATACTTTTCATGGGTATATGTGTGTTGTAAAGTTTGAAGTTGGCTTCTTCATTGGACCAGTCAATTAGGGAGCTCTGGTTTCGAAGAAATGAAATCAATTCTTTAAGTTTTACGTCCTAGTGTATGCAGGTTAGGGTAAAGGAGACGGTGATGATGAGAAATGAATAAATTGCTGGAATGAAGAAAGTGAAAGGAAACTAGAGAACCCCGAGAAAACCCATGCACACAGTGTTTGTCCACCACATAAAGTCCACTTTGCGCGAGCTGGGAAACTCTGGTTTCGAAGTCCAAACTGGATTTGCTCCCGGTCTAACGTTTTCCTGTAAGTTTTACTCTTTTCTGGCACATTTTACATTATACGACGTTTTCATTTTTCAACTAAAACAATTTCTTGCACTTTTGCTTTTAATAAACACAAAAAATTATGGCTCTGAACATTTTAAAAATGATTTTTTTTTTTTTTTGTATATGCTTGGGGTCTTTTTTAATTAGAGGACCCGATTTCTCTAACAGTATTAGCAAAGCAATACAACAACGTGCATTCAGAGGGAAAATACAACAGGTTACGTTTTCATCAACTACCTAGCCGCACTTCAACCTTATCATTAAGAATATATATATATATATATATATATATATATATATATATATATATATATATATATATATATATATATATATATATATATATATATATATATATATATATATATATATATATATATATATATATATTTTAGCACCTTAGCCTTTCTCTGTCAACACTGTCTCAATCATATTGTATTTTGTTTATCGTAATATACTGATGTCATGAAACGAAGGTACTGTGAACTAATAAGAGCAGAATATACCGATGTCAAGAACGGAAGCTACTGTGAACTAATAAAAGTAGAATATACTTGTGTCAAGAACGAAAGCTAATGTGAACTAAAAAAAAATAGAATATACTGATGCCAAGAACGGAAGTCACCGTGAACTAATAAAAGCGGAATATACTGATGTCAGACACAGAAACTACTGTGAACTAATAAAAGCAGAATGCATTGATGCCAAGAAAAGAAGCCACTGTGAAGTAATAAAAGCAGGAAAAGAAGGAAGGGATTGTGAATTTTGGTATGTCCGCAACTATTTTTTCGACGTATAAAAAAAAAGGTATGGGATCGTTCAGAAAAGAAAAGTTTCCATTATAATACAATTAAAAGGTTACAAGGATTTGTGTTAGAGTTTAGCCTCACTTTCAACACCCAAGCTATATGAGACGAAGAACTACAGCTTAAAATGGGACCTGAACCACATAAGCGTCTGTTGGGAACTGAGATCTACTTTCTTGTGTCTTATGTGTTTCAATTATTTTTAATGAAACTGTTCCAGTTTCCTGTTAAAATTGTTCTAATTAGCACGAGAAACTATATACTTGTAATTGTGATTATCACAACTACGTATATCTTCCGTTTCTTCTCCCTTAAAAATCGTTAATCTTCCTTCTTTACCTCTGAAAAATCTTGTAATTCTGGGCTACACTTAACGAACATGGAATAACTAAGAGATGGCTCCTTTTCCCTTCCTGCTTCATATTGACGAGTACGATTCCCTGTGGGAGTTAACGTACACTACATTTATGATATCCCCGAACTCCACTTTAAGAAAATTGTAAACAATTTTTTTTCACATTTCAATTATTACAACAAGAAACTGTTTACATGTGACAATTTGTTCTTACATAAGGATGAACAACGAAGTTCAACATTTAGAGGTTGTCAGAAATGTTTACCATCAAACTACTAGTCACAAGTTAACACAATGACACATATTGGGGACCAGTTTGTGCAATATTATGACTGGGATGTCGCTCGCTGCACTGGTTTGTTCTCCTGCAGGATCTGGTTAGTCCTTGGGTTGTTTCTGTACATTATGTTCTTAAGATAGCCCCACAAATAAAAATGTTGTGGTTTTAAGTCTGGCGAGGGAAGCGGCCAAGTTTTTCGATAGACCGACGAAAAAATGTCTGAGCACCATTGACTCATTTGATGTATGGCTCGTTGCTCTGTCCTGTTGTAACCAACAGTAACGTTTGTCTTTCTCAAGCGAAGCCACAAAGTGACTAATGGTGTTACTATTGATTAATAGAAATGATTAATCTATATATATAAAAGAGAACGTACAAATCCTTTGTCCGCTCATCACGCTAATACGGCTGAACCAATTTCTTTTATTTTTGGGGGGTTATTAGGATTTGGACCCTAGATGGTTTTTATCATATCACTTTAATTTTCAATTACCAGTGTCTTGAGATAATTGACCATTCAGGTGTCCATTACGTACAAATCCTTTGTTAGTTCATCATAGGTATAAAAATAAACGTATTTATATGCAACCCGCATGACCGTGTCACTCGGCGGGTTAACATACATGACAGGCGTTATAATGGTTTTTATCATATCACTTGAAAGCGAAAAAGTAAAAATTATCTAAGTAACAAAGTTTATTGCGTTCGGGGGTGACCGCAGCGAAGCGGGGCGGGTTAACATAAATGACAGGCGATATAATGTTAACATTTACTGCAATCTTCTATGGTTTTTATCATATCACTTGAAAGCGAAAAAGTAAAAATTATCTAAGTAACAAAGTTTATTGCGTTCCGGGGTGACCGCAGCGAAGCGGGGTGAACGCTGCTAGTCAAATATATAGTTTAATATGGTACTTGATTTTAGATTATATTATTTACTGGTAAACAGTATTTTAAGCTGTTAAAACTGTGTATAAGAAGTAGATTTTAATTCTTTTCTTTTTCTTTTCTTTTCTTTTCTTTTCTTTTTTTTTTTTTTTGGTAGAAGTTAAGTAAAAGAGTTTGTTTTACTTTGAAATGCCTAATTACAATTTTATTAACACAAAATGAACTTTAACATATACAAAAGGATATTAATGATGCTATTTGCATATTTTTTGAGTTACTTGTTACAAAACTATTTACGTAAGGAAACCAAAATTAGAAAGCTCAGACTTTTTTTTTAAAGCTTTTACATGTGGTAGCAATTGAAATTTGTATGAGTATATGATAACCTCTCACCCGAAGTCCAAAGTTTTTGTTTTTGTACATAGCTAAAATTGTTTTAGTTGCCTTTGTTTCCACTTTTCCTTTTGCAAGCCTGAATTTTTATTATATTACAAAATTTATTAGTTTTTAATTTGAAATTAAGTGCTTAATTTATGATTTTTATTTATTTATTTATTTTTTGCAATTAAAAAGTTTTATTAGTTTTTATTACCGTTGTCCCTTAGGACAAGTTATTATAAGAAGGAAAAACATATTAATGGTTTTTATTACTTTTTAAGGCTTGCTTTTATAATTATACTTAAATACCATTACTTTTTAATAGATTAGCATATTTATTTATTTATTTATTTATTTTAATATTTTTTTTTTTTGTTTTTAACACACTATACACTACTGAATCAACATTCGAGTTCAAAAAATAGACCCACAATTCTTCTTCTTCTTCAAATTGTGTACTACACTCCTACTTGCTCAGAATGAAGTAGAACTTAATGTACTGTATGAAGATTTTCCGTAGTCCATATCCAAGTATGAAATAGTTTATAGATAAAATTATTCTTTGGTGAAGATTAACTTTAGGAGCCTATTTAATCATATTATCACTATAAGTTCATAATTTTCTTGCCATAGTTCAAATTATACCGCCATAAAAACTATTTTACATCTTTTGCTAGGATACTATACCCCATTTGCATACATGGTGCGTGAGATCAGGATTCGACCCCCAGTGGATCTCAGGTAGCTCGAATCGCACTTTAATATGTAGAGCTAAGTCTAATATAACGTTGGTGCTGATAGAGGTATTAAAGTCTAATAAAACCAACCAACTAACTGCATTGAGCCCTCCCCGCTAGGCTAGTGGATTGGCGCACTTGACTTTGGTGCTTGGCGTTTTGTGTTCAATTTCTGGCAGCAGAATCTTCAAATTTGAAGACATTACGTTAATTCAGATTTCACCTTAAACTGTACGTCCACGTCTCATATAACCTCGGTGCTGAAATGGACGTTAAACTCGGATTCAACCAAACAGTTGTGTACATAACAATATTTGTGCAAACTTATATGGTATAAATACTACGCGTGCAACGGTATGTGCATAAACTAGGGGTGGGCAAAACCGTTTTTCTAAATAAAAACTGGAAACCGGTTTCTAGAAAAACCGAAATCCGAAAACCCGACATTTCGGTTTTCTTCAAAACCGGTTCGATTTCCCCCCAAAACCTGTTTGGTTTTTCACAGAAACCAGTTTCTGTTCTCTCCAAAACCGGTTTCGGTTTTCTTCAAAACTGGTTCGGTTTTCTTCAAGACTGGTTCGGTTTTCACCGAAAGTGGTTTCGGTGAAAACTTTGGGAAACAGATAAAACTATTTCTGTAATAACGGAATCGGTTTCCAGTGAACAACGAAACACTATTCTGGTCAGAAATAGAAGGAATTTTGAAAAAAAAAAAAAAAAAAAAAACAACTGGAACTGGTTTTGAAGAAAACCTAACCCTGTTTTGGAGAAAACCGAAAACAGTTTCAGTGAATAACCAAACCGGTGTTTGGAGAAAACCGAAGCCGTTTCTTTTTAAAATTTTGAAAAATTGTTTTCGGTTTTCCTAAAAACCGGAAAACCGGTTTTTGTGCCCACTCCTAGCATGAACACGACAAATTCGAAAACCACGCACTACTCTGGACTAGGCTGTACAAGCTAGCTATCCATCTATTCTTGCTAAAGTCAGGGATAAACTGAAGTGTAGTCAAGGCAGTAGTTCGTCCATAGAAACATCATATCCTCACATATCTCTCCAAGCTGCAAGCGGCAGGAGAGACTTAACTTTACCTCCGATTTACATCGGTCAACAAGTTCCTTTAGACCCAGCTGCAACGGACGTGGTAGTTTCAAACCAACAAACCCTAAACCTTCGAGTTGCTATGGGCAGTAGGTCCAACTTATAGAAGAAGAACTATTACAGAAATTACTTACCGGAATTTATAATCTAGTATACAAACTGTATAAAAACTTTTATAAGAAAAATATTAGGAAAAGCCTATGTACCGTTACCTTACCGTCACCAGCAACTCTATCCATCACGACTCGGGAACTCACTAAAGAAATAATTAACACATCTGACCAGAGTATATACACTTATTTACTGAAACTAAAGTACAGTGTAACGGTTTCGACATCTTAAAGTTATCTTCGTCTAATGAATTAGTGTCTGATGAAGATAACGTTAAGTTGTTGAAACCATTACGTTAATCTTTATTTGTAAATGAAACGAAACATATCATCTCATTCTACAAACCTTTCTTTCACTTTTCCATGTAGTCTCCCGTTTTTGCACACATTTTTCCATCGTTCTGCAAGTTTGTAAGTACCCTTGAGATAGAAGAACGTTCCAGCTGCCCGTAAACACTGACGCACTAATTGCCGGATATCCTCCAGTATTTCGTAGCGATGGCCTCGCATCTGTTTCTTCACATAACCGAAAATATAGTAGTCGGAGGTTGCCATGTAGGGATGTAGGGAAAATATGGAAATGTTTCCCACCCAAATCTCCTGATATGCTCCATAGTTGCAGTGCAGTATGCGAACGCGCATTATTCTGTTGAAAGATGATATTCTTTCCAGAACGTTTATCACGTAAGGCATGACGGAGCTTCAAAAGTGTCTAGATGTAGCGGGCAGAATTTATGGTTTGTCCAGGTTCAAGAAAATCAATCAGAATACAACCCTTTGCATCCCAGAAGAGGCTCCCCATAACTTTTCCTACCGATTGCGCTGTTTTTGCTTTCTTCTTCGGTGGAGAATCCAATCGTTTTCTTTCAGGTTCATAATGATGGAACCAGTTTTCATCTCCAGTCACAATACTCGTCAAAAAGTCATCACCTTCGTGTCGAACTCTCTGAAGAAGAGTTTGGGTAAAGGTTAGTCTCTGACGTTTGTGGTCCTTTGTTAATAAACGGGGACTCAACGGACACAAACCTTCCGATAACCTAAGCTGTGAGTCATTTCTTGCACCGCACTATTTCAATACCAAATTTTGCACCGATGTCATTCAGAATGGCAGGCCTATCTTCCTAATCATGAACCCTTACCTTGTTTCGTTCTGCGGAGGCAGTTCGAGGGTGCCCACTGCAAGGCTCATCTTCGATACTCGTGTTTCCATCTTCAAAATGTTTCACCCACCTCCTAACATTGTTGGCATCCATGCAAACATCACCATAGGCACGCTGCAGTCTGCCGTGAATTTCAGAAGCAGATTGGTCCTCTTTAACTAGCAATTCAATCACAGCACACTGTCGAAACGAAACATCGCTGCTCGCCATTTTGGAAATGCTGCCTGTGATTACGTGCTAGCAACAAACAGCGCCAATGTCTGGAAAGAAAGAAAGAAAGAAAGGTCTGTAGATTGAGGTCTGTAGATTTCACTTACAACCAAAGATTACGGTTGTGAAAACATGTTGCTCACGACTTTCAGTATGCTCCTCGCACTTATCGTTTTCTATACAGGTATGGACTTAGTTTCGTCTTGACTTGTTCTTAACTTCTTTTTACTCATACTGTACGCTCGAAACAGACTGAAGCAAACAAGTTTATAACCTTAATAAACTAAAATGTCATACTTGATCAATGCAGAGCTCTACACCTACTGTTAATACACTCATGCACATATCTATATACAGGATGCTTTTTAACTTAAAACTGCAAAATACCTGAAGATATCAGTATCGGAGTTAAATATTGTCTGAAATAAAAAGTTAACATTTTGGAAGGAGGAATTCATCTCTGACAAAATTAGCTCGTCTCCCCCTCTTGGAGATGGAGATGCAACTATGAAAAGCTGAATGACATATTTTTTTTTTTTTTTTTTTTTTTTTTTTGCGTATTTGGACTGTACGAAAAATAAGTAAAATTTTATTCCAATTTCTTTTCTCGATTCGTGATAAATGGCGCTGTGATCAGTGAAAACTAGTTTCACCAAGGTTTCTGGAATTTGAGATACCCATATTAAGAAAAAAAAAGTATCCCAGAGTTTAAGAAATTTCTCATTTGAAGCTGCAAACGGGGTATTTTACAATATATAAATGTTTCGTCATGTTAAAAGTTGCGTTGTTTGTGATCCCATCACGAGAAAACGACTGAACAGGTTGAATCATAGTATCCACTCCGAGTTAGGTACTCATTTTGATTTTAAAATGCATCACAAGGATATGTGGTTCAAGATTTATGCAAGAAATAGAGTAACTGATGAGCCTCTTAAATAAGGAGAATGGTTGTCACTGTCAACCTGCGACCAATGAAGGATCTAGCCCGGGGCCGGGAGTACCTAGGCCCCCCAGTTTCTTAAGTGAGAAAAATAATTTAAGCTATTATTTATATATGTTTTTGGAAATTTATTGTAAACTCATGATACGTATCATAGCTTGGGTTCTAGTTGCTCCCCCCCCCCTAGTTTTTACCTTCTAGATACGCAACTGCCTGCGAGGCGCACGCCTGAAGGTAATGAAGAGCAAGCAAGAGCACCCAAGCTACTGACAGAAGTAAACTTTGAAATAATGGTTAAAGCACTACTTGCAATCAGTGTTCATCATTCGAGGAAAATTTCCCTCAGCTAGGAATAATTCATTGGCAAAGTTATCAGAAAGGAAAAAAAAAAGAGAATTTTTCGATAAAATGTGGAAATCCAGGGAAATTCTCGCGCTGACTGATTGGCAAATATAAATGCTTAAATTTGTCTTTGTTCTTCAGAAAAGAAAAAAAAAACAATAACAACCAAGGATCTTATAAAATAGAGGATCTGCCCTTACAACAAAACCTTGAAGCCATACGTCACAGTTTCGCCACCCCTACTCTGCCCACTCCACCCAATAGGATCGCAATGTTTTGAGTCAACAATCATGGCAGAAACGAGAGTAGCCAATCAGACGTGCCGATGCTCGATTGCTTTTTGGCTTCACCGATTTAATAGGATGAAGATATATATATGGGCAGATCCTCTATTTATAACATCCTTGATAACAACAGTATGTGTGTCTATTCAAAGTAGCATAATTTGCACTCATTGTTGACAAAAAAAAAAAAAAAAAAAATAGAAACAAAAAGGAAATGAATAACAAATATTGTTAGCACTTCCTTTAATATGGCTAAATTAATCTTATCACAACTTCTGTCATAGAAATTGGATACAACTAGGGAAAATTTGACAAGAAATGGGAAAATTTTGTGAGTGGAGGGAAATTTTCTTTAGGAAACCTGCTAACACTGTTTGCCATGACTAATTACAATATGAGCTTTAGCAATCTTCAAAGATGCTTCAAGTTTGACATTCTGCCTTTGTTATAGGAAGAAGTGGAGCGTAAAGTATGCATGTTTTACGAAGAAGTGGTGCCAGATAAACAAGATAGAAAACTACTGAATTAGGAAGATTAATCTGGTCTTGTAAACTCTTATTACAAATAAGTAGACACGTGTCTAAACATTTCCAAAATTCTGGTTTTAATAGGATGCGGGGATATTTCCTACATATTTTCCCCTTATCAACGTTATCTGGTGTTTGTGATCGTGTCACAGGAAAACACCTGCACGTTTTGAAGTGAATTTCGAAGCATGCATTACCTAGCTTAATCTGTTTCTTTATCATATCAAGATGATAAAAGAGCGTACCCTAACTGGAACAAGTTATAAATTTTATGACAGAAAAGATGTACCGGTATCTTATAGGTTCTTAACATTTCAATTTCATTGCAATATGTTTCCTAGGGTGAAGGGTTGAAGTATTTCCCTTGAATGTTATTCTCTCCATGCGAAGAACAGGATTTCAGCTAGTGTAGGGGAAGGTGAGGCACGTTGCAACAGTGGGTACGTTGCAACGGCGCTTTTTCTGCTTTAGCGTTGGCTCCACTGTGTTGTATTTTGACGTGTTTGAACACGAAACGGAAGAGGTCTGTTGTGATCAGTTTAACAACGGAGGTCCATGTCCAAAGGTGCTGTAGGCGTAGCGGGCGAAAGTTTGTTTTTTGTAGAGGTAAGTAATTTTTTTTTTTTTTAACTTTTGTCTTTCTTTACTACATTTTACACATATCTAACAACAGTAAATAATATGTGGTATCCCAATAGTATCACAACTGAAATATAATTACATTATATTTCTGTTCCCGTGTTACCTGCTATTTAGTGGCGAGGAAAGCTTTTATGTACAAACATGTCGATGGGGTAAATTGCAACTTCTGTTGCAAGATGCCCCATGGCATTGAAAAAGATATTTTTGCCGGTTAAGCATTGTTATATGCACAATTGTTGTCGGTTATAAAACAAAGAGTATTATGATTGTTGTCGTTCTTATTGTCGTTATTATTATTATTATTATTATTATTATTATTATTATTATTATTATTATTATTATTATTATTATTATTATTATTATTATTATTATTATTATAAGACAACAGTGATTGCTTATGGGTTGCAGTGCCAAGTAGTAGTTCTTTCCCTTCATCTTCTCACTTAGAACTTCAGACTGCAAGTCAAAGTGAGCTTCATGGATCACCTGCAAATGAATCTAACAAGGTAGTGCAGAATCCTTCAGATGGTCAAATACCAGGGAAAAGTGGTCTTCCAGACAAACCTGACTTCTCTCCTGAATATGTACGGTCCTATCCAAAAGCTGGACCTCGAAAACTGATAGCTCGAAAAAGGAAAAGATGTGCTTTTCTCACACTTCAGAAATAAGTGCTATCGAAATAGAAAAGAAGTGTCTAAAAAAGGTGGAAATGTGAAATCAGTAGCTAACAAGAATTTATTCTCAAGTTCTTCCACAGAAGATTGTTTGGTTTGTGAAGAACCGTATGAAGAAGAGGATGCAGAAGAAGACTGCATATAAGTTGTGAGAAGTGGTCTCATTAGTCGTTTGCCGATTGAAACTAGATTTGATAGCTAGATTGGAACTAAATTTAAACCAAGTTCGATTGTTGCAACTTACCCCAGATGATGTTGCAACTTAACCCATTGGTGGGGCAAGTGTCAACAGTCGGTACTTAGTTCAGAAAGTTGGTGCTATCAAATGTACCGTTCGATGTCTTGCGCTTAAATTTTTTTTGCTATGTAGCTAAGACATGTACCTTTTAATCCACTCAATATAGTTTTTGTATCTATAATACGTAGTTTCCGAGTAAAAAAAATCAGTCCTGAAAAGTATTGTAACTAGCCCCACCTTTCCTTACGCTATAAAGATTGGCGTACTTCTGGCGATACAGTTTCTAAATTCTACTCTTTTAAGAACTGAACAAACTCCTCTTCTCTCCGAAGTTGATAAGAAGTTATTAAAATCCTTCAGCAGCGTAACCATAATCGTTAATTAATGCGAGACCGAACCAACTACCAAGAAAATGATTATATTTTCGAAGATTCTCCTACGTTCTTATACAAAATTCGATTTCTCGAGTCTCGACCAAGAGAACTTTTGAGCTTAGAAGAAAGGCTTGATGGTTCACATAAAAACGATATTATATAAGAAGTCGTGAAGAAGTGATTTCCAGAAGCTTTTTCCGACGTTTGTTCTACAAGTAACTGAAACCTGTCGTATAAGGCGGTGGAGAGAAGGTTATAGGACTTTGAAATGGGGTTGTACTATGCGGGCGGTTCAACAAGATGAAGACTATAAAAAATCTTCTTGTTGGAGTTTAAAAAAAGGAAGAAGAATACCAAGAAAGAAAGAAAGAAAGAAAGAAAGAAGTATAATAGAGGCTCTGGTAGCAAATCCCTCAACTTGCCCGCATGGCGTCGTCGCCTCTCAAGCTTTTCCTCCCGTCCTTCTTTTCTTTCAGTTCTTTTTCCCTTCATCTTTCCATTCTTTCCTTTCTTGGTTCGTCTTTGGATCGGAGCCAGAGTAGAGCCGCCGACCTCTGGAGATTGTCGGGTCACCGCCGTCTATAGCTAGGGAAGCGATTCTACTTACTCAGAATTCGTTGTGACGACAACAAGAAAGAAAGAGAAGGAAGAAGGGAAAAAGTCAAATCTATGAAGAGAAAAATGAAAGAGGATAGAAAATTGGCGTTGAGGGGATAGAGTAGGTTATTTTCCTTTTTTTATTCTTTCGTTTGGTTGAAAATATGATCTTCCGCTTCTTCCGAACACGACGTATGATATGGGACATAAGAAAATTGCTTTTTGTATTGAATATACTGTATATGTTTCATACATAGACAATAAGGAAGAAACCAATATAACTCTTTAATCTTCTCAAGAAACTCTTCTTTCTCTCTGCATCCTTCTACTACCTTTCTATATATCATTATATGTAAAACTAGATAAACTAATAGTATGTCCTGTAGAAGGGTTACTGCTAGATTGATTGATTGGTCTATATTTAATGGGGACGTCAGCAGCAAGCTATTTGTCCCCGTCACGATAATTTGTTTGCTTGTTCGTTATATAATTAATAGGGACGTAAGCAGCCGCATTATCTATCCCCGTCACGATAATTTCTTTATTTGCTTGTTTGTTGTATAACTAATGGGGACGTCAGCAGCCGCATTATCTATCTCCGTCACGATAATTTGTTTGTTTGCTTGCTTGTTATATAATTAATGGGGACGTCAGCAGCTGGCCCATTTGTCCCCGTCGCAATGATTTGTTTGCTTGTTTGTTGTATAATTAAGGATATCGTCAGCAGCCGGATTTTTTGTCCCGTCATAAAAATTTGTTTCCTTTCTTCTTTATTGCATAATTAATGAGGACGTGAGCAGCGGGACTATTTATTCATTCATAAAAAATGTTTCTTTGCTTCTTTATTGTATAATTAATGGAAACAGTAGCAGCGGGAATACTTCTCCCCGTCACGATAATTTATTTTTTTGCTTGTTGTATAATTAATGGGGACAACAGCAGCGAGGCTATTTGTCCCCGTCACGGCAATTTGCTATTTTGCTTGCTTGTTGCTTTGTAATTGGAAACGTCAATAGCGGGGATGCCTGTTCCCTGCGTGATAACCTATATGTTTGCTTGTTTGTTGTGTATTGAATGGGATCGTTAGCAGTGGGGCTATTTGTCCCTGTGGTGACTATAATTTGTTTCTTCGCTTCTTTGTTGTATCATTAATGGGGACGACAGCAGTAGGGCTATATGTCCCATCACATAGACCAATGACCTATACATGCTGTGGATTGAAAAATCAAAATAAAATTTAAAAAAAAAAAGGTAAAATTCGAGTTAGTAAAACAGTATGCCAGAGGAATAAGACTTTAAACAAAATAAAATTTAAACAAAACGTGAGAATGTTATGAGAATAAATAGCAAAATATAAGAAATATAACTAAAGAATAATTAAAAATGGAATAATAATAGCACATGACAGGAAATAGTTTTTAAGGAAAACCCTGAGAGCGCGTTAATTATTTTAATTTAACGAACACAAATGAAATACGGTCATCAGAAATCGTTCTAGCCTCTGAACCCTGATTAAGATTTTTAGGTATCACTAAACGCTATTTCAGGTATGAGTATTCTGGATATTCTATAAGAGTGTGCCGAATACTTATCCTCACAATACACCATACACCAAATAGGAATAAGTGAAACAAGTGCCCAATACGCAAGTGTGTAAGGATCATTTCACTTCGGCGACTGGTACGTCATGACGTCTGCCAATTGTCCAAAATAGGTTTTAGTGAGTGAAGTTTATTTTCGTTTGATTTTGTTCCAATCAGTTTCTCAGTGAGAAAGCATCTGTTTAGTGAAATAGCTACGGAGATTAGAGCACCGAAGAGAGTTCTCCAGTGGACCAACTGAATGTCAGACACCTACGAGACAACGTTGGGACAATATTGATGCTGTAACTGGTGGTACCTCTGAAGAATATCCTGCGTTAGAAGGTATTTTCTTAAAGACATTCTGCAGACTTACTATAACGCTTTGTGAGTCAGTGCAGTTAAGTACACGAAGCAGCGAAAGTTGAAGCGCATGATCGAGAGCTAGCTTAACTGCTGCTAGTTCAGCATTAAATATTGAACAGAGGCGATTCACACTAAATTCTGAACTGTCCTCATTTGTGAAGAGGGCGCAGTCAATAGAATTCTCACTTTTTGAATTATAGGTATACATCACATTAGAACTGGAATGCTGCTCTAGCAACGCTCCGAACTCTTGTTAATATTTCTGGAAATATGTGTGCTGTTTGGATTTAAGATTTAGAATTTATATTTCTGGGCTTTCGGCATCTATAGCCATTTAGCCCGTCCCGTATGAGGGATGACGTCTCTCGGCGATCGCAATATCCGTGGCCTGGGACCTATAAGTTAGGTACCATCCCGGCATTTGCCTGGTGTGAATAAGGAAAACCCAGGAAAGCCTCATTCAGGATGGCTGGCCTGAAAAAGCTTTTAAACTTTTTCGAACGAGTGTCCCCACCAGGAATCCAACCCAGAACCGCGCTCGCACCGAAGGCGAGAGCATTAGCGACTACGCTACGCGGGACCATTTTGTGCGCTGTTTGGAATGCGATGACAGTCAAAAGTCGAGTTCTGTTGGAGCCCAGATGAAAGGGCAAGAACGTGTAGCAAAGGGAAAGAGATGACCATTCAATTTTTCTTTGATGAGGCTCTCGTAATCACGAACGTACCGCAGGACGTGTAGCCCGACGGTGTGGTGCATAGCGGTCGTAACAAGTCTGGCCACCACCCAACAGAAAGCAACAAGGGTGGTCATAAATGCAACGCATATGGGCTGTATAATTTCTGAGAAGTCTCTCACGACGGTGCGCTAACAATGGTTCCTTTGCTTCTGCATAAAGGATGCTAATAACAGTAGTACGGAATGCACCCGTAGGTGGACTATAAGCACGTGATTAACAGTGTCAATTTGTTTCAGCAGAGAGAAGCGAGAAGTGGAATAAACAATACAACCATAGCCTAACTTGGACTGAGTTACACTTTGTGTGGTGGAAAAGTACATGAAACAAATTTATACCTTGGAGACAATAGTATTTAAAATTTCAAATGTGGTCTCCACGTTAAGCGGCCATCAAAAGTCAAACCCAAAACTGGACTGTATCAACGAATGAAAGAAGAGTGTAACGAAATGCAAATCCAGATCAACAATACAAGTGTGTTAGCTCCAGATGTGTACACATTGCGTTTTTTTTTGGCCATTAAACCGAAAGCCTGTCTCGTTCGACTAGCAAATAAGACGAATTACGTCATTTGATGCTGTCAAGTAATACCGGGAAGGTATCTGGATCGGCAATAAATATCAAGATCATCAACATAGAGCAGATCAGACAAAGGAGCCTGGATTGCAACAACACTGTTGATGATGACAGCAGTGACACGAATAAACGGCCTTGGTGGCACCATTTCCTGCAATAATCGCTCTGAGCAACTAGCGTCTACTCTCACCTTAATATAACGGTCATCCAGAAAGCTCTTTATAAATGACGCCATGATCACGAAGACCCTAGATACATAGTTGTTTTAAAATTCTTTGAAGTCTGTAATGAAGAATAAATTGAAGTTAAAGTCGTCAATTTTATTTCAGATTTTGCTTGGTTGTGAGAACAAGGTTCTCCACCTACACAGGGGTTTGTACTGATTTAAGACATATTTTTAAAAATGGATAATAAAAAAATATTAGATCAGTAAACATTTGGATCTATAAGAGCTTTGGCCAATAGGTTTGTTAGTAGCTTATAATGCCAGTAGTAGAAAATAGTTGAGTTAATTTTGAGTTTAACGTCCCTTTCAGCAGCGAAGTAATATGAGACGTGGGCCTGCTGATTCACATGGAACTCTAACCACACGAGATTCCCGCCGGGAATCGAATCCAGATCTCCCACGCGTTCGCAAAGCACTTCGCCATGAAGAAACTCTGCAGCATTCGTTGTAAACTAGCATGAACCGATAGAAATCTTGAAGGAAAAATTGTGAGTAAGTGTTAAATACAATATCTATTTTACGTAAAGTTTTGGATGCCAAGTGAATATAGCTATCATAGTATAAATATCTGGTGTGTTGAAAATTATAATGAGTTATAAAAGGAATTGAATTATTACTTACTCTTTCCATAGAGATTTTTTTTTTATCTATTTTTGTCTTATTGCCTGGACCTGTTTAACTGTAGAGTTACTTTTGTTCGTTTTTCTTGTGTGTTTGTTCATATAAAGCAAATTGTTAAAAGTGTTGTAATTTGTCTTTTTCGAGTTGATTATAAAGCGATGATTTTCTTAAATTAAATCTTTTCTTTGACCCTAATTCGGTCAAAGGAATAGCTGTTCTGTAAGTAATCTGTGAGTTTTATGTCCCACATATATCAGGCTAGGTTAAAGGAGACAGTGATGATGAGAAATGAATGAAATTTTGGTATGAAGGAAGTAGGAGGAAATGGGAGGAACCCCGATAAAACTTACGCACATGGTGTTTGTCCGTCACAAAGCTCATTTGGTGTGAGCTGGGATCTGTAAGGGACCATTAGGAGGATGCTAAAATTTACTTTATATTCAAAATTCCTACACTGTATAGATGCTATCTTATATCTGATTTATTTTTATATTAATTTAGTTTTGTATTCTTTTATATAATTTTATTAGTAGTAGTTTGTATAGTTTATCAGTATATATTTATCTATTCTTTTGAAAATAAAAAGAAAGTATTGCTTTACTGGTCATGGCTGAATAGCTAGCTACAAAGATAGCTACAAAGTTAGAGAAATCCCAAAAAACGGAGGGAAAGACGCCAAACTTAAAAGTTTGCTGAACTCACTGTTATGCAGTGTTTATAACCATTGAAAATTCATTTAGTCAAGATTTTTTTTAAAGGAACTTATCTCTTTTGGTATGGGAACAAAACACATCCTTGTTTGCTATATTTCTAACAGTTGACCACAGTCTGAACGAGATGTCAAGTTTCTGCGTCTATTTCGTTGCAAAAACATTATGTCCAAATGTAAAAAAAAAAAAAAAAAAAAAAGTCGGATGACGCTAAGTAGTCATACAGCCTTTCCAAATTGCTCTCTGGCTTTGTTTTATATATAATATTTAAATACGAGGGTCACTACGAAAGTTTTGAGACACGCATTGTTGTGGCACAGTATTTGAATTACAACAATTGCGTTCGGTAGTGGTATCCAGAGCGAAGAAGCGAAACAAGTTTCAACTCGTCTCGCTTATCGGCGTGGCCATATCACCTTCACTTGTTTGTTGATGTGAGCAGTATTCGGCTGTCTAGAATGGAACTCGAAAGGAAACATCGGGCAATGATCCTTTACGATTTCGAAAGTGGTTTGAACAAGACACAAAGCCTTGACCGTTTGCAGGAGGCATTTGAGGACCTTACTCCTTCTTGTGCTACAATTTTTCGGTGGTTTGGTGAATTCAGATGCCTCTCATGATGAGCAGACAACCATGGCAGACTTTGGAAGTACAGGTATTTATAGCTAACTTTTTAAATGTCATCCAAATGTCAGTACTTGTTATATAAGCAAAAATATGTAAGGTTATAGGTGTACACGAATTCGAATGTATACGTGTTTAAAATTGTATAAACTTAATTTTCAAACTAAGGGTTGTGGAAAGATGAAAAGCAAGCAAAATACACCCGCTGTCCTTTGTTTTAGGTAGAAAGTTTAAAAAAATAAAACAACTAGTTTAATGAAAAGGGCAATACAACAATACATAATTATCTAATAGAAACGCAACAAAACATTGCATCTCTTTGTCCACGGTGAGAAACCAAAATTCAAAAGGTTTTTCTTTTATATTTTTGTTTTACGAGATACACAGGTGTTTCGAAGAGGAGAAAAAAATTGTGCAAGTCCATAAAATCTAACGTGTAGTCCCTTGGAAACAAAAACCGAAACCGATGGCTTGGGCAGTCATTAGAACTGTGATCAGTGTAAAACAAACCTGTGACAAAAGTCCAGCTGTAAAATGAAGGGACTACAAATATACACAAAATATCTGCAACCAGTTAGAAATGAAAAATAAGCAACTGAAGTATCTTATGGTAAAGCGGTCATATTCAGAGAATATAGCTTTATATAACCGAAAATTTTGAAAACCATAGTTATATCATAATGAACCTCCATAAAGTGTGTTCAAGACACTTAAAAAAAAAAAGAACTGGAGCACAGCCATGAACTGTTCTTCAGCAGTGTGCATAGGGAGCATATTCAACAATCAAAATCTGAAGATGGAGAGTTAGAAAGGAATTAAACAATGTACTCAAAAATATAAAACTAAGAGAAATTTCAATTTCTTTTATTTTATTCTCTCGTTTTTTTTTTTTTTTTTTTTTTTTTTTTTTATCACAGCAACCGAAAATAATAAAAGTGCTAATCGTTGGGTAGGGATGTGTTATTGCAGTCAGTTAAAGTGTGTAGTGGTGCTAGAATGACAGATAAGTCCATATTAAAAGGTCTTTTTTTTTTTTTAAATCATGAGTATTATTAATTCGTGTATAAAATAAACACATGTGTTTCCACAAGACTGTACGGTAAGTCCAGACTTTTCATTGTTTTATATGTTGCATGTGTGTTTGTCGGGGAGGATCTCCTGATGTTTCTTTGCAGGTATTGTCCAACTAGCATTTATGTATCATAGTTTGGTTCAAGGGTCATGGGTTCGAGACCTCATACCAACGAAACAAGTCTGTGAGGAGTAACAGACTCAAATGTATGAACCCATTGTTTGCAGGTGGTGCGCATAGCAAATGAGCCCCACACTGTAATAATATCCACTCTTATGGAGATAGACCTGCAACTATAGAGATCGAAACAAGGACCCTATGCACCAAAGGTGAACGCTCTACCTTGAGCTATCGCGGCCCCAATAACGATTCTGGTTTGAGTACCGAATTCAAGACTTCGTTCGGCTAAACTTGACTTTAAATTAATGTGCGTAATTTCATACCTGAGGGTCAATGTTAGTAGGCGACATTTCGAACTTTTATAGAGTTCATAAACCATACTAAGAAAGAATGGTCCATTTCTTAACTGCTGTCATAAGATTTCATTTTTCAAGACACGGTCACTAGATTTAATGTCACGACGATAGATCGAATAAAAGAGCGACATCAAGGGACCAGTGACCGCTTTGTCCGAGGAGACGAAAGAGTGTGTAACAAAGGAGAAATTTAAAATGGCCCCCGAATTCGCTCGCCTATCGCTCGTCACTTGTCACACGCAAAGGTGACTTAAAGAGGGATGGAAATTGATGTGACCATCGGCGGATATTGTTCGCGACCTCACCTTCGTCAGCACTGACCTTATCAATCTTCCTACAAGGATTTCCATCCCCCCACTCCACAGCACATCTCACACTTGCTGATGCTTGCTGGACCCTCCCTTATACAACTGTCAATCCCCCTTCCTCTTCGACACCAACGCCCTCTTTAGCTAAATCTACGAAACAGTTTGCCAACTTCATATGAATTTTCTTCCCAGCTATAAATAAAAGAAAGCAAAAGTCTTCGCGGTAATTTTTTTGTACATTTTTATGTTATGGAGTTTTCGAAAAACCAGTTGATAAATAAATGAAGTACATTGTTTAAGTGTTAATGAATTTCGTGTGTAAAATAAAAATCCTTATTTGTTTAAAATATTTATTTCATATAATAGAGACAAATGTTACAATATTTGGCAGACTAAAAATTCATTAATTATGTTATTCGTAGGGGAGAATGGGGGAATGGCGGTCACCTAAGCAAAAAAGTACAAAAAGTTTCCCCGATAAGTCTATCCTATAGGTAATTCCGTCTAGGGTTTATTGTGACCAATTTCAAAATACATATCTTATTTCATTGCCAAGCTAAAAACTAAAATATGAACATACTCAATTTACCGTTACTTCCCACACGGTTGGGTAATGGCAGTCAGGGATTTCCCCATGCTTTACATATGAAAAAAAAAAAAACTTCAACACCATTAAGATTTCAAATTTATTCGTTAACTTTAGAACAGTTGGGTATCTACAGGGACAGATAATAAACCTCAGTTTCGCGTAAAGAAGATTTGAAAAACTACTTATTCATTGAAGTTACATATAATTTTTAGTCAACACCTTAATTTGAAATATAAATCTATTGGTATTGCCATACAAATGAAATGAATATATACGCCTGGATCCAATGGAAGTTCCTTGTTCAACTTCATCATCTCTGGCCTCTGAGTTAGATTACACTTGAAGAGTTTTGTTTGGTGGTTGACTATCAAGACTTGTTTATTATCATTTATTTTAATGTCAGGGAGCCCCGGTCACTGACTGCCATTACCCCATCCGTTTGACCGGGGCTACCCAAAACGCACGTTCTGAGTAAAACACGGTCAACACCAACAAACAAACAAATGAATACATTAATTTATAGATTACTTTAGAACTACGTAAGCATAGTGTCTACCTAAAAAGTCACTTAATAAAATTGTCAAATGGAATAGTGTTTATAGTGTCGAATATTTTGCCTAATATTACATCAAACGCAGCGCAAAAAAACACGTCTTCATTTAATACCTACCACTCCTACAATGGCGTCGAGCTCAAAATTAGTTTATCTGACAGCTGCCAGTAAGGCGCCATCATCTGCTTCTATTTACGACAAGTTTTTCACGCTATATCGCCCAGACCGGGGATACCCCTCCTCCCCTACATATATTAACGTAACGCTCATTAATGAAACAATACACTGCAGGGGGCTATGTTTAACTACAATTATATAAGTCATGGCAAAACAAGTCAAAACAGGATATAAATTTAAGTTTAACCACCCACATTATGCTCTTTATGCTAAAGGAAACGGATGGTTTTGTTGGAAGGGAATGGTTGCGGATGTTTATGTACTGTCCTACCGGAATCGAACCCCGCACGATGTGAACCAAAGGTTCACGGGCTAGATTTTTTTTAAAAGGATTGCATTAACGGTTCAATTATATATACAGCGTTCCGCTATAACAGTGATACATAAGCAGTTTTTTTTTTTTTTTTACTATACAACAAAAGAAAAATAAAAGAAATGTTGACAAGTACGAAAAGTAGATATAAATGTTATGGAAGTAAGACAACAAAATAATTTGGAAAGTGTTTGCACGGATTATGCACACGGATCACATGGAGGCTCAGTGGTAGGGAGGCTCTGGTGTGTGGAATCCCTGGTTCGTATCCCGGCTAAGTAAATTTGTGGTGTACAACACTGTATCTGTGGGTTTTCGCGAGATACTCTCGCTTTTTCCCATCCAATTCTTCGACAGTCATTCACTTGCCTTACTCGTCCATCTTCCTCAGTCTAAAAGGCACAATCCTGGGAATATTTCATTTCATTTTTGGGGCCAACACGCATCTGCTCTTTGGGTTGTGAAAGTATTGTAAGACTTATGACTCAGCCTTGCTAAAATTTTTGACTTCGAAGATCGCAACAGTTTTTAATTTTCGACTTCCAGACCTTGTTCCACATAAGAATGGAAAGTCATATACACTAGAACGACGAAATTTATGTGTCCTCCCATCACATAGCAAGTACAGTACAGGGTGGTAAAAAACTTTTATTTTCATAGAGATTCAGCGTCCCCCTCACCAAATTAAGCCATTTTTCTATCGTTTCTACACTAATGAAACCGTAAATGATAGAAATATTCCATCTTCTGGTTTAATACTGGCCCGGTTCAATCAACAATCTAAAATTGGTTCATGTATAACGGCAAAACGTTCGCATTTACGTTACATTAATATGACAGCCAATAACATTATTAATAAGAGTTTAGATTCTATTGAGTTGAATTCACTTTCTCTTTACAACATTGGACTATATAACGAGGAACTACGATTTAAAGTGGCATTCAAACCTCTAGTCAGGTTTGTATTCGAGACAAATATCATTAGCTCGTTAGGCACTCGGCCAGGCTAAGGAACGCTCGTGAGTGATTTATGTAGTTCAGTGTCTGAAACTCTTTGAGGTTGGCTTTGATTTTCATTGAATATTACAAGGATCCATATACCCATACGTACTGCAAGTCAGATGTTTCCACTACAATCTCGGATTTTAATAAATATAAACAAACTGTGCCAGACGACAGAAGAAGACTATACCTCTAGGACCTAACGAAGAGGATTCGAAGAACTACGAAGAAAGCCGACAACCCCTCTGCAAGCCCTACCTCCAAGAGGATGGCTATAAAAGAGGACGATGGAACGAAAAAGTTATCAGTGCCAGTGCTGATTACTCACTTACCAAAACCTTCTCCTGAAGCCACCGTGGGCTACGGAGACTTCCTTTAATACCTACTGCCAATGCTGCTATAAGCTACGGAGCATAACCGGCCCCGTCTGAGGCCGCTGTGGGCTAGACTCTCATGGCCACATCGTGAGTCAAGGGACTTGGCACTTATTCTACAATGAAAACACTTAAATACTTACAGAAAAAGATTTACAAGAACTTTGTAAAAGTTTTGTAAGACCTTTTTATACAATACAAATGTTAAGGGTTAAAACTTCCGAGTAAATTGTTTTCAAACTGTACCTACAGAACATTGCAATATTAACTTTCCATGGGAATACGGAACTGAATGCTGTACAGTGAGCAAGAATGAAGTGTTACAGTTGCGCAGTGGTAGATCTCGTTCAATTATAGTGCTACGATTTTCTGTTCTGATCCCATTTCATGTGAGTTCACAATCCATTACACCGTGTTAATGGAGTTTCTCTCTTTTTGTCCGTTTTCTTCCAAATTTTCATCTCGCCAGTGGCGGATCTAGGCCGGGGCCGGGAGGCCTAGGCCCCCAAGTTTTTTGAGTGAAAATAATTTAAGCTATTATTTAAATATTTTTCGAAAATTTATAGTAAACATGATATACATATAAGTCTTGGTTCTGACAGCCCCCCCTAGTTTCTATCTTCTAGGTCCGCCTCTGCATCTCGCCAGTTGTGTTATAATAATTTTCTTTCATTATTCAAACGCTTCCTGTAGCCTGTAGAAGCGTTGAAGATTTCATTATATTTCGTCAGTACAAACAAATAAATAAATCAAAATATCTAACTATTAATCACTAGATCCATAACAGCCTAAAGTAAGACGATGCTTTGCGCTGCTATTGTTCAATTTTGCTTTAGAGTACGCGTTCAGGTATACCTAGGACTAGCCTTTTCCACCCTCATTTACTCGGCCTACAACCTCGCACCTCTTAATGGCACAAATCTAGCGAATTTCAAGTTTCTTTTCCTATTTCAACTATCTAAAGGTAAGATTTTGTACCCCAAGAAAACAAAAATTTAAATAACATGGGAATTTCTTCATCCTCCCTTGATTCCCTAAAAACTAAAAATATTCAGTTTTGCCAGTTTTCTTGTGGATTAGTCCCAGAAAGCTAGAATCAAGCCAGATTTCCTTATTCTAATTCTGCCAGGTGTGCCTAAACATTTTAGGGTGCAGAAGATATCTCATATTAATAACATAGGAAAATTTTTCAGTTCCCCATAAATCAACTCTAAAGTTGGAATTTTATTTTTAATAACTTTATTAAATAATCCTATAGAAACGTACAACCATAACGAATTTAAAGTCCTTATTTCAATCCCAAACACCTAAAAAATTAGATGAGAGTTTTTTTTAAAAAGTGCCATTCAAATAACATGGGTAATTTTTCAACCTTTAGATCGACTAAAACTTAAAAATATTCACTTTTGGCAATTTTCTTGTGGGTTAGACCCGAAACGCTACAGTCATGTAAGTAACATTTCAACTTTCAACGTCAAACGGAAGTACCCGTCATTTTATATCAGTGAGTTCATGTACTCTTATATATAGTTAGTCAAAGAGGGAATAAGAAGGATACTTTTTTTTTTTTTTTTTTTACGGCGATTGAACTAAGGGTCCCCCAACATACAGAGTTAGTTACAATAAAAATGCTGTTTGATCTTAATTGAATGTGCTGCCCTATATCGTCATGTTTTTGATTCAAAAGGAAAACATGGACAGATCTTAATACAATTAACGAAAACTATACAATTATCACCCTCCCCCCAAAATATTAACATAAAAAAACAATAAATGCCGTATTGATGCGAATCAATTAGACTCGGTCGAAAAAACAACATCAAGCCACCATCCTGAGTGAGGTTTTCCTGGGTTTACTAATTCACACCAGGCAAATACCGGAATGGTACCAAACATGCAGATCTCTGACAGCTAACTTCTTTTCCTTTCCTCGGATACTGTGATCGCCGAGGGATATCGTCTCTCATACTTGATGGGCTAACATGGCCACAGATACCGAAAGCTCATAAGGAACGGACATGAACGTGTTATCCGGACATCCGAATTAAACCTAGTCTATTCGATAAACATAACAAAGATATTATAGAGATGTTCTCGGGATATCAGCCAGGTAAAGTCCGACGATAGAGCCGACGTTTCAAGAACTGACATCGTTCTCGTCTTCAGAGCGATTAACCGAATCGCCCTGAAGACTAGAACGATGTCAGTTCTTGAAACGTCGGCTCTTTCGTCGGACTTTACCTGGCTGATATCCCGAGAACATCTCTATAATATTCGCCGCCAGGAAAGCTTCAATTCTTATAACAAAGATATGTTCATGCACAAAAAATTAGGTGCCTTGGACAACGGAGTAAGTCCCTGGGGCCCATTAACCCTGTTAGTATAAAGAAAATCGTAGACTCGCAGTGGCATAGCTATTGCATCAACACTGTTCATTGAAGAGTCATGGCCATTCTCTTCAGCATGAAACAAGCTTTCTAGAGGTGCTATGTATTGGAGCCCACAACGTACTTTAACAGGGAATATTTGGGAGAATGTAGGGAAAATTCACTCAATAAATCCCTCTCATCAATTTTGGTCCCCTCTGGAGTGGCCCCGAGTAAAAGCACATAATCCAAGTGTACCGCAAAAAATACTATTTGGGATAAGAAATATGTGTACCAAGTTTTGTTTTGATAGACGGTTCCGTTTTGTATGTACAGAGCGTATTGGTATACAAGCTTTCCCCTCATACCTACACGTTCATGTCCGTTCCTTGTCAGAAATCTAATTCCTAATCCTAATTCTAAAATGATGCATTGCATCTCTTTAATGCGTCCTACTTCTGTGTAGACTTGCCTGCAAGACAAAGACAAAACTTGAGGCTGTCTTGTGTCGAAAAGAAGTCGTGGAAATGATACTTGTTACTATTGGCAGAGCTCTGTTTCGACTGGTCTCGCGTCGTGATCATCTATGGCAGAGTTCTGTTTCGACTGGTCTTGTGTCGTGAACATCTATGGCAGAGCTCTGTTTCGACTGGTCTCGTGTCGTAAACATCTATGGCAGAGCTCTGTTTCGACTGGCCTCGTGTCGTGAACATCTATGGCAGAGCTCTGTTTCGACTGGTCTCGTGTCGTGATCATCTATGGCAGAGCTCTGTTTCGACTGGTCTCGTGACGTGAATAACTATCTTTCGTGTTCCCAATATAGATATGGTTAGCATTAATAATATAGACAAATAAATAAAATAACAATTACTTCTCAATTAAAGACTATTTTCATTGGAGGCCGTAATCAATTCCTCCTACACAAGCCACACGAAGGACATGAGAGTTAGTGCGCCTGTGAACCCGAGTTTAATTTTATAGATGTGACATATGTTTATCTTTTTTATACAAAAACTGATGTGACCACAAATAACCCAATAAGACACCTATCTGAGAGACTATAGACCTTAATGGGCTGTATGTATTACAGGCAAAACTATTTTATAATTGATATTAATTTAGTGCGAAACACAATCGGTTAGCAACACTGTATGCGATCGGTAATAAGTTGGGTCTTTGGCTTATCTGAAATAGGCGAACCAATCGGAAAAGAAGAAAGCAAAAATTGGTCCATAGATCCTTCACATCTCCCTTTTGCATCATCCTTCATTCTATGCTTCTCTCCCCCTTTGCATGCTTCCTTTTTTATCCTTGGACATTTTTTTCTATCCCTCTCCGCTGTCCAACGTCGAGAAAATAAATAATAAAAAAAAGAGCACACACGACTGGGACGCCACCTTGCGTAACACCTCGAGCTCGACACTATTCCACAACTGCGGTTCCATTTCCTCCCCTGTCATTGCTACCTAATATAAGAGGGGGAAGGAGAAAATAGCAAAGGGAGATAGGGCAAGAAGCAGATACCAAAAAAAAGAAGACCTACATATACCTATAGAGAAGGGGGAGAAAGTAGAATCTAAAGGTGTTATCTCGGACAATTTCTTTCGTAATTTATTTGGCCAATAAAACATGTCATGCCGTATTAACGGCAATACATTTATCTTCGACACTTTTGCTTATTCCCTTTAGGGGGAGCCTTTCTCACGCTGCTCACCTAGGAAAGCAGTGTGCATTCTACAATGCTGTTGGTACCATATAAGGTTGATAAATATGCCTTTTATCTTAGCTTTAAAATTTTATCTGTTTAAGAGTCTTCATCCCGGTGAAATTAAAATACCGCTAATTTTACAGTAATTATGTGATATCTTCAAATAGATAAAAGATAATTGAAATATGGAACAAGAGCGCCCTAGACAATATTATTTTGCATGAGGTACCGTTATCACAAGTCACCTAGTGGCTTTCCATTTTCAGCTGTTTAGAAACGCGAAAATAAATGCCGATTTTCAAAATGGCTCGAAATCGAAAGCAGATAAGTGAGTCGTGATAACGGTTTCTCATGTAAAGTAATATTGTTTAGGGCGCTCTTGTTCCACATTTCGATTATCTTTTATCTATTTAAAGATATAACATAATTACTGTAAAATTAGCGGTATTTTAATTTCGCCGGGATGAAGACCCTTAAGATATGTTGTATTAGTAGCTCACGATTTAGAGATAAAACTGCAATCTGTTAAAAAAAAAGAAGAGTAAAACCGTTGGTAGTAAGGATGGGGCAAGTAGGGCAGTAGCCCGAGGGCCCGCGCTCGGGAGGCATAGTGCAAAAATAGGAAAATTATGTAGCTACTATTGTTTACTATTTCTGAGTCATTCTTGGGACTCAAGATATTTTAAAGTCGGTGATTTCTTCAATTGAATCGGTGAGTAGAAAAAGGAGAACATTCCCGAATATCTTACTTTCGGGAAACTAAAAAAAACTATTTATTGAGAAATCTGTTGCTCATACAAGATTGTTTTGCATTATAAACTTGTAGTGTATGCTAAGGATTATTATTTGCCACGAAGAAAAAACATTTAAATATGTTATATTTCCGGCTACACAGGAAATTTGTTTGCGGAATATTCTCCTTTTTCCACGCAACAAACAAATGTGGCAAAAAAGTGTACAAAATATACAGAAAAACCAATGTTATTTCTAAACACATGGTTAAAAACCGTCAACTCATTAATACATGGTACATTTAGTGAAAAACTTATTTACATTGGAAGTTTCAAAACAATATTAGTGACATTTTCTTTTAAAAATGAAAAGTTATTTATAACATCAGTTTAGATGCGATACAAAACGTAGAAAATGTATAGTAAATGCATTTAGAATAAAGTTTGTTTAAACAAAACACCTTTGTATCTACTCATCATCAATGTCACTACTAGCATCTTCAGAAACTGGCAACTGCACGATATTGTTATAGAAATCTTGATACACCTCCGGCACGTAATGCTTAACTTTTTCAATGTCTCTGAGCTTCTTTGGATTCACTGGTACTTTTGCCCTGTAAGCAAGGTCTTGAGGAAACACCATCTTGCTAGCGTCTGTTTTGTTCAGTTTAAAAGTTACGTTTTTTATGCCATCAATGTACTGATAGGCTTTTATGCAGCCTTTAGTTTCACTATTGTACACAAGATGTCTATATTGACTAATAGAAAACTTCTCACCTTTTTTCTCAATGTCTGTTGTAGTTTTCTTGAAATAGTAAGGCCACCAATCCTTAAAGTTAATGATATCATCGTTTTTGACACTCCTTACCTCAAACTGTGGAAACGTCTTTTTGGCTGTTTTAATGATGTCTTCATATTGTTTTGGTGTATAAATGCGATCATACCTTTTTATTGCCCTTTTAATAACTGAGAAGTTTCGATCACATGGCAGAAAGCTGTGGCCCCGGATTGGAAAATAATGACTAACCACTTTAAATCTATCATTCATGGTTAGGCCCAAAAGTAATCTGCTGAGGGTGTGGTTCCGATTCTGACCCCCACAAGCATCGCAAAATATATGCAGTTCTGTAACTTCATCTGGGATGCTATTAATGAAACTGTAAATGAATGAAGATACTTCATTAGGGCCCTTCTTCGCCTCTCCTTCAGTATATGTAAAGAATACTGATTTCTGTCTACCTATATCATGGATATTAAAAACATAAAACCAAAGTTGCCGTAAATAAAATATTTCCTGAACAGGAATGAACGGTAGGGGAAGATTCTGCATATAGTCAAATGTTATGGCCATGACGTCATTTCTACTTTTACACATGTCACTGACTTCCTTGAATTTAGAGTAAAATTTGTTTGCCCGCCTTTTATGGACAAGTAATTCTGCTACTGCAACTTTTTTTGCTATATCATTAAGAGTTGTAGATTTTATTTTCGTGTTTAAATCTTCACATGTGGGACACACATCCACTTGTGGACGTCCAAATCGGTAACCATAATTTTCCCGAAAATAACGTAAGTAATACTCATATTTAACAACTGGTTTTAACTCTGGATGTTTTTCTACAAACAGTTCGTGCATTGTTTTCACTGTTAAGTCAGATTGTAAATAAGTAATGGGCTGAGATGTGTAATGTGAAACCTTTGTGGGGAACGAGGCAATATGCTCATCTAATTTATTCAAAACTATAGCACCTAACGTATTTCCCCGGTTAGTGTGTTTACCTCTCTTATCCTCTGGTTTCTGATTTGTTTCTACTAGCTTAGTTAAACGTTCAACTGCTTTATTAGATTTTATGGCATGAAGAGCCATGTAAGCTTTGCGACACACCTCTATTCTAGTATTATATTTCATTGCAAAATATTTAAAAGATGAAGTATTACGCTTAGATTCAGTTGTCAAAGGACGATGACGTGCAACATCATGTCGTTCAATTAAGCCTACAAGATACGTATCACGTTCGTTCTTAGGACGTCCACAGAAAAGAACATTTATTATACATCGTTTTTCTTCTTCAGTAAACATTTCTGTACATTTTTTGCGACAGTTACAATCATTACCTGTTACTCTTGTTTCCACTAAATGCCCCTTACTTGTCACAAACTCTTCTCCGCGTTGTCAAGCTTGTTTTTCAATTTCTTCGATACGCTGGTCTTTATTGTGCCTACCCTTTTTCCTTTTAGGTTCATACATATCGTCTTCAGACGAAGACATTGTTGAGACACAATTTTAAAGAATACTTCAAGGCACTAGAATATTATTTTGCAATGTTCATAACACGTAGCATTCCGGTGTTAACACGACTACTTTACAGTACACAACCTTCCACGACTGATGTGAAAGCCTACCTGTGACTGGCGCATCATCTAGTGGCCGATCAGGGAATTACTGGTGTTGCGTGGAAAAAGGAGAATTTTCCGGGAATGTTCTCTTTCTTCCACTCAGCGGAAATTTCAAATCAATGTCTAACACTGGATTATGAAGTAACACTCTCTTTTTTACGTTCATTCCATGTATTTACTCATAGAGAACAAAATGGCTATTTCAGTTTGTTTTCGTTATTTTTTGGAATATTCTCCTTTTTCGTCTCACCGATTCAATTTTAAGACACTTTTGCAATTGTGCATTATTAACGACGGAAACTGCACCCATGACGTCAACAATGACTACACTAAACTTAAAAAAAAAAAAAAAATCGAAACAACACACACACAAATTACTATTTACAAGAAGAATTAGATCTATATAAAGAAAGCAGCAGCATCACACTGTATATCACGTAAAGGAATTTGGTTTGTCACATGAACACAACGTAAAAGTTGAGTTTTTTTTAACAGCTCAATATTTCTCCCTCATCGTGCATTCCCCATTCAAAAACTTCGGTCGTGAAAACCCATTTTTTTAAACAAAAATGAAATGAAATCTTTAAGTTTTACGTCCTACGATTATGCCGGTTAGGCTAAAGGAGACGGTGATAAGGAGTAATGAATGAAATGGTGGAATGAATAAAGTGGGAGGAAACAAGAGAAGTCCGAGAAAACCCACGCACACGGTGTTTGTCCACCACAAAGTTCACTTGGCGGGGACTGGGATTGAACCCGGGACCCCAAGCACCAGAGGTGAACGCTCTACCACTGAGATACCGCGGCCCTTTTTTAAACAAAAATATATTTAAAATTTGCTAATGAAGTGATACTTTCTCAAGTTTTACTGAAACCGGAAGTGGTATTATATTTCTGTCACTTCCGGTTTCGGTATAGAGATTAGAATGGAGACTAAATACTGTACTTCATGGGCGCCCGATGGAAATTTCCTAGAGAGGGAGCTCAAATCCCTGGTTTCTATATTAAGTTCCGTATTTTTTTTATTTGTGTTGTACATTTTTGAGATCCAGAGGGGCTTGGGCTCCACCCTGCCCTCCTCTTCGGGCGCCCATGCTGTATTTGGAACGCTTAACTGGTTGCAGAAAACCACTTCTCGCTATTTCTAATCGTTTTTGCTCTATATACAAATAGGTCAATATTACAACCGGAAGTAAAGATTTTCCATCACTTCTAATATCATAGTCATCACGATGACTGAGCTCCTCCATGGCTAAGCGGTTAGCGTACGCGCCTTTGGCGTGGGAGACCCGGGTTCGATTCCCGGCGGGAGCTCATGTGGTTCGGATTCCACGTTAATCAGTAGGTCCACGTCTCATATAGCCTCGCTGCTGAAAGGGACGCTAAACTAAAAATCAACTCAACTCATCACGATGACTCATGAAACTAGGGCTCTACACCAATTGAATGAGTTAATGCAAAGAGGGCTTCAGTCAAACAAACTTTGTTTTGAGAGAAATAAGAAAAAACATTGCAGTAACGAAACTGTAAACTCAAAATGAAACAATTGTTTTTCCGTATAGATAACAATTACACTAATCGAATGCTGTATAGGAAAACTAATTTTGTGCTCATTACCATGATGAAAAAAATACTTTCCGCTGTGGAATGAAGCCCTTCTTGCATGTAAATTATAGAAGAAGCCCTGTGTGCGTGTAATTTTATTTAGTTATTAAGTTTTTCTCTCTTTTTTTAAACACAAAACTCTATTAAAACGGGAGGCCGCGGTGGCTCAGTGGTAGAACGTTCACTTCTAGTGCTTGGGGTCCCGGGTTCGATCCCAGCCCCCGCCAAGTGAACTATCTGGTGGGCAAACACCGTGTGTGTGGGTTTCCTCGGGGTTCTCCCGTTTCTTCCCACTTTCTACATTCCACCATTTTCATTCATCACTCATCATCACCGTCTCCTTTAGCCTAACCGGCATAAACGTGGGACGTAAAACTCAAAGATTTCATTTCATTTTTTTTTTTTGTATTAAAACGTTTTCTGCCAGCTTCCAGACGTTGCAGGTATACCCATCGAATGCGACGAAATCAACAGCTATTGCCACTAACATAGGGCCGTGCAGTGGGGGGGGCGAGCGGGGCGACGGCCCCGGGCGCCGGAGTAAGGGGGCGAAAAATTCGTGAGAGAAAAGAAAAAAGATAGGAAAAATTGCTTGAAATATATATGTATGGGGGCGCCGTCGTATACTCTCGCCCTGGGCGCTAATTTTCCACGGCATGGCCCTGCACTAACATATAAAACAAATATAATTCTCCATGCAGAAAGGGATTCAGTCACAGACTCAAACTCATGCTGCCTAGAATAATCGAAGTTGACGTCTGTTTATAAAATATTGGACCAATGAAACTGAAGCTCTTTATGCATAGAAAACATAAGTGAACCCAATAGGAACAAAAATCCGATGGTAACTCAATTTCGCTATTTTGGTAACTGAAGCCCTTTTTGCATGAACTAATTCAATTGTAGGAGTGCTTTTCCCTCACGTGTAATGCATCGCAAGAATTCGATACCATTCGTGGAGCTGCCTTCCGAAGGTACACTTGAGGAAATGTAAAACAACAGAAGTGCACCAACAATGTTGTCTAGTGGCGTACTTACGATTTTGTTTCGGGGAGGGCTTTGCTAACTTTCTCGGGGGGGGGGGGATTTGCCTGAAAATGTGAAAATTCTGCAAGATATTTCATATACTTTACTATAGTAAGTAAGATTTCGGGGGGGCTTAAGCCCGGAAGCCCCCCTAAATACGCCACTGATGTTGTCAAACATAGAAGACCTGGCGAACAAGCGGCACAAGAACAGCACTTAAACAACTATAACACAAACACTAACAATTATTCGAATTAATGGTAACACTAATCATAGAAAAAATATAATCACCCCAACAACAATAACATATAAAACGAAACTTAGCGGCAATCCGACAACACTGTACCTTGAGGAGATGTTCTCCTTATGTAAGACACGACAATAGCAATATTTTGTGGGCGGGGATTTACAACAGGGACACACCCTCGCGTCCTATTTGGGAGATTAAATTGGCATTAGTAGGTCAAGCTTCACGACACCTCGCTGTTACTATAGCAGAGAGTTAAGGATGGAGACAAAATGTACTATTGGGGCGCTTAATCAATTGTAGGAATTATTTCTCGCTATCTATTATCGTCTACTATCTATGGTGTTCATATTTAAAACCGGTAATGGTTTATTTCTGTTACTTCTAGTGATTGGATCACGTCATCCACGATCTTGATATCTTAATTTTTCATCTTTTACATCTTGACTAACACTGATGGTGATACTTCAAGCAGTTCTTGAGATTTATGTCTCCCGGACGGACATACGGACAGATAGAGTAAATATGTAAAGGAGAATTTGATAAACTCACTTAAAATACATGAAATGAAACTAATCCGTTAAATATAAAGATAACAAAGAAAGTTCTCTTGTTTCTTCACCCACCAACTTCGAACATCAAGTTACCTAAGACGTACCTGGAAGATCAAAAATTCTCCCCATCAGCATCGACGACCTTCTGGTTTCTCCCAAATTTCTGGGAGGCCGTGAATTCCATCGTGGTAAAACTTGGTGGGCCGTGAAGCGAAGAAGATATCAAGTGCATTTTGCACTTCTGCTAGGGATATGAACAGACGTCCTCTAAGATGATTGTCCAAGGAATGGGACAGGTGATAATCGGACGGTGTAATGTCCGGGAAGTATGCGGATGCTCTCAAACCAAGGCGTAGAATGATGTCCCGGGTCATATTAGTCGCGTTGGGCTTAGCGTTGTTCTGTAACAGGGGATCCCCTTTGTGATTCAGAAGTGCTGGCTCCGGAGGTTTGCATTTTTCTTGAATACGGCTCAACTGCTGACAATACACATTTGCATTGAGCTCTGACCAGCTGGTAGCAGTTCCCGATTCACGATACCGCCAGCAGGCCACCAAACACACAGGGGGACCTTCTTCTGGTGCAGTGGTGGTTTCGACTGTTTTGCAACCTATGCTAACCAATCATGATGGCAGCGTGGAGCTTCGTACAGGACCCACTTCTCATCACATGACAACGCCCTGTCCAGAAATGGCTCCTTCCTTAGACGAGACAACAAAGAAACACAGGTGTCTGTTCGCGTGGCCTTCTGGCCCAGAGTCAAATCATGTGGGACCCATCTACCCAACTTGTAGTGCTTCCAAAGTTTATGGAGGTGCTGCTGAATGGTTTCTCTACTCACACTGAATTTTAGTCGCAGTTCCTCAAATGTCTGGCCACTGTTCGTTTCGATTGCTGCCTGAAGATCTTCATTTTGTACGTGTGTCTTGGTCTTCCGCGACGTGGTGCTCTTCGAGTGTTTCGTCGCCGTCCTTAAACATGTTAAATCATTGCTGCACTGTCCGCGTAGTCACTACACCCTCACCAAAAGTCTTACATATCTTCCGCCCAACTGCAGCGGCGTTTGACCCCAGTTTGAACTCGTACAACACACACGCCCTTACGACGCTCTTAGGAGGTGCCATGTTCACTTTGTCCCTACGCAAGTTCACGGCGTAACTGAGCTGCCACAATCAGGTAGTATGTTGGATCTACCCATACCAACAACTGACTTTCGCCTTATCTCAATTCGCGTTCAACTCGTTAGTGTGAGAGCCAATTGAACACAGACCTCCACAAAAAGCGACAGAGCTTTCTTGGTTATCTTTATATTAACTGAGATCAATGTTAGGCAAATTAATTATGTACTTAACAATAAAAATTTCTTGAAATGAAAAACAAAAAGTATTTTTTCTTTTTTCGCAATTTATGAACTTACTGGTTCCTCCATAAAATTAATATCAGTATTTAATTACTTTGATTGCATCACCAAGGTTTTTGATTGCAAAAGCCGATCTGATAACTACTTACTATTATAACTTCATAGATAGCAAAGTGCTTTGCTGTGAGAATTTCTTAGTATATAAGAATGTGTTAGAAGGAATGGCATCTCCTCCCGGTTTCAGAGCACCAATGGCGATGAAGTTTGTGTTACAATCACAGTTTCCGCAACATTACCTGCGTGTTTTACGCTTAACCATTGTCGAGTAAGGTGGAATGAGGATAGGGCTTTTTCCCTCCGTTACAACGTCAAATGTTGCGTATCATCATTGTTGAAAAGGCCTTTAACAACCGTTGCGTTACGCAATCTCACTCTTGTTTGTTTCAATTAAGTGTATGAGAATGCGTGTGCAAGGCTTGTTAACAGCCACCACAACAATATAATGCTTACCTCAGCGCTTTGTTCTTCTTCAAAAGAAAACAATCCAGCATCTAACTATCATAATCGTACAAACTAAAAGCTCTTTCTTCTCAGAAAATTCTAGGATTAACTCACATTTAATAAATCAAGGGATCATTTTATATTATACACACGAACTTATACTGAGTAGTTCGCAAAGTATGTTGAAACTTCAGCACGTAAGTTAGGCTTACCGCATGACAGAATTTCAAAAAGAGGACAGTTTTAGATTTCACAAAAAGTTTGATATTTTTTACAATACTTTTAACGGAGTTAGTAAGTTTATGTCCTCAAGGGCGTAACTAGGCCTAATATTGGCCAGAGGCTCCTCCTCTCAGTGGCGTATTTAGGGGGCTTCCGGGCTTAAGCCCCCCAATTCTTACTTTTTATAGAAAAGTATATGAAATATCTTACAGAATTTTCACAATTTCAGGCAAAGCCCCCCCCGAAAGTTAGCAAAGCCCTCCCCGAAAGTTAGCAAAGCCCTCCCCGAAACAAAATCCTAAATACGCCACTGCCTCCTCCCCCCAGAACTATTGAAACGTAGGTCATAACGCATTTTCCTTTATTTTAAAAATATAAGTAACAATAACGTACACAAGGTACATGACCATTGAGCAGCATCTTTTTGAGGTACATGGGTTCAGGGGCGCAACCACGCGGGGAGTCCACTGAGACCAGATCCCCCAAATCTTCGCAACTTAACACTTACTTAATAATACTATGCTTGTTTGGTAGAGAATGATTGATGTAACATACAGATTTGATCTTACACTGCAACTGTACTCTTTCGTTTCTGATAAAAAAAAAAAAGAATCGATATACAGAGTCTTCCAAAAGTATTGCAAAAAAAGTAAAAAGATGTAACTTTGAAAGTACTACTTACAATTTTGTATTTTGTTTGTAATATTTAGTGGAAATGTTAAAATTTTTGTTGGCAACAATGGGCGAATGTAAACGTTGACGTCATAACCGCAAATCACGTGACAAAGATGGCGTCTACTCAAGAGAAAGCGCAGTGAGAGAAGTGGTTTTGTGAGTTAAAATCTAGTGTTTTGGTGAGAAGAAAATTCCGACAAAAAATATCAGAAACAACCACCTGCAGGTTTAAGTATCAAGAGATGGTACGATAAGTTCCTAGCTACCGGAAGTGTCTTGGACTTGCCTCGTAGCGGAAGGCCAACAACTAGTGTTGATGTGATTCAGTCCGTGCTGGAAAGCGTGTTGCGAAGTTCAAAGAAATCGTTGAAACGCAGATTCTTGGAGCTGCGAGTGCCAATGACAACGCTACACAATATCGTTCGTAAGAAAATAAAGGCAAAGCCTTACAAGTTGAAACGTGTACAGGAATTGACGCAAGAAGACTGTGACATAAGATGTGAGTTTTGTGAAATGCCATCCTTAGATTCCCGAAAAGACTTCAGCAATGTTTGGACGTAAATGGTACTCAGCTGGAGGTTTGGCGTTGAAAAAATCCTTGGAAACAAAATTTCAGACTTTCTTACAAGTCCACTAAAAGTTTTGTACAAATACAATAAATGGTTACAAAGTTACAGCTTTTTACTTTTCTGCAGGACTCTTGGAAGACCCTGTATAACAGTATATAACGATTCTCTGCAATCTTTTTCTGAGAATATAGCTGGAAGTAATCCACAATCACTGTCGTCTTTTCGGGTAAAGAATAGCACTACTTCAACACTGCATACGTAGTGTCGTGTAACATTGCAAGCCCCGAAACTCTAAACGCCTTCCAACAAAAATGTCTGAGTGCGCCACTCCGCTACATAGGTCCATAGCATTATTTTTCATAATTATATTTTAAGTAGTATTTTGCTTTTGAAAATTTTAGTTTCCTTAACCAAGAAGGGTAAAAGAATATATAAGCCTTAGCATGTAAATACGCAAGCGGTGGGTCCTGGTAGTGCGGACCTTCCCGGAAATGCTGACTTTTCTGAAAATTTATTGTAATTTTAGGGATAGTTTTCCAAATTTTGAAATAATTAATCCTCATATTGAATTTTCCCTCTCCCCCCAAAAATTTTGAACCTCTTCCGAAACAAATTCATGTGTACGTGCCTTAGCTTTAGTCTTGAGAAATTAATATAAATATATTAATAAAATTAAATAAATTCACACTATACAGTAAATTTAAAATATGATTGGAGTTTTATAGACTTCAGTGTGTGTTGCAAGGTTAAAATAATATCTACTTATTGGGATCAGATTACATTGAAATACAAACTAACTTCATAAACTTCAAATTTCTGTATTCCACTGTATTTTCAAACCATTTCCTTCTTTTTTTTCAGCGACTTTGACATGTAAATTTTCCTTCAATTAACAACACTGGACAATTTTGAATTTTTTTTGTCGTTCTCTACGTGTGTAACGTGAAAAAAAAAAACATTGAAAGACGTTGAACAAAAGGACTTTATATTTTTCATAGACTATTTTTAAACTCTCTCTTGTCTGTCGATTAATTTTATGAACGAAAGACATGTCTTCCTCTCTACATTCCGTAGAAAAACATCGCATGTTTTCAAGCGGTTTCTTTATGAGATAGTATTTAAGCAATGAAAGAAGAACTATTTTCAATCGTGTTTACCAAGACATTCTTCGACTTTAGTTTTTATTTTAATGCTGGGTCTTAAGTACTGAGAAAAGGAATTTGTGACAAGACCAAAGAATGAAAATTAGACAATTGTTCCGAGAATCTAAACCAGTAAATCCTGTGACATCTACAACAAACACACTTAACTTTACACTTCTATTTTCTCTAAAACTGTATCTTCCGTGTTTTCATCCAAGCTCTTTTATTTTTAAACTATTAAATCTTGATAAGCAACTGTTGACTACACTCGCTCTATAGTTCTCACATGTACTTTGACAGTTAAGAGGTAAATTTGTGCTGAGTTTAACCAGAAAGTTAATTAATTAAGTTCTTAAAAATAACCTAAACCAGTGATCGTCAAACCGTCGATAGCGAGCTACTAGAAGCTCGCGAGGACTTTTTCGGTAGATCGCGTTAACGCTCCGCTTGGCTAACTTTGATTCCTCCACTGACCCGACGCTAACGACAGGAGGCGCTACCGACAACAACTGCTTGTTCTTCCCGCGCAATTCCCATTTTCAGCCTCATCTCACAGCACGGTAGCTCAGAAGTTTCATTGAGTTTGGCAACCAATGATCTAAAGTCACGTTTAAATAAAAGTCTCTGCAGTTCCAAAGATTATAATCGTTACCTGTCAGAACTAAAGGTTTAATGAATTCAGTATAGTAGTGCCACGTTTGTATTTGGAATTTTAGCAAGCCTGTTACAGATGGAGAACTAGTAAATTAAACAAATAATGACAAGGGTCATGGAAAAATAAAAATTAGATTATTGTTGAGAAATTCGTCATACTATTCTCTTCAAAACCTTTAACTCGTAGCGCCATTAGTAAAGCCCAAAAATTTAAAACTCTATTTCTACTTGTGATTCTAGTAATGTATGGATGAGGAAGTTTGATGTCATCAAACATGAATGCAAATACTCTATAGGAACTCAATACTGAAGCGGAATATTTTTAGTTTTTATAAGAGATGCTTACTAACTGTAAAACGGTTTTAAAAACCTAGACCTAAACTGTATGTTTAACAGATTAGATACTGAGATTTAACTTTTCCGTACTTAAATAAATCTGTTAATGATCTTAAATAATAAAGTTAACTAGAAGTTTCCATAAAATAACTAGGATCAAAGTTAAGAGACCGAAACCATACTCACGAAAAAATTACATGTTGACTAAAAGCAGGAAATTCGTGTTATTATTCACTTCAAAATCTTATGTTGTCGCGAATTCTGTCGAGGAATTTGAAGTTTAGAATATATAAAACCATAACCATGCCTGTTGTACTGTATGGTTGCGAAGCATGGTTGCTTACTGTGAGTGAAGAACTTAGACTGAAAGTATTTGAGAATAAAATACTGAGACGAATGTTCGGGCTCAAGAAGAACAGAAATGAGCAATGGCGTTAACTTCATAACAAGGAATTGCATAATTTATACAGTTTACCAAACATTGTTAGAATCATCAAGTCTAGGAGGCTTCGGTGGGCAGGTCATGTAGACAGAATGGAAGAAAGTTTGCAAAGTTTTATCTGAAAGTCCAATCGGAAAACGACCGTTAAGAAGACCTAGGCGCAGATTGGAGGATGATATTCTGACGGGTGTCACACCAACAGGAATACAAAGTAGAAACTGGATCCAATAGGCTAAGGATAGAAGTCAGTGGAGAGCTTTCGTGAATATGGCATTGAACCACCAGGTTCCATAGGCCATAGAGTTAGTTAGTTAGTTAGAAGTTTGAATTTCTTGCATCTTCAAGACCAATCTATAGTGAGCACTCCAATCTTTCAAAATGATAAATGTCCAGATTCACAGGGCTGAAAATGTTAGGACATGCAAGATTTAAAAGGAATATTCAGGCAGTCTGTCTCATCGGATCTAGCCTATAAATCTGATACAAGTAAATCAAATCAAAGATCTATGGGCCGATTTACAGAAGCAAATAAAACTCGGAAATGTGCATCACCTATTTTGCTGGAAATAGGAGACCTATTGATGAGCAAGTGTAAACACATAAATGTGTCATACTTGCAGCACCTCGTGGAGTCACTTCCAGACATCATCCTGGATAAAGATAGTGTTGACCAATATTAGGTAAATTATATGGCGGTGCCATTTTTGTCAGGTGTACTTAATTAGGAATATCATGTTCACGGAATTGTTGAAAGATTATTTGGTAATGTCGTGCTTTGAAAAAGGGAACCGAAACCAATCCGACGTATCCATTATGTTCACGAAACAGGAAAACCATAAGTTGAAGTGCTTCCATAACATAATCATACATATCGGTTTTGTTCTGTTCACGGTATCGAAAAACTGAACTTCGGTGTGCTTTGGGAAGAAAAATGAAATGTATTTCCACTATTAGTTCAGTTTAAAATATCGAAAAACATCTTGACATATAAGTTCTGTTCAAGAAAGCGAAATCCAATGTCACATTAAATTATATCAATATCAGACTGTCTAATAACTATTGAGGCTTTGAATAGAAACTTCAGAATATATTTATTGTGATTTGAAAGTAGCATTAGGAAACCTTTTTTCTGTGACTGACTAGCATTTTTTTCCGCAACACTGTAGTCTCGTCCTTACAGACCTTATTGTGGTTTCTGGTCAATGTTCTGACACATGGTTTACACAGACTTCTTTTGAAACTACACTACGTGATCAAAATATCCGGACACCCCCAAAAACATACGTTTTTCATATTAGGTGCATTGTGCTGCCACCTACTGCCAGGTACTTATTATCAGCGACCTCAGTAGTCATTAGACATCGTGAGAAAGCAGAATGGGGTGCTCCGCGGAACTCACGGACTTCGAGCATGGTCAGGTGATTGGGTGTCACTTGTGTCCGAAGTCTGTACGCGAGATTTCCACACTCCTAAACATCTCTAGGTCCACTGTGTCTGATGTGGTAGTGAAGTGGAAACATGAAGGGACACGTACGACACAAAAGCGTACAGGACGACCTCATCTGTTGACTGACAGAGACCGCCTACAGTTGAAGAGAGTCCTAAAGTGCAATAGGCAGACATCTATCCAGACCATCACACAGGAATTCCAAACTGCATCAGGATCCACTCCAAGTATTATGACAGTTAGGCGTGAGGTGAAAAAACTTGGATTTCATGGTCGAGCGGCTGCTCATAAGCCACGCATCACGCAGGTAAATGCCAAACGACGCCTCGCTTGGTGTAAGGAGCGTAAACATTGGACGATTGAACAGTGGAAAAACGTTGTGTGGAGTGATGAATCACGGTACGCAATGTGGCGATCCAATGGCAGTGTGTGGGTATGGCGAATGCCCTGTGAACGTCATCTGTCAGCGTGTGTAGTGCCAACAGTAAAATTCGCAGGTGGTGGTGTTATGGTGTGGTCGTGTTTTTCTTGGAGGGGGTTTGCACCCCTTGTTATTTTGCGTGGCACTTGATGTTTTAAGCACCTTCTTCCTTCCCCAAGAAACCTTCGAGCACTTGATTGAAAGTATGCCTGCGAGCGTGCAAGTTGTCATCAAGGCTAAGGGGGGGGGCACCATATTGACTTCCAGTAGTACCGGTGGAGGACGCCATGAACTTGGAAGTCATTTTCAGCCAGGTGTCCGGATACTTTTGATCACATAATGTACCTTAACACCCATTTAGAGAATTCTGCAGAAACAGGAACAAATGATAGTCCGACGAACCCAGGCTTGGGATATACGGTGAATGAGCTGAAACCTCCCAGAGAATTCCTCTCAATTTCTGGCGGGTTGTTAAAGATGTATGAGGCCTGACGTTGTCAGCGTGAAATACGGCACCCTTTCTATTAACAAGTTTCAACCGTTTGTCTTGAGGTGTTAGATGCGCTCACGCTGTTGTCGATAGTAGAGGTCCGAGACTATAGTTCTGCCCAGTGGTAGCAGCTCATGATGCACGATGCCTTTTCAATACCACCAAACGCACACCACAGCATTCCTGGGCGTCAGTGTGAACTTTTTCTACATCTTTCTGATACATAGCTGTCATAGGATATCCACTTTTCATCACTCGTGGTCAATGGCTTCAGAAATGGCACGAAGTCATTACGTTTCAGTGGAGATTCACAAATAGATACTCTACCAAGTAAATTTCAACCAAACGTCCAGCTTCTTTTCGTAGCCAGCTTTCTTCAAATGGCTTAATACTGTTTGTTGATGAATGTTTAGGTCAATGGCGATATCAGAACTACTTACATGCTGGCATTGCTGGATTTGTCCAAAATATCATTTACTTTTCCTTTGCTTGGTTGTCCACTGCGAGAAGCATATTTAACTCCAAAATTTCCAGAACGTAAGTGAAGTGACTGAACCATATCTTGGCTGCTGCTTTTGATAATGCATTTTGCTCATAAGCAGCACAAATTTGTCCATGGCCTTGCGCCTTTATCAAAATAAAATTGTAAAATCTAGCGCAGTTTTGCTGAAAATTGAAAGGATCCAAGACTTTTCGCACATCTGCTCGCTTCAATTATCACCTATCAAATGATATTTGGCTTTACCTGCTGAGGCTCCTACATCCTCAGATTTGGGACACTAATGCCATCTCGTGCATAAAAGACTCAAAGTCATTTTACACTAAATTATATTTTGAAATCATTCCATCACCACTGTTTGCAAACATTGTTGATTCAAGATTCTTATAAACTGTAAGCGATTTTAAACAAGTGTAAAATGAATACTCGAGTAAACTATCTACAGAACCAAAAGGTTTTATTACAATATAGGTTCCGATAACACAGAAGAAAAACGTGTGTGGCGTACGTAAAAACGTACATTACATGCTTAAATCATGTAGTTTTTGGATTTAATCAGGGCCGTGCCGTGGGGGTGGGGGCGAGCGAGGCGACGGCCCCGGGCGCCGAAGTGAGAGGGGCGAAAAAAGGAAAAAGATAGGAAAAATTGCTTGGGATATATGTATGGGGGCGCCGCCGTATACTCTTGCCCCGGCGCTGATTTTCCACGGCACGGCCCTGGATTTAATGTACAACCCTATGTACAATTCTATAGCAAACGTCCGTATAAGTGTTCCGTATGAAGAAACGAACTGTATATAGGGAGTCGGGATCTCACATACAGATTGACGTATATAACATATAGGTGATGTGTGTAACACACGTATACGTATGTAACATACGGAAAACTGCTTGATGTCAGACATCTTGCAGTGTAACATCTAAGCGGGAAAAGACAATACGTATGTAGCATATGGATAACATATGCTTCATACAAATTACCGTAGTAAACATAAGGATTCCGTATATTTATTTGTACAATATACCGCTGTCCGGATAACGGATATTTTTTTTCAGTGAACGGTCTAAATACATGTATTTCCCGGAAAATCAGTTTCGTTTTCGGAACTAGAACAGGTTTTCCTTAAAAATTAATTTCAGTATCAGGACGGAAAGTGTATGTATGAAGGACTTTCTTTCGACTTTGCACAGGGAATCATTTTGTTGTGGAAAATGAGCTACGGTTCCGGAATGAGAAAGTGGGAGGAAAAGAGAGTACCCCGAGAAATCCCATAAGCGCGATGTTGTCCACCACAAACTTACTTGGCCGGGGTCGAACCAAAAACCCCACGCACCAGAGGTAAACATTCTACCACTAAGCCATCGTGCTACTTCAATAGTAAAGATGATGATGTGTAAGCTCAGTACGAAATATTGAATAAAAGTAACGTTAAAAAAACAGTTGGAAACCAACATACGAAGAGCACTACTTTCGTAACCTTTCGGAAGTTAACCCAAATATACCAAAGTTAAATGCGAAAAACTAAAGTTTAAATTCTTTTTCTTCTTCCTAAAAAAAAAAACACAGAAACAAAGAACTCACAAGTTCAGAAAGAACTCTTCAAATGCACTTTGGGTTCTTCCTGAATCTTCTTTCTAAGTTCCCCATTTTCTCTCCAGATGTCTCTTTTGTCGCTCAGGTAAAAAAGCAGGAAAGAAAGGGTAAAGTTTAACCAGTCGTAAATCGAAAGAAACCAAGTTAAAAGAAAGAGAAAGAGGAGATTGGTAAAAGACATGTTAGGTGAATTTGCGGTTTATAAAAAAGGTGCCACGGTGAAGGAAAAACCCGAAACCAGATGCTTTAAAGCGTTGCTTCAAATGCCTCCCAGGGAGCTATGAAGAAAAAAAAGACAAAATGGTACATAAAGAGAACAGAAAAAAAGAAAAATATCTAGAGTAAACTGTGCTTCTAGAACTATCACCCAGCACACACACAGCTCTTTTGATGGGCTCTTCTCACAACCACTGAGGAACTGTAAAACGTCCCGGAATTGTTGACAACAAGGCCGTCTGGTTCAACCGTTTTATTTTGTTTAGTCCCTGCACGTCTCAACAAATACTACCTCCGATAAACATACAACAGTCGAACAAGGAAAGAAGGAAAATAATTCTGTAACCTTTGATTTTCTATGTTGCTCGTGAACAATAGTATAAAGAAAGAGGACTCACGTGTTCCAAGCTTCCAATATTTAGTTTCAAGTACCTTAAGACGGGGTTACTTTGCACAAGAATTAAGGCATTCTAAAGGAAATCTCATGTAACTTACAAACGCAATGATTTAGAACGCTGTATTTTAAACATGTAGTAGCTAGATATATAAGAAATATATTTGTACGAGTGCATTAGTAAATATTCAGTATAACCATAGTCAGTGGCGTATTTAGGGGGCTTCCGGGCTTAAGCCCTCCGAAATCTTACTTACTATAGTAAAGTATATGAAATATCTTGCAGAATTTTCACATTTTCAGGCAAAGCCCCCTCCGAAAGTTAGCAAAGCCCCTCCCGAAACAAAATCGTAAATATGCCACTGACCATAGTTATTGAAATATAAACTTTGGTACAAAGTAACCCCATAACTGAGGATACTTTGCACAACATACAAAAGAGTATGTTCAACATACGAACATAATGTTTATGTGCAATGTTTTCCCTTGAGTATTTATACATTTCACTTCTTACACAAAACTGCATGCAGTCTACAAATATTGATATTAGAATGATGTACTGGTACCAGTACTTACTATGAACAGGAACAACGTTCCGATAGTTTAGCATATGCCTCACAAAAATGCCAACTCAAGAACATAAAAAAAAATCCCCGTAAACTGATTTGCCTTGGTTGCTCTTTATGTCCGATAATATCATCCAAAACGTAATCAGTGGAATATTTACCGGGTTTGGGACTTTCAGGCACAAGCCCACCCAAATTGCATGATTTTTTAAAAATCTAACGTTAGTCATTCCTATGCGTACAATCTTCAAGCTCCCCCAAAAAAGTCTAGTGATTTCTTAAAAAAAAAAAAAAAAAAAAAAACTAAGTTTTTCTGACAAGTAACACTTCCCAAGTGTAACACTCCGATTATGATAAAATTTGGAAAGTAGATACTACACATGAAATAAACGAATACGCATTTTTTTAATTTTCTGCGGAAAAACAGCTTTAGGAGGCAAAAACCCCACCCAAAATTTAGAAAGTTGACGCCCGAAAGGAAAAAAAAAAAGTGAACCCCGAAGTAAACAAAATTGTACACGCATATTGTAAACATAAAATGAGGGAATACGTGTTTCTTATTTTCCTGGAAAAAAACGGTTAGGTGGGACACGGACCTCTCCAAACCTTTGAACACGAAATATCAAAAGTTCTAGTAACAGTACTCGTTTATCAGATACGTGTAAAGGACATGAAGAATTGGAACGAAACTTTGTGAATTAACAATACGAAAAGAATAAACGAATACGTTTTTTTTTTTAATTTTCTGCAGAAAAACGGTTTTAGGGGGACAAAAGCCCTCACCCAATATTTTGAAATTTGACGCCCGAAAGCCAAAAACAAGTGAACCGAAGTCAACGATATTGTACACATATATTAGACATAAAAAGAGAAAATAAGGGTTTCGTATTTTCTTGAAAAAAAAACGGTTGGGTGGGGCATGGACCCCTCCAAAATTTTGATCGAAATATCAAAAATGCTAGTAACAGTATGTCAGATGTGTGTAAAGGACATGAAGAATTGCAACGAAGCACGCACAAAATAAACGAATACGGTGTTTTTATTTTCTGCACAAAAACGGTTTCAGGGGGACAAAAGACCCCGTCCAACATTTTGAAAGTTGAGGCCCATAAGGCCAGAGAAAGTGAACCGAAGTGAATGAAATAGTACACAGATATTGTAGACATAAAATGAGGGAATACAGGTTTCTTATTTTCCTGAAAAAAGAACAGACTTTTAGGTGTACACAGACCCCTACAAAACTTTGATCGTAAAATATCAAAAGTGCTAATAACAGTGTGTCAGAAGTGCATAAAGTCATGAAGAATTGGAACGACACATTGTGTATGGGCAATACACAAAAAAATAAACGAACACGTCTTTTTATTTGCTGCGGAAAAACGGTTTTAGGGATCAAAAGCCCACACACAAAATTTTGAAATTTGAGTCCCAAAAGGCAAGAACAAGTGCACCGAGTTGAATGACTTTTGTGCACAGATATTGTAGACGTAAAATGAGATAATTGGGTTTCGTATTTTTCTCGGAAAAAGCGGTTGAGTGAGGCACGGACCTTCTAAACCCTTGATTACGAAATATCAAAAGTGCAAATAAGCGTACCTCAGAATTTCCTAAAGAATATGGAGAATTGCAACGAAACTTCGTATAGGGACAATTTGCAAAACAATGAATGAAACGTGTTAATTTGTGCGGAGAAATACACTGTAAAAAATGAGGTGTTGAAACAACACAAAAGGACTATCACTTTAGCGTGTTATTTGAGTGTTAATTCAGCACCAAGTACTTCGGCTTCCGAGCATATCAGAAATAAATCGTTACTACCTGAGAGAATATGCATTGGTATTTATCGTTTAATACGAGCAAAGCTTCGCGAAATATCTTTGGCACTTTTGCCAAGTAACGAATAATGTTCTATGTTTCCTGTAATCGGTCACAATAATATTGTTGTAAACCTGTGAATCGTCCAACAACAGTTACATAGGCAACAGTTCTGCCATCTTCTGTTCATACATGCTAAGACACAAGAATAACAGATAAAGAAAACAGATGGAAGCTGCTATCTGTGTAACTGTCGTCAAATGATTCACAGGTTTACAACAATATTATTGTTGTAAACCTGTGAATCGTCCAACAACAGTTACATAGGCAACAGTTCTGCCATCTTCTGTTCATACATGCTAAGACACAAGAATAACAGATAAAGAAAACAGATGGAAGCTGCTATCTGTGTAACTGTCGTCAAATGATTCACAGGTTTACAACAATATTATTGTGACCGATTACAGAAAACATAGAATATTATGAGCTACTTGCCATAATGCGAAATATACTTCGCAAAGCTTTGCTCATACCAAACAACAATAATGTAACAAGAATACGTAAGGTTATATATATACTATGTTTCGACTCTACATTAGTCTATATTTTAGATAAATATACACAGTTAATCAAGTAATGGTTGTTATGCCTAACACTTCATAAATGGATCAAATCTTCATTGACACAGTTCAATTTTTGACTACCTAACAGCAGCACGCAGGAGTAATCTGAATGGCTGTTTCGCCATCGAAGCTTACTTGATTTCGTGCTGGTTTAAGCTTATTATTCACAATGCAGGTGGTGAGAATAGCGAGGAGCCCGAGCCTTTAGCAAGTCTCATTGAGAAAGCGAGCCCGAGTCTATGAAAGTGCAAATCTGAGCTAGTATGAGTTTCATTAAAGACAACGACTCTAAGCTCGTACGAGTGTAAGTTGGACCTAGAGTGAGCCTCATTGCGATTACTTACCACAAGCCTCATTATGGGTAGTAAGCATAAACCCTTACGAGACCAAGTGAATCCCGATGGTAAAAACAGTCTGTACTAGAACTGGAAGAACTTGTTTTACCTCCGGTCTTATCTCTCTACTAGAACTAGAAGAACTTGTTTCACTTCCGGTCTTATCTCCCTACTAGAACAGGTAGAGCCTGTTTCACTTTCGGTCTTATTTCTCAACTAGAACTGGAAATCTTGTTTCACCTCCAGTCTTATCTATCTACTAGAACCAGTACTAGTCTATCTATCTACTAGACTTGTTTCGCCTCTGGTCTTATCTCTGCTACAACCAGAAGAACTTGTTTCACCTCCAGTCTCATCTCTCTACTAGAATCGAAAAAAGTGTATCACTTCCAGTTTTAATATTATTCTCCATAAAGCAAAAAATGGTAATAGACCACAAAAAATGGTTGTTTGATATGGATGTAATAGCCCTAGAGTAGATTACATTTTCCTCCTTATTTGTCTATCGAAACCGAAGTGATAAAACCACAACCGAGTGAACCCTGATGGTAAAAACAGCCCTCCAGATTACCCCTGTATGCTACGCTCGGAGAATACGTGTTTATCTGTGCCGAACGTAGTGAGATCAACTTTCTACGAACCAAGTGCACTCTGCTTTTGTATAACGGAGGAAGGCAATGTAGTTATCGCATGCTGGAAGATGAGATATTATATATTTACATTTATCATTAGTTAATTGCATATAATTAACAGAAAAATTGGTACTATGACAGAACGAAAGAAAAAAGTAAGAGTAAGAAAATAAGTGAACAAATCATTGAGTAAATGGTTATTTAAAAATTAGCAAGAAGTGAATAAATATATTTATCGATCCTCCGATCAATATTACTGTATTGTCTTTGGTTTTTCTTTTCTTTTGTATATTATATTCATGCATATTTTATTATATCTAGAAGCATATTTTGAACTCTCAAAGACCTGTGCAGTGGTGTTTGTAACTGAAGAATTTACCTTTATAATACAAACGATTCACTCAAACTTGTTTTATGATAATAATATGCGTTAAAAGGATAGGAATTCCTTTGTAATAGTTATTGCATGACGAAGCATCTGTACATGTTATTGCATACATTGATTATACATCTAGTATAGGAAGAAAAAGAACGTACGTGTGAGACTTCAGAAAGAGCCATTTTGCTCTACAACTAGACGTTACCAAGCAAGCCCAATAAAGCGGATGGCAGAATACGAGATTTATTAACTCTCTGATCGGAAGTGCCCATGCTTTTGGTATGAGTAATCCTGCGATTTAACTTCCAGTGCAAGTACAGTCTAGTATCTTGAGGTAAGTATAGAGCTACCTGAATTGAGAATGGCAAAGAAGACCGGTGTTCAATTCGTGGCTGGAACTCATAAGGTTTGATTGCTGTTTGACCATGGAACGCATAAGGTTTGACCATGTGCGGCTATGCCTTGGTGCTAAATAATCGAAAGAAAACTTAAATTGTTTTCGATTGTAAATTTAGCGTTCCAAAAGTAGATTCTATTTTTGAGCTGATCCGTTTATAGAATCTGAAACTCATAGCTGCGCTATTTAATGAAAAAGGAAATATTTCTAATATTTGAGCGTTCCATGACTTCTCTAGGCTAAAGGAGACACATTATTAAAGAATTGGTAGAATGAACATGTGGAAGAAAACGGAGTAACTTCAAGAAAACCACATACACAATGTTGTATGCCACAAACTTGCATGGCTAGGGATCAAACCAGAGACACTTTGCATCAAAGGGAGTACTCTACCGCTGAGCCAGCAGGCGCCTTACCGATTTAAGATTGAATATTAATCACCAGAGAGAGAGAGAGAGAGAAGGGTAATAGATAACGAACTATTTTTTGACATGATCCACAGTTCATCAGCGCTTCAATATCTCTACTAAACCCACCCGAAAGTGGTAGGATTCTAATACACGTTTCTGCTTCAATATTGATTTACGATACGACATAATGATTGTAATATGGATTACGCATCCAAGAATTAGGTAATTTCCTCACTTACAAGACTATTCAAACTGGAAATGATACAAGTCTACCATTCCCAGTTTCAACATTAATTACCATAGAGTGAAAATATAATACACACATTCTTTCAGTTTAACGTCCCGCGATTGTGCCCTTTAGGCTAAAGGGAGACTATAATTAAGGCAAATGAATGAAGATTTCTATTGGTGAAATAACAATTTCTGGAGTAAGAAAGTGGAAGGAAACGGGAGTACTCGGAGAGAATCTACGGATACAATGTGCCTCATCATCGAACCAGGGCCCCCACGCACCAGTGGTAAATGCTCTACCACTGAGCCACCATGTCTCCCTGGTAATAGGCACAGAGCGATAATTGCATTGATATCTATTCAGCATACAAAAATTGGTTCCATCTGAACTGTTACTATAATCAGAAGCAGTAGAAATCTGCTGCTTGAGCAAAAACTGAAAATGGTAACGAGAAACCGTTTTATAATATGGATTCACCGCCCCGAGTAGAAGTTTTACATCCGAACTTATCCATTTATTGAAACCGAAAGTATATGTACTTACTCCGCTTTTAAAAATGAAATTTCCGTAAATTAGAAATTTAGGGTGTCTTCACAATGTAAAACTTAGTAAGTTAAAAAAATATATATATGTTTCTAAATATTGAATTAATTATTTAATACATACATATATAGAATAATTTTTCGTTACTTCTTGTTTACAACTAGCTGTAGCCGTGCGTCATTGCCGGATCTTAATTCAGATTCTGGATAGAAAGAGAGAGAAGAAGAATATCCTTACTTTATGGTCCAAGCATTTATCCTTTGCTGTTATGTAACCTCGATTAACCAGTATGTAATGTTGGTTGCATATACTTCAGGTGTTTTAAGGAACTTCGAAAAAAAAGGTGCGCAAATTTGGGCAAACATTTGGGATCCATGAAAACCAATTTTTGAACTGAAAATTGAGAAAACGGCTTCATACACGATTATAACTGGCGCAGGTCTATCTGTCTACAAAATTGGGTGGCTCTACGCGTCTCCTTTCTATGCAAAACACACACATGATTATTATTATTATTATTATTTCATTCCGTAGCATTTCGTTAGAGTACTAGCGTTAAAACGCGCTTAGTGTGTGAAATGTATGAACATACACACATACACAAACACATGTGCTCTTTCCCTACGCAATTTATTCTCATACTCTTTTTGCTCTTCTTCTCTTTCTAATATTGAGCCAACATTTCTGTTTTAGTGCTTCGTGTTCACTAGTTCATGATTCATATATAATTGGGTTTCTTTCATTTATTTATATATTTCGTTGTTATGATCGTAGCTCTATACGTTACACTGCTTTCAGAGCAGTTATGATCATTGATGTGTATTTAGTGTGTGTGTGTGTGTGTGTATCCTTTACCATTAAGCAAACAACAGAACACGACAAAATGATCATTACACCATCCGCTGCTTTGCTACTTCGTTAGTTATTCATATTCATATATTTTTGTATAGGTAAATGCGACAAAAAGCCCATGATAAATGTATACTTCTATCGTATATGTTTGCTCATTTCTCTTTTAGATAACGAAACTATGCTATACATAAATGTCGTAAGCCTTGTCAAACAGCTACGTCTGTTCTGCCTGTCGGTCGATAGTAGAGCAAAATAGTAAGAAATAGTATTCTACTATAGATTCAGTGAACTATAAAGAATAATCATACCGTCAATTATCTCTCTACAGCAACAGTAAATGGTAGAAATCCACATGTTCCTGTTTTAATATGGCTACTATATATATAGGGTGTTTCAAAAATACACCGACAACGTTTGGGAGGTGATTGCTGAAACCAAGATAAGACAAAATGTATAAACTAACCTGGGTGCTGAAATGCGTCATTTCGAAGTTATAGACTGCTGAATGAACTTTAAAAGTCCATAGCTCCAATAATGTGGGACCTACCATAGTCAGGTCAAGACTTCACTTAACAACTGATATGTGCCCTATCCAAAAATACATGTTTCGGAATCCCGCCGTACTCAATTTGTATAGAGGAAGTTTGGCTACAGACATATAATTTGAAGTACTCACCAATTCTCTCTATAGAAATGGTTGCGTAACTATGGCAGGATTATGAAACATGAATATTTGGATAAAGCATATTCTAGTGAAGTCTTGACTTCAATATGGTGGGTCTCATTGTATGGGAGCTATGGATCTTTAAAGTTCGTTTTTTAATGTTTTCGGCAGTCTATAACATCGAAATGACGGATTTGTGCACCCAGGTTGGTATATACATTTTGTCTTATCTTCGTGTCAGGAATCAGCTCCTAAATGTTATTGGTGTCGTTTTGAAAGCCTCTGTATATAAAGTAAGAGGGTTTTTCTTTGCTGATTCATTAGAGTTCAGCGCCCCTTTCAGCAGCAAGGCTATATGAGAAGTGACTTCAGGTTAACGTGGGTTCTAAATCAGTTACGTTTCCACCGATGATTCAAATCGACTCTCCTGAACCATATTAGGGACAGTGACATAGAAGGAAGAGTCATAAGTCTTGCAATATTCTGATACACAGCATACCTGTATTTATTATAGTACGGTGAAAGACGGTTAGAAATCAAAATATAGTCCCTTGTGTCGGACTGTCTGCAATTGACTTCCTGCCAGCTCATTGATTCCACGAAGATACCATGTCTTGTCTTTACAGGCAAAGAAACAAGTCTCTGCTGTTTAAAAAGATCCTGCTGATCGGTGAAGGACCAAGAATTCAGTAAATGCACTATGAACAAAAGGAGCAAGGTTAAATGTTGATGTCGATAATTTTCTATTGCTGTTCTCATCAAGATATTGTTGATTCTCATTAAATCAGAGTTTGAACTTCGATCGAGGCCGTTTGAAGCAGAAATGCGTATCCGTGTATAGTTGTTTTATGTAAATTAAAAATAGTACTGCCAATTAAAGAAAATGAGGGGGATCAGAGAGTAATGTTACGAAGCATGAAGTGAAACGTGTGTAAACTATTCCATGCAACCATGAAGATTCCCTCCTGGTAAAAATCCTGTCCTTGCGTGTTCAGCCACGTTGTCAAGAAGTGTTTCACCTTCTCGTCTGAAGCGAAACGACGGTCTCCTAGGTGCTCTTTCAAGGGCGGAAAAAGACGGCGAAACTCACTTGGAGCGAGTCCAGGTTGTAGTGATGGTAGTCGATGGCATCCCAGCAAAATTGCCCCAAAAGAGCGTGGTGTTCTTCTGGGCTGTATGCCGGCGCGCGTTTCCTCTACCAGCTGCAAACTTTCGACACCATTCCGTGGCATGCTGACGAGACATTAAAGTCTCTCCGTAAACCTGTATCAGCTGTCGGTGAATTTCAGCCGCGGTTACATATTTCGCCCACAAAAATTGAATAACTGTGTTATTCATCCATAAATAAATTTTTGTTAAGTCACGGCGAATAACGTAGAAGTTTGATTTCTTGGCGAGACCAGTTTTCCAAATATCCCGCCATTTGTGTGTACGTACAACTAGCGCTGTAGGTGGCGGGTAGCTAAAACTCTGCGCGGTTGCCAAATCTATGTATTAAAATTACTCCGCACTCCTCATTCTTGTATAACAGACGAAACTCCAGAAATATCAGCCTTCTAACTTTAGTTCCTGATCCTTTCTCGTACATCAAGCATGAGCAGACGTGTTTGATGGGATTTGTAACTACTTTACTCCAGATATTTCATTTGCCTTGAAGCGAATTTACAAAAGAGGTAAAATATAATTCTTACAAAGCCTATTTACTCATCAGAATGAACAAAGAATTTTGTTATTGTCTAATGAATGGAATGTCCCGAAGACACAATGTGAAATTATATATATATATATATATATATATATATATATATATATATATATATATATATATATATATATATATATATATATATATATGTATATATATATATATATATATAGTGAAAACTTCCTCATAGATTACATCATACTATTTATTTACAATTTTTAATTAATTAGCGAGTATGTACTTTGAGCTGAAAGATATAATAAATTCAATAAAGTTGGAAACTCATTAACTCCATCCAGATTTTTAAAGTATTATATACCTCTAAAGTCGGAAACACACTTAATTGTTTGCATACTTCCACAAAACATACAAACACCAAATTTTGCATACTTGTTCGTCATGGGATGTGAGTAATGGGAAAATTCCGATATCACGAAAAAGGCGACATTTTCCATGTAAATGAAGTGTCGAAATTTTTCGTAGTTTCGAAATGCTGGTTTTTAGAGTTGTTCCGCACACCATAGAAACGTCATATTTTGTCAGGCAGTGAAGCTAGGAACATAGTTTATGATAGAAAAAAGAGCATTAAAATTCGTTTCCGTTTCGCGGCGCAAATCGAAAAAATGTGAAATTTGTAATGGCTGTATGTAGAACGTTGAAATTTCGAGATGATGTTTATTCTGATGCGTAGTTTGCGAATCCGCCCTCAAACTTGAAAAAATAGTCATGTTCGGTGTAAGAAAGTGCTAGGAATGTTATAAGGGGGCGTCTAATTCTACACAACTTGTAGATATGGTGGAATCACGAAATTGCGTTCAAGTGTGTAGATTACAGGGCATGTGAGGGGAAAAATCCGACATGTTGGAAAAGTCGCCATCTTCGATTCAAAATGGCGGCTCAAAAATTTGTAACCATGAAAATTGTAAGTTGTGCTCTTGGTAGGTAAGCCAGGTTTCGCTATCTTATTAAGGACGTAGTTCAGTTTAAGTGAAGAAACAAATCATTGGAGAAGTCGCCATCTTGAATACAAAATTGCCATATTTTTGAATTGCCTTCATTTGGACTCTTATGTGGTATATTGAGGAGAATAAAACAAACAGAATTCAACGTAGTAAGTTAGCTCCGCGGTAAAGTGTCTGCTTTCTGAGTAGCAGGTCTGGGTTCGATTACCCGCCGAACCTTGTTTTATCTAACGTTTTCTTCTTATCACGTTGCTTCGTTTTATCGAAATAGTTTCTGTTGGCATTGCGTGAACAAAATATTTTCGTTATTACAGACATAGACGAAAAGAATATATTTATACACTAACTGTTGATATCGTCTCGAAACTAGGCAGTATGTTCGTGTAAAGTTTCGAGACGATACTGAAGTATTTAAAATCAAACATATGCAGCTTTGGAAATGGAGCATCACCAGTGTCTCTATCGGAAGCAATGTTCGGGAGGGAGTATTACCCCGGGGGTACTGCTGATAACATTCTATTTGTTACTGTATTATAAACGTATTATTTTGTTCTAGCCAGGGGCGCTCTGAGGAGGCAGTGTCCCCCAAAAAGAGTCTGAAAGAAACATTGGGCATTATTTTCAGGATATAGTGTCCATACAAGACAACAATACATTTTGTCTCGCGACAACAGTGTCTACTTCAAACCGGAAACGATTGCAAAATATCTCTCTCCCCTTTTATGTCCCTCGTTAAGATACATGCGAATACCAAATTTGAAGTGAATAGCAAAAAGGGAAAGTATAAAATATTAATTTTAAGGAAATACGCACACACACAGGGACGTACGCAGGGGGTGGGTCCTTGGGGTCCGGACCACCCCCGAAATTCCAACTTTTGTGTAAATTTAGCCTAATTTTTGGGACAAGTTTAGGAATTTCAATATAAAATACACTGATATTGAGTTTGGACCCCTCCCGAAATAAATTCCTGCGTACGCCACTGCACACACACGCTCATACACACACACACACACACAAATGGGCACCTTTTGAAAATTGTCTCGTCGGTAGCGTACATATTTATAAGATACGTGGAAAAGTGCCCCTTTCGATTTAATAGTTTTAGTTGTGGGTCCGGTTGGAATGAAATGCCGTATATAATAGTCAAGCTTATTTTCAATCACCTATGCTATAAAAATAAACTTTCGAAGAAAGAAAAAGTGAGAGAAAAACTTGCTGGGAACCGAACCCAGGTCTTCTGCACAGTAGGCTCACTTCTTTCCCCTACACTACTCAATTCCTTATATTTGGTATTTCCTACTTACTGCGCAAATAATACTGGTACGTAGCGGGCCCGCGTCTGTGGAATTATATACCTCTATAATCGGAAACACACTTAATTGTTTGCATACTTCCACAAAACATACAAACACCAAATTTTGCATACTTGTTCGTCATGGGATGTGAGTTATGGGAAAATTCCGATATCACGAAAAAGGCGACATTTTCCATGTAAATGAAGTGTCGAAATTTTTCGTCGTTTCGAAATGCTGGTTTTTAGAGTAGTTCCGCACACCATAGAAACGTCATATTTTGTCAGGCAGTGAAGCTAGGAACATAGTTTATGATAGAAAAAAGAGCATTAAAATTCGTTTTCGTTTCGCGGCGCAAATCGAAAAAATGTGAAATTTGTAATGGCTGTATGTAGGACGTAGAAATTTCGAGGTGATGTTTATTCTGATGCGTAGTTTGCGAATCCGCCCTTAAACTTGAAAAAATAGTCATGTTTGGTGTAAGAAAGTGCTAGGAATGTTATAAGGGAGCGTCTAATTCTACACAACTTGTAGATATGGTGGAATCACGAAATTGCGTTCAAGTGTGTAGATTACAGGGCATGTGAGGGGAAAATTCCGACATGTTGGAAAAGTCGCCATCTTCGATTCAAAATGGCGGCTCAAGAATTTGTAACCATGAAAATTGTAAGTTGTGCTCTTGGTAGGTAAGCCAGGTTTCGCTATCTTATTAAGGACGTAGTTCAGTTTAAGTGAAGAAACAAATCATTGGAGAAGTCGCCATCTTGAATGCAAAATTGCCATATTTTTGAATTGCCTTCATTTGGACTCTTATGTGGTATATTGAGGAGAATAAAACAAACAGAATTCAACGTAGTAAGTTAGCTCCGCGGTAAAGTGTCTGCTTTCTGAGTAGCAGGTCTGGGTTCGATTCCCCGCCGAACCTTGTTTTATCTAACTTTTTTTCTTATCACGTTGCTTCGTTTTATCAAAATAGTTTCTGTTGGCATTGCGTGAACAAAATATTTTCGTTATTACAGACATAAACGAAAAGAATATATTTATACACTAACTGTTGATATCGTCTCGAAACTAGGCAGTATGTTCGTGTAAAGTTTCGAGACGATACTGAAGTATTTAAAATCAAACATATGCAGCTTTGGAAATGGAGCATCACCAGTGTCTCTATCGGAAGCAATGTTCGGGGGGGAGTATTACCCCGGGGGCACTGCTGATAACATTCTATTTGTTACTGTATTATAAACGTATTATTTTGTTCTAGCCAGGGGCGCTCTGAGGAGGCAGTGTCCCCCAAAATAGTCTGAAAGAAACATTGGGCATTATTTTCACGATATAGTGTCCATACAAGACAACAATACATTTTGTCTCGCGACAACAGTGTCTACTTCAAACCGGAAACGATTGCAAAATATCTCTCTCCCCTTTTATGTCCCTCGTTAAGATACATGCGAATACCAAATTTGAAGTGAATAGCACAAAGGGAAAGTATAAAATATTAATTTTATGGAAATACGCACACACACAGGGGCGTACGTAGGGGGTGGCTCCTTGGGGTCCGGACCACCCCCGAAATTCCAACTTTTGTGTAAATTTAGCCTAATTTTGGGGACAAGTTTAGGAATTTCAATATAAAATACACTGATATTGAGTTTGGACCCCTCCCGAAATAAATTCCTGCGTACGCCACTGCACACACACGCTCATACACACACACACAAATGGGCACCTCTTGAAAATTGTCTCGTCGGCAGCGTACATATTTATAAGATACGTGGAAAAGTGCCCCTTTCGATTTAATAGTTTTAGTTGTATATCCGGTTGGAATGAAATGCCGTATATAATAGTCAAGCTTATTTTCAATCACCTATGCTATAAAAATAAACTTTCGAAGAAAGATAAAGTGAGAGAAAAACTTGCTGGGAATCGAACCCACGTCTTCTGCACAGTAGGCTCACGTCTTTCCCCTACACTACTCAATTCCTTATATTTGGTACTTCCTACTTACTGCGCACATAATACTGGTACGTAGCGGGCCCGCGTCTGTGGAATTATATACCTCTAAAAATCGGAAACACACTTAATTGTTTGCATACTTCCACAAAACATACAAACACCAAATTTTGCATACTTGTTCGTCATGGGATGTGAGTAATGGGAAAATTCCGATATCACGAAAAAGGCAACATTTTCCATGTAAATGAAGTGTCGAAATTTTTCGTCGTTTCGAAATGCTGGTTTTTAGAGTAGTTCCGCACACCATAGAAACGTCATATTTTGTCAGGGAGTGAAGCTAGGAACATAGTTTATGATAGAAAAAAGAGCATTAAAATTCGTTTCCGTTTCGCGACGCAAATCGAAAACATGTGAAATTTGTAATGGCTGTATCTAGGATGTTGAAATTTCGAGGTGATGTTTATTCTGATGCGTTGTTTGCGAATCCGCCCTTAAACTTGAAGAAAATAGTCATGTTCGGTGTAAGAAAGTGCTAGGAATGTCATAAGGGGGCGTCTCTTTCTATACAACTTGTAGATATGGTGGAATCTCGAAATTGCGTTCAAGTGTGTAGAGTACAGCGCATGTGAGGGGAAAATTCCGACATGTTGGAAAAGTCGTCATCTTCGATTCAAAATGGCGGCTCAAAAATTTGTAACCATGAAAATTGTAAGTTGTGCTCTTGGTAGGTAAGCCAGGTTTCGCTATGATATTAAGGACGTAGTTCAGTTTAAGTGAAGAAACAAATCATTGGAGAAGTCGCCATCTTGAATTCAAAATTGCCATATTTTTGAATTGCCTTCATTTGGCCTCTTATGTGGTATATTGAGGAGAATAGAACAAAAAAAATTCAACGTAGTAAGTTAGTTCCGCGGTAAAGTGTCTGCTTTCTGAGTAGCAGCTCTGGGTTCAAATCCCCGCAGAGCTTGTTTTACCTTGCGTTTTTTTCTTATCACGTTGCTTCATTTTACCAAATAGTTTCTGTTTGCATTGCGTGAACAAAATATTTTCGTTATTACAGACATAGACGGAAAGGATATATTTATACGCTAACTGTTGAGATGGTCTCGAAACTAGGCAGTATGTTCGTGTAAAGTTTCGAGACGATACTGAAGTATATAAAATCAAACGTTTGTAGCTTTGGAAATGGAGCATCACCAGTGTCTCTATCGGAAGCAATGTTCGGAGGAGGTATTACCCCGGGGGCACTGCTGATAACATTCTGTTTGTTATTGAATTATAAACGTATTATTTTGATCTTGCCAGGGGCGCTCTGAGGAGGCAGTGTCCCCCAAAAAGAGTCTGAAAGAAACATTGGGCATCATTTTCACGATATAGTGTCCATACAAGACAACAATACATTTTGTCTCGCAAGAACAGTGTCTGCTTCAAACCGGAAACGATTGCAAAATATCTCTCTAACCTTTTATGTTCCTCGTTAAGATACATGCGTATACCAAATTTGAAGTGAGTACCAAAAATGGAAAGTATAAAATATTAATTTTAAGGAAATAGGCATACACACAGGGACGTACGCAGAGGGTGGGTCCTGGGGGTTCGGAATACCCCCGAAATTCCAACTTTTGAGTAAATTTAGCCTAATTTTTGGGACAAGTTTAGGAATTTCAATATAAATAACATTGATATTGAGTTTGGCCCCTCCCGAAATAAATTCCTGCGTACGCTACTGCGCACACACGCTCATACACACACACACACACACAAAAATGGGCACCTTTTGAAAATTGTCTCGTCGGCAGCGTACATAATTTCAATATATAAGATACGTGGAAAAGTGCCGCTTTCAATTTAATAGCTTTAGCTGCGGGTCCGGTTGGAATGAAATGCCGTATATAATAAAGTCAAGCTTATTTTCAATCACCTATGCTATAAAAATAAACTTTCAAAGAAAGAAAAAGTGAGAGAAAAACTTGTTGACAATCGAAACCAGGTCTTCTGCACAGTAGGTTCATGTCGTTCCCCTACACTACTCAATTCCTTAGATTTTGCACGTCCTACTTACTGCTCATATAGTACTGGTACGTAGCGGGCCCGCGTCTGTGGAATTATATACCTCTAAAGTCGGAAACACACTTAATTGTTTGCATACTTCCACAAAACATACAAACACCAAATTTTGCATACTTGTTCGTCATGGGATGTGAGTAATGGGAAAATTCCGATATCACGAAAAAGGCGACATTTTCCATGTAAATGAAGTGTCGAAATTTTTCGTCGTTTCGAAATGCTGGTTTTTAGAGTAGTTCCGCACACCATAGAAACGTCATATTTTGTCAGGCAGTGAAGCTAGGAACATAGTTTATGATAGAAAAAAGAGCATTAAAATTCGTTTCCGTTTCGCGGCGCAAATCGAAAAAATGTGAAATTTGTAATGGCTGTATGTAGGACGTTGAAATTTCGAGGTGATGTTTATTCTGATGCGTAGTTTGCGAATCCGCCCTTAAACTTGAAAAAATAGTCATGTTCGGTGTAAGAAAGTGCTAGGAATGTTATAAGGGGGCGTCTAATTCTACACAACTTGTAGATATGGTGGAATCACGAAATTGCGTTCAAGTGTGTAGATTACAGGGCAGGTGAGGGGAAAAATCCGACATGTTGGAAAAGTCGCCATCTTCGATTCAAAATGGCGGCTCAAAAATTCGTAACCATGAAAATTGTAAGTTGTGTTCTTGGTAGGGAAGCCAGGTTTCGCTATGTTATTAAGGACGTAGTTCAGTTTAAGTGAAGAAACAAATCATTGGAGAAGTCGCCATCTTGAATGCAAAATTGCCATATTTTTGAATTGCCTTCATTTGGACTCTTATGTGGTATATTGAGAAGAATAAAACAAACAGAATTCAACGTAGTAAGTTAGCTCCACGGTAAAGTGTCTGCTTTCTGAGTAGCAGGTCTGGGATCGATTCCCCGCCGAACCTTGTTTTATCTAACGTCTTTTTTCTTATCACGTTGCTTCGTTTTATCGAAATAGTTTCTGTTGGCATTGCGTGAACAAAATATTTTCGTTATTACAGACATAGACGAAAAGAATATATTTATACACTAACTGTTGATATCGTCTCGAAACTAGGCAGTATGTTCGTGTAAAGTTTCGAGACGATACTGAAGTATTTAAAATCAAACATATGCAGCTTTGGATATGTAGCATCACCAGTGTCTCTATCGGAAGCAATGTTCGGGCGGGAGTATTACCCCGGGGGCACTGCTGATAACATTCTATTTGTTACTGTATTATAAACGTATTATTTTGTTCTAGCCAGGGGCGCTCTGAGGAGGCAGTGTCCCCCAAAAAGAGTCTGAAAGAAACATTGGGCATTATTTTCAGGATATAGTGTCCATAAAAGACAACAATACATTTTGTCTCGCGACAACAGTGTCTACTTCAAACCGGAAACGATTGCAAAATATCTCTCTCCCCTTTTATGTCCCTCGTTAAGATACATGCGAATACCAAATTTAAAGTGAATAGCACAAAGGGAAAGTATAAAATATTAATTTTAAGGAAATTGGGGTCCGGACCACCCCCGAAATTCCAACTTTTGTGTAAATTTAGCCTAATTTTGGGGACAAGTTTAGGAATTTCAATATAAAATACACTGATATTGAGTTTGGACCCCTCCCGAAATAAATTCCTGCGTACGCCACTGCACACACACGCTCATACACACACACACACACACAAATGGGCACCTTTTGAAAATTGTCTCGTCGGTAGCGTACATATTTATAAGATACGTGGAAAAGTGCCCCTTTCGATTTAATAGTTTTAGTTGTGGGTCCGGTTGGAATGAAATGAAGTATATAATAGTCAAGCTTATTTTCAATCACCTATGCTATAAAAATAAACTTTCGAAGAAAGAAAAAGTGAGAGAAAAACTTGCTGGGAATCGAACCCAGGTCTTCTGCACAGTAGGCTCACGTCTTTCCCTACACTACTCAATTCCTTATATTTGGTATTTCCTACTTTCTGCGCACATAATACTGGTAAGTAGCGGGCCCGCGTCTGTGGAATTATATACCTCTAAAGTCGGAAACACACTTAATTGTTTGCATACTTCCACAAAACATACAAACACCAAATTTTGCATACTTGTTCGTCATGGGATGTGAGTTCTGGGAAAATTCCGATATCACGAAAAAGGCGACATTTTCCATGTAAATGAAGTGTCGAAATTTTTCGTCGTTTCGAAATGCTGGTTTTTAGAGTAGTTCCGCACACCATAGAAACGTCATATTTTGTCAGGCAGTGAAGCTAGGAACATGGTTTATAATAGAAAAAAGAGCATTAAAATTCGTTTCCGTTTCGCGGCGCAAATCGAAAACATGTGAAATTTGTAATGGCTGTATGTAGGACGTTGAAATTTCGAGGTGATGTTTATTCTGATGCGTAGTTTGCGAATCCGCCCTTAAACTTGAAAAAATAGTCATGTTCGGTGTAAGAAAGTGCTAGGAATGTTATAAGGGGCGTCTAATTCTACACAACTTGTAGATATGGTGGAATCACGAAATTGCGTTCAAGTGTGTAGATTACAGGGCAGGTGAGGGGAAAAATCCGACATGTTGGAAAAGTCGCCATCTTCGATTCAAAATGGCGGCTCAAAAATTTTAACCATGAAAATTGTAAGTTGTGCTCTTGGTAGGTAAGCCAGGTTTCGCTATCTTATTAAGGACGTAGTTCAGTTTAAGTGAAGAAACAAATCATTGGAGAAGTCGCCATCTTGAATGCAAAATTGCCATATTTTTGAATTGCCTTCATTTGGACTCTTATGTGGTATATTGAGGAGAATAAAACAAACAGAATTCAACGTAGTAAGTTAGCTCCGCGGTAAAGTGTCTGCTTTCTGAGTAGTAGGTCTGGGTTCGATTCCCCGCCGAACCTTGTTTTATCTAACGTTTTTTTCTTATCACGTTGCTTCGTTTTATCAAAATAGTTTCTGTTGGCATTGCGTGAACAAAATATTTTCGTCATTACAGACATAGACGAAAAGAATATATTTATACACTAACTGTTGATATCGTCTCGAAACTAGGCAGTATGTTCGTGTAAAGTTTCGAGACGATACTGAAGTATTTAAAATCAAACATATGCAGCTTTGGAAATGGAGCATCACCAGTGTCTCTATCGGAAGCAATGTTCGGGGGGGAGTATTACCCCGGGGGTACTGCTGATAACATTCTATTTGTTACTGTATTATAAACGTATTATTTTGTTCTAGCCAGGGGCGCTCTGAGGAGGCAGTGTCCCCCAAAAAGAGTCTGAAAGAAACATTGGGCATTATTTTCAGGATATAGTGTCCATAAAAGACAACAATACATTTTGTCTCGCGACAACAGTGTCTACTTCAAACCGGAAACGATTGCAAAATATCTCTCTCCCCTTTTATGTCCCTCGTTAAGATACATGCGAATACCAAATTTGAAGTGAATAGCACAAAGGGAAAGTATAAAATATTAATTTTGAGGAAATAGGCATACACACAGGGACGTACGTAGGGGGTGGGTCCTTGGGGTCCGGACCACCCCCGAAATTCCAACTTTTGTGTAAATTTAGCCTAATTTTTGAGACAAGTTTAGGAATTTCAATATAAAATACACTGATATTGAGTTTGGACCCCTCCCGAAATAAATTCCTGCGTACGCCACTGCACACACACGCTCATACACACACACACAAATGGGCACCTTTTGAAAATTGTCTCGTCGGTAGCGTACATATTTATAAGATACGTGGAAAAGTGCCCCTTTCGATTTAATAGTTTTAGTTGTGGATCCGGTTGGAATGAAATGCCGTATATAATAGTCAAGCTTATTTTCAATCACCTATGCTATAAAAATAAACTTTCGAAGAAAGAAAAAGTGAGAGAAAAACTTGCTGGGAATCGAACCCAGGTCTTCTGCACAGTAGGCTCACGTCTTTCCCCTACACTACTCAATTCCTTATATTTGGTACTTCCTACTTACTGCGCACATAATACTGGTACGTAGCGCGCCCGCGTCTGTGGAATTATATACCTCTAAAGTCGGACACACACTTAATTGTTTGCATACTTCCACAAAACATACAAACACCAAATTTTGCATACTTGTTCGTCATGGGATGTGAGCAATGGGAAAATTCCGATATCACGAAAAAGGCAACATTTTCCATGTAAATGAAGTGTCGAAATTTTTCGTCGTTTCGAAATGCTGGTTTTTAGAGTAGTTCCGCACACCATAGAAACGTCATATTTTGTCAGGCAGTGAAGCTAGGAACATAGTTTATGATAGAAAAAAGAGCATTAAAATTCGTTTCCGTTTCGCGACGCAAATCGAAAACATGTGAAATTTGTAATGGCTGTATCTACGATGTTGAAATTTCGAGGTGATGTTTATTCTGATGCGTAGTTTGCGAATCCGCCCTTAAACTTGAAGAAAATAGTCATGTTCGGTGTAAGAAAGTGCTAGGAATGTTATAAGGGGGCGTCTAATTCTACATAACTTGTAGATATGGTGGAATCACGAAATTGCGTTCAAGTGTGTAGAGTACAGCGCATGTGAGGGGAAAATTCCGACATGTTGGAAAAGTCGTCATCTTCGATTCAAAATGGCGGCTCAAAAATTTGTAACCATGATAATTGTAAGTTGTGCTCTTGGTAGGTAAGCCAGGTTTCGCTATGTTATTAAGGACGTAGTTCAGTTTAAGTGAAGAAACAAATCATTGGAGAAGTCGCCATCTTGAATTCAAAATTGCCATATTTTTGAATTGCCTTCATTTGGCCTCTTATGTGGTATATTGAGGAGAATAGAACAAAAAAATTTCAACGTAGTAAGTTAGTTCCGCGGTAAAGTGTCTGCTTTCTGAGTAGCAGGTCTGGGTTCAAATCCCCGCAGAGCTTGTTTTACCTTGCGTTTTCTTCTTATCACGTTGCTTCATTTTACCAAATAGTTTCTGTTGGCATTGCGTGAACAAAATATTTTCGTTATTACAGACATAGACGGAAAGGATATATTTATACGCTAACTGTTGAGATGGTCTCGAAACTAGGCAGTATGTTCGTGTAAAGTTTCGAGACGATACTGAAGTATATAAAATCAAACATATGTAGCTTTGGAAATGGAGCATCACCAGTGTCTCTATCGGAAGCAATGTTCGGAGGGGTATTACCCCGGGGGCACTGCTGATAACATTCTGTTTGTTATTGTATTATAAACGTATTATTTTGATCTTGCCAGGGGCGCTCTGAGGAGGCAGTGTCCCCCAAAAAGAGTCTGAAAGAAACATTGGGCATTATTTTCAGGATATAGTGTCCATACAAGACAACAATACATTTTGTCTCGCGACAACAGTGTCTACTTCAAACCGGAAACGATTGCAAAATATCTCTCTCCCCTTTTATGTCCCTCGTTAAGATACATGCGAATACCAAATTTGAAGTGAATAGCACAAAGGGAAAGTATAAAATATTAATTTTAAGGAAATACGCACACACACAGGGACGTACGCAGAGGGTGGGTCCTTGGGGTCCGGACCACCCAGGAAATTCCAACTTTTGTGTAAATTTAGCCTAATTTTGGGGACAAGTTTAGGAATTTCAATATAAAATACACTGATATTGAGTTTGGACCCCTCCCGAAATAAATTCCTGCGTACGCCACTGCACACACACGCTCATACACACACACACACACACACACAAATGGGCACCTTTTGAAAATTGTCTCGTCGGTAGCGTACATATTTATAAGATACGTGGAAAAGTGCCCCTTTCGATTTAATAGTTTTAGTTGTGGGTCCGGTTGGAATGAAATGCCGTATATAATAGTCAAGCTTATTTTCAATCACCTATGCTATAAAAATAAACTTTCGAAGAAAGAAAAAGTGAGAGAAAAACTTGCTGGGAATCGAACCCACGTCTTCTGCACAGTAGGCTCACGTCTTTCCCTACACTACTCAATTCCTTATATTTGGTATTTCCTACTTACTGCGCACATAACACTGGTACGTAGCGTGCCCGCGTCTGTGGAATTATATACCTCTAATGTCGGAAACACACTTAATTGTTTGCATACTTCCACAAAACATACAAACACCAAATTTTGCATACTTGTTCGTCATGGGATGTGAGCAATGGGAAAATTCCGATATCACGAAAAAGGCAACATTTTCCATGTAAATGAAGTGTCGAAATTTTTCGTCGTTTCGAAATGCTGGTTTTTAGAGTAGTTCCGCACACCATAGAAACGTCATATTTTGTCAGGCAGTGAAGCTAGGAACGTGGTTTATGATAGAAAAAAGAGCATTAAAATTCGTTTTCGTTTCGCGGCGCAAATCGAAAACATGTGAAATTTGTAATGGCTGTATGTAGGACGTAGAAATTTCGAGGTGATGTTTATTCTGATGCGTAGTTTGCGAATCCGCCCTTAAACTTGAAAAAATAGTCATGTTCGGTGTAAGAAAGTGCTAGGAATGTTATAAGGGGGCGTCTAATTCTACACAACTTGCAGATATGGTGGAATCACGAAATTGCGTTCAAGTGTGTAGATTACAGGGCATGTGAGGGGAAAAATCCGACATGTTGGAAAAGTCGCCATCTTCGATTCAAAATGGCGGCTCAAAAATTTGTAACCATGAAAATTGTAAGTTGTGCTCTTGGTAGGTAAGCCAGGTTTCGCTATCTTATTAAGGACGTAGTTCAGTTTAAGTAAAGAAACAAATCATTGGAGAAGTCGCCATCTTGAATGCAAAATTGCCATATTTTTGAATTGCCTTCATTTGGACTCTTATGTGGTATATTGAGAAGAATAAAACAAACAGAATTCAACGTAGTAAGTTAGCTCCGCGGTAAAGTGTCTGCTTTCTGAGTAGCAGGTCTGGGATCGATTCCCCGCCGAACCTTGTTTTATCTAACGTTTTTTTCTTATCACGTTGCTTCGTTTTATCGAAATAGTTTCTGTTGGCATTGCGTGAACAAAATATTTTCGTTATTACAGACATAGACGAAAAGAATATATTTATACACTAACTGTTGATATCGTCTCGAAACTAGGCAGTATGTTCGTGTAAAGTTTCGAGACGATACTGAAGTATTTAAAATCAAACATATGCAGCTTTGGAAATGGAGCATCACCAGTGTCTCTATCGGAAGCAATGTTCGGGGGGGAGTATTACCCCGGGGGCACTGCTGATAACATTCTACTTGTTACTGTATTATAAACGTATTATTTTGTTCTAGCCAGGGGCGCTCTGAGGAGGCAGTGTCCCCCAAAAAGAGTCTGAAAGAAACATTGGGCATTATTTTCAGGATATAGTGTCCATACAAGACAACAATACATTTTGTCTCGCGACAACAGTGTCTACTTCAAACCGGAAACGATTGCAAAATATCTCTCTCCCCTTTTATGTCCCTCGTTAAGATACATGCGAATACCAAATTTGAAGTGAATAGCACAAAGGGAAAGTATAAAATATTAATTTTAAGGAAATACGCACACACACAGGGACGGACGCAGGGGGTTGGTCCTTGGGGCCCGGACCACCCCGAAATTCCAACTTTTGTGTAAATTTTAGCCTAATTTTGGGGACAAGTTTAGGAATTTCAATATAAAATACACTGATATTGAGTTTGGACCCCTCCCGAAATAAATTCCTGCGTGCGCCACTGCACACACACGCTCATACACACACACACACACACACACAAATGGGCACCTTTTGAAAATTGTCTCGTCGGTAGCGTACATATTTATAAGATACGTGGAAAAGTGCCCCTTTCGATTTAATAGTTTTAGTTGTGGGTCCGGTTGGAATGAAATGCCGTATATAATAGTCAAGCTTATTTTCAATCACCTATGCTATAAAAATAAACTTTCGAAGAAAGAAAAAGTGAGAGAAAAACTTGCTGGGAATCGAACCCAGGTCTTCTGCACAGTAGGCTCACGTCTTTCCCTACACTACTCAATTCCTTATATTTGGTATTTCCTACTTACTGCGCACATAATACTGGTAAGTAGCGGGCCCGCGTCTGTGGAATTATATACCTCTAAAGTCGGAAACACACTTAATTGTTTGCATACTTCCACAAAACATACAAACACCAAATTTTGCATACTTGTTCGTCATGGGATGTGAGTAATGGGAAAATTCCGATATCACGAAAAAGGCGACATTTTCCATGTAAATGAAGTGTCGAAATTTTTCGTCGTTTCGAAATGCTGGTTTTTAGAGTAGTTCCGCACACCATAGAAACGTCATATTTTGTCAGGCAGTGAAGCTAGGAACATGGATTATGATAGAAAAAAGAGCATTAAAATTCGTTTTCGTTTCGCGGCGCAAATCGAAAACATGTGAAATTTGTAATGGCTGTATGTAGGACGTAGAAATTTCGAGGTGATGTTTATTCTGATGCGTAGTTTGCGAATCCGCCCTTAAACTTGAAAAAATAGTCATGTTCGGTGTAAGAAAGTGCTAGGAATGTTATAAGGGGGCGTCTAATTCTACACAACTTGTAGATATGGTGGAATCACGAAATTGCGTTCAAGTGTGTAGATTACAGGGCATGTGAGGGGAAAAATCCGACATGTTGGAAAGGTCGCCATCTTCGATTCAATATGGCGGCTCAAAAATTTGTAACCATGAAAATTGTAAGTTGTGTTCTTGGTAGGTAAGCCAGGTTTCGCTATCTTATTAAGGACGTAGTTCAGTTTAAGTAAAGAAACAAATCATTGGAGAAGTCGCCATCTTGAATGCAAAATTGCCATATTTTTGAATTGCCTTCATTTGGACTCTTATGTGGTATATTGAGGAGAATAAAACAAACAGAATTCAACGTAGTAAGTTAGCTCCGCGGTAAAGTGTCTGCTTTCTGAGTAGTAGGTCTGGGTTCGATTCCCATAACGTGTTTGGTTGCTGGAGTGTGTGGACGTGTGCTGCGCGCTCTCTGCGATTGATTCACTTGCTAGTGTTTGGTTGTCAAATACCTCGCTTTCTACGTGGGAGTGTTTGTTTTCCCGTTGTTTCATATAGTGAAGGTTATATTTATTGTTTTTCAAGTGTTTTTTTTTCTTTTTTTTTAAGTTTACGTTTTCTTCCTGTTGAATACTGTGCTCCATTTGAAGATGTCAACTCTCAAACGGGTAAACACTCTGAAGTTTGATTTTGGCCCTGTCTCTGAGCGACCTACGTCTCTTGTAATTCATGAGTGGTTGCATAACACCTTCGCCTTTACTGTTGATCAAGTTTTGAGTATCGAAATGGACATGTATCGTAAATGTATTTTTGTCAAATTGGTCTCTTTACATTTATGTGAAAAAATCCTTCGTGATACAAATGGTGTTGTAAAGTTTCGCGATTCACAAAGTTCATATGACATAAAAATAACTTGGGCAAATGTTAGCATTCTAACAGTGAAACTGCATGTTACTCCGTTGGAGTTGTCACATAATGAAGTCAGGGATGTCTTTGAGAAATACGGTAAGATATATAGTATACAGGATGAACTTTATTCAGCCGACCATTTCTACCCTATACGAACTGGTACTAAGTTGATCAAAATGGAATTGAAACATGCCATCCCTTCGTTCATAAGTATTCAGAACAGTCGATATTGTGTTACCTATCCCGGTCAACAAAAAACATGCCTGCGCTGCAATTCTCTCCAACATCTACACTCGGCATGTCCACTTCGTCCTCCCCCACTGGCTGTTTCTGGTACCTTGAGTTATGCTGGACGAGTATCTGTTCCAAAGCCCTCCAATTTATCATCACCGCCGGATTTTGTTCCGAAATTTTCCAACCTTGCCCCACCTATTCTGCCACGAGGAAGTGAAGCAGGTTTACCTGCAGTGTCTCCAAAGGTTTCAGTGTCCGAAAGTTGTGTTTCCCATGTTAGTGTGCATAATACCGTAACGCCTGTTTCATCTGATATCAACAATACCAGTGATTTTCCACCCCTCATGTCTCAATGTGCTGCTGATCGTGACAAAACCTTTTCATGTGATAATGAGGCTGATGAGTGCCCCTCTCTGAACAAACAACCAGGTGATCTTCCGGAGGCAAAACCGCAACCTCAACGTTCAACTCCCTCTCCACTTGGCACCCCTTCTAATATGGTTACTTCCTTACCCCCTTGTCCCGAAGATGATTCCAGTACCATGATTACCGACGAAAGTGCAACCCCCATTCAACCAATCTTAGGAACTCTCAGTGCTTCGTCTCTGTCTTCCCCCGTTCTCAGTCTTCCAGCAGATGATCAAGTGCAGGACTACCCGTCTCCACGAGAAACAGTAAGAAGTGCACCCAGTTCCCCCGACCATACTAAACGTAAACGCACAAAACGACAAGAACTGAGTAGAGCCCTCTCTCAGAGAACTGATCAACAGTCTGACCATAGCGTTTCTACATGTTCCTCCGATAAAAAGTAAGTACTCTAACCTTAGGTTAGTTGTGTACAGTATATGCTTCGTGTCTGTTCCCTGTTTGTCAATTTCTTGACAACATTGAACGTTGTATGACATTTCCGTTTCCAGTAATAGTGCAGTTTGTCGGATATTTCTATTCAGCATATCGATTCTCCCTGATTTCAATAGCTTGTGTAAAATATGATGTACTTACAAACCGATTTACATTTTTCTACAATGTTTTTCTTTTTCATCATCATGTCTGTTAAAATAGCAACTATCAATATTAACAACCTGCAGTCACCTACCAAAGAATTTTCGTTACGTGATTTTCTAATTCAGTCGCATATAGATGTCGCGCTATTACAGGAAGTTGGCTTAGAAAGGCTAAATCTCGGTGCAGCTTATACAGTTTATAATAATTACACCACAAATGGCACTGGTACTGCAATAGTGGTCAAGAGTGACGTAAACTTCACACCTGGCACATTTCACCCAACCGGCAGAATAATGACTGGCACTTTAGGAAGCATACAGCTCGTAAATCTGTATTCACCATCTGGATCACAACATCGTGTAGAAAGGAATGAATTTTATGTACATGATGTTCCATCTGCCTTCTCCTCAAACACTGACCATTTTTTACTGGCTGGAGATTTCAACGCCGTACTCCGTCCTGAAGACCAATCTCCTGGTTTTAACTACTGTCCTACCTTAAATGAACTGGTTAAAGGGTTTCACTTACAAGACAGCTGGCCATTGAAACGTCCACACGAACGTGGATATACTTACGTTCGGAATAATTCCGCTTCAAGAATTGACCGTATCTATTTGTCTCCCAGCCTAGCTAAAAAGATTATAGACGTAGAAGTAACTCCTACCATCTTTTCTGATCATCACGCATACGCCATATCTTTGAAAATTCCTGATGTCAAAATTGAACGTGGTAGAGGATACTGGCACCTCAACACTTCCCTTCTCGCTGACACTAATTACTGTGAAGCTTTTACAGCTAAGTGGCACTATTGGGTGACACAACGACGACATTTTCGAACGCTCAGCGAATGGTGGCATCAATATCTGAAACCTCGTGTTTCTAGTTTTTCCAGATGGTATTCGTCAGAGAAGAGTCGAGATGATCGTAACCTGTACAATTTTTATTACAGATGTTTATGTGATGCTCAACATTCAGCACTTTCTGATCGTACGCTCCTATATACTGTTAATAAATTTAAAGCAAAACTTTTAACCATGACCAGAAAAAGAATGAAAGGTGTACTTATCAGAAGTAAATCTCCCATATTCGACCTCGAAGAAGAGCCATCACTACATCATGTTATACAGGAGTATAAGCGTGGTGCGAGTAAATTAGTAGCACGCATTCAAGATGACGAAGGGAACACATTTTCCTCTTTCCCTGAAATCAAAACAGCGTTTTACACCTACTATAGTTCCCTATTTGGTGACTGCGGCGAAGCAAACACCCAACAACAGAGTTTCCACAACATTTCTCCAGTGCTCGATTATGATTCAGCTAGAGCGATGGACACCCCGATTTCGAAAGCAGAGGTAGAGTCTGCTGTGATGAATGCACCTTCCAACAAATCTCCTGGTCTAGATGGACTTCCAGCAGAATGGTACCAACGCTTCTTCCCTTTGATAGGAGACACATTAACAGACATAGTCAATGAATATTTCAGTGATGCGCCTGTGCAAAATTATAAATCTCCAGGAGTGACAGTCCTTATTCCCAAAGTAAATACTGCGACTTTAGTTACTGATTACCGACCCATCACACTAATGAACTCTGACTATAAAATTCTGGCCCGCTGCTTGAATAACAGACTACAACCACATTTGGAATCCTTGGCAGGGCCATACCAATTTGCAAGTGTAGGAGATAGGAAAATCTATCATCTTCTGCAAACGATTCGGGATGTAATTGCTAGTTGCCAAGCTTCCTCTAGCACTCCTGCTGTTTTATCTATTGATTTCCATCAGGCATTTGATACAGTAAATCATGCTTATTTATGGGCGCTTCTACAAAAGTTTGGCATAGGGGAGAAATTCATCAGATGGATCCGTGTACTCTATGATGAAGCACAAACAAAACTTAAACTAAACGGATTTTTGAGTGAGCCCATAAAAATAAAACGCAGTGTCCGACAAGGCTGTCCTCTGAGCATGACCCTTTTCATTATTTCCCTTAGTCCTCTACTCAGGCACATTGCAGCACATATACAAGGGATTTCTTTTCATAATAATGGATTAAAAGTTTGCAGTTATGCGGATGATGTGACGGTGTTCTTACGTGACCAAGAGGATCTTCATTCTGTAGAAGCATGCATTGAAGATTATGTGACTATGTCTGGCACTCTGGTAAATCGTGCAAAGACTAAAATACTGCCACTTGTTCAGAACTCTTTTATCACACAAATACGAACTGTCGACCAATTGAAAATCCTTGGAATAACCTTCACGCCTCTCCTTGCTGAAACCATACAGTTAAATTATAACCAGTTAGTTAATACTGTGCGACATGTTCTCCCACTTCACAGATCCCGTCCACTCAGCTTACGGTCCAGAGTGTATTTTCTAAATGTCTTCGCATTTTCCAAACTATGGTATCTAGCCCAGATTCTACCTATGCCCTCCCACATTGCGAAACGTCTTACCAGTGTTGGGAATTGGTTTCTTTGGCACGGTCACATCTTCAGAGTCAAATACCCATATACCTGTCTACCCACCAGACATGGAGGTTTGGGTCTTGTTCATATTGAATGTAAAGCTACTGCTTTATTCAAGTTCCGATCATTTGAAAATATTCACCACAATGTAAATTGGGTCAGCCATGGTATCTTAGCTGATTGTATCGAACGTATAGGTAAAAACTTGCCTCTACATATTAATTCCATCCCTTGTTGCTACTGGTATTTCAGAGACGTGGTTGCTGATTATATTTATATGAGTGCTGAACAACAAGCATCAATAACTTCAGTGAAGTGCTTTTATATATTGCTCCTCAACCAGCTGAACCTTGAGCCTCCTCGTATGGAACTGAAACATCCAAACAACAATTGGTCCCAGATTTGGGGCAATGTGTTTGCTCGTCACATTCCACGATCTGTTCAATCAACTTGGTACACTGTTGTCAATGAGCTTCTCCCCACGAATGCCAAAAAGCACCGTCTCAAATTTAGTGACACTACTAGTTGTGTCACATGTGGTAATAAAGATGATATTGTGCATCGCTTAATTCAATGTGGATCTGCAGCGACAATATGGCTCAAATTCCAAACAGCTGTCAGCAAAATCTGCCGTACAGTTCCTGCTCTTACCACAGTTCGCATACTCGTTCTACCGGACTTTCACTTTTATCCAACCACTAAACTCAATTCAATTACCTGGTTAGCAGCTCATACGATTGAATACATACTACAATCCTCAAAACTACGCTTTGTAAGACTATCAAGATTTCTTGTGCACTCAATACAGACACTTTCCGCCCGCTAGAAAGAAAAAGCTATTTGCGAACTACCTGGACGTTGTACTTTCTGAATATATTTGAAGTTCAAAAATAACATGGTAAAATTCTACTTCTTTCCATCAAATCACGATTTTAGCACTCTTGTATACCATTTGTCGATATCTGTGTGACACTTCTCTACTGTATACATGCTGTAAACATTATTGGTATATTCATACTGTAATCATGTAATACTTCTGCTGTTATAGTATATTGTATTTCTTATGTAATTACTCTGTAATCCTTAAAGAACAATAAAAAAGTGTAAAAAAAAAAATTCCCCGCCGAACCTTGTTTTATCTAACGTTTTTTTCTTATCACGTTGCTTCGTTTTATCAAAATAGTTTCTGTTGGCATTGCGTGAACAAAATATTTTCGTTATTACAGACATAGACGAAAAGAATATATTTATACACTAACTGTTGATATCGTCTCGAAACTAGGCAGTATGTTCGTGTAAAGTTTCGAGACGATACTGAAGTATTTAAAATCAAACATATGCAGCTTTGGAAATGGAGCATCACCAGTGTCTCTATCGGAAGCAATGTTCGGGGGGGGAGTATTACCCCGGGGGTACTGCTGATAACATTCTATTTGTTACTGTATTATAAACGTATTATTTTGTTCTAGCCAGGGGCGCTCTGAGGAGGCAGTGTCCCCCAAAAAGAGTCTGAAAGAAACATTGGGCATTATTTTCAGGATATAGTGTCCATACAAGACAACAATACATTTTGTCTCGCGACAACAGTGTCTACTTCAAACCGGAAACGATTGCAAAATATCTCTCTCCCCTTTTATGTCCCTCGTTAAGATACATGCGAATACCAAATTTGAAGTGAATAGCACAAAGGGAAAGTATAAAATATTAATTTTGAGGAAATAGGCATACACACAGGGACGTACGTAGGGGGTGGGTCCTTGGGGTCCGGACCACCCCCGAAATTCCAACTTTTGTGTAAATTTAGCCTAATTTTTGGGACAAGTTTAGGAATTTCAATATAAAATACACTGATATTGAGTTTGGACCCCTCCCGAAATACATTCCTGCGTACGCCACTGCACACACACGCTCATACACACACACACAAATGGGCACCTCTTGAAAATTGTCTCGTCGGCAGCGTACATATTTATAAGATACGTGGAAAAGTGCTCCTTTCGATTTAATAGTTTTAGTTGTGGATCCGGTTGGAATGAAATGCCGTATATAATAGTCAAGCTTATTTTCAATCACCTATGCTATAAAAATAAACTTTCGAAGAAAGATAAAGTGAGAGAAAAACTTGCTGGGAATCGAACCCACGTCTTCTGCACAGTAAGCTCACGTCTTTCCCCTACACTACTCAATTCCTGATATTTGGCACTTCCTACTTACTGCGCACATAATACTGGTACGTAGCGCGCCCGCGTCTGTGGAATTATATACCTCTAAAGTCGGAAACACACTTAATTGTTTGCATACTTCCACAAAACATACAAACACCAAATTTTGCATACTTGTTCGTCATGGGATGTGAGTAATGGGAAAATTCCGATATCACGAAAAAGGCAACATTTTCCATGTAAATGAAGTGTCGAAATTTTTCGTCGTTTCGAAATGCTGGTTTTTAGAGTTGTTCCGCACACCATAGAAACGTCATATTTTGTCAGGCAGTGAAGCTAGGAACATAGTTTATGATAGAAAAAAGAGCATTAAAATTCGTTTCCGTTTCGCGACGCAAATCGAAAACATGTGAAATTTGTAATGGCTGTATCTACGATGTTGAAATTTCGAGGTGATGTTTATTCTGATGCGTAGTTTGCGAATCCGCCCTTAAACTTGAAGAAAATAGTCATGTTCGGTGTAAGAAAGTGCTAGGAATGTTATAAGGGGGCGTCTAATTCTACACAACTTGTAGATATGGTGGAATCACGAAATTGCGTTCAAGTGTGTAGAGTACAGCGCATGTGAGGGGAAAATTCCGACATGTTGGAAAAGTCGTCATCTTCGATTCAAAATGGCGGCTCAAAAATTTGTAACCATGAAAATTGTAAGTTGTGTTCTTGGTAGGTAAGCCAGGTTTCGCTATGTTATTAAGGACGTAGTTCAGTTTAAGTGAAGAAACAAATCATTGGAGAAGTCGCCATCTTGAATTCAAAATTGCCATATTTTTGAATTGCCTTCATTTGGCCTCTTATGTGGTATATTGAGGAGAATAGAACAAAAAAATTTCAACGTAGTAAGTTAGTTCCGCGGTAAAGTGTCTGCTTTCTGAGTAGCAGGTCTGGGTTCAAATCCCCGCAGAGCTTGTTTTACCTTGCGTTTTCTTCTTTTCACGTTGCTTCATTTTACCAAATAGTTTCTGTTGGCATTGCGTGAACAAAATATTTTTGTTATTACAGACATAGACGGAAAGGATATATTTATACGCTAACTGTTGAGATGGTCTCGAAACTAGGCAGTATGTTCGTGTAAAGTTTCGAGACGATACTGAAGTATATAAAATCAAACATATGTAGCTTTGGAAATGGAGCATCACCAGTGTCTCTATCGGAAGCAATGTTCGGAGGGGTATTACCCTGGGGGCACTGCTGATAACATTCTGTTTGTTATTGTATTATAAACGTATTATTTTGATCTTGCCAGGGGCGCTCTGAGGAGGCAGTGTCCCCCAAAAAGAGTCTGAAAGAAACATTGGGCATTATTTTCAGGATATAGTGTCCATACAAGACAACAATACATTTTGTCTCGCGACAACAGTGTCTACTTCAAACCGGAAACGATTGCAAAATATCTCTCTCCCCTTTTATGTCCCTCGTTAAGATACATGCGAATACCAAATTTGAAGTGAATAGCACAAAGGGAAAGTATAAAATATTAATTTTAAGGAAATACGCACACACACAGGGACGGACGCAGGGGGTGGGTCCTTGGGGTCCGGACCACCCCCGAAATTCCAACATTTGTGTAAATTTAGCCTAATTTTGGGGACAAGTTTAGGAATTTCAATATAAAATACACTGATATTGAGTTTGGACCCCTCCCGAAATAAATTCCTGCGTACGCCACTGCACACACACGCTCATACACACACACACACACACACAAATGGGCACCTTTTGAAAATTGTCTCGTCGGTAGCGTACATATTTATAAGATACGTGGAAAAGTGCCCCTTTCGATTTAATAGTTTTAGTTGTGGGTCCGGTTGGAATGAAATGCCGTATATAATAGTCAAGCTTATTTTCAATCACCTATGCTATAAAAATAAACTTTCGAAGAAAGAAAAAGTGAGAGAAAAACTTGCTGGGAATCGAACCCAGGTCTTCTGCACAGTAGGCTCACGTCTTTCCCCTACACTACTCAATTCCTTATATTTGGTACTTCCTACTTACTGCGCACATAATACTGGTACGTAGCGCGCCCGCGTATGTGGAATTATATACCTCTAAAGTCGGAAACACACTTAATTGTTTGCATACTTCCACAAAACATACAAACCAAATTTTGCATACTTGTTCGTCATGGGATGTGAGCAATGGGAAAATTCCGATATCACGAAAAAGGCGACATTTTCCATGTAAATGAAGTGTCGAAATTTTTCGTCGTTTCGAATTGCTGGTTTTTAGAGTAGTTCCGCACACCATAGAAACGTCATATTTTGTCAGGCAGTGAAGCTAGGAACATGGTTTATGATAGAAAAAAGAGCATTAAAATTCGTTTTCGTTTCGCGGCGCAAATCGAAAACATGTGAAATTTGTAATGGCTGTATGTAGGACGTTGAAATTTCGAGGTGATGTTTATTCTGATGCGTAGTTGGCGAATCCGCCCTTAAACTTGAAAAAATAGTCATGTTCGGTGTAAGAAAGTGCTAGGAATGTTATAAGGGGGCGTCTAATTCTACACAACTTGCAGATATGGTGGAATCACGAAATTGCGTTCAAGTGTGTAGATTACAGGGCATGTGAGGGGAAAAATCCGACATGTTGGAAAAGTCGCCATCTTCGATTCAAAATGGCGGCTCAAAAATTTGTAACCATGAAAATTGTAAGTTGTGCTCTTGGTAGGTAAGCCAGGTTTCGCTATCTTATTAAGGACGTAGTTCAGTTTAAGTAAAGAAACAAATCATTGGAGAAGTCGCCATCTTGAATGCAAAATTGCCATATTTTTGAATTGCCTTCATTTGGACTCTTATGTGGTATATTGAGGAGAATAAAACAAACAGAATTCAACGTAGTAAGTTAGCTCCGCGGTAAAGTGTCTGCTTTCTGAGTAGCAGGTCTGCGTTCGATTCCCCACCGAACCTTGTTTTATCTAACGTTTTTTTCTTATCACGTTGCTTCGTTTTATCAAAATAGTTTCTGTTGGCATTGCGTGAACAAAATATTTTCGTTATTACAGACATAGACGAAAAGAATATATTTATACACTAACTGTTGATATCGTCTCGAAACTAGGCAGTATGTTCGTGTAAAGTTTCGAGACGATACTGAAGTATTTAAAATCAAACATATGCAGCTTTGGAAATGGAGCATCACCAGTGTCTCTATCGGAAGCAATGTTCGGGGGGGAGTATTACCCCGGGGGTACTGCTGATAACATTCTATTTGTTACTGTATTATAAACGTATTATTTTGTTCTAGCCAGGGGCGCTCTGAGGAGGCAGTGTCCCCCAAAAAGAGTCTGAAAGAAACATTGGGCATTATTTTCAGGATATAGTGTCCATACAAGACAACAACACATTTTGTCTCGCGACAACAGTGTCTACTTCAAACCGGAAACGATTGCAAAATATCTCTCTCCCCTTTTATGTCCCTCGTTAAGATACATGCGAATACCAAATTTGAAGTGAATAGCACAAAGGGAAAGTATAAAATATTAATTTTGAGGAAATACGCACACACACAGGGACGTACGTAGGGGGTGGGTCCTTGGGGTCCGGACCACCCCCGAAATTCCAACTTTTGTGTAAATTTAGCCTAATTTTTGGGACAAGTTTAGGAATTTCAATATAAAATACACTGATATTGAGTTTGGACCCCTCCCGAAATAAATTCCTGCGTACGCCACTGCACACACACGCTCATACACACACACACAAATGGGCACCTCTTGAAAATTGTCTCGTCGGCAGCGTACATATTTATAAGATACGTGGAAAAGTGCCCCTTTCGATTTAATAGTTTTAGTTGTGGATCCGGTTGGAATGAAATGCCGTATATAATAGTCAAGCTTATTTTCAATCACCTATGCTATAAAAATAAACTTTCGAAGAAAGATAAAGTGAGAGAAAAACTTGCTGGGAATCGAACCCAGGTCTTCTGCACAGTAGGCTCACGTCTTTCCCCTACACTACTCAATTCCTTATATTTGGTACTTCCTACTTACTGCGCACATAATACTGGTACGTAGCGGGCCCGCGTCTGTGGAATTACACCTCTAAAATCGTAATATTAATCGTTTTATATATGTGTTTTTTAGGATGATTAAGGAAATGATGTCTTCTTATTTCATTGTAATATGAAATTTGAAAGACACGATTCTAGTACAATGTTCTACTACAGTGTAGAAAGTGGTGTTGTTTAAATTGCTATAAACAATTTTTTTAAAAGCCTCCAATAATATTCATATTCTAAATTACCTAGTAAATAAACGTCTTCATTGAAAATATAAGAGGAAAGATACAGGAAGACTGTATGTAATTGTCCAGTATAAATAAACATTTCAACATTCCTGCTGCCCAATTATTACTTTTGTACCAAAGGACAGCATTATAATACAGTGTACTACGTTACTGTGCAAGAACTGGTGTTCAATCAAATGTTATGAACTAATGTTTAAAAAGCCTTAACAAAATTCATATTTGTAAATTACGAACACATTTAGTCTTCATAAAAATACAAGACAAGAGATACAGGTAGATTGCAAGAAATTGTCCAGTAAATATGAAATATTTCAAAAAGTCTTGCTGCAATTAATATGTACTACTATGCCGAAGGATTCAATTATAAGGGACTTTCTATATTACAGTGCAAAAGTAGTGTTCTCTCAAATGTTACCAACAAATGTTTAAAAAGCCTCCAACAATAATCATATTTGTAAATCACCTACAAATTGTAGTCTTCATTGAAAATACATGAATAAATATACAGGGAGACTGCAAGAATTTGTGCAGTATATATGAAACTTTTCAAGAAATCTTTCTGAGGTAATATGTACAACTATGCCCAAGGTTTCCATTATAATCCACTGTACTACATTATAGTACTAAAGTAGTGTTCACTCAAATGCTATGAAAAAAAATTAAACAATCTCCAACAATATTCATATTTGTAAATTATCTAGTAAATTGTAGTCTTCATTGCAAATACAAGAGTAAATGTGCAGGAAGCCTGATATATTTTCCCACCCTTATATCACAGATATGAATTACTTTTCCTGCAGGTAATATGTACAATTAACTTCAAGGACACTATTATAATACATTGTACTAAATTACACTGCAAAACATAATATTAAAAAATACTACGAATAAATATTTGAAAGGTTGCAAAAATCACATTTGTAAACAGTGAATGTTTTCGCAAAATGCAAGGTTTAATATGTAGGCTATTGGAAGACGGTGTCCGCTGTTTATGTTTGAGAAAATAAATTCTGTTATTGTCTCTAACATGTATAGGTGTGCGCAAAGTGTACATAATAAGCCATGCACATGACTGCCAGAGTAGAAGTAGTAATAGAGTTCTTTCTAATGAATTGTGTGCTTGTTTTTCAAAGTTACATGGAAGGAATAATACCGGTTGAATTGAAGTATGTGTTCGTAACAGGTGTCTGCTGTAAAGGGAAGTGAATTCCTGAAGGAATAGTTTTCTAGAACATGACACCTCATGGCAAAGGCCTGACCAGGGGTCTGGGGGCGGAGCCCCCAGCGAGCTTTAGCGAGTATTTTTATATGATCACAAGCAATTAACTATAATAAATTTTCCGTAATCAGATGGCACTCGATTAGACTGTAGCTTCAAATTAGAAGTAAAACAACATTTCTTCTTAACATTTTAACGGTAGAACTTCAAAATACGGTTATTGTTCTAGCAGACAGAGGTTTATTTCCTTCAGACGCTTTTCGAAATTTGGTAGAAAAACTTCTTTAATTTGTTTTTATTTTAAAGGCATTTCTGAAATCTATAGAGCTTGGTCTTTCAGAAGATATATAAATTGTGGGATGCGAATCCCAGGGGTTCGGCCTCCAAAATTTCCCTTTGGCCTCAGAATCTGGATATATTTGTTTACATCTTTCATCGAATTTATGCCGATGAAATACATATATCGTAATCTGCCACTCCTCTCAAGTTATACAGAAATCGGCTCCGGTGATAATTTGTAATACTTATACGAGGAATGATCGAAAAAGTTACAAAGTCTATTATGGTTTATGTGTGAGACACACTTGGAAGATCAATGCCTGATGCTTTTGTAATAACAAGTCCTCGGTGAAATCACAGGTTTTGTTCGACTACTTATCACAACGGCAGGATAAAGCTTTCTATACCATTTGTGTAAAAATCCGCGTCAAGTTGTCGTAGCCATGGTGAGGCAGCGATTTCGATATAACCATATGTTAGAAAATAGTAGCCAGCAATTTTTTCTTTTCTTTTCTTTTTCTTTTTCTTTTTCTTTTTCTTTTTTCTTTTCTTTTCTTTTCTTTTTCTTTTTTTTTTTTTGCTTTAGACCAAGCAAAAGGTGAAAGTCACTGCGGCTAATTCAGAGCAGTAGAAGGGGTACTCTAGTCGTTGCAAGCGTAACGCCAGTGGTTGAACTGGGTCTACCACTGTGTCCATGGTTGTCATGAACAATATTGGCCCGTCTCTCTTTGAACGCACGACACCACTACCCTACATGTTGCTTTGAAATTTAGACATCCCCGTACACTTCTACAATCTACCTAGGAATGCCAGCAGGTGTAGTGCTTTTGACCTACAGGAACCACACCACTGTCTTCCCTTGTGCTCTTGACCAATATTCCAGATTAAGTCATCAATTTTAATGTCCGCTTCTCGGGTATACATGATCAGGATCCGAAATCATCAAACCTGTATCAAGACAGATATGTTATTCACCCACAAATAAATTTTTGTTAAGACACAGTGAATAACGTAGAAGCTTCATACTTTGTAACCTTTTACTTCGATCATCTCTAGTAGTTGTTTTTACATTTTCAAGTCTTTTTCGTTAACACTTCTAAGGAAAGAAAATAAATATAAGTTTATATTAGAACTTATTGTACATCTGTTATAAATATTACGAAACTGTGAAACTGGTGTATAATTATTTTAAATCAATAGTTCAAATATCTAATTTCATATTTCTGATCTAAAGAGATTCCGAGATATGGGCATCTTATTATAATAATTGTAATCTCCAGCCCCATTGCTTCCCCTTTAGTACAGATATCGAAACAACGCTGAAACAAGGATCTAATTATTTTATGTGAGAAGTCTGTATACCAAATTTTATCTCTTTAACCTTCAGAGATTCCAAGACATGGACATTGAGATAATAATTGCCACCGTCTTCCCCCCCCCCTTTCCCGGCCAATTTCCAAAAATCCGTGCTCTGGATGTTGATCAGTCCAGTACCCCCTCACTCAGGACTTCTTTTATATAGAGAGATTATAACGTAACTTTTGATTCAAATTTATAACATGAACCGTTTGCTTTACATTAATTCTAAATTATTTTTTTTACGTTATAATAACCACATTTTATATTAAACTAGCAGAAAACCCGTTCTTCGCACGGGCAGAATACGTTTCATTCTGAACATAAAGGAGTGAATTTGGATTTTTAACGGCATCTAAAGTGTCTCTGTTTGTATCAACGACCCCGAAAACTATGGATTCGACACTAATATCTGTCATTTTAAATCATTTATATATATATACCTTCTCCTCTCCTCCTCCTCCTCTACTAAACTGCACCGTCAAAGTGAAATGATAAAAAATCATCTCAGGCCAGAACCTCATCTATGTGGCAAATTTGATCGAGATCGGTCGGATGGTTTAAGAGATATGAAGTTATAAACACTAGTCACTTTCATATATATATATATATATATATATATATATATATATATATATATATATATATCATAAAGATACTTACGAACTATAACTTACGAACTATATTCCTTTGTTCAAAAATCTGGTAATGTCATGTCTCACACTCACCTGAAATAGAAAGACAAAGTATATTAGAACTTTCAATTTGAAATACAACGTAATGTAATACCTAGGTACAATTACAGGTATAATAATGTTTTGTTAATATTTTGGACACTTTGAGTGGGTCGAGAGCTTTTGTAAGGTATTACACGAAATAAATATCACCAAAACTTTTAATTCAATCCATCTATTCCCACCAGTCCGCAAAACTAAGGAAATGAGACTTAACCAACTAAACTAAACATAAAACATCAGCAATAGTTAAAACATATTGTATTTCCAAGAATAAAAACAAAAATGTTGCTGATTGTAAACAAGTCCTCAAGATCAGTGTTTAAAGGATATAATATTAGTATCCTTGTATTAATTAACATTTTGTAAATACTAGCTTTGTCTTTGAAATTGGATGATGAATTGATGATGCAAACGGACTCTATCACAGGATTTTTAAAAATAGGAAGGATGTCGAACGAACTCTTGATGTAGGGATCCTTTATTATAGATGTAGCCAAATGGAAGGCGAAAGTAACCAAGAATTTATCTTTATTAATTATTCATTATTCTTGGTTTGACTCTAACAAAAATCAAAATTTTATTTATGAATAGTCACATTATTCTGGGGGTACGTCATCTGAAATCTCCTAGTTTGCCCGAAATACAGGATAAAAAATCCGGTAGAGGATCGAGAAGGTAAAAAGTTGGGTCAGAACCCAGACTATGATAGGTATATCACGAGTTTAAAATTTTTCATGGGTCTCGCAGAAGTTTTCAAGTTAACTCTCTTCCGATGGATATTAGGGCTAGATTAGACGTTGACATTGGGACCTCAAGTATTGTTTTACTCATTGTATAATAGAAAAACTGCATCTAAAACTATATCTAATGTTTGAAAATTTTCCAATAAAGAATAAAAGGCAACACTTACTGTAAACATTCAAAAATATATAAATAAGAGCTTCAATTACATTTTCACTCGAAAAACTAGGGGCTTAGTCCCCCATAGCCCCGGCCTAGATCCCCCATTGATAAAATCACCGACAGCTTTTTGTCATAGGGCAAATTAAGTACGTGTCAAGATGACAAGCTGACATTACACATGAGAACATATAATGTAATATGAATGTACAAAAGAACTTAGTACATCCAATGAAAATAATCTCCTACTTTCTAAGCTACATCAGATCAGAAAACGAACGCTCAAGTTGTGACAATGTTCAAAGGCGGATCCTCAACTACGAAATCGCTGAAGACAAATGTTTGATCAGAAACAATAAATCAATACAGCAAAATATTTTTTTAAAATTTTCTGTGAGAATGAAGTGTTTTTGTAATTGGTTAAACTTAATAAAAGACAGAAAATATTTTATTTTAACTTATTTAAAACGTGAGTTGATAAATCTGTTAGATATGGAAGCGTGTATCCAAAATTAGATACAAATTTCAGCTCATTAAGGTGCCAAGCACTTTACCCTGAAGGGGTATTCAAATACCCTCAAGTGCTTAATCTTCTTAGCATTCTTGATAAAACAATATTACGCTCTAAAGAAGAAAGCAGGAACATGTTGTGCATAGTTGTAAGAACGGTCACCTAAAACTACCAAGATATATTTATCTTCTCTTTATGGAAAGCGAAGTGAAGGGGAGATCTTGTTATTATAAAGACGTGAATAATGAAGCTACGGGTCCCCAATGGAACGCTGGACGATCTACTTTAGCCAACTTTTGTCTTCTTCTTCTTTTTTTTAGCTACAGCACGTGAACTACCTGAAGAATTCCAAGTATGGTCAGTTGACGGGCGCCTTGACCAATGGGAGGTATTTACTTTGTGACAACTTTCAGTGTTGCCACAGATTTCAAAATTTACAGGGAATGTCCCTCGTGCGCAGTTGCAATAATACAAATTAAATGCACTATCCCTTTGTAATTATGACTATGAGTATCTATAAAAAATCTTGTTAGAAGGGAGGTCTGGATTCCAGCTGAAAGCAAAAAACTGTTTTAAAAATTTTGATATATAAATATTGCGTTATTTTTAACATAATCTTTTTGCCTATTTTTATCATGCATTTGATTTTCTTTCACAAATAAATCAAAAAACTACATTTTGCATGCGGTGAAGCTGCATTTGGTATATTCTCATTTCGTCTCCCTGAGAAGAAATAGCTTCACTTCGTTCCCTGAACCAATTTAAACACCTGGAGTAGTATCGTCTCATCTTTTTTTTTTCTTTTCACCGGAGGATATGAGATTCATTTTTAACCGTGTCTCACCTGCTTGTTGCATTTCATAAGAGCTTCTTTAAACTTATTATTTATTATGTAATTGATACACGTAAAATATATAATTCAGAATAACATGCCATCAACAGAAGAGAAAAGTTGAGTTTGGGAAAGGTACAATAACTCGGGAAACAGCACTAGTATTGTATGGTTTAAAACTTATAATGTAAGGCGGTAGGCATGAGGAATAATACTGTCTTTATATGAGGTCGATAAGTCACGTGCTGACCGAGATATTCGTTATCTTGTTAAAGCTGAAAAGTAAGGTTTGTAAAAGATGACAACGCTGCACAGCGGCGGTTTCCTATTGTTAACGTCATAATCATTATCAGCGATCTCAGAAACCCAGCGAGTACATAAACAAATGGAAATTGCAGGCTGTTCTCATATTTTAACCAGGTTGTTAGAATTCCAGCCCACTTTGCAGCGTTGCCACCTTTTAAAAACCTTAATTCTCAGCTTTAACAAGATAACGAATATCTCAGTCAGTACGTGACTTATCGATCTCACATAAACACGGTACTACTCCTCATGCTTATCGCCTTGCATTGTAGATTTTACACCATACAGCACTAGTGACCTTTTCTAGTTATTGTATCTTTTCCAAACTCAACGTTTCACTTCTGTTGATGACAGCACTCTTCAGCGGACCCTTCTACATTTGAAGTCAGCGTAAACAGTTCTAATCAATATTTAATTTAAGGTGTACAAACAGTTAGTACCTCACTCCCTGTGTGCGCGCCAACGGTGTTTGCATTTAACACATGTTTCACGTTATTTCCCGAAAAGTTTGCAACACTGATCTGCGTTTACCGTATCTTTTGTCTTTATTTTCATTGTTTCTTCCAATGATGATATCCAATTTAGGTCATTCGATTTACAAGAAACATAACTTTCTCTTGGGTTTGCAGCACTGTTCATCCGGTGATGTTTGTCAATACACAGGCAGATGTCGTTCTTTCTCTAGTTGCTTCGTGCAAAGTTTTGTTTCTTTGTCTCTTTTAGTTTCGCCATCATTACGGTTGGAAATTCTAAATTATGGTAGTATCCGAAAATTCTAAATCAATTGAGTGGGTTTGAGAATATATTTAATTTGGGCTTTGGCAGAGCGTCGGTTCAAAACCATTGATTGATCATTAAAAGATAAATGGAAGTTGAACAATTTATTTTAGCATAACTACATGATATTACGGTTGGAGAGGTATTTAGTATATAGACATACATAGAACGTTCCTACAAGCTAATTATACAGACATTCATAGGTAATAAAAACATTTTCGGATGAGTTTTCAGTAAAGCGGGAAAACAGGGCATGGAAATAAAGCCATTATGTTCTTCCAGGTTCCATAAGCATCAGGAGAGAAATAAAAATGTAAAAAAAAGCATACCATTTCTTCTCTTTTATATTTTTTAATTGTCATTTTTTTCTGTTTATGTAATACAATCACGTTCTACTCTGCTCCAATACTGGACTATTAAAACTAAACAAACAAAACATTTCAGGACACAAAAGACAGTCGAAAACATCATTTTAGTAGTGTTGGACCTGTTTTATAGAAAGGCAGAGGATGTTGCTGGAAGTCGGGGGTGATTCTGGAGACAAAATTGGGGTAGAAAAGAGGACTGGGAACAATTGTGTGATCCGAAAAGATCTCCCCTAATTGGCGACTAATTGCTCGGGAAAAGTTTTTTTTTCTCTGAACGCACTCCGGGAGAATCCCACCCTTTACCAACAACACACACACACACAATATAATGTTTAGTGGATCATTTCGAGCTGCCGGATACAACAGCTATAATAATAATCAACCGTCGACAACCCAGGCAGCTTCGAAACAAATTAAATCACATCGTTATCCGCCTTTTTGGTCCAGGTTTTTGAAGGGAGAGAAAACATCAAAGGGAGGGGAGGAGGAGATGGAGAACTACTACAAGCCCTAACAATTTCCCCCTCCCCCACCTTCCACATACACAGAAACACAGAAAAGCAGCAGAAGGCATGAAAAGAGACAGAGGGGAATGGTGGTAACATTTTCTGTCTATTGTTTCAACAGCGGTTAAAGAAAATTATGGTGTTTTGTCATTATAATGTTTATGGCACCTTGTCTCAGAGAAAATGGGCATATACACAGAACTTAATGCAGCCATTTGGGAAACCATTAAGATTGTTACGGGTATAAACAGTACACTGTAATTATAAAAGCTAGTTTGTTCCTATTTTAAGCATTTTACAAAATGAACATAACACTTCGAATTCAAACATAAATACAATTATTATCATTATTATTGCAATTACTATTTTTATTATCATTGGAGGGATTGTACGAATGGAAAGGTACAAGAAAGTGTCTTTATACATGCACCAGTTAGAAACACTTTCCTCTAGCATACAGGGTAGCAATCTCTGTTTTGTCGGCCGCTATAAGCATTGCTTGGACATTTACGCCCAAGGTATATTTAAGTAGCAATACATAATAAACTAATTAACAATCTACCTCTAAGACCAATACAGCCCTAAAGTTCAATGGCGCATTTACTATAGCCCTCCTTGACTTCTGTCCTGAGCCAATTAGATCCAGTTTACCTTTGTATTTCCATCTCTGCGATATCTATCTTAATAATGTTGACATATTTGCGCCAAAGGTCTTTCTAATAGTTTTTTTTCGATTGGGTTTCAGCTAAAATTTCGAAAATATTCCTGTTTTCTTGCATTTTGGGTAGTATCTTCCACCTAAGCCTTCTAGATTTAATTACCCTAACAATGGTTGGTAAACAATATAAATTATGTAGTTCTCAATATGAAGTTTCCTCCATGCTTCCTTTCCGTCTCTCTTGCGTCCGAATACTCACCTTGGGATATTATTTTCAAACAGGGCCGTGCCGTGGAAAATCAGCGCCCGGGGCGAGAGTATACGACGGCCCCCCGTACATATATTCCAAACAATTTTTCCTATCTTTTTTCCTTTTTTCTCTCCCGAATTTTTCGGCCCCTTACTTCGGTGCTCGGGGCCGTTGCCCCGCTCGCCCCCCCAACGGCACGGCTCTGTTTTCAAATACTTTCAGTCTGCATTCCTTTGTCAAAGTTAGTGACCATGTTTCGCAACCATTCCGCACAACAGGTATAATTATCGTTTTATATATATATTTTAAGCTTAAAATTCATCAATAGAAATCGCAAAGACAAAATAATTTGGACTTATTATTAATACGAACGTTCTGCTTTCAGTCCACATTTATTTTCTTTCTAGATGTGTTTTTCATCTCTTAATAGACATTGACAATAGATATTTGAAAGTATAAGGACACGATAAACATTTACGTCAAACAAGGTAGTACTTTCATATTGGTGATAAATTGCCACTGTCATCAATGCAACTGCGTTCGAACAATATTGGAGTTGCCAGATGGATTTTTATGACGTTGTTGTCATTAAAGACAACATTTTATTCGTTTCACTGTATCAAATCATGACAGACTCTATGAAACCAAAATTATTAGATTTCGGAGAGATGGGACGATGAATACATACACAATAAAATATTCGATATCCCTTATCATTTTTGATCTATGTGGATAAATATAAAAACCGGAAGTAGTGGTAAATTTCTACATCTTTTCTACCCTTAATATAGATACAAGGCATTTCAAATATACTTGTGCAACACTAAACGCCCTGTCCTTTGAGTTTTCTCAAAGTTATGGTTTCCTCTCTCATTTCTGGAAGTACAGTGGATTTGTGGTGGAGCCCTTACCTCTATTGCGTGGGGTCTCTGGTTCGACCTCAGTTCTTATATGTTTACTAGAACTGGAAGAACTTGATTTACCTCCGATCTTATCACTCTACTGGAATCGGAAGAACTTGACTCACCTCCGGTCTTATCTCTACTGGAATCGGAAGAAGTTGATTCACCTCTGGTCTTATCTCTCTACTGAAATCGGAAGAACTTGGTTCACCTCCGGTCTTATTTCTCTACTGAAATCGGAAGAACTTGATTCACCTCCGGTCTTATTTCTCTACTGGAATCGGAAAATCTTTATTCATCTCCGGTCTTATCTCTCTACTGGAATCGGAAGAACTTGATTCACTTCCGGTCTTATCTCTCTACTAGAACCACAAGACCTTGTTTCACTTTCGGTTTTATCTCTCTATTAGAATTGGAAAAACTTGTTTCACTTCCTATATTATCTCTCTACTTGAACTGGAATAACTTGCTTCACCTCTTGTCTTAGCTGTCTACTAGAACCAGAAGAACTTGTTTCACCTCTGGTTTTATCTCTCTACTACAACTAGAAGAACTTGTTTCACCTTCTGTCTTATCTCTATACTATAACCAGAAGATCTTGTCACCTCCTATCTTATCTCCCTACTAGGATCGAAAGAAGTGTATCACTTCCAGTTTTAATATTATATTGCATAAAGCAAGAAATGGTTGTTTGACATGGATTCAGTAGCCCTAGAACAGATTACAATTTCGTCCTTATATGTGGATCGAAAACGAAGTGATAGAACCACAACATCCGGTTTCAATTTTAAATCACCAAATTTCGGAAATCTAACTAAAGTTTACATGTGAAGCAAAAATCCCACTTACTCTATTTAGTTATTTAGAAGTATATGAACTCTCTAATGGTACATGATTAGTGTACACGCTTTTGGCATGGGAGAACAGTTTGATTTTTGGTAGCTTATTGGGTTTGGATCCTACATTAAGCTGGTAGCCCATGTCTTATATACTCTTGGTGTTGAACGAGACACGCTCCAAATCAGCAATGTAATTTATTTTATCTGCTCTTTTCGTGCGAGCAGTCCCAAGTTCAAAAATGTGTAACGGATTTTTCAGATCAGCTATTTGAGTGAGTTTTTTCCTGGGTTTTCCTCATTCACACCATACAAATGCCGTGATGTTGCCTACATATGGTTCCAGGCCGCTTACTTGTTCTCCCATTCCTTTCTGCCTTCCTAATTTCCCGGGAAGAGTGATCGCCGAGGTAATTGCCTCATACATAACAGGCTAATATAACCGTAGAGGCCGAAAGCAAAGAAATCTAAATCCTAATCCTAAGGAAACGCCCTGTATAACAGAAGTCATTACTAGATTATCATTTTAGTACAAAATAGTTATTAAAAGCTCTTTATATACAAGTATGTAATGTATGTGATGTGATTATGTGTATCTTCATGCGTTAAACAAAAAGCGAAAAATGAAGATATAATTACACAAATTATATTTAAAATATGTATATATGTTCACAAACACACATAGCCGTTGATACATATGTGATAATTTACTACGTAATTAAGGCAGTGTTTAATGGTAACTTAGAGGAAAAAGCAAAGTGTATATGCTGAAGTTAATTACTCCAATGTGACCCCGTTATGCACACATTTGCTCATATAAATATATTCCACTAACACCGCCCTGTACTCCCAGCTGGTATTTTAGTCTCTACGTGGCTTGGATGAAGGTTCTCGTTTAATCCTGAAGAGCGAGTGAACAAAAACAAGGAAAAAAGGTAGTTATGGTACCAGAATCAACAACATTTAAAAAAAAAGTTTTTTTTAATACTAAAATTTAACTAGGTTCAATACCAAACCTAGTGTTAATTTAATTTAATTTGTGTTCTTAGCTATGTTAATAAAACAAATAAATGAATGAGTTACTTTATTGGAAATTCAGAGGTACGAAATATCGTTAATTTTATTACAAGCTCAGTGGTCAGTGTCCAGTTACGTAATCATATACCAAAATTATAACTAATTTTATTATCAAATGATAACGTGTCAGTCTGTGTGTCGCGCTAATTCCTTGTTAACAAAACAAATAAACAAACAAAATTTATTTATTTTATTGGAAGCTCAGTAGATATATTATATATATATATATATATATATATATATATATATATATATATATATATATATATATATATATATATATATAAATTATATAAAAATTATATATTATATATATAAATTGTGAGGTCATTTTCACGTGACCCTATGGAAGGACTTTCACTGGATTCACCATCCTCAAATTAGATAAAACGTGCAATTAAAAATACGAGGTGTTTTCAAAAAGAAATGGAAAATTTGAAATAGCGCGCCAACCGGCAGATGGAGCGTACCGCGTAGGGGCGGATCGAGGGAGGTGGGTTGTAATACTAATACTTAGAGCTACTTTTAAGAGCTCCAAACTCTCAAATGGGTTTTATGTATATATAAAATAAGGAAGTTTCCTCTTCTGGGAGGGGGGCAATCGCCCCGATCGCTCCCCGCTGAATCCGCCCCTGGTATTGCGGCTACTGAGAACACTTAGTGGCAGGTTTAAACAATAATATATCATTTGTCTCGTTTCGCTATGACCGTTAGTTGCAGAGCTACAGATATTGAAGTGAACACCTGCACAAGCTGTTCCTCGGATTGATGATAGAATGACAATAAACGGGCTTGAAAAACAACGTGTGTGTGTGAAATTTTGCTACAAACTTGGCAAAATATTTACAGAGACACTTCAATTGCTTTCAATTCGTTCAAGGTCTCCTCGTCCAGAAAAGCAAGCATGAGTCGATCGAAGGCCAAAGGTCGATGTTGGTTGTGTTTCTTGATAGGAAAGGAATTATTATCCATTAAGAGTTTGTATCACGTAGTCAGATGGTAAACAAACAGTTGTACGAGGACATTTTAAAGGGGTTGAGGAATATAGTGCAAGAGAAGAAAACGCTCACAATGCGGGACCTGGGCCGTTGCCCCACTATTCATTCCTAAAATCCGCTTCTGTTCAAGATACATTTTATCTATCTGTTCCATTTCAATAGTTTTTTCTTTGTGAATTGTATAGGCAACACACACCACTGTTCTACTTCGCAGGTCAGTATAAGTACCAGGGGAATTTTTGAAGAGTGTAATACTCGAACTTTACTTCAAGTGAGAATGAGTTACCATATACGTGAAGAACAAATATATTTCTATACTAATATTCTTTACACTAATATATTTTTGTAATTTAGCTATAGACAATGTCCGAAATAGTAAAGTTTATAAGATGGTCATTTACGTCATATAACAATTCAGAGTGCTCCATCGTGGCTAAGCGGTTAGCGTACGCGCCTTTGGTGTGGGAGATGCGGGTTCGATTCCTGGTAGAAGCTCATGTGGTTCGGATTCCACGTTAATCAGTAAGTTCACGTCTTATATAGCCTCGCTGCTGAACGGAACTTTAAACTCAAAATCAACTCAACAATTCAGATTTTTTTCTCCTTTCTATGTTTTCAAAGTGTATTTACAATCCGGCAAATCAACTATACTTAATTTACTGGAAGAAACCCAATAAGGTTGATTACGGCTCTCTGTTTATCTTGTGTTAAATGATCTCGGTCACCAGATACAATCACTCTTACCATCTACCTTCCCAGTTTCGAGATTCGCGTGTTTACTATTTTATGTACGTATTTTTCTTAAATTTATTTTAAAGAAATTAGAACATCTCTAATTTTTGTATAGAAACGCCAAAAGCCATGGCTCCATATACCAATTAGAAATATATCCAAGCTCAGCCAAGAATATAGCCAAGAAAAAGGACTGGAAGCTTTCAAAATGTCAGCGTTGAGAAGAATGGAAAGAACTAGCTGGATGGAGCGGAAAATGAATGAGAAGATGTTAGAAATGGTGGAGGAGAAATAATAATTTTAGTTATTATCAAGAAGAGGAAGAGAAACTAGTTGGGACATTGTCTAGGCAGGAATTGTATTATGAGGAACGTCCTGGAAGATATGGTGACAGGAAAGAGAGGGAGACGGCGAAGGAGACTACAATTAATGGACGATATCAAAACAGAAAAATCGTACATGAAGGCGAAGAGGACAGCGGAAGGCTCTGGAACTTCTCAGTTGCGGCAAGCGACCTGCCAGTAATGACATAAAACCTTTGATCATGATGATATAGCAGATATATTGAGTTTGAAATTTCCCTTTCCTAATATCAACATAAGATATTTCAAATTTTAAACTTAATTCTAAATGATTCAGTCTTCAAATTTATTTTGGAAATGGAAGGTAAAGGAAATTAAGTAATAAGAAACTGTTTCAATGAAACTTCACACGCTACAATTATTATTTTAATATCGTTCAAATATATTTTCGTAGCTATGCACATCCTAAAAGTAGGACAAAAGTATATACCTTTATATTACCTAGTACTTAATTTCTTTTTCACAGGTAATTCGCATGTTATACACCCTTCAGAAAGGCAATTTGAACGCGATGTACAATAGTTGATGTTTGCCGCTGTAACTATTTGGATATACCATTGTTTAACAAATATAAATTATACCCAATTATAAAAAGATTTTAAAATTTATCACTTGATAAGCTCCTTACTGATTTAGCTAAGTACAAACACAGATCTTTATTATGAAATAGGACGAGTGACCTACGGGCGGTGTGAAAATCTTCACAATTCCTTGACCTGTGCACATATGGAAGATACTGTGGTCAGCTGCACGCTCTTACAGCCTGTAGGTCCAAATTTCCTCAGATGCTCGTTTGATATAGGTCGCTGAATTCCTGTGCAACGTTTGAACAGGGGATATAAACAGATAATTAATCATATTCTATGCGGAGACCGAATCCGAGTAGTTTGGTTGGTAGAAAGTCGCATTACTGCTTACGTCATTGCGGTAGTGAATAGATAAATGACTACATTTAGTATTTATATGCGTAAATTCCTAAAGCTATGCTAATGCCTTATGAGTAACAATATATCTGTTATTTAGTTAGTATGTTAAAAATATATTTAATATATTTTAGGGGTAATAGCTAAGGCAGTTTCCGTTGCTTTACAATTGTAGCCTGTGATCTGGTTTTAGAGAAAACCAGTGGTGTCTAACTTTTGTCGACAATGTCGCAGCCAGGCATCTATAAAACCATTATGTCTCCCACTATGAAACTTTTTCTTCCTTGCATTACTCAAAGGGTTTATGATTGGAAGAAAAAAATATTAAAAAACTACACATAACAAACTTTAAAAACACTATAGTAAAGTACAAGAACAAAAATAACTAGTTTAAAAAACACAGAAATACTAAAGTTAGAAATAATTAAAATAACATCCAAATTGTATTTTCTTTAACTTGTGGCGTCTTCTTAACAAGGTATATTTTCACAATAAGTCAATATTAGTACACTGATCATTAAGTACGTGAGAGGGATAGTGATGACCCCTTTAAATTATGATTTTAAAACTGCATTATTATTTTTTTTTAAATCGACTGTATCATTACAAAATTTTAATCATTGTTACAATTCGTATTCTAATGATAACACAAACATATGTCAGTTTGTACGTAATGATAATTGCTAACAGTAAAAAGTCAAGCTAACCGGTATCGCTACCTGCACCTGCCTTATGCCAAAAATGCCCAAAATTGCCTATTTAAAATGTAACGTTAATTGCTAATAGTAAACAGTCAAACTAATAGGCGTGTCTATCTGCACTTGCTTGATGCCTATAAATGCCTAAAATTGCCTATTTAAAATAATTGTGATTAGTCATGTATGCAAAAATACATTTCGGGAGGGTTTCAAAGCATTAGGAGGGGTTCAAAGAGAATAAATTATATTAAAATTTGTAAAAATCACTCCCAAAATTAAACTAAATTTACAGAAAAGTCAGTATTTCCAAGGGGTATAGGACCTTCAGAATCCACCCCGTGCAAACAGCTCTGATTCAAGGTGGATGAAATCCCCAAAAAGCTGGTCAAAATTCAAGAACCAAAGTTTCTATTTGCGAATTTTTAGATCTTGGATTGTATAGTAGAATGGTTGAAGTATCAAATTTCGTTAAAACATCCGTCCTTTTGTAATACCTGCATAGCGGGCAGTCATTTGAAAAGTGCTGTTTGACCGCTTCAGATGTAATTAACGTGAACGTGAAAAAAAAAACAACAACAACAACAAAGTATGATAACTGTTATAATTTTCGACATTTTTTCGATTTCCAAAATGGGTAACATACCTAGTGTAGCCATAAATTCTGTCACACACTTTTTTGTGAATATATGAAATACGGTTTGAGATTTTTCAATCTGCTTTTAATATGTTATAACCACATATATTCTTTACAATTGGCACCTATCAAACTTCAAAATGTCCACTATTGGCACGCGCACAGGCTTTGAGTCTCTTGGGCCAGTCATCTATTGCAGTACGGAGAGTATCAATCGGAAAATCCGCCACTGCTGCCACCAAGGAACGCTTCAAACTTTAAAGTGAAGGGTCTTTTCTTGCAGACCATGCCTTCTAACACTGCCCACAGTTTGTAGTCCAGAGGGTTTTAATCGGGGCTACCAGAAGGCCACTCAGCACTGTAGATGAAATTTGATACATTGGCCTCCAACCACTGTTGTGTCATCCTTGCCTTATGAGCTGGCGCAGAATCCTGCTGGAAGGTCCAGTGATCATTGTTAAACATGGTGTCACTCAAGTCCTTCACAATAAGCTCCAGAACAGTTTCCAAATATACCCTGGCACTTGTTTTTACACCTTGCTCACAAAAGTGAAGTCTGATGTGGCTTTCATAGCTCACACCCCACCAAACCATGACTGAGGAGGGGTGATGACCTCTCTGAACCTTAGGAACTCTCCCACGAGCTTCTCGAGAGCTTGCTGCATATATCCTATCATTTTGGCAGTTAAAGCTGTCTTCAATGGTAAAGATTTCCTCGTTGGCAAAGAGGATTTGCCGATGTCCATTGTTGGCGTACCGCTGTAGGAACTGTCTTGCTTCAGTTTCCTCTGTTGCTTCAGCTGTGGTGTCAAGAAATGGTCCGTGCTCCGCCGATAAGCTCTGACCTTCAGGTCTTCAGAAAGTAACCTGGATATTGATCTTGGGGCCATGTTGAGCTCCCGTGCCATGATCTTCTGCTTCCGGAGTGGATTTCGCCGCACACGAGCAGCCACTGCTTTAACAGCTGCCACTGTTCTCACACTGCGAGGACGACCATCCCTTCGCCGGCCACGTACACTGCCTGTCTTAGCAAACCGCTGGATTGTGCGGTAAACAAATCTTTTGCTGATTTTCAGAAGTTTCAGCAGTTTGAAAATCTCACTTGGTGAATTTCCACCCTTATGCAAGACAAACACTGCAACTCTATTTTTGTACTCACTCCATTCCATGCTTAAGCGAAGCAGATCCACCCGTTCTCTTTCCCTGTTCGACACACACTGGCCAGGGCTGACCTTGAGCTAAATTGTACCTTGCCACCTGCACAACAGGTTCTACAGTCAAAGCCAAAAGTTTGTGACAATATTTATGGCTAGACTAGGTAGATAAAAGTATATAGAATTCACATTTAAATAATTTAAGCCGAGAAAACAATTGACGTTATAGCAAATTACCATTAAAGTTAACAAAAAATAAAGAAAAAAGTAAATAAATGCAGAAAAACAGTTATGAATTCTGCTCAACTCTATCGACATATTGATTTTATGACACACGCAATACTATAAGCTAACAGGATTCACAAAAAAAAAAAAAAAAAGAAAAAAAAGAAAAGAAAAAGAACTGGTCATAGGTGCGCTTGGAAAAGTTATGCACGTGTTTTCCAATAGATGCCCAGAATACCAATTTTTAACAACTATTAGTAATTTGAAACCATAATAATAAATACATATATATTATTTTGTTATATTACAATTTACTTCATAACCATTTTGCATGTTGATATTCTGACTTTATTATCGCTATCAGCGACCTCAAAAATATGATGACACTAGTTTCCAGCCTATTTGTAAAAGTTTTAAAAGATTTTTCCCGCCATATTGGATCTGCCATGTACAATATTTGATTTTGTGACCTGATAATCGTTATCAGCGACCTCAAAAATATGATAAAAACAAATTTTCAGCCTATTTGTATTCTTTTTAAAAAATGTTTGCCCAAAGTATTGGATTCACCATTTTCAATTTTTGATTTTTGACTTTATAATTATTCAGTGACCTCGAATACTTATATATTCATATTAGCATACAAATTGAATGACATTTCATACTTTGATCAACTTTATGGGATTTTAGCAGATTATGTGATTGTGACGATTTAATTGGAAAATATTCAAAATGGGACAAGGTCCACCGTAACCATATCTACTGTAGATTTAATCATTAATATTTGTAAAAATTTTATAGTTGTGTTGACTTAATTTTCAAATAAAACTGTATTTCTCAAATTTAATTTTATTTAAAAATGGATAAGGGTTATACTCAACATGAATACGCTTTACTGTTTACTATTACGAAAATTAAAGAATCAGAAATTTTAATTAAGCATGATTTTAGACTAAATTGTACGGGATCCCGAAGGGTTGAGAGCAATTAGTAATTATTTTAATAGTAAGACCAATTTTGTAGTAGAAAATCCAACCAGGTTGTAAAAGTATGTACTGAATACTTTTCCGCCATCCCATCTTTTCATATATAAATATATGAATTTATCTGGGAAAAGGAAAAGAAAAATGTTTATCTTTTTTCTATCATTTTTGATCAACAACATTTTTGTATTTTGTTTGTTGTTTTCCATTTTATAAATTACTAGTGCCAATCACCTGCTTCACTGGAGTGAAATAAGAAAAATTAGTCAGTCATGTTTTACTTTTGCTAAAGCGCTCTCTGATATAGGTCATTTTCAATCATTTTTATATATCTCTCCCCTCCTCCTCCTCGTCCCCAAGTTCCGGGGCTGAATTTGGATTTGAACGGCTTTGCAACTGTCACTGGTCATCTCAGTGACCCCGAGAACTATGGATTCGGCTCTAATATCCCTAATTTTTAATCATTATATATATATATATATATATATATATATATATATATATATATATATATATATATATGTATCTATCTATCTATCTATCTATCTATCTATCTATCTATACATATATATATATATGTATCCTCCTCTTCCGTCTAAGTGAAATGATAAAAAACATTCCAGACACAAACCCTATCTATGTTCAAAATTTGATCTGTCGGATGGTTCAAGAGTTATTAAGTCACAAACTTAGTCACTTTCATTTTTGTTTATATTGATTTATAGTACGTATTCCCTCAGTAGGGCGCGCACCCTATGTTGAGAATCACAGAACGAGAGCAAATAATTTCCAAGTGTATCCCCTGTGTGACGTCAAAGTCTGCTTCCTTCAATCTTAATTAACCGTATAAAGAGAACAAGGAGCTAGCATAAAATGTTACGTTAGTAATAACTGAGGTGGCAGGTAAATAACATTATTAGCATAGTGAATAGTTCTGTAGACACTTTACTCGTGTACCAATGGCTACTAGCACACTGACAACATTTCTTTACTGAACTCCCCTACCCCATTCTCTCTCCTCCTTTGCTGTAAGTGTTTATTTATGTCGGCTTTTTTGGTATTAAAAAACGTATTACTGAGTCATGTATGGGCCAGCTCAAAATGACTGGCGTAAGATGTACGACGATTTTGATAAAGGGAGAGAGCGCAGATACGAAGGTGGTTGTGCTCTCTCTTAAGTAGAAGAAAGTTTCTTTTATAGCTAGATTCTTTTTGAACTATTTTATGAGCTTGCCCCCCCCCCCCGCAGTTACTGGTATAGTAGTTAAAATAAACGTCTGTAATGCACCGGGTACCTGGTTCGATTCCCGGTGGATTAACATTGGAATTTGAAAGCATTACAATAATTCGAATTCTATCTTAAACTGTAGGTTCACATCTCACATAGCCTCGGTCAAGGTTTACCTCGCATATACCTTCCAACGGCTTGCGCACAATCTCCAAATTTACCATTCTTCAGTTTGATCATAGCATTTTCAACGAGAAACTGTGCACCAAATATTCCCATGAGCGTATCCTGAGCCCTAAAACCTGTCTGTGGCCACAGTTTGCATCGGTACTGCTACTAAAAGAAAGCTAAACTGCAACAGATAATAACAATTTGATAAGCTTGATTTTACGTCACTGAGAACCGATGACCGTAAGTACTCGTTTAGTATTATACTTCTGCCGCTGTAACTCCCGGCCTGGCCCAGCCAATTTTTTTTTAACCCTTGCTGACCTGAAAGAACGTGAAATTTATGCTGTATTGCAATTTAAATCACATCTCTGATCTTCTCCAGCTTTACGGCTTTTATTTATTGGCGTAACGTGGCAACAGTTGAGTTTTTCATGGACATAAAGCCACCAACAGCCAATGCCAAGCGCGTTGTGTCCTGGTTTAGACGATAGTGCTACGTGGTTGGAGGACGGTTCATACACTGGCGTGACTATAACATACTTCGAAAATTTGTATAAACACTGAATTTCCTCCGTTACATTTAAAACAAAAGTAAAATCAACAGACAACTTAATTTGATTTAATCAGTAGTGTTCTCTATATATTGTTCTAATCTATTTGCACAGACACATTTGTATAAGAACTGCTTGGAGCGACATTTATTAATTAAGAAGCAAAGCGAGTATTCACGTTGGAAGAGCCCAAAAACCTTTAGTTAGTGATTCATTGATATGCTTGAGGGTGAGGTAACATTATAAAAGAGCTCAAGACGCTTAAAACAACGCACTTTACATACATACAGTCGCGTGCGTGTGTAGATGTAGGGGGGAAAAAGCAGAAATCAAGAGAAAACCAGCTTCTATGAATATAAATGTGAAATACAAATATTTGTAGGTACACACCGACAGGGGAAGCACACAAACGGTGTGATGATTCCAGCAAATGAACTGGAAGGGAGCCCTGGGCGCTGTTGCTTTCCTCTCATCTACACCGGTGAGAGGGCTTTAGAAAGATACAACAGCAACCCTAGATGACTAGATGGTTCGAAGGGACATGCAAGAAATTAAACAATAATAATACAAACATATATGGAGGTAGGTGTACTGTACAGGAAGTTACTGGATGTAGCCCTATTTGACTAGGAGTTATAATACTCATGTTCCACCACGTTACAAGGCATGAAAAGAAACACTACACGTATCTACTGCAATGTATAAGGTGAACCAGGATAACATATGCTTAGTCTACTATCAGAATTCTTGCATTTGTAAAGAATACAAGCTTTCACGTATCATTCGGAAAGTAGCGTAACAACACTATTTACCTTCTTTTCCTAAATCGGGGTGGGAAATATTGACAATTGAACTTCCTTTAAATTCAACAAAAACGAGCTATAACAGACGTTCTTCAGTTTAGACTTGCGACATACTCATGAAGCAAGACACACTAATAATATAAATTATAGGTAAAATAGATATGAAACTATTATTGGAATGGAATTTTTTAGTTTAACGTCCCACGATTATGCTCTTTAGGCTAAGGGAGGCGGATGTTTAAGGCTAGTGAAGATGACAGAAGAATTGGTGGAATGAGGATGTTGAAGGAAATGGGAGTACCCCGAGAAAATCTACGGACGTTATCTTGTCCACCACAGACTTACTTGGTCGAAGATCGAACCAAGGCCCCTCGTACCAGAGGTATGAGACTATTTATTATAATATAAATCTTAATAGTATAAAATTACCAATTTCTATAGCTATAGTATTATATAAGTATCGATCGGCAAATGCAATTGAGCATTGAAGCTGGTGTTAACTAGTAAGGCCTATCTAAAAATTTATTTTAACTTACGTATTATTAAAAGCTTCATGCTAGGAGTAAAATGTGTCGTATAAATTCTAGATTCATAGGCCACCTGGACGATATATATACTTTTTTAATTATAAACTTTTGCGACACACCTAAGGAGCTGAGCGAGACATTTATATGTCCACTGGATGAGAAATCATGATCACGCACATGATCAAAAAACGCTCATAAACGGCGAACATTTCGCATATTCTAACATAAAAAACTCTTCTCTTTTATTGCCGCCATCTTGTAGAGTGCCGATACAGGCCTGCCATCTAGCGTGCACGCGAGCCACGAGGCGGACTTTTTAAAACTTGGTTAATGTATCTATCTTTTTATGTATCATCCGTCTTTGTACGTTGTATATTTGTCATTAAATAGTGCTTTGAAACCCGATGAATCATTTCGGCTAACCCGTATAACAATGTGTAACGAAACTGTAATCATTTACTATAATAAGATAATGGTATTAATTTATGGTATTTTCAACGAACTGTCCGTCTGTTTGTTATTTGCGAATTTTTAAATGTTGAGTCCTCCATTCGATAGAGCATTAAAGCCTATCTGAGAAAATGATGGAAGCTTTCGCATTACTCTTACCATTCCCGAGATATTGGCCAAAAAATGGCCGATTTCCAGAGATTTAAGGAGTAATATCTCGGGAACCGTAAGTTATAAAGAGATGATATTAGTGTTGATCAATACCTAAGAGGATGGTAAATATTTTGGTACCTGTAAACGGTGGCCACTGGTTTGGCGAGTGGCCACCAATTAATATCGGTACTAAAATGTTTACTACCTTCTTAAGTATTGATTAATATCAATATCATTTCTCTATGATTTACCGTTCCCGTGATATTGGCCAAAAACAGTTCCAATTTCGAGGAATTAAGGAGCCATATGACGGGAACCGTAAGTCATAGAGAGATCATATTGGTGTTGATCGATACCTAAGAGGACGGTGAACATTTTGGTACCTAATAGTAAACGGTGGCTACTGGTCAACTGGCCACCGTTCCCCAGATATTGACCAAAAAAGTTCGAATTTAGGGAGATATAACAAGCCATATCTCGGGAACTGTAAGTCATAGAGAGATGATATTTTGTGAAGTTTTGCGGGAAACAGAACAAGGTGCGCGTAAAAAAGATTTTACTTCTACATGTAGTAACAATCACAGTTATCTTTCCCGCTCCATCTCTCCATTCTTTTTAAGTTCGTTCTAACAATCCTCTTGGATCATTCTCAGCTGGTTGATTATTGAGCAGCAGTTTGGAACTCCACGAAGATTGGCATGTTTATAGCGTGATAGTATGGCAGTAAGATAACATAAATATAGTTCGTTTTAGTTCCTCCTTTCTTATTACATGAGATTTTACTTTTCTCAGATCAGCCTGCACTTTTTTTGTGAATATAGGCATATGTAAAAAAAAAAATACCCCATTAATAAGCTTTTGATATGTACATAAAAATAATATACATTAATAATTTGCTTTTAATCATACGACACACACACACACAAAAGTCCTTTCTCTCTCAACGTGGACAAATTGCAAATTCTGTGTATTTTATTCGTTCTATATAGCGCCAGAATAGAAGGGAAAAAGATAGTGTTTTTTTTTATCCTCTGCCAATAGAATACCTTCGAGCTTTATTACCGAGTATCAAAAGCAGGCTCATTAACAGCAAACCCTCCAGGGAAATACTGACATTGACAGTTTGCCCAACCCATCCTTCAAAAACCCTTCCCCAAATCCTGTATCTTTTATATGACAGAATAACTGAAAAAAACTACAACTTCAGGAAGTTTAAAAAAAAGGTACCTTTTTTTTTTAGAATATGCGCAATTCAAAACGAATTCCATTTCACTGGTCCATTATCGTTTTTGTCCCAAAAATGAAATTTTAAAAATCAGTTTTCAATACAACAGATGCTTGCCATATATGTAACGTTAACAAGCTTTTTTTTCTGTCCTGTATTTCACTAGCTTGTTTCTATCTGGGAAGTCAATATTCTATGATGTATCATCAACGGTCAGTACTTAAAAAAATGTATGTAATAAGCTTTATTACTTTTGTAGATTTTTTTCTTAATTCATAACTTAGTATTTCTCTAACGAGACGGTTCTCATCTTTTGGTTTAAGTTTTATATTTGTAGTTAATCAACATTATTAACGTTTAATGGAAAAAATAACCCAATATTATATATATATATATATATATATATATATATATATATATATATATATATATATATATAGACCTATATATATATCGAGTGTTATAAAAATGACATCCAAGGACTACAGAACTACAAGCCAAAATAAAGCAAAAAATATATAATTGTATACCTTTTGTGCTCTTTCCTCGAGATGTAAATTGCACTAGGTAGCAACGTCGCAGATAAAGAACTACAGGTAAAATATATCAATCCATCAAATAGTTACATCGATTCTTTTCAGATGGCACTTAAAGTCAATAGATGTTGACACTAGTACCATTTATTATGTAACAGTCGATGTTACTGCTTGATGGATTCGTAGAGCATTGCTAATGGTTCCAATGAATCTACGACGTTACCACATAATTCCTTTTTTGAATCCTCATAGTCGGTGATATACTAGTATTATATAATATTTTTGCCTTATTTTGACCTGTAGAATAGCGCTCTGCTGTCTGTGATCACCATTTATAGAACACCCGATATATATATATATATATATATATATATATATATATATATATATATATATATATATATATATATATATATATATATGGAGCAAATCAAAAGTCCCTTGCCATAGGCCAATTCTTTTACTATTGAAGATATGAAAACATAATAAGAGAGCATTTTGATTGTCAAGTGTGGGTTGTCAATCTAAAATGGTGGAAATTTCGTAATCGGAACAACCGTTTAAGCTCGACACAAAATGCAACGTTGCCACGTCAATGGAGGACAAGATGGAATGAAATAATCTGGAGCGTGAAATGCCCTGGGCCAAGGAGAATAGAAAGGGGAGCAAATTAAAGAACAAAGGAGCAGTGGCACGTAAAACCGGCCCGTCGTAATATTCTGGTATATTGTGTTTTTGGCAACACTTAAATAATCTACCTTCCTACCAAGAGATGGCGTGTCGAGGTCGGGTCGACTTACGCGACCTTCAGCAGTCACGTGCAGCCGCAGCCAGTGAAACTTGTCGAAACCAGTTGAGAAAAAGGCCTCGTTGTGTTAAGCCGGGTGAGTGTCAGTGTGTGATAATGCTCATAGATCCACTAATGCTCATCATGAGTGACGAGGCATGGTTCCACCTGTCTGGGTACGTAAATTCCCAAAACAACCGGTATTGGTCTACAGAAAATCCACACGCAATCCACCAGGTACCCTTGCATGATGAGAAGATTGGTGTTTGGTGTGCCATTTCCGCCACACGCGTTATTGGGCCCATATTCTTTGAGACAACAGTGAACAGTGACGTGTATATGGGAATCCTGGAGAAGTTTTATACACACTTGACCGTCAGTTATGTTACTTTCAGCAGGACGGTGCAACATGCCACACATTAGCTGCGTCATTGTCCCTTGTGCATGAGATGTTTACACCAGAGAGGACAATCAGCAAAGGCTTGTGGCCTCCTCGGTCACCAGACTTGTCCACGTGTGACTTTTACTTATGGGGACTGTTAAAGGGAAGAGTATACGAAACAAATCCACACACAATTGAAGAACTCAAGACCAGGATCCAGGATGTCACCAATAGCATTACAACACAAGAACTGACAAGGGTATATATGAATCTCCTCAATCGTGCTCACATGTGTGTTGAAGTGGGCGAAGGACACTTTCAGCACCTGCTGTGAAGGCTGCTGTGAAGGTGAGTAGTCATATTCAATACATTACATTTCATTTATGTGTTGTAGTTAATCATATTCAATACATTACATTTAATTTTATGTGTTCACTTTACGGGCCGGTTTTACGTGCCGCATCCTGTACTTGCAGATCCCACGACAATGGTGTTAGCTAAATCCAAGATAATGTAGCCAAATCCAAACTATCAGTGAACTCAGTATGATGTGCTTATTCCGTAGAAAATACAAAAACTCGATTTAGGAGCCGTTCAAAAAATTTTGTGGCCCCTGATCCAAAAACTAATTATTGGCTAAGATCGCAATCTTTTGATCCACTTCTGCTTTTCCTAATTTTCGTATTGTAATCCTAAAAATTGACCGCTTGCATGCCAAATGATGTGAATCAAATATGATGGGATTCTCTTCTAAGGAGAAAGCGTTGAAGTTCAATATCTTACGAAAAATTCATATTTCTTTTATGGTTGCGACAAAACAAAAAGTAATTATGAAGTTTATTTTCTAATTCTGATAGTGAATAATAATATTTTCTTAATGCCATTTACATGAGATGCTGAAGTTCGAAAGTTCTCACTTGGTGTTCGAGTAGTTCCAATTGATGCTGTTCAACTACAATGTTATCTATTGGATAATGATATTAAAGTACACTATCATTAGGCTATCACTAAGTTTTGTTCTAAGCTGCTAAAAACGTGCCAAAGAAGCTCATGAAATATCAAAATAAGTGTATGCTGATGGCGCGTTGACATTGAAGACTCTTTGCAAGTGATATGAGCGACTCAAAAGTGGCAAGAGTCAGTTGGAAACGTGCAATGATTGAGACAGTTCTTCAACATGAAAAACAGATGAAAACTTGCAAAAAGTGACACAAATGATTTGTTTAAATAGGCGAATGACTGTTGGAGAGCTTTCTGAGGAACTAATCATCTCGTATGGGTGCGCGAAAAGAACTTTAACCGCCGATTAAATGGGCAAGTAGCTGCCTTCTTCAGATCGAAAATGCGCCGAGCCACACGTTGCTTTTGTTAAGCGTGATTTTGGCCGAGAAAATGTTCCTGCCTGTCCACATTCGCTGTACTCTCCAGATATAGCACCATGCGACTTCTGGCGCTTCTTCAAAATTAAAATCATGCTTAAAGGAAAACGTTTTGACACCATTCCTGATATTGAAAGAAACGACAGAGCAGCTAAATGCCCTTCCAAAAGAAGTCTTCAGAAATGCTTCGAGTCATGGACTCAGCGTTGGCATAAATGCATTGCTAGCCAAGGACAATTACTTAGAAGAAGATTTAATTAAAGTCTATGTCATCTTATTACTTTGTTTCTGATAAAGTTACTCATAGTATTTTTATCACACCTCATATTGTTCAGCAGAACCTTATATGCTTTGGGTAATACTAATAATTTTCAAAGTAGAATTGAATTCATGTTTGAGTCGCGGGATTTGAAGATTTCTAAGCTTTAAAGGATTGTTTTACTATTTAGTTCAAAATATGTTTTCTACATACGTCGGATATCCACACAATACTTTAAAAGTATCAGCCATAGGTAAGTTTTAAGCCTTATATCGGTATTTTCTCTACTGATAACCAATAATCACATTTAAACGGGAGAATTCGGGCGTGGGATCCATTTCTTTCTATTCTCCATCTCATCATATTATCTCTCTCTCTCTCTCTCACTCTCTCCACAAGATTTTCTTTGTTCTGGATTTCATGTCCATTTCTCCCTTCCTGTCTCCCGGACTAATGCTTTCGCTTAAGACAACGAAGACTGCTGTTAACTTTATCACTGGAGATCCGTCTTAAAGACGATGGCCGCAATCTGATTTTCCAGAAATAAACCCTCCACTTCTTGACAATTAACCGAATCCAGGCCTAACGTAATTTATTGATCGTTAAACTGTCGAGAATTATAAAATCGTTCGGCTTTGTTACTGCGAAGAAAAAGAACGAAGAAAAAGTCAAGATTTCTCGAGTTCTATCATGTAGGAAGATATTTTAAGACACACAAATAATTAGGGACCTATCTACGCACTGAGAAATATCCGTTATTCGGATAACGATATAGGCCCTATTGCATAAATATACGGTGTCTATATGCTTACTACGAAAATCTAAACGAAGCATACATTTTCCATATGCTGTCTTTTTCCTCGCTTAGATGTTACATAATGCCACTGCAGGATGTGTAACATCTAACAGTCTTCCGTATATTACATGCGTATACATATGTTACATATGTCATCTATATGTTATATAGCTTACGTCTATCTCTACCGCCTATGTAAAGTTCTTTCTTTCATACGGAAAGTACATGTAGATGGAATACTTACACGGAATGTATTATAAAATATACATTTTCAGTTACACGTTTGTTGCAGGGTGTTACATGTGGTCGTAAGTTAAGTGCAAAAACTGCAGGATTTACGCATGTAACCTACGTTTTTACGTACCCCACATAGGTTTTTTCTCTTTGTTGTTTTTCACGAATTAATTTTATACTATATAAAGAAATCAAAAATCTAAAATATAAGAAGGTCCGAAAATTGATCAACAAAAGGAATAAAATGATGATATATCATTTTATTCATTGTAATGTGTAATTCAAATGCAACAAATGTTATGTTATCCTATGTAAAAATTGATTTCAAGAGCGCGTGGGTGAGGTTATAGCTTTTGTTTATCAATCAAATTTCGTTTTTGTTACTCGAATGCAAAGCTAAAAGGGGGCGTTTAACATATACGTAAGAAAACCTATATGACATCTACGGTTAGATATTTTCCCTGACATGAGCTGGAAAAAATTACAGATATTTTACATCTTTGGTGTAAGTTTTGTAAGAAGAAATTAATGTTCTCGTTGGTGAATCGTAACTTTAAACAGAATGATTGGATAGATATTCCAAATGGGTTGCACTATTAAGCATCCTATCTGAATACGTTGTCATAGTCGGAAGAAAGTTAAATGAATGTGAAATCTTTCAGTTTAATGTCCTTTGTTTACGTCCTTCAGGCTAAAGATTTAGAATTTAGGATTTAGATTTCTGGGCTCTCGGCATCTAAGGCCATTTAGCCCGTCACGTTTGAGGGATGACGTCCCTTAGCGAGCACACAATCCGGGGAAGGGGAAGGAAGAAAGGATTGGGGAAGGAAGGAAGCAGCCTGGGACCTATAAGCGCCTGGTGTGAATGAGGAAACCCCAGAAAAACGTCATTCAGGGTGGCTTGCCTGGAAAGCGTTTTTACACTTTTTCGACCGAGTGTCCCCACCAAGAATCGAACCCGGGACCGCTCGCACCGAAGACGAGAGCGTTAGCGACTACGCTATGCGGGTGTACCCCTTTAGGCTAAGGGAATCGGATGATTAAGGCAAGCGAATGATGATGGAAATTCAGTGGAATGATAATGTGAAAGGAAACAAGAGTACCCCGAGGAAACCCATGGATACGATTAAGTCCACCACAAGCTTTGTTTTGAGAGGGGGTCGTACCAGAAACTCCCGCTCATCTGAGGTAAGCGCTCAAACACTAAGCCACTACGCTACCCGTCATTGTCCGAATTAAAAACAACAAAGAGCAAACCGTAGCCTTTATAGACTACATAGCTATAATCAGTACATCAGCCAATTTAGGAGTGTGTGTCTCCATTACTAGAAAATAAACAACAACAGATGCTATTTAACACCGTAATTTCATACATATATAGTGAAAGAAGTCACATCTGGTGATGGTTTCAGATTTTCTCTGGGTTCCGGAATTTCAATACACTGGGGGATGAAAAGAGTATTTATGGGGATTTATGTAAATACTGGGAATCTACATTGAGCACGATAATATATATATATATATATATATATATATATATATATATGCGTGTGTGTATGTGTACTCAGGGAGAGATTTCGTTCTTCTGTGGAGGTAATTCCCCAGGGCCACTCCCTGAAATCATCACTGGTTACACACCGAAAAAAAAATCCCCGTGAAAGTAAAAGTGGAATATTTCTTAATGTACTAATTTTTGATTACAACACTTAATTCATTAGATAACTTTTATTTCCTTAGTTTCAAGCGATACAATATTAACCTATACTAGTGTGACCTCCCTGATGAGCTGCTTTTGATCAGAAAGGAACTATCACACATTTTCTGACTTATCATTTTTTTTAAATATATATATATATATATATATATATATATATATATGACAATTTTTTCCCAAGCCTTTCATTTTGTTCAGATGGATCTCGCCAAAACTTTAATATGCGTCTTATCTTTGCTCAATATTGTAGATGAACAAAAGTCAAGTTCAAGTGTCAATCAAAATTCGTATCTCTTATTAACCATACTGAAACTGTTGTCCTACTAGTTCCATTAAAGCAAAAAGTGAGGGAAATATTTTGGAGCATCAACTTCATCTAATCGTTTGGCATGGTTATCGTGCAGTATAAATTTGCTAAATTTACAAGAAGATTCGTTTTTCTCAATTATATCTAAGACTGCGCATCAGAAATTTACGTTCATTCATGTCATTTTGTCTAAATCAATGAGATGAATCGATTGGCTTATGTATCATATTTGTACTATAATTGATATATATATATATATATATATATATATATATATATATATATATATATATATATATATATATATATATATATATAATCACATTTATACTTTAATTGGTGTATGTATCAACTAGGTACTTTGATTGGTGTTTGTATCAACTATGTACTTTGATCGGGGCATGTATCATCTTTGTACTTTCACTGGTGTATGTGCCATCTTTGTACTTCGATTGGTGTATTATCATATTTGTACTTTGATTGGTGTATGTATCATCTTCGTACTTTGATTGCTGTATGTATCATATTTGTTATTTGATTGGTGTATATATCACTTTTGTACGTTGATTAGTGTATATATCAACTATGTACTTTGATCGGGAAATGTATCACCTTTGTACTTTCACTGGTGTATGTGTCATCTTTGTACTTTGATTGGTATATGTATCATATTTATGTTATACTTTGATAATATTGTTGAATTATTTATGTTTGACACATTCAGTAGTACCATTTTGGATAACATAGGCAGTTGTTATTTTATATACAAAACAAAACTGTTCTTAAATTCATAACTTCCTTTCTCATTACCACAGCAAAATTTTGACCAATAACGTAACTACCCGAATATGTCTTGGTTGTATGGGGCTCTAAAAATAAGCAAAAAAAAAAAAAAACAGAAAATCAATTGCGCTATTGGTATTTGAAGGAGACAAAATTAAGGTTAGTGTAAAGGGACAAGTTTTGGCGATAGATGTCACTACAATATTCGTATCTGTCCCATATATTTTTTACCTTCCACGAAAATTTACAATTTCTTTTCCAAATTTCAACCGAGAGACCTCAAATTTTTAGAAAAGGAACTTCGTAACCTATTAAAGGGAACAATTCGTGCCGATTTTTTTTTATTTTGAATTGTCTTCATTGTTGAAACAGTTCGATTGTTAAAGGTTTGGATATCCATTTCAACAATCAAGCCATTTCAAAAATGAAGAAAATTTTAATTAAAATATCGGCACGGATTATTGCCTTCGATAGATTATGAAGTTCTTTTTCTAAAAATTTGAAGTCTGTAGGTTGAAATTTGTGAGAGAAATCGCGAATTTTCGTGAAAGATAAAAAAAATACATGGAAGAGATACGAAGACTGTAGTGCCATCTATCGGTAAAACTTGTCTCTTTAAATCAACCTTAATCTGACAACCAGAAGATCTTGCTTCAAACCATCACTAGATCAGATATAAGATTTTTCTGCGTCCGTTCTTAATCAAGATCAGTATTATTGATTAATATTCGTATAAATATTACAAACTCAAATATGAGTAGTTTGGCTATTGGTGCAACTTTTATACCTAGGTGTTTGCTTGACAAGAGGTTGCAGAAAAAGAAAAACAAAACTGTGCAATGTTATTTAACATTAGCGCACCTTTCACTAAGTAAAGTGAAAACTAGGAAACAAAAAGATGATATTGGTGCAGTACTTTCATTTTTTTCGTCGTTGACATTTGATTCTGCTTGCCTACCCCCCCCCCCAAAAAAAAAAAAAAACTAAAAGCAAAATTGAACGGTAAAGCGCGGTCAGTTTAGTCGTTTTTGCATTCTTTTGGTCCTTTTTTTCTGTTCTCTGTGGCTGTACTGTGTCAATGAAATCTTTGATGAATTAATTGAAAATGTGCCCTCTCGTCGTGGTTGCGGGTGAGTACGAAAACTGATTGGCACATAGTTCACAAAAGAGGGCGGGGAAATCGTTAGAACAAAGGGGAATTTATTTACCACAATTAGGGATTCTTTTCTGTTGCACAAATGGAATGTAATTATTTTCCTTTTTAAGGTTAAAGCTGTAATGAGTTTTCACTATTTGTGTATTCAATTGTATGAACTCGAATTTCTGAGTTCAATTCACTCTGATAAACATTCTGATTGAAATTCTACTCGATATTTCCATTTATATATCAGAGACTGCGAAGAAACGGGGATCTTAAGATTATCTTGCGCAGAGAAAATATGGATAGAATTCATTTTAACACTCATTTCGGCACTGAAGCTATATGAAGCAGGAAACAGTGTTTAAAGTGGTATCTGAACCATGTTCCGGGTTTCTATACGAAGCAATATCCCAACCGAGAACCGAACCCAAGACTACACTTACTTAATGCACATTCATTAGCCGCTCTCGATCATGAAGAAAAACACGGAAAAATATGTTAAGAAAGAAACAACATCAAAATATGAATTCATTGCAGTCTTACACTAACAGTATTGTTAAGTATTGTAAACAAAACCTGTCCCATTGAGATTATGTCACATAGTGATTCATTACATTCAAATATTGTGAAACAGTGCATTCTAACACATTGAGATACTGTGTAATAAAGTGATCTGTCACATCAAAATGTTGAGAAACAAAGTGGTCTCAAGTTCGTTACAATATGACAGTATCACAATATTTCAACGTGACACACCACTCTACGTTTCAATCAAACATTTCAATGTGACAAAACTTTGTTTGACAATATCAAGAAGTGTTAGACCGTTTCAACTAGAGGTCTGCACGGGCCGGAATTTTTAGCCCGGGCCTGGCCGGCCCGTGAGTTTACAATGTGACGCCCGACCCGAGTCAGAAATATGTTTTAGTATTTAGGCCCGAGCCCGGTCCGAGTTCGGGTGATAATCAAATGAGCCCGAAATAAGCCCGAATTACAGAAAAATAATAATTAATGCAAAATTGTGTTTTTGTTTACAGCAATTGGAGGTTTGATTTTGCAGTTCTGATTTAAAAGTTCTCCAGAGGGAACGGTGTAATATATATCGTTGTACAGTATATTTACAAAGTTAGGCCCAAAAAGCCCGAGAAATATGGTAGTATATTTAAAAATTCACTCCCCCGCCCGAAGTGATATATGCTTTGTAGGCTCAAGCCCGTGCAGGCATCTGGCTTCAACACTTTATTGTATCACAGTACTTTGTTTAACAAGATTTTACTGTTAAATCAAGTGCTCTAACACACTGAAATATTATGAAAGGAACTGATCTGTCACATCTTGGTATTGCCAAACAAAGTATTCTGTCGCATTGCAATGTTGTGAAACAAAGTAGTCTATGACACTGAGATATTATGAAAAAGAGTGAACTGTCATATTGAGATATTGTGAAACAAAGTGATCTGTAACATTGAAATGTTGTGGAACAAATTGATCTGAAGTTCGTTACTATATCATAGTATCGCGACCAATTGTATTTCAATGTGACTGATCACTCTTTGTCGCGATATCTCAATGTGACAGAACACTTTGTTTGGCAATATCAAGAAGTGTCAGACCGCTTCCTGTCACAACATTTCAATGTATCAGAGTATCTTCTTTAACACCATTTTATTGTTACACAAAGTGCTCTCACACCTTAAAATATCGTGAAAGGAACCGGTCTGTCTCATCTTGGTAAGTCAAACAACTATCACGTTGCAATGTTATGAAACAAGGTAGGTATGACACTGAAGTATTATAAAATAAAGTGCACTCTCATATTGAGATATCGTGAAACAAAGTGATCCGTCACATCAAAGTGTTGTGAAACAAAAGTGTCTCAAGTTCATTACTATATGACAGTACCACAACATTTCAATGTGACAGATCACTCAATGTGACACAACACATTGTTTGACAATATCAAGAAATGTTAGACCGCTTTCTTTCACACCATTTCAATGTACCAGATTACTCTCTTTAACAAAATTTTATCGTTAAACAAAGTGCTCTGACACATTAAAATATTGTTTCAGGAACTTGTCAGGCATGTCTTGGTATTGTCAAACAAAGTGTTCTGTCACACTGCAATGTTGTGAAACAAAGTAGTCCATGACGCTGAGATATTTTGAAATAAAGTGAACTGTCACATTGAGATAATGTGAAACAAAGTACTCTCACGTTGATATGAATTGATACGAGATGGTCTCCAACAATACGATATTGGATACCAAAAGTGAGGGGAAATAATTAACTAACGGTCATTTACCCAGCAATAATACCCAAATTTACATACCACTTCTATTACAGCTCTTTTAAACACTAAACATCTACGAAACCTCATGTTTTTGTAATATTCTTTCCGTTTCGATTACTTTCAAGTCATAAATATAAGACGAATTTACTGAACCAATTTATTGTACCAATGAAATTAATCAAAATCCTTATTAGTTATATGACACAGTAAAACGCTTGCCAGTTGACATGGGAATCTGGTAAATCTGTTACAGGTGTATCCCAAACGTAGGGTACAGAATAGTCACTCAATGGTCAATGCAGTGAAAGAATCCTTATAGATTGTGTCTCAAATTTCATCTATATTTTACAAAAATCCCCCAAATTTTATAATGGCACCTTCTGCAATAGGCTTGAGAGTTATATTATAACAAAGCAACTTTGGATGTAGGAAAGGAGAAGGTTAGAGATCTGTGAAGTGCATACTAGACATACATGAAATAAAGTCATAACCATAGAAACAGTGGAGATTAGAAATAACTTATATGTGAAATAACAGATAGCAATTTAATTCCCCTGGAATGCCCTTGAAACTGTTTGTTCTCTCCAAATGAGACATAATCTCTCCTCCCTCAACGTTAAATGATAGAATACTTGATTTGACATACTGTTCATAGAACAAAATGATGTTCAATCCAAGTATGTGGATTTGTGTAATTAGAGCCAGTTGAAGTGAAATTGAAGGAAATTAAGGCGAATATAATAATAATAATAATAATAATAATAATAATAATAATAATAATAATAATAATAATAATAATAATAATAATAATAATAATAATGAATAGAATTCAGTGCCCCTTTCAGAGGCGAGGCTGTCTCTATATGAGACATTGGCCTACAGCTTAAGGTGGGGCCTGAACCACATAAGTCCCCACTGGAACGAATTCATGTTTCTCGTGCCAAAGAGACACGCTAACCATGTAGCCATGAGGAGTCTTTATTACTATTAGTACTATTACTATTATATGAAAATGGAAACGCGCTAACCATGCTGTAAATGGTTTGTTCGGTTTAGGAGTGGTAATTTCCATTTGGAAAACCAAGATCACTATTATGAGGCTGTATGTGAATATAACGAGTTTGTGCAAGACATTGTGAATTATTTTATAATGCACCTACTTCTAATTCGACGCACTGAGTCCGGCAATTCATAGGAGAAGCATCCGCAATTAACTAAAGAAAGAGGATTCTCTTTAAGATATTTGCAACGCCAAGCTGTGATCTATTTTTTCTTTTTTTAGACTCAGCTGAAGTTTATGCACTTGGTTAGAATGTCGTATGTCACCAGTTGTATTCACTGGATTTCGCACCTTCATATTACTACGTAGTAAGGCGTTTCCAGAAATCTATTTATGACAAAAACTTCAATTGACTGAAAGAATTTGGAAACAAGCAGAAATATTTGACTTGGCAATGTACCAACTTTTGTGAGGATACAGCATTTAATATTATGATGAGAAACGAAGTACTGTATATAGTTAATTAAATATACTAGCACGTACACGCACATTAAAATTATTTGCCAATTTCAGCAAGTTAAGACTACAAACTTCTGCTATAGCCCGTTATTAACTCCGCGTGATACCACTACCCAAAACACAGAAATCTTAATTGGGCAAAGATGCAGATAGGGACTCATTAGTGAGGCATGTGTAAAATTCGAAAATTCGTTCATGCTAATGACAGTGACGTGGGAATCATGAATATAAAGTTCTGTAATTAGAACACAAACAGAACCCTCCTTAAGTAAGAACCTATAATTTCTATTTACAAGATGAATTCAAAAGGATTAGGGGCAGAATTTTTTTTCAGACACAAGGATGTACAAAATAATTTAATTTTCAGATTTAAACAATTCCATTTTGTGCAGCAGTTACACACACACACAATAAAAGTCCCAGTGTATTGACTCGATGTATTTTGTTAAACAGAATCCAAATTTCGAAACTCTACTACGATCGATTGTGTCAATGTTTTATTATGAGCGACAAACGTGATCGATTTTGGATAGTAGGATACATCGAAACACAGCCATACCAGAAAACAAAAGTTCTGTGCAGCAGACTCCATGGTTCGATGTATTTTGTTACACAGAATCTAACTTTCAAAATCCAGGACGATTGACCTGTCAATTTTTTTATGGGCGAAACATTCGAGCGATTTTCGATAGGAAGGACACATGTTCCCATAAAACAAAATTAATAGTGTAAATCGTCCTAAAGTTTCCAAATTTTGAATCTGTTTAACAAAATAAATCGAATTCATAACCTGGGGTCTGCTGCACAGAACTCTTGTTTTCTGGTATGACTGTGTTACGATGTATCCTCCTATCTAAAATCCATCACGTTTGTCTCTCATAATAAAACATTGACACAATCGATCGTCGTAGGGTTTCGAATTTGGATTCTGTTTAACAAAATACATCGGATCCATACCCTGGGGTCTGCTGCATAGAACTTTTGTTTTCTGGTATGACTGTGTTACGGTGTATCCTCCTATCTAAAATCGATCACGTTTGTCTCTCATAATAAAACATTGACATAATCGATCGTCGTAGGGTTTCGAAATTTGGATTCTGTTTAACAAAATACATCGAATCCATACCCTGGGGTCTGCTGCACAGAACCTTTGTTTTCTGGTATGACTGTGTTACGGTGTATCCTCCTATCTAAAATCGATCACGTTTGTCTCTCATAATAAAACATTGACACAATCGATTGTCGTAGGGTTTCGAAATTTGGATTCTGTTTAACAAAATACATCCATACCCTGGGGTCAGTGCACGGAACTTTTTGTGTGTGTGTGTGTGTGTGGCTGCGTCATTGAAATAGCACGTACACACACACACATACACCTTTAAATAAATGCCTAATTCTCTCGACATAAAAAAAATATTTGTGAAACGTAAATAAATATACAAAATTATTAATTGAAAATTATGAGTTATCCTTCTTATATGGTAGCAATTTTGATAGTAAATCCAATTGTATGCCCTTACATTATATTGATCGTGGTATCATATTCTAGAAAGAAGAGCAAAATCTCAGAGATAGATCATTGTGAGAAATCATCAGACCCTCTCCTGAAATAATTCTTCTCCATCATATGCACACGTCGGCGATATAAGCTAATAAATATTTTCAAGTATAATAGATTCTACATATATGCTAGGCGTATATTTTCTATAGTAAAACGAACAAGGCTTTCTCATAGGGTGGAAGAAAGAAAACATATAATATACATTTGTATGTATAGGAGTAGTGTGTGTGTGTGTGTGAAATTATAACAGATTGTCGTCATAATTGAAATTTCATGTTCGCAAGGGGTCTCGTGTGTTTAGACTCCTATTGAAGTAGGGAGGTCTTTACCCAGTGGAGAGGGACGGAGAAAGCTGTTCTATTGTTAAACCGGAACAGGCAGCTAACTAATGTAGAAAAGATGGCTAGACGGATGAATGCATAGATGGAAAATGAGGTTAGGAGACGACGATAATGATGATGGTGGTAATGATAAAGAAGAAGAAGATGACGAAGAAAAGGAAGAAAGTAAAGGTAGTAACAATGAAATCTTAATGGGAATGCAGCAAGAGAAGTGAAAAAGCTAGAATATGAAATATCAGCATTCCGGAAAAGCATTTCAGAGCAAGAAGTTGGGAAAAAAGTTTCTGTGTGAGTGTGTGTGTTCTATATCCTACTTTCCTGGCTCCACTCATGCCTGGCGTACCCTTTCTCCTTCCCATGTCTACCGTGTTTCAAATACATCCACTTCCTAAGGCGCCCCGTGCTCCGAAAACCAACGGGCACAACTTCCGCGCCCGTTTGAACACAGTGTTGCTACTTCGTGTTGTGCAATGTACCAAAATATCATACCAAAACACAGTTAAAAATTTCTTTTTGTTTTTCATTTTTCTTTGACTTTTTTCTTTTCCTCTTGTTTCATTGTTACTTGCCGTGGAACTAAACAGCAATACTGTATCATAACTAGTAAATTTCCTTATACTGAAAAAAAGAAGTTGTCTTTCATTTATTTAACAAACCTAGTAAATTCCTTTTCTAGCGAAAAAGAAATCCTCCTTAATTGATTTAACATATCTAGTAAATTTCCTTATAGCGAAAACAGAAGTCATCCTTAATTGATTTAGCACACTTAGTAAATTTCCTTATAGCGAAAAAAGAAGTCATTCTTCATTGATTTAACATACCTAGTAATTCTCTTTATAGAGAAAAAGGAAGTCATCCTTTATTGATTTAACATAACTAGTAAATTTCCTTATAGCCAAAAGCCAGTAAATTTCCTTGTAGCGAAAAACGAAATCGCCCTTCACTGATTTAATGTAACTAGTAAATTTCCTTATAGCGAAGAAAGAAGTCGTCCTTCATTGATTTAGCATATCTAGTTAATTTTCTTATATCGAAAAAAAAACACACACTTAAAAATTTCCTTGCTCAGAAAGGAGAAAAATGCATATTCAAAAGAAAATAAGTAATTTTTACTCATATTTGAGACAAAATGTCTAATTATTTTCAAACGTGTTTTCATTTGGGATGTCAAGGGAAATTTTCAGGTTCCCGTGTATGAGAAGTTCCCAATTCTTAAAAATGAGAATGAAATAGTGCGTGATTTGTAAAATAATAGATGATAAAAAAAAGTAACGATAACAATTTTACCAAAATAATATTGCTATGCTTTACTAGGGTGTAATATTGCTAGGGCTTAATTACTATACAGGAAACGAGATAATGCATTTCAGTTGTGGCAGAGTGCGAATGGATACGAGTACGCAGTACGGTGATGTGGTTGAAACAGCATGTGAAAATAAACCTATAGATTTGATCAGACAAGATTCGTGGAAGTTGTCAGTTATATTGTGTTAAGATTAATATTGTATTGTAAGTTCATGTACATGTAGTTTAATGGTAGAACACTATTGTAGTAATTGAACAGTAAGAGCACAGGTAAAGAATAAATGGATCAATTGCTGTAAATACTTTTTTCTTATGTAGCAATAAATAGAATGGGGAGACATGTCAATATTTTACACCCTTTCCTATTCGTTATAAGGCGCAAAATAGCTTATGTATGGAAACAAAGGACACGTAAGTCATTTATATACGTAGTTAGAAACAGCATTAAAAAAGTGTAATTTATTATTATTATAGAATTGTAATGCAGCGGTACTTTGTACTGATCATCTAGCATAGATTAGTGCCTCCTTCTTTCTCACCAGTAATCTTTATAATGACATACGTTTGCAGGTTGCTTGTGGCATATAGTCACTGTGCGAATTGAATATTTCGTGCAGATTGATTATACGAATTCATACAGAAATTCATGAAATATATACTTCTTTCTTAATTCACTTTCTGTACCTTTAGCAATCATTTTTGAGGTGTGCCCTTGCATTCCCAGGTCCAGATTCACTTTAAGAGGTGTTGTTCAGAAACACCAACCAACCTGTGCTAAATGGCCGCTAAAAAGCGCGAATGCTATCTAACCGAGTCAGAGCAGGAGTGCAGCAAGGTGCCTCGCGTAAGCGCGGGGGTTCGTCCGTAGAAAGCAGTAGCGTCAGCGATGATGCGTATACGCGTAAAGGAGGATTATGGAAAACCACTGCTTTTACGATGCAAAGATATATTTTTGTTAGCCATTTGCTTGTTACATTGAGGAGTGCACTGACATTATCCGGAACAGATTTACTTTAAGAGGATTCACTTTAAGAGAGCAAATCCACCAACCAACCTGTGCTAGTTGGCCGCTAAAAAGCACGAATGCTATCTAACCAACTCCGGGATTGAGAGCAGCATGGTGCCATGCGAGGGTGCGTCCGTAGGGGGCAGGCAATTCAGCGATGGTGTGTATACTCGTATACAAGGATTATGGAGAACCACAGCTTTCACACGATACAAAGATAACTTTTTGTTAAAGTCATTTCCTCGTTACATTCGTCGCACGTCACATTATCCTTTATTAATCTACCACTACTTACCTTATGTGGAATACGTGCATACCAGGTTCGAACCTTCATTAATATATTTTCACGTAAATACGCATCTCACAGGTGAGAAAACACCATGTTTTTATTACATACACACTAGTCCATTAAAATATTATTACAAATTTCTTCTGTAAACTTTACTAATATGTGGATCCGTATAATCAATCTGCACCGAATATTTTTCCCAGGGGGAGGGATCAATTTCACCCATATAGCATGCAGTGGTCACACACGTATACTATATATATATATATATATATATATATATATATATATATATATATATATATATATATATATATATATATATATATATATATATGTAGTATTTGAAAAGTTATCCCTGCCAGGGATGAAAATTTTCTTCTCCAGAGTGGATACATTTTTCTCAGAGGGGAAATCCTAAACATTTCCCGTCAATTCGCACACTGCATATAGTAAATAGTAATGTATCCATTTGTTCTTAATTTAACATAGGGGCCGCGGTAGCTAAGTAGTAGAGCGTTCACCTTGTACGCGAGGCTCTTGGTTCGATCCCAGCTCGCGGCAAGTGGGGCTTTGTGTGGATAAACACAGTATGCACGAAATTCTCCGGTTTCTTACCACTTTCTTCACTCCACTATCTCATTCATTCTCATCATCATCGTCTCCTTTAGCCTACCCGACACAACTGTGGGACGTAAAACTCAAAGATTTTATTTCTTTTTTTTAATTTAACGTCCCAAGATTGTGCTCCAAGGCTAAGGGACGCAGTGATAGAAATGGATAATAATGGTGTAGTGGAAATGTGGACGTTTGTTTCTCGGCAGTTTTTACAGAATTTACGAGTATCTGCTTATTTATTTATTTATTTATTTTATTTATTTATTTTTTTGGTTTGTTGTAAAACAAACGTTTCGTTATTAACGAGTGTAATTTTCTTGCGTTGAAATGAATGTTTAAGTGTGTTATATTTTAAATAATATATTTGTAAAATGTTTATTTAATATAAATTCTGTATGTACTAATAGTTGATTTTTTGTATGTTTATATCCTTTCCCCTTCTCCTTATCTTATTTGAAAGCCCTGTGTCTGTGCACCGTTTCTCACTTTGGAGAGAGACATTTCTCTTTTTTTTTTTTTTTTTTTTTTTGAGAAGTGTGTTTCTCAAAATGGAGGTTATATGCCTCATTTCCTCAGGTGTTCCCTTCTCAATTTCAAGAAAAAATACATTTTTTCTCAAATTTGAGAAAGCATTTGCATCCTCAGAAATGAGCATAATTCCTCGCGTTTGAGTCATTATTTCTCAAAATGATTTTAGAAAATCGAAATCTCACTTTTAAGAATGTATTACGCGGTGCACAGATAAGAAACGGATATTCTCAAATACGAAGACTTTTTCTCGAATTTAAGAAACCATTTTTAACAGTGAAGAAGTCGTCCTTCATTGATTTTCAACAAATCATTGTAAATACGAATTGCACTTCCTTTCAACCACAAGTTTTTAAGCCCAAACCCGAAATTTGATGGTCAATAACTCAGGAACTAAAGGTCTCTACTTGGTCAAATTTGAAATGTTGGTATCCCTTAAGAAGATCAATATTTGTGTAAAATATCGTGGTGTGAAGGAATTTGGTTGTTGAGGTATTGACTACCAAATTAGGAGTTTGGACTCCAGTAAGTACAAACCCCAACTTCGATTACAAATAACTCCAGCGTCAAAGATCTGCACAACAAAATATTTCATTGCGCAGTAAGCTCATAAAACATTATGCCAAATTTGAAAAAGATCGGATGACTTCCATCATTCGTTTTTATCGAAATTTCTTGATTTCATTGAGTTCAAACATGACCTCGATGGCCAATAACCTAGAAACTAAAGATCTGCACACTCGTATTTCACCTTATACCCGAGTGTGCACAAATCTCGCCAACCATTACAACAACACTATGTTTGGTCAAGATGGATGGGTTTTATCGATCTTGATTTAGTGATACTTCTTCATTTCACTAAGTCCAATTCCAAATTTGATAGTCAATAACTCAAGAACGAGTGGTTTGTATACCATAACATTTGTTATCGTACTCGAATGCATACAAATCTCTTAAACCTTCACCACAACAAGTTGGGTCATTTTATAGGGCGTGTCGATTTTTTCAATTATCAAAATCCTAAAATGAGGGGTGCTAAAAAGTTGAGACCTGGCATTGTATTTCGAAGCATATATTTACAAATTCGATATAATGTTGTTTTGCTAGGTAAATATCAGTCCAAAGTTTTGTCATTTTCGTTCTTTTTTTTTACAAATTTACTTTTGTTGCTCATAGATGGCGCCAGCGTTGTATTTCATTTATTGAGCAAAAATACATGCTTGTTAAGATTAGTTTTATCAATTTGCACATTGCTGTATTACAGTTTTAATATTATGTCAAATTTATATTCTACAATCATTAAATTAGATACATTTTCAATTTTAAACGGGTGCTAAAGTTTTCACATTTATTATATAATAACTCCAAGGGTATAAGAGAGAGCTTCAAATTTAAGTGTGTAAACTTTTTCAACTAGTCCTTATATTAACATCGTGGTTCCTTGATGTTTCTTTACAATGACTTCTAAGACAAAAACAAAACGTAATACATTTACACATAGGAGTAATTTGATAGGAACCGGCAGAGAATTGTTACCTTCTGAACTTCCCGTCATTAAGCTATGTGGTCATGCAGAGCATTTGGTATGGTGTCGGCTTGCGTGCCATAGCTGCCATATCTACTGCCTCCCTTATGGATGTTAGCTTGATGACCGACAAAGACCAAAGGCTTGTGATTGATCACAATAAAGTGAAGAGAGCACAAGAAAAAATAATGAAATCCGTGGACGAAGAATTTGATGAGTTCTGTCAGCAAGGTATAATCGACTGCATCTTCTTTGACGGCCGTGAAGATATTACGAACGTTATGTTGGTAGCAGAAAATTCAAATCACCACTTCCCTGGGATTATATGAGAACAACACTATTCTGTTTACAGCGAGCCAAGTGGACGCTATCTTCATCATTTCACTCCTCAGAAAGATTGTGACAATAAAAAGCAAGATGAAATTTTTGCTTATAATCTTTAAGATTTTAGAAGGACATTGATAAAATCTTACAAGCAATTGGAGGTGATTCTGCTACCGTCAACACTGGTTGGGAAGGTCGTACTATGCATTGGGTAGAAGTCAAACTCGGTCGTAAGCTAAATTAGTTAGTATGTGCTCTTCACACCAGCGGGTTACCTCTGCGACACTTAATCACAACACTGGAAGGCATAATTTTGTCAAGCAATCAGTGGAAAGGTACTATTGGAGATATGCTAGACGCAGTTACTGGACTTGAAATCGATCCATCATAGCAAAAACTCCCAACTAAAGAGCCTCTTATTGCGCTGAATGAAAATATCGTAAAAGATTTATCTACAGATCAAGCATACGGATATCAGATTACACAGGTCATTCTTAGTGGAAAACCTCCATGGGATCTGGCGCTTCTTGAAATTGTTCTAGTCAGTCATTCAATATGGTTGACTACAACAAATAGACTGCATCGTTTGTGGGTTTTTAAACACGAACTTAACGTCAAATGTCTCATAAATCTTAGGCGATAGTGAAATACATTGTTAGTGTTTATTACCCATGCTGGTTCAACATCAAAGTCAAGCATTGCTGGGAAAAAGGGCCACGCCACATCTTGTTTCAACTGCAGTGACTTAATATGCAGAGGAAGATTGTTGTGGATGCTGTACTTCAAAAGATACTTAACTTGAGAAGTGAGGCAGTACAAGGAAATCTCTCTGTACATCCGAGAAAAACACCTGCTATCAACCCCAAAGCCTCGTTCGTGCTAGAGGTTGATCGACTGGTCTAAAGGTGTTTACGAACCTCCCTTGACATGCAAACTTTCAACGGTAGTAGTAAAAAAATTTGTAGACGTTCCGATGAAAGTACCACAGTGGCCAAATCACGCTCAAACTATAGAAAGGTGTATGAAACAAGTCACAGAGGCAGCAGCAAAAGTCTATTCGCATGAGAAACGTGAGGGGTACATGATAGTTCAAGAAGCAAATCCACAGATGATGTCTGAAAATGAATCAAAACAGAACATAATGAAACTTGTTTTGTGAATAACTTGTGCGTTAATAGTATTGCTTACTTGTTCCTGTTTCTTGAAAACATTTGTATTAAGTAAAACAAGGACAACTTTGTCACAAAATGTAACACAAATGTAGCATATATATAGTAATACTATACTAGTAGGCCTAAGTAAGAAGTGTATGAACTGTATGATGCAGCTGTTACAAAATAATTCATTATAATTGAAAATAAGGAGTTTGTCAATGTGGTTGAGTAAGGTATTTTTAAAATCAATGAAAAATGTGTTTCTCAAGATTTGTAACAGAAGCTACACACTTCAAACATGGAGAATGATACATGTTTTTACTAAAACAATTATAAAGTACAATAGTATGTAATAAAAATAATGCTTTCTGTTCTTAGTAACTGCAATGCAATAATATAAGGTCTAAATACAGTATTTCAGTACGTACGTCTATGTATGCAAACATTTTATTGAGTGTTTTCTCAAAGTATTGGTTACATACTTTTCTTACTGTACCTCTAGCTTTATTAATATGTTTGATGATTAATAAAATGTTTCATACGGAAAAATAATTTATTTTATAGCATTGCATGGCATTTTCGAAAGTATTTAAGTATGAAATTCCGAAAACTGCTCTTGTGCTATATTCAAATCTTGATTTACCTAGCTAGAATTTATTTAATCGCAAAACTAAGTACAGATTTGAATTTCTCATACCTAAAAACATACTTTTAAGACCCCTCATCATGAAAAATTGCAAAAAGCATGTTTCACCCTCAAAAATGACACGCCCTATTGGGTCAAGGTCAGATAGGTTTTATGGATCGTGAGTGAAAGTTCTACATACTATGTGTAATTACGTGTAAAGGCATGTTATCAAATTTATCTAGTCTTACAAAAAAAACTTATTCACTTAACAGGGTTTTGTTAATAACGTTTTGATATAGTTGTAATAATCACAGGAGAAATTAGTTATATGACGTCTATTATTAAAATACACCATGGCGAAACTACATGCAAATTTTGACGTAAAATGAAAAGATACGATAAAATTTAATTAACCAGTGCCGATAGATTTATCTTCGAAGTGATATAGTTTGTAATCACATAAAATTTATAAGTGGATATTAAAAGATACGTTGTCCCATGTATAGCCAAAATGACATAACATATTTCATGAACTTAATGTTAATAAATTCAATATTGTCTCCAAAGTGACACTTGATGTCATATTAATGCAATACGGTAGACGCTACTGTACATGTGAAGTGCAGACTCTATATACGTTATATATCACACAAGCTAGCCTCAATTAGGTTCAGGCTTAAAAAATAAGATTCGCATCCTCTTCGGCTCGTTATTCTTAATAAGGCTCGCAGTAGCTAAATCTCGAATCCATCTATCTCATTATTCTAGCACTCGTTTAACTCAGGCTCTGGGTCTCTATTCATTTCTCTCTACCGACCCGGGTTCGATTCCCAGCTGGAGCTTTTGTAGTTTGGATTCCACGTTAATCAGTAGGTCCCGTCTTATATAGCCTCGATGCTGGAAGGGACCTTTTACTCAAAACTAACTCAACTCATTTCTCGCCACCGATATGCTAGCCGCTTTGTTATTGCGCTCGAGGCACATTGAGCCTGAGAACAAGCCTTACAAATTTATTAGGATCACGTTAGTATGCCTTATAACATTAAAATTGTTTGCGCGTACTCTATGTACGGCCGTTATTATACATAATAATTCTGGAATAGACAGCTAGAGCCATTACCTCGGCCAACTTCGCTAATAGAGACAATCCGTTAACATTTTCACGGATAACGGTGGCTACACATGTCCCGCTTAAAATCTAGAATATTCCCTACCTTCTATGCAACCTGCACAGTAGCAAAGACATGTGGGTTGCCTATAACAAAAGAATATATATCATTGCGGTTATCTCGGCGGAATCCGTTAATCCATTAACATCTTAACGGATAATTGTGATTTTAACGGTCACTATCTATGTTCCATATATGGAATTCAGTGATCCTCTTTACAATCTTTGGTAAAGTTAATTGGTCAGATTAGAGTTTATTGCCCCTTTCAGTGGCGAACTATGAGAGATCCACAGCTTAAAATGATATCTGAACCAGAACAGCTTCTACCATGAATCGAACACAGGCTTCTCACACCCAAAGCGCGTACACTAATCATATACGTAGCTACATTAAGATCTTTGGACATCTCTGGTTGATGAGGCTTTTATTACGTACATCACACACACAAAAAAAAAAAAAAAAAAAACACGAATAAATAATTGCATTAAATTTGCAAAATGTTCCTTTAATTCCTAAGGGTGTACGATGGGCGTCTATAAAGTCGGGGTTTCTGACACAAGCAATCAAACCGTTCCTAAGATAGATTTAGGAAAGGGAAAAATAGATAAATAAGCGAAATTCGTTTTCTCTCTCTACTGAAGAATTTAGCAGTAAAATTTTCTTGCATCGACTGGGAGAATTCACTAAAACAAGTTCCCTCGTTGAGAAAAGGCGAAAACGACTAATGCAAACGAAAGCTCTCTCTACATACACAGACATGCCTCGATCGTGAAGGTATTAACAGAGAGAGGGAATCTAGCAGATGGGATATTTAGCCGTGAACAACGGGAGCGGAGTAAAGCGTTGTTTGCCAAAGCTCGAACGCTATATAACATCACAACAGTTCTGTTTCGTTTCGTTCTCTTCGAGACTTTTGTGTTTAATTTTGCACAAGGGCAACGCCACGGTTGCTTGTTAGAAAGTGAGTGTGTTGATGACATAAGGCAAGGGAAAATGGTGGGAGGGTAGCCTTGGGGGCAGGGAGAAGTGAGAGGTGAACTGAAATATTCGAGGAGGTATTGAGAAGAAAATGAGAAAAGATCTTCAGGAAGCAAATTATGTGTTTCATCTTGATAAGATCTAAGTCCTCTGTTCTCACGAGAGAAAAGATTATTTAAACCAATGGTTCTCAAGGTGGAGTGCCTTGTAAATCGTGCCGGAGACTTAAGATTATGCAAAATTGATTAGTAGAATAGTGTGTAAAATAATACGTTAATCAACAATCTTCTACAACTACCAGAGGCATATGTAATTTCATGTACAGTAGACTATCAGGTTTGCAACTATCCGGCCTCCGTACTATTTGGCCTAGTTTAAAAAAAAAGAAGAAAAGAAAGCAAAAAGCAAAATAAAAACTCCGTGACAAAGTGAGGAATAGTTTTCTTGAACTCGATTTCTAACACCTTCATAAAATCGCGACTTCGCGAAAGAAGAGCAATCATCTATTAACTAGGAGCAGGACTTCTTCAAAACCTAAAAACTACAATTTTTTTAATTTTTTAGTCCTTTCCATATTAGTGAAACTTTCTCTTAATAAAGAGTACACACAAATTTAGGTAATTTATTTAAGATTTAGGCCTACATTTTACTGTAATGTTTTGTTTATTTTAAAATCATATTTGTGCACAGTTTATATCATTTTATGTTTCCAGTAATTAAGCTAGACATTATAGAATTTATATTAAAATGTGTACAATATTCTTTTTTAATTAATTTTTGGACATACGTTCTCTATAATAAATTTTTAAAACGTACAAAACAGTATATAAGAGAAATTAATGACGTACTGGCCTATATTAAGAAGTCGGAAAATATGAATATCAGACAGCTTTGGTATAATTAGTGTGCTTTTAATGATATGAGTGAGGCAAAAAAATAGTTACAGAGCTCCAGCATGCACATCTGCCATATTTGGCCGGATAGTTGACAGTGAGTATACTGTATCACTTTCTTCTCAACATAATAACATTTCCCCTTCATTGTAATGTTTTATGTTACATGCTTTTCTGATTCCAAAGAATTCCTCATGCTCAGCGTTATCTGTACTTGTATACATAATTATCTTAATTTTTTTTTTTAAAAAAAGAAGACTTATTCATCTATATGCTACCAGTTGTTCAGAGATCAGAAATGTCAAAAAAAAAGCATTATCTTCACCCAATGCGCATAATAATCTTAAGACAAATAGTATGTTTATCCGTCCATGCGCTAAATCTGAAGTACGATAGTGACAATATTATCTGTACTACTACTACTTAAGAATACATGCAATCTCAATAATAATAAAAAAAGTTTGTGTTTATTCATCCATGCGCTACCGGTTGTTAGATAAATAGCATATGCTTTGAGAAAGCAAATAAAATGATCACCTACAAAAATTAGGGCACCTTATATGTTTGTTGAGATTGCATATAAGGTAAAGTCAGGAGAAAGAATGTAGAAGGGAAATTCGCGCAGGGGGGGGGGGGCAGATGGGGAGGATGAAAAATGGTGGAGAGTTGTAACGAACAGATAATTGGCAACTTAATTAATAATGTCGTCGTTGAATTCATATATCGATGAGAGGTATGTTCAACGTTTTGGAAGAATAGTGCAAAGTAAGTGAGTATATCTTCACAAAAATTCGGTATAAATTTATAGGAAAGTTGTGATGTCGAATATTTAAAAAAAATGCGTTCAATGTCCAATCAAGCGTTGTACGTACCATACCGTCAGTCTACAAAATTCTACCCAAGCTAAGCGTGTTCGTTATTTCCTATTTCAAACTGTACCTTTCGGGCAATCACACAATAGGAGACATCGAACGCAATAATACGAGGAGAGATTGCGCACGTAGGATAAGTAAAATATTGTTTGTAAACGTTATACTAAAGACAGCAATAAGGAAATATGCAATAACTAAGTTGCTTTCTGTACTTGCATCAGGCCCGCAGCTAAGACTGACCAGGATGGCTGAGAACTCACTGTGACTACCTTCACCTCTGTCCTCTGCTCAAAAGCTCCCACTTATACAATTGTTAACAATCTCCAAAGACGCTTCGTTGTATCAGGAGCCTGTTCAAAAGCTTGCAACTCGTTCACAGGAGGTTATAGAATGCGTCGACAATTACTTGCAATAAAAGAATCCACCGTCGTAGTCAAAATAGTGTACAAGTCAAAGAATGTCATCACCATCACGCTTAATCTAACAACAAGGCTCCAGAAAAGTTATAATTTTTAGTTCCAAAACGAAATGTCTACCGGATAAAGATCGCGTAGGTTGATGTTTCATTTTCTTTTATTCCACTACGTTTCGTTACATTCCTTATATGTAACTGATCTATTTGTTTCTTCAAGTTTATTCTTTCGCAAATTTAAACAGAAAATGCAATCTCGTGTTTCACTATAATATTTAAAAATCAAGTGCAAGGTATAAATACTGTAAGGTTAATATGTAATCTATCCCTTTGGAACCCACCGGATATAAATAATGCCAAAAGGATTGGCGAAAATACGTCATACTTGAGTAACCAATCCATAGGCACAAATTTCTTTGATTAGTTGATACTCATACCGTAAGTACCATAGTTCTTTATCCATTTGTATGTCATATATATTATATTTATTTGCTATTTAATTGTGTTTGTCGCAATTTTAACTATAATTGTACTTATTCTACTCTTATTCTATACTTTTAATTTTATTTATTTGTTTATTATTTTGAGAAGTTTGAAAGCTATGCTCTCATTCTTTGTTAGAGAAGGTAACAGTATACCACAAACACAGCAAATAGCGAAGGATAGTAGGATGGGAGATATTTCAATATTTTAGTTCCGTGACTAGGTGTCATTTGCACACTTTTGTTCTTGATGTCTGAAGTGTGATGGGGGGAAACCACAAACATACACGGTCACAGTTCAAATTTCAGTTTCTCTCTTTCTTTTTCCTACACTCTGTGTGGTAATAATTCACAAACCAGAAAACAACTTTTCATCTTTCCACTTTTATATTCAGAATTTCATATTTGTTATTTTTATAGTTAATATCAACTGTGTCAGAACTTTTACTTTATGTTTCTGTAGGAATTTAGAGTACTTTATATCATCATCATTGCAAATATTCCACCATTATCGGCATGTCATTCGTCCCAACCTAGCAAGCTTCCATGTACCGCAGTCTTCGGTGCTAGCGGTCCCGGGTTCGATCCCCGGTGAGGTGACTCAGTCGAAAATAAAGTAACACGCTTTTTCAGACCAGCCGTCCTGAATGAAGTTTTCCTCATTCACACCTGGCAAATGCCGGGGTGGTACCTAACTTATAGGTCCCAGGCCGCTTCCTTCCTTCCCCACTCCTTTCTTCCTTCCCTTTCCCCGAATTGTGTGCTCGCCGAGAGACGTCATCCTTCAAAACGTGACGGGCTAAATGGCCTTAGATGCCGAAAGCCCAGAAATCTAAATCCTAATCCTAATCCTAGTGACGGGCTAACATGGCCATAGATGCCGAAAACCCAGAAATCTAATTCCTAATCCTAATCCTAGTGACGGGCTAACATGGCCTTAGATGCCGAAAGCCCAGAAATCTAAATCCTAACTCCTAAAATTTTAGGAATTTGTGACAAAGCTAAGGAATCTGATATTTAACAAATGTTTGTACTGTAGATCACAGCCACTTTATGGTTTCAAGAAGTGTTAGTTATGTCTTAAGCTCACTGCATCTCAGTGTTTTTTTTTCTTCTTTTACGTAGTAGCAAATCAAGAAAAGATTTTTTTTTTTTTTTTTTACATTTCTTACAACTTGACAGTAAGCCAATGTGTTTCAGTGAATATTACAAGAAAAGCATAAGCTGAGAATTATCTGTGTTGACTTTAGACTTTCGTTAAGTTGAGGAATTGGCTGAGGCTGATGCTTTTTTGCTTTTTTCTTTCTTTCTGAGCTCCCTCGTGGCTAAGCGGTTAGAGTATGTGCTTTAAGCGTTTGAGAATCGGGAGGGACTCATGTGCTTAGGATCCCACGTTAAGCTATAGGTTCACGTCTCATATGGCCTCCCTGCTGAAATGAACTTTAAACTCAAATCAAATTTTCCTTCTTGAGGCTGTGATGGCTCAATGGTAGAGCGTTCAATTCTGGTGCGAGGAGTCCTTGGTTCGACCCTCGCTTAAACCACGTGAACTTTGAGGAGGACAAACACCGTATTGGTGGGTTTTCTCGGGGGTTTCCCGTTTCCAACCTCATTGTTCATTCCACCATTTCATTTATTTCTTATCATCACCGTTTCCTTTAACCTAGCCGGTATAATCGTGGGACGTAAAACTGAAAGATTTCATTGTTTGCTTCTTTTCTGTACAAGCACTGGAGTCCATGGCTCACAAGTGAAGTAAATGTAATTTTTGTATCTCTAAAAATGTTTCAGTTACATATATGATTCCTGATTATTTTTTATTTTTATTTTTATTTTTTTTACAAGTGTAAATGTTTATTACGTGCCTAATTGAATATGATAAAAATGAAACTACAACTTTAATTTTATGCTTTTGTACATACTGCGAAGACAATCCACTTACCAAGAAAATTTATGTAATGTTTACACAAATAAGATATAACTTGTATAACTTGTTTGTTGTGAAGATTTAGGTGTCGTTTCGTTACACAAAATTTTGTAGTTAATTTTTTCCCCTTATTTTCCTAATTTTTATTTTATTTTATTTTATTGATAAAGTTATCAATGCTTCAAAATAAGAGTCTCTAGCTGTAAATCAGTAAGAATGACATAAGTGAGTACTAAGATATTGCAGCTTGTAAAATCACTATAAATCGAACACAAATTTTACCACTCCCGCCAGTGTTTATTTCATCCTTTGTGACACATTAAGTGATTGTAATTACTTATTTACGATATAACCACAAACATCATTGTGATCGTAATAAATAAGTAAGTGCACTTAACGACTAATTTTTATGTTTGGTAAATCTCTACGGGCTTGGATTGATTTTGAGTTTAACGTCCCGTTCAGCAGCGAGGCTATATGAGACGTGAACCTACTGATTAACGTGGAATCCGAACAACATGAGCTCCTGTTGGGAATCGAACCCGGGTCTCTCACGCCAAAAGCACATACACTAACGGCTTAGCCACGAAGAAATTCTAATCTATGGGCTTGTGTGTGTGTGTGTGTGTGTGTGTGTGTGATTAGTTTTTTATGCATTTATTGGATTTGGTTGTTTGAGTTCAGCGTCACCTTTAGCCTCGAAGTTAAAGTGAGACACGAACCTGCATTTTAATATGAAATCCGAATAACAATATTGAGCTCAAATTTCAAGGCTGTTCAACGGGAATCGAACACAGGATCCTGTGTACCAAAATCGCGCTTAGTAGCCATTAAATCAGCAGGATGGTCTTTAGAACTTGTGCTTTCCAAACTAAATATTAAGTACTATTCCAATTTTAACTTGTTTGTATTTCTGTTAGTGTTTTATTTTTTTTAAAATTTTAATTGTATAATCTAAACCCTTTTGGGAACTTGTTTTTCTATTCTTAATGGGTCGTGGGATTGAAACCAGCTAAACTTCGAAAGAAATTGGTCATAGAATGTCGGCTGGATTCCTTTTTCTTTCTCTCTCTCTCTTTTTTTTTTTTTTTTTTTTTTTTTTTGACCCCAAGGTCTGGATTTTTGGTTCCACTCTTTGTTGGAAGATTGCTATAATCACTAGTCAGACGCCGGCTTCCAAACCAGTATCTGCCAATGCAAAGGAGAAATACTGTAAACGTACTGTAAACGTACTAAACTTTTCTAAATCAATTTTCCAGTTCGGAGACATTTCTTTTGTTTGAACTTCAAAGAAACGTTTTAATTTAGTTTTTTTCTAATTGACTTCACTCTTTGAAATACACAAGGTGGGGTTCATTTATCTTGAAACTCTTGGTCCTGCGTAGTGTAGTCGCTAACGCTCGCACCAAAGATAAGAATGGTCCCGGGTTCGATTTCTGGTGGGGACATTCGGTCGAAAAATGTAAAAGTTTTTTCCAAGCCGGTTATCCTGAGTCAGGGTTTCCTGGGTTTTCCTCATTCACAGTAGGAGAATGCCGAGATGGGACCTAACATATATTTCCCAAACCGCTTCCTTCCTTCCTTTTCCTTGGCAGATAGTGTGATCGCCGAGGGTCATTTCCCTCAGACGTGAAGGACTAACATGCCTATAGTTGCCGAAAGCCCAGAAATCTAATTCCTAATCCTAATCCTAGTGACGGGCTAACATGCCCATAGTTGCCGAAAGCCCAGAAATCTAATTCCTAATCCTAATCCTAGTAACGGGCTAACATGGGCATAGATGCCGAAAGCCCAGAAATCTAATTCCTAATCCTAATCCTAGTGACGGGCTAACATGGCCATAGTTGCCGAAAGCCCAGAAATCTAATTTCTAATCCTAATTCTAGTGACGGGCTAACGTGACCATAGTTGCCGAAAGCCCAGAAATGTAATTCCTAATCCTAATCATTATATTGAAACCCCTTTGAAATATTATAACTAATAAATAAAAGTTCTAAAATTTCGTACATATAGACTGGAAAAGCTGTTTGACATACTCCGCAGCATCAGATTAGCAGTGATGATACAGCAACATAATCAGATCGAACTCAAGATAAAGACACATTTAAAATATAGCTCTCTGCCAGATTATTACATATTTACCATCTACATGTTAATCGAAAACTTATAATACTCTGACTTTTTGCTTCTGTAACGTTATAATAATATTTTTTGTGTCAGTTGTAATTACATCCAGTTCTCGTATTATATAATTTTAATAAGCGTTGCAAAATTTTACCGATTTTTACCATACTTCCGTAACGGATTTCAGATATCAAACTGTTCTATGTGGCACTGTGATCTTTAATAAAAATCTATATGTTTTGATGTGATACTTAACAACACACACATTTTCAAAATAAAATCTTTCGAAAAAATGTCAAATTCACAATCTCTTGTAACTTTGTTCCAGAAAGTCTATTTACGCTTGAACTAAGTGCGTGTAATAATGTAAGATGTTACGATATTTAAGGTTTGAACCTCCCATTCTGATCATTGGTATGGCAATAGTGTTCCTCACGTGAATTTCCACGTGATTGCATCGTAACTTGTCCGTTGACCAATTCATTGTCTCCCCTTTCGTGGTTTTGTGGACAACAATGGCAGAAACCAGTGATTTCAGTTTGGAGGAGTGCTTAGTGGTAAGTATGTGGGTCCATGTACGGAAGCACAACAACGAAAATATGCCACAGGTGATGGATAGGTTTCGTGAAAGGTTTTGGTAAGGATCCACCAATAACAATAAATGTAGGTGTAAAAGGTCTTTCTGACCACCCTGTACATGTCATGACTATAATGTTCGGCACTAAGGTATTTTGGTGTGCATTGTCCAATCTGTTTCACCTGCATTGATACTATTGTAAATGTCCCCCAAAATGTGATTGTTTGTGATACTGTAATGTCCTTTACTTGTAACACGGTATAATAAGTATGATATTACATGTTTTCTATCAGCATTTAGATTTGAAATATGTACTAATCTAAGGTAATGCCATTTCTTTTAAAAAAAATCAACTTAGTGTTGGTTTGCTAACACTGATTTTTCGTTTTCCTTACGTATAAATGTTAGAATAAAGTTTGCGCTATATTACACGTTGAATGGTGCTGACTTCGTATGGTCTTTTAGATTACTTTTAACCTCAAAAACCAAACACTCTCTTCTATTTTAGTATCCATAAGTTAGCATCTAACACATTCCATAACTTTCAGTTTCAACACTTTCTCTACTTTCATCTCACAGGCTTTTCCGTTCACATCCAACCAATAGCATCCATTATAACTCCTACGAACAGCACTATGTACCACTTTCATCATCACGTCTTTTCTAGTGTGTGTCTATGTGTGTACGAAAGGGAGACGACCGTTTGAATTTCCGTTCATCGATTGGTCGTTAACAGCAGCGTGTGCGACCTCTGCGAAAAGATGTGTCTCTGAGAGGGGTCACCAACTTTCACTGCCCCCACTCTCAGCACCCCGAAACCTGATGTCGCCCTTGGTTTTTCTCATCTGTGACACCACTTCTCGTTGGCTTTCTCTTTTCTTTTAGGGAAGAGCGTCCCTAGTGATCTCCTGTGTCCACATCGAGACCGAACGAACAAACGTCCTACTGTAGACATTCAGCAAACGATTGCTACTCTCTGTCCATCACGCATACGTAGCATTGATCAATAATGGGATTGCTCGGCCATAAGATAGTGGCTGTTCCAACATTAGAACATTTCTAAATAGTATACTAAGTAGTATTAGTATAAATCTGGGGAAAATATCCAAAAAATAAGATATAGAGATCAATTAATAGATCTTAGTGAGGTGAACAAAGTGATAATGGGTAAGTATAAATTCTCATGCGAAGTTTTCGAGAACATCAGGTTTTAAAATATTATACCTGCATGTTGATGTTGTACAATAACAACAAAACATATTAGGATAGAAAGCGATACTGAAGTACTAGTTTGGTGCGACTGAAACGTCCGCTTTGACATCTGGTAAGAAACTCTGATGAAAACAACAACACGATGATGATGGAATAAACGAAGTGTTACACCTCATCATATCATAAATCCAGTACACCTCCGACAAACAAATTGGGTACCCATAGACAATCTATAGACTGTGCATTGTTGAACAAGGTCATAAGAGAAACTGCACCATTTGCGAGTGATTTCCTTCTGCCCCTCGATACATAAGTGTATTTTGGCCAGGAATGGTGAATGAGCGCATCATTCGCTCTTGTTTTGTCAAGTTTCGTTTTGGTGCATCAAAAGTATAAAATGATCCTCCTGGGTATTGCTCAACATCATATTCAAAAGGTGAATGAGGTGAATGGAAGTAAATTCTGGTATCACCTCAATAAAGCAAGATCAATAAAATGCGAAGAGATTCTCTGCTGCGAGAGGAGAGTCGTCCCACTACCAAGTGAGATGGATGATCTGCAAGAATATTGGCACGTTGTACTTCAACTGTAATATAAGATAGTCAGGACTACCCATCTTGTTTTCTCGGGTTTCCCAGAACATAGGTGAAATCTGCCGGGATGTGGTTACATCATAGGATTCGGTACCTCACAGTGTCCGAGCGAGCCCTGGAACCAAAAAAAAAAAAGTGTGTGAGCTCGCCTTAGTGCTCCTGTTCCGATACTATAGTTGTGGCTAGGGTCCAATTAGGTAGACGAGTTATCTCCATCATTAGGTATAAATTGTAAATGGGACTCTACCCTTCACGCTAATGGGTTGCCTCGTTACGGTATTTTGAAAGAGTTTATTTTTGATATTGGAACATTAAGACGAAGCAATTTCTATCCACTAAAAACTATGGACCAGGTTAAATATATAGTGTAACTAACTAACTAACTCTATGGCCTATGGAACCCGGAGGTTCAGTGCTGCGTTCACAAAAGCTCTCCACTTACTTCTATCCTTAGCTAATTGGATCCAGTTTCTACTTTGTATTCCTATCTCTGCGAGATCCATCTTAATATTATCCTCCCATCTGCGCCTAGGTCTTCCTAATGGTCGTTTTCCTATGGGTCTACCAGTCAAGACTTTGAAAGCGTTTCTACTTTCTTCCATTCTAGCTACATGACCTGCCCACCTAAGCCTCCTAGACTTGACGACCCTAACAATGTTGGGTAAACCGTATAAACTATGTAGTTCCTCGTTATGAAGCTTCCGCCATTCCCCATTCTCGTTCCTCTTGGGTCCGAATATTCTTCTCAGGATCCTGTTCTAGACGACGAGATATATAGTGTACCATTTTAAAAGAAAGGCATCTGTCTAAAACATCACGGGTGATGTCATTCCAATTATGTCGAGGTTATGAATCCGTTTCCCCATCGAATGAGTTTAAAAAAATCTATATATATCTCCATGTATGAGTCTTCTGCTGGAAGACAAGTTGTAGCTCACATATCCTAACGTAGCTAGATTTACCTACTCAACCAGAAAAGCAGAGATGGGTTAATTAGTTCGTTTTCCTTGGTATAGAAAGGGTGATGGAAAGCTGGAGTAGAGGAATAGATTGAACATTATAATTAGGGACACCAGTATACAAGACCTGTGTAATTCTACCTTGATTACACGGGTAATAGTTAATAATATTCCTTTTGATATAAACTACTCTGACTTTTAGTAGTGTCATAGAAGCCAGAAGCTTCAGAGAAGACGATACGAAACACAGAGAAAGAGAAATATAAAAATGTCAAGTAATAAACTGCGGTAGACAGTGAAAATGGATCACGCACTAGGAGTTTCAATTTCGATCGGTAGATGTCAGCCTCTGAATAAAGTTTGTTACCATCTAACGGCACAATGTGTAACTGCTACAATCTTCGTTTTTCGATGGTGGAAAATACGATATACATAGTTGCCTTAAAGTCACCGTTACTCATGAAAGGTGTCAAGAGATTGACTCTATTAACGAACTCGGTCGAGGTAATTGCAGTAAGAAAAGCTGCATATTCTTTTGTTGTAGGCAACCAACATTTCCTGTTACTATGCAGGTTGCATATAAAACAGGGATATTATAGATTTAAAATGGAATATGAATAACCACCGTTACCCGTCAAAGATTTTAACGGATTGACTCCATTAAAGAACGTGCCCGAGAATATCATATTAAGAAAAGCTACATGTTCTTTCGTAGTAGGCAACCAACATTTCCTACATATTGTGCGGGTTGCATAGAAGCTAGGGAATATTCTAGATCTAAAAGGAATATAAATAGCCACCGTTACCCGTGATGTTAATGGATTGACTCTATTAAGGTTAGTGTAAAGGGACAAGTTTTGCCGATAGATGTCACTACAATCTTCGTATCTCTCCCATGTATTTTTTACCTTTCACGAAAATTTATAATTTCTTTTACAAATTTCAACCTAGAGAGTTCAAATTTTTAGAGAAGGAATTTCATAACCTATCAAAGGGAAAAATCCTTGCCGATTTTTTATCTTCATCTTTACCCGTTATGAAGTTAACGAATTGACTCACTAAATAAATTCAGCGGAGATAATTGATCTTAGCTATTTATTGCGAAAGTTAAACAAAAACTCGAAAATACGTTTTCCTTAAGAGTTATCGTGAGAAGTAATATACAGAATAAAGTTACCGTTATCCTTTAAAGATATTTATAGATTGACTACATTAACAAATTTGACCAAGACAACCGCTCCAAGCTATGCATTGCCGAAAAAAAGAATTTTAAAAAATTGCCTTCTTTTAAAAATTATCGTGTGAAGTAAAAATTGTACGTACGTACATACTAATAAGTTGTAAATTCTATTTCCGTAATCCTACTAAGCGGGCAAATACTCAGAAACATTTCTCAACTCAGTAAAAACAAAAAGTGTAGTAATTGATGTACATGTCTTTGCTGTAGAAAGTCTCGGGATGGATTTTCTGTGTGAATGCACCGAACGCAGTACAGTGATTGTGATTCCTTTTTACACTGTAAGTCTCGTCCTTTATAACCTCGGTGCTCACGATACGACATAATTAAAAACCTATCCAACCATTCCTATGACTTTCGACAAAATTTACGAGCACACTTTTGCTTAATTGCTACTCGACATTCTAGAAAGAAATGTGAATGCTGATTTTTTTTCAAGTGCATTATCTGACAACTGTAACCGTCACAGTTATCATAAATTGTCAGGATTTTGCCCGATACAAGTATGACAGCGTCCACATTTTCTTACGGTATTTGGCACTATTTTTCTCGTCGGGAAGTCTGAGGCATCCACATATGATGCTAAATAATTTACAGCCTATCCTTAACTTTGTATTCTGCATTTTGCATGGCTTCTGCTGTTATTTCTTCTGTATCTAGTCCTTTTTTCATATTTCAAGTTTTGTAATACTTTGCCAAACTCAGATCTAAGTATGAAGTATTTGCCAATTCTACTTTAACTATGCTTTCTAGTTCCTCCAAGTGCTTACCGCTTCCATAGAACCTTTCTTAATATTTCATCCGTGTTTACACCTTATCTTCGGCTTCAGTTGTCAAACTTCCTTCTTTGTCTTTTTACATAATGCTCTTTGATCATTGTAATTTGAAGATGCTTTTAATCTTATATACCATTAGTGTTGTCTGTGAGGCGAAAAGTGCAATTTTGAATTGAGAATTGAGACGAGACGTGAAGTATCATAAAAGAATCTCTCTTATCTCAATTCTCGAAAATTTTTGTTAGTATTTATGAAATGTAACTGCACCAACATTAGTCACTATTTAAAAGTGAGTAAACATGAGTGAACTGCTTAAACTGAGGCGAAATATGAGAAAGCTTGTATATCTATTAATTACGTTCCGTACTATAAAGTTAGGTTTCGAGCGTCCATACAACTTTTAAACTTAAATGCACTGATACTTATTGAGTATTTTATTTTGCGATATTTCCATATTCTATATTCAATATTTCAATTGCCAAAAGAGATTCAAACTAGTCACATGTGTACTGTACATCTTAACATATTTAGAGGTTCAACCTACAAGAAAATGTTCATGAGAGTTGTAAGAAATCCTATCCGATATATTCTGTTTCTTTGCACAGATACAATCCTGACTACTAGACATTCCAAATAGAGCATGTGCAATCTTCTGTGTTGCTATGAGTCAGTTCCAATTCCCAACAATGTTACCTTCATTTCTAACCAAAAATTGTTCTGTAAGCTGAAAATAAAAATGCTATGTTGTATTTCGAGGCTGATCGAATATCCAAGAAGCAGAAGAAAAATATGTAATTTTTTGCTTGTTGTATACGTACACAGAGTTTCTTTCTTCTTCCTAGTATGGTTAGAGATACTACTTAATCTGTAATTTACTGCCTGATAAGCGTTTCTTCAGTTCTACAATACGACTGTGGTCGTTACGTGTGTGCTACATTACATCTGCACCGCGAATATATATATATATATATATATATATATATATATATATATATATATATATATATATATATATATATATATGAGATTTTAGTAAGAGTAGAATGACATTCCGTCGCCTTTTAACTACGAAAATGTTCTTAGTGTTTGTATTGGAATATTGAGGTCATAACCAGGGCTTGAAAACTCTCGGGTGCCATGTCGCTTAGAAATGAAGTCTAACAAACACCTTGCTAATTTACGGCCAAAACATATATGCCAATGTATCAAATTAGATTTGTATTATTATGACACTTGGCTTTTAGAATTGGCCCCTAGATGAGTAGAAAATTTGTAAAACATTAATTATATCTATACCTGAATTCTAAATACAGGTTGAAAAATACTTACACAGAATTTGGTTGGATTTCCAGTAGACAGACGAGAAAATAACTTGAATAATAGCATTGTAAAATTGATATAAATATGTTTGTGTAACTTGAAACAGAACCTATACAGCTTATTATGGTAATATCATATGTAAGACAGAAAAGAAAGTTAAAGGTTGCTGAAAATATGTCAAAAAACCATTTGTTCGAAATTCTCCCGTTTTTAGTATTTAAAAATATAGTAAACCTTCATGAAGTTCGACTGGTCATTCATGAACGATTTCATCCAAATATTGATAGAGTATGTTTGTTATTGTATAAGATTTAGTTTTCTTTTGCCTGTATTAATGTGTTAAAAAAAAATGAGTCGTTTTCGTACCCCAGAAGTAGCAGCAATGTAGAGCAGATTCAAAACGTCGATTTCTTTGATTCTTGCTCAGTTTGTATGTCTTTTCATCTTTAAAACTTTCTTCAAATGATTTTCTACAGTCAAATGATCAACGCTTAGTTTTTCTGCAAGCTCTCGTGTCGTTTCCAGATCTGCTTCCGGGATCAGTTCCAATTCGTAAGTCTTCAACAACCGAACGACATTACTAATGTGTTTTTTTCTTTTGTTTTCCAAGGTTAACCTCCATGACAAGATCTTCGGAACCAATCTTCAATTGTATGCTTGCTCACATTGCCTTAATTTGACTCTCCCGTTCATTAATCTTTGAATTGTTTTGGCTCTTATGCGACTGATTTAAATAGTAACGCTGAAGTAGATTTTGGGAAACTCGTATTTAGGCTTTCCCTTCACTCAGGCATGAAAAATAGACGAATGTCACTAGTATATATCAAAGTAGAAGCACCGGAATTTCTACAATTATTTTGCGTAATACAACGAAATAAGGCATGGGGATATTCTGCAGTCTATCAGAAAATTATACTCTTGAACGTCTCTAGGAAAATGGTCATTTCATTTTACGGCACTCCAGTCATGTTGGATTCACACACGGACCGGCACTGGGCCTATTACTAAATTAACGTACCAAGACTACCGCTTGCACTATTTCTAAAAGTCAAGTGCTATAAATTGTTGTTTATAGTGTTTAAGCGTGATGAAGTCACAAAGACAGTCACTTTTATTTTGTTTACATATATGTCCCTCTTTCCTTCCCCTACATTGTTCCATCAAAGTAAAATGATGAAAACATCCCAGGTCCGAACCTTATCTATGTTGAAATTTGATCGAGATCGGTCGGATGGTTCAAGAGTTATTAAGTTTTCTTCACTTTCATATATTTCCCCTCCTCCCCTCCATCATCCTACCGTCGTTCTACCATTGTTCTACCATCAAAAAGAATTAATAAAAAGCTGCCAGGTTTCAACTTCATCTATGTAAAAAAAAAATGATTGAAATCGATCGGTGGTTCAAGAGTTATTAACTCACGAACATGGTCACTTTTATTTTTATATTTTTTGATTTTTGTATATCTCCCCCTCCTCCCCAATCCCTACGTTATTCCGTCAAAGTGAAATGGTAAAATCCATCCCAGGCACAAACGTCATGTTGAACATTTGACCCAGATCGGTTGAGTGGTGCAAGAGATTGAGAGTCACAAGCATAGTCACTTTCAATTTGGATTTGAAGTTTATTTATTTACTTATTTATTATTATTATTATTATTATTATTATTATTATTATTATTATTATTATTATTATTATTATTATTATTATTATTATTATTATTTGATGTTTGTTCACAGACATCGCTATTAATATATAGATTAAATATAAAAATGAAATATAATATGTGACTGTGCCAAGGAGAAACAGTCATCTTTGAAGAACCTTTTCTTGAAAGATAAAAACAGTAAGTTTTATCCGTTTTATACCTACATTTTCATGTTTGTGTAATCATTATCAATGTAAATGTTTAGTTTATTCTAAAATTGTATGTATGTATAATGTACATCATGTTCCTCCACTTGTGATACACGTGCCGGTGATGGGTGGCATGTGAGACTTAGGGTAGCACACCAATAGAGAAATTCAAAACCCCTGCTTTACATTATTTCATGTTTCCTGCAATTAAGTTACATATAAAATTTATCTTAAAATGTGTTCTATATTTTTGCTCTCGCATGTTCTTTTTCTGCAATTTTTCAAACGTCCGGTACAATTCACAACAAATATTTATAAAATACTGGCCTGTACTAAGAGGTCAGAACATTAATAAGATCGGGATTTGATATAAGATGTATATTTTCAATGATATGGGTAGCGCAGGGGAGAACTCCAATCTACCCACCTTTTCCATATCCGTGTATATATAACCAAAACGGTGAAATGGCATAGCAACATTGCCGAAACTGTTCGTATGAAGATGCCACATGAAATAATAACTTGGAGATTTTCAGTTGCAGATTTGCACTCAATAATAATAAAATACCAATTACAGATACCAGAAGATAGATAAGTATATTTTCATTAATGAGCTACTTTAGTCTAATTTCCATGGTTTGTGTGAAGCTTCAATGAAATAGTAGGATTGTTCTTATGATCTTTGAAAATTCTTTGCATTAGAGACAAATATAAAATTTGGTCGTGGTAAGAAATTTTGAACCTTTTACTTTGCAGGTATTCCATAATATTTTCCCAATGGTTGTGTAAAACTCTTTAAAGTTCCAGTTAGGAAGAAAACACAGTATTCTCAATCATTTGATAACGTAGTAAAAGTAATGTTTCTGCGGCAATAAAATTTCGAAAGATGTTCAAGGTGAAATGTTGGTGTATTGCATTTCGTTATATAGTAGGCTCACGAAAAACGTTCCGGTAGCGAGAAAGTCACTCAGCTATGTGATTTTTGTTTATAACTGTGATTTTAAATCGGACAGAAACTAGTTTGATGAAAACTATAAATATTAGGACACACACCAGGTCCGTATCCAGGGGGTCTAGGGGTACCGCTCCCCCCTAAATTTTTACGGGCCCTCTATAATTTCCACGGTAGACTTGCAAATGAACTATAATATAGTTCGATCGTCCCCCCTAACTTCTACCGCCCCCCTACATTTTAGAGCTGGCTACCGGCCTGACACAGACGAACCATTTTGTACAACGATTAGAAGCTATAACCTCAGCCTTGTTTTATAAATACTGAATTAGAAATAATTGAATTATTCATGAAGAGTACAATAATTTGTTATTTTACATGGATACTTACTATATTATTTGTGTAAAACAAAATTATTAACGAGTTGCAAATTAAGTGAAATGTTTAATTACTAATTCAATAGCTGAAGTTTAAAGGTAAATAATAGCTGGGATAGACAATACAAGTTGGCAGAAAACGTAACAAACACACTGGAATACAAAATAACTTCAGACATTTTCCACTTCATGTTTCCTTTACTTCACCTCTCGTACGAACCTTATCAGTACACAACGACTGCAAATAGGCCTATATGTGCTATATAACCGAGGTGTCTACCAAGCAAGCATAATCAAATTCCCTGACTTTCCCTGACATTTTCCCTGACAAAATTATAACTTTCCCTGACTCTGTCGCTATCTTTTTTCTTAGTACAACTCACGAAAAATAACTTAAAGTGAACTGTAGGTTTTTTTTATCATGGTTTATATTCTTATACAATATTCTACAAACGTACAAACGAACCAATTCATTTATCTGTAATTTATAACTATTTTAGTGGCCTCCCTTCACTCCTCACAGCCACCCTTTCCACTCCTATTTATTTTTATTATTTAGTCATCAGACCATAATAGAATTTAAATGCAAAAACTTTTGGAAATGGGTTTTACTATACATTAACTTCCTTGTTTACACAAATGGTTAACTTAGACCATTATCACAGACGTTATACAATTTTCCACAAACATACATAACTTACACTGAGTAGTATTAAATGTTCATTAACAAATATACAGCCTTAAAACTGTATTTACCTACATTTCATAAAACATTTCATACGTTTACAAACTTTTGGAAATGGTTTTTACTATACAATGACTTTCTTGCTTACACAGCCCATCAACTGGGACCATTATCACAGACGTTATACAATTTTCCACATAGATACATAACTCTCACTGAGTAGTATTAAATGTTCACGAACAAATATACAACCTTAAAACTGTATTCACATGCACTTCACAACGTTAGTCAGATTCGTTTCTGCGATTTACCGTTTCTGCGACACTTCTATCTGTTGTCCCAACTGGGAGGCCTGGGTTTCTTTTAGCGTTAACTAAGCAACAAAAAATATCAATTTTAGGTGGGTTTTATGGGAAACTAAAAAATCTTTCCCATGTTATTTAAGCAGCACATATTCTGAATCCCAAAATGTTGGTACTTCCGGTAAGACCATAATGACGAAATTTGGCATGCTTATACGTTTATGAGGTGCGAGATCGTAGCCCGAGCCAGCGCGAGGGTTTTGGGGCGAAGCCCCAGCTAGCCTTAGGTTAGTTCCCATTACAGAGGTCCTGGGAAAGATTTTTCCCTGACACATAATGAAATTCCCTTACTTTCCCTGACATTTTCCATGACCCTACAAATTCCCTGACTTTCCCTGACTTTTCCTGACTGGTAGACACCCTGGAATACACACCCAAATAATTTCGTTTAGCTTACTTAATGTGAATCAACTCACAAACTCTATAATCTAACATTTCATAAGCTTATCAATTCATGCACAATGTGTATTCGTAGCTATCTACAGCAATTCTTTGATTCATTGTATGTGACAATTATCCCTAACTCTTTTTATCATACGATTACTAACTTACCACTTGGCTTAGCAGCCAGTGTGAGCTTAAGCAGTTCCAATTCCATTTGTTAGCGACCAAACACGGGGTCACTAACAGGCGTATCAGAAGGTTTCTAGACCGTGACCGTCACGTCTTTTCATGGGCTCACCTGTTTGCCTCACGACGCTGACGAGGAAACCGATTCAAGTGTGATACGAAATTGTGGAGGAGTTTAAGCGCAAACGAAGTATTTTTTGTGTACAATTCAGGGCCGTGCCGTAACGGGGGCGTGCGGGGCGACGGCTCCGGGCGCCGAAGTAAGGGGGTGAAAAATTCGGGAGAAAAAAGGAAAAAAGATAGAAAAAATTGCTTGGAATATATGTCTGGGGGCGCCGTCGTATACTCTCGCCCCGGGCGCTGACTTTCCACGACACGGCCCTGGTACAATTAAACCCATTAGAGGGGAAAACTTTCGATCTCAACCGTCCAGGAGATATAGAGGAATAAGGGGGAGGTTGGTGGTCCGATATTTTGTCAAATTTCGGCTATGTTGCGAGTGAATGCGTTTGAAAATTGCATTGAAAAGTTAAGAAAGATGCACCAGGATGGACTAAAAGTGGTGTTGAATGTTGAGGTGAGTGCCGTAGCTTTTACCTGGGGCCGGAAAAACAAGGATCTTAAGGAATAACAAACGCCATTGAAACGACGAACAAAATTGTATGATATTACATGTTAATATATCATGCCATAAGTTCGGGGAAAATGAGAAAAGGTGATATAAAAAATGTATTAATTACACTGCCAAAGAAACAGAGACGTTATTGTGTGAACAAAAATTCAATGTTATATTCTGTGCAAAAGTGCTATAGAAAAACAAATTAAATAATATGAATCATAAACACATACTGTTGCAAACGTAAGTACCACAGTGGGTAGTTGTGTCACATATATTTAAACGCAATGTGTGGATCAATAAGCAAAAATAGTATCTTCAACTTAAAAAATGAAAACCGGTACGCCTTATATACTGTGTATCGGATACAGTTCCGATCGATTAATAATTGAAGAAATTATAAATGTTTGGAAAGTTCGGACGGTTACCATTTTTTATATTTTTCATCCTATTTGACTGATGATGCTTTTATTCGATTCAACGTACCAAGAAACCTGAGCATAGATACTTGACACGCCTATTTCAGGCAACAATGAAACTGCGGTATTTTCGCCTTCCCAGTCCAAAACATTCTTCCCCTAGATTTTTTTTTTTTTTTATTGACTCTTCGGTTTTGTAACCCTCATGTCTAAGGCGATGTATTACTATAGTTTCCTGGATGAAAGAATTATTCATTTTTAAAAGACTCTTTTACTTGTACTAACGCTACATTTTCAAAACTTAGCAAAATATGGGAGCATCATCCTTCCCCTTATTCCTCTATATCTTTGGAACGGTAAAGAAAGAGGGTTTTTTCGTCTAATTTGTTTAATTGTACACAAAAACACTTCGTTTGGGCATAAACTCGTCCACGATTTCGTGTCACACTTGAATCGGTTTCCTCGTGAGTTGACGCTGAAAATACGGAAATACCGGCCGGCAATCGAGCCCGGGACCCGGGACGTGAAATGAAAATGAAATGAAATATTTTAAGTTTTACGTCCTATGGTTATTCCGTCTAGGATAACGAAGACGGTGATGATGATAAATGGATAAAAAGGTGGAATGAAGAAAGTGGGAGGAAACCCACGCATACAGTGCTTGTCCATCACAAAATTCACTTAGAGCGATCTGGGATCGAACCAGGGACCCCATGCACATAGGCGAACGCTCTATCGTCCCCCCATAAGGATATGAGTCCAGCCTTCTACTACTCATTGAAGTACGGTGTCCCTATACGATTACTACACAAAAAATATATCCCGTAATACCATCGTATCCTTATATATACTTTAATCCCTTGCACTTTTATCGTGAGCCTCAAGTTGGGAATCACTAGTAAAAGGAAACGTGTATTTTAATACATCCTGTATTGTCGACAAGACTCAAGTATTTTGTGCATTGGAAATCCATTAATAACAGAAGATTCTTTTAAAGAGAGGAGAGTGTTGATGGTTCCCTTTTCCAACAGTTAATGAGAAGATTGGAGACATAAGCTACTGTCGTAACATGTTTTTCGTCAAAATAAAGCGTACGGAAGAATGAAAAGAGAAGAACCCTTATATCGCTATTTTAGATCCAAAGGTGATAACAATGAAAGAGAAAGAAAGGGACAGAAAAAAAAAACACTAAACAAAACTCACTCTGCCCTCGTGGAAAAATAGATATAAAAAAAGAGGAGACCAGTGGAGTACTCTTTGGGGCCCGGAGAGCCACGTGACTTGTTAGTTTAACAACATGATATTGTCCCTCCGCGAGAGGGATCATTCAAGGGTTCTCCACACGTGATAACGAAGCGAGTTTCTCTTTTTCTTGCTCCCTCTCTGTGTATGTGTGTGTGCGTATGTGCAGTGAAGGTAAAAAAAAAGAGAGGGCAGATATGAGGACGAAGGGTAACGGAATGAAAAGGCTCTTCACAGAAGATGGAAGGAGGGAACAACGAAGGAACCATTTCCTTCCTCTGTTCATGGTTCAGTACAATACAGCAACAACAACTTCTTTCCCAACACATCGAACAGGATACAGACGTTGCAGCAGGAGATGGCTAGGAAGAGAATCGAAAAGTTTCAATAGGATATATAGTGAGGTTACAGTTTCACCTTGACCGAGTTTCACACGCTAAAGCAGTCATAATCGACTGGCTGCTATATGACGCATGAGCGTTTCTTTTTCTTTTTTTCACAAGCACAAAAATTGAAGTGAGAAACATGTTGAGCATGAGCGCTTTTTTCTTTTTCTACAATCATAAAAATTAAAGTGAGATACACATTGACCATCGAAGTTTTCTCTTCTTTTTCACAATCATAAAAATCGAAGTGAGAAATACGTTGAGCATGAGCGTATCTTCTTCTTTTTTACAATCATAAATGTCGAAGTGAGAAACATGTTGAGCATGAGCGTTTACTCCTTTCTTTACAATCATAAAAATCAAAGTGAGAAACATATTGAGCATGGGCACTTTTCTTTTTCACAATCATAAAAATTGAAGTGAGAAACATTTTGAGCATGGGCATTTTTCTTGTCTTTTTTTTTACAATCATAAAAATCAAAGTGAGAAACATGTTAATCATGGGTGTTTTTTCTGTCTTTTTTACAATCATAAAAGTCAAAGTGTGAAGCATGTTGAGCAGAGACGTTTTATCTCTTGTTTTTACAATCATAAAAAACGAAGTGAGAAACATGTTGAGCATAGGTGTTTTTTTTTTTTTTTTGTTTTTTTCTTGAGCATGGGCGTCCTTTTACAATAATAACAATCGAAGTGAGTCTTGAGCATGAACGTTTTCTCTTGTTTTTACAATCGTAAAAATCGAAGTGAGAATCATGTTGGACATGGGCGTTTTTATTTAGCATGGAAGTAATTTTACAACAATAACAATCGAAGTGAGAAACATGTTGATCATCGGCGTTTTTTCTTGTTTTTACTGTCATAAACATCGAAGTGAGAAACATGTTAATCATGGGTGTTTTTTATAATCATAAAAATCGAAGCGAGAAACGTGTTGAACATGAGCAGTTTTTTTCTTTTATGCAATCATAAAAATCGAAGTGAGAAATATGTTGAGCATGGACAAATATGTATATATGTGGTAACGTAGCTGTTTTAATATCATTAACGAATGTAGCGTCCGCAAAATAAACGTGCAACAGGTATTGTTAGTATTTTCCTACCATGTTACGCAAACCCTCGGTACATCTATGTTCAGTGCGTTTGTTTATTTGTAACTATAAGTTGGAAATAAAGGAAAAGTTTCGAACATCCCACGGTTATACTCTTTAGGCTTCAAGATATGGAACATGTTTGAATCATCACGGAAGTATTTGTGATATTATGGATCATACCAAACTTACATACTCTTTCATACTTGAAGAGTTGGAGTAGTCATTCTAAAGTAGGTGGAAACTGGAGAACTTCGAGAACAGCCAAAGAGATTATGTTATTTTCCATGAATTCACTTGGTGTTGAATAGAATCAAGAATATCTCGCACCAGAAGCGAGCTATCCAGCACTAAAACATTATGTTCCTCTAAAAGAAACGTTCATGATTATAAATTCAGTGCTGGCATTTAAATGCGTGAATATTTTATAATTTAATTTTCCGTATTAAATCAGTATTCTGGGTTTTAACCTAACATTAGATGAACTTCGAAAAAGTCATTTAAGATTGTATTTTAAATATCTGCATGAGTAAACGCCTTGCGGACGATAGTAATAGCGAAATCCTAACGTGAAAATCCCTTTGGACTAATTTGATCCATACCATGCATTGTAGGGTTAATTAAACGAAGAAGCTTTGAAGTCGCTATTCGAAAAAGTTGTGGACGAAAGCACAAACCGAACTCATGAAATTCGACATTGGTTGCATGGTCTTCTAATCCTATTCTCTTCGAGATGAGATAATAGAAACAGGCTACACTGTAAGACTTGATTTAACAATGATGATCTATGCACCCGCGAAGTACAACGTATTGAAGGCCTGGTCGTATCTCGTAGTTCAGTGTTGTCTTTTGTAACCTCTGTATTGCATAACATAAAACACAAAAACTTAAACTTGAATGAAAACAAGCTTCGTTTTGCCTAGGCAATTCCATTAAGTTCAACAGCTTACTAGCTTTGCCAACAACAACAAATCGAAGGTCCAGTAGTGTTTCAGAGCTCAGGTTATTAGTCCCGTTCTTCATAATAGTCGTGTTGCATAAGGACATAAAACACAAAATCTTAAACTTGCATGCGCACGAACTTTGTTTCGCCTAGGCAATTCAATTAAGTTCAGGAGCTTACTAGCATTGCCAACAACAACAAATCAAAAATCTGGTCTTGTTTCAGAGCTCATGTTATTCGTAACTCTCATCCTTCATGCATAAGAACACAAAGCACAAAAACTTAAACTTGAACGTACCCAAGCTTCGTTTCGCCCAGCCTAATAATTCAATTAAATTCAGTTAACTAACTTTTTTTTTTTACAAAAATTGAGAAAGTTTATTATTAATCATTATAAATTTGCATACAAATCGATCTTTATACGAAGTAAGAACGAAAAAATATTATCTCAGTATTTATAATTTAAAAAAAAGTATCAAAAAACGGGCTGGAATCATTTATTCTATACGTATATTTCATCTAAATCCCTTACATAAAAAGAGAAAGATAGAGATACTTTGCACCTGAGAGAGATAGAGAGAGAGAGAAAGAAAGAAAGAAAGAAAGAAATACAAGATATGTTACAAATCATCTCAAGAACAGGTTTTCCTTTATGTTCAGAAATTTAAAAAAGAAAAGAGAAAGAAAGATCCGCAAGCAATAATTTTCGGGCATCTGGAAACCCTGATGATAGAAGTTCCCATAAAAGTATGAAGAAAGCGGTGAAATGATCTGTAGTCGACTGCGTCTTCTTGAAGGAAGAATAAAAATAAGAAAGAAAGAGAGAAAGAAAAGGGGTAGAAGATATCATAACAGGAAAAGCGCGAAAACTTGTATAGCGTTGAAACGTAACACATTCCCAAAAGAAAAACGCCTATACTTATTTCAGCTCCATAAATTTTGACCTCCATGTCTTTTCTCTTTTTTAATATATATGTTGCTTTGTCTCTTGAATGTTGTTCTGGAAGACAAAGAAAATAGATTTTATATCCGGAGTTCTGCTTATTTTTTTTCTCTTCAGGAAAGTACTCAATGTTGCGGTTCAGCCTGTTTTTCTCATGTTTACATCTTCTGTTTGATGTTCTTTTGTCTCTAGATCGTCTAATATATATATATATATATATATATATATATATATATATATATATATATATATATATATATATATATATATATATATATATATATATATATATACTGGAAGTGAGTTTATGTTTATATGTATCCCGCATCCTCTCCAGCTCCGCATTATTGAAATATTGGAAATTCTTTGAAAAGACCAAATACAGCGGATCAGAGAACTTGTGGTGGATGATGCAAGGCACTTTCTCTATTGAATACAGTGGCAGATCATGGATTCGATTCTCGATGGAAACTCCCATGTAGCTTCCATATTCTCGTTTAAAATATTACCCATTTTCTGACTTTTGGATCTTATAGTTAGTGTATGTATATGGATTACTATAAACCGTCGTTCTAATGTAGATTACGGGTTGACTCCATTTCTTGCTGTTAGTTACCTGGAGAAATTTGAGAGAGAAGATAAAGGTGACTTCAGCGTGCTACTGGAACTAACTAACTCTATGGCCTATGGAACCCGCAGGTTCAGTGCCGCGTTCACAAAAGCTCTCCACTGACTTCTATCCTTAGCTAATTGCATCCAGTTTCTACTTTGTATTCCTATCTCTGCGAGATCCATCTTAATATTATCCTCCCACCTGCGCCTAGGCCTTCCTAATGGTCGTTTTCCGATTGGTCTTCCAGTCAAGACTTTGAAAGCGTTTCTACTTTCTTCCATTCTAGCTACATGACCCGCCCACCTAAGCCTCCTAGACTTGACGACCCTTACAATGTTGGGTAAACCATATAAATTATGTAGTTCCTCGTTATGAAGTTTCCGCCATTCCCCATTCTCGTTCCTCTTGGGTCCGAATATTCTTCTCAGGATCCTGTTCTCAAATACTTTCAGTCTATGTTCTTCCCTCAGAGTAAGTGACCATGTTTCGCAACCATACAGAACAACAGGCATGATTATCGTTTTATATATTTTAAGCTTCAAATTCTTCGACAGAATTCGCGACGACAAGAGATTTTGAACCGCATCTCTACTACTACTACTACTGGAACATCATCTACAAATAGTAGAGGCGAGTTATCGTGAAATCTTATATTTACACCTCATGTGGATCTACCCCTGACGTGTTCAGATATGCAGAGAAAACCTCTGCCTACCTTGTTAGGGCAAAAGACTCCAAGATAGTGTTGGACTCCAGGAGGAAAGGACTGGAGTTTCCTTTGTCTACCTCATGTTACGCCAGAGGTTCCATGTTCGTTGAGTTAGACTCTCTCACGCTGTAGTCAATCCGTGGAACTTCGTATGGTATGCTGCCTATTGGCAGCTTTACAGTGAAGTGATTTCAACTTAACTCTCCGTTTCTGACGCTAACTAACTTAACAGCTCCCGGCTTCTTAGAGTAGTTTCCTCCACCAGTAAGTATAACTGAAAGATGACATCGACTAATCCTACAGTGGACGTATTGCTATTAAACGTCTTCGGAAGGATGTTGGCAGCCGACTTAAGAACGATAGGCAGTTCGTTGTAATGAGCCCCAGTAGGAGTACGTTTTCCGCGAGTTAGGAGTATCCTGATCAGGCCAGTAGTCAGCTCAAAAATGTAGGGGAGTCTGTTTAAATTAGGGGGGTGATCCAACCATATTATAGTTCATTTGCAAGCCTACCGTAAAAATTTTAGGGAGGCAGCCCGTCTAGAGCCCCCGTTGATACGGACATGATCGTGACTCATCTTCGTAGTGGAAGAGCATAAGGTATAAGGTTCATAACGCAATAAATCCTGGGTCATATAGAGGAGGTGTTCTGTGACTGTTCATAATTTGAAACTCATACTCGCACTCCCGTGGGCCAGTTGATTTATCAGAAAATACAAATATTTCTATATAAGTAACTGTATCCCCAATGAAGCAGGTTCTGCTAGATCAGAAGAATGGCTAGCTAACCTTTCCTGGAAACATAGCAAATTGATCCATTGAAAGTATAAATTTTGCTTTATAATGAGGTTGTATTACTGGTAATTACTGCAATCACTTTTAAATACGAACGAGTTTTCCGGTCTACTGGAAAGATGCACTAATAGAGATTTATTTTTGAAATTAAGTTTCTTGTATAACGAGTATTTAAGGCCTTTCTTGCTATTCTAGTGACAAACGCGCCAACGTTTGGTAGGTATGGTTCCGGTTTCGATTTCCGAAGGGAGAGCATTGAGCACATTATGGTTCGGATTCCACTTCAAACTATAAGCCCATGTCTCATACAGCCTCGCCGCTTGAGAGAAATGCACAACTTCAAACAACGCATAACCAAATAATATGTCTACTCGTATTTATGAGCTAAAGTAATGCCTATTTAATTCGTTAGTTTAAAGTTCTAGATTAGTGTCCTGTAGGACAAAGAAATGAATACTAAGATTAAATGAATGATCGAGATAAAATTGGGATATAAAAGAAAAAGAGAGACAATTATCAGAAACACTAGAAAACATACTGCAGACAAACATGCAGAGCTGGCATAGCTTGGAATCAAACCACTGACTACAATTTATCAACGAAAAAATAGGAAGTAAAGTAAAATTCCTGTTTTTCTTTTCTTTTCTTTTCTTATTAAGTAATAAGTATATGTTACTATTCTCTGTTCCGTCTAACTTCCAAACGACTGTAAACAAATCCATAAGCTCATCACTATTATGGAGCCTATAGTAGCCGAAATGACGTGTGACGTTGAGCAGCTATTCTCACAACCAGTAATTCACTTCCAGCGACATTGTCAACGCTGTGATGTAAGACTCTGATTAAACTTGGCAGGCTGTATGTTTTTAATGATCTGAGAATATTATCAAACTATTACAATCTATTCACTCATTAAAAACAAGTTTCTCACAGGGAGTCTTAAGCTCACTTATTCACGTCAAACGTTAATTCACCCACTGCGCAATACAAAAGAATAATTTTAGCTATGAAACAACCATATACAATTTAGTAACTATGTAATGCAAATATAGATAATAGGTCTAATCGTGCTGAAGAAAACGATATAGGGGTCAATCCATACGAAGTGGTCCAGAGCAGGTTGCTCAACGATCTCCGAAAATTATATATTTAAAAAATTGAGTATGACAAACCTTGTATATGGGAAGGTCAATAACACTACTAACGTTGTTACATTATTCAGTTGTGCAAAAGCTTGCGAGTAGCGTTCGTTCCATCTTTCTAGCTCCATGATCATTGCCACGTCTATATGGTGAGAGGGTTAGCTCCCCCTTGCACCCTAGACATCCATCGTCGAACTGGACCGCGGTATTAAGACACTTAATGTATCAGCAAAGTGACATTGAAATCCAATCCCAGTTATGGAAGTTAATGTGTTCACAAGGTTGCGTTACATCTATTTATCATATATAACGTTCCTTTCCTTCCTTCTATAAGCGTAGTAATGATAAATCACTACCCAATTAGGTTTTACAATAGCGGAAAACGTAAAAAGTTTGCTTACTGTTGTTTAGAAGTAAAAAGAAACAGAGACTAAGTAGCTAGATTCTTTTAACTAATAACACTTCTGGTTATTAGTTAAAACATTCACGTGTATAATTAGCTTCTCCTATAAGCGTAATAATGATAAATCACTAGCCAATCAAGTTCTACAGTAGGGAAGGAAATAGTTTGTTTATTGTTGTTTAAAAGTAAAATGGAACAGATACTAAGTAACTAGATTGTTGCAACTAATAACACTCCTGGTTTTATATCCTGATTAGTTCAAATTTTCTGGGTCCAAAATATGAAAAAGAAAAGAATCAAAAGTAAATGTGAAGATTTTATTGTCTAGTTCTGATACAAAATTACCACTACCGCTCCGTAAAGCACACTTGTACTGCGTGAATCTTCCTGAATTCTCCATATATTTACTGCTGTTTTGTACGTGTCTCAATCGTGTACACCAGGAACGAAACATTCCGTGTAAAGCATAAAATTTGTATTCAGTACAACACTGTTCTTCTGAATAGCACCCATTGAAAATGTTTCAAACATCCGTGTATGTTGCTATCTTTGAACAGAAGTGTTTCTCCCCCAATTTGAAACCCTTCTTGGTCGTAAAATTTCCATCTTCGTAGAGTGATCTGTTTGTATCGTCTCCTTCAAGTAGAATCATCGAGAGAGGGATTCTAGAAGGAACATCTTTCTTCTGCAATTTTGTTTTGTGAAAATGACACGTATAAATCCTATGTAAAAATGGCGGCGCCCTCTTCTCTCCCTGTAGGTACTAACTTGTTCATAGAGTTCCACGTAAGAAGGTATTTCACTAGTGTTTTTTTTTTCTCTTTATCCCTCTCCCTATCGTACGATACTGGACACAAAATTCGCGACTGTCATTTCGTTGATGTCTTTTAGTTTTTCTGCTTTGCTAGCTTTGGCGAACAAGTCACTTTTTATTTATTTCTTTCACTTTTCTTTATATGTGTATATTCAAGCTAACATTTCACCAGTTTTCCCAAGTGGGTGTTACAGTTCGGAGATCAAAAAAGGAGAAGAAGAAGAGGATCGAGTTTTTTTTTTGAAGTAGATGATGCAATGATACTTGGAGAGAGGGGGAGGAGAATTTCATGTAATATTACGATGCCTTTTTCACCCATATGGTCATTTTGTTCCACTTTACCCTATGTGACAGAAGTTTAGTATTTTTGACTGGGAAGCGAGGTACGAGGCAGGAGAAAAACCTATTTGACTTCAGATTTAAGGGTATATCACAAATCTTCTTTTCCTTTTCTAATAGACAAGTGGCTTTAAGCTGGACAGTTTATAGCGTAGACAGGAAACTTCGATCACCAAGAGCGCTTTGATCGGTCGCTTTTTGTCAACTGGACCGTAGCAGTAGTTCCTTCTTTCATACATCTCACTCTCCCCCACCTTATTCTTTTTTTATCGTGATCTCACCATAAATCAACGGAAGCTGAGTGCGGAAGGGAACGGACGAAAATAGATGTATGAAATATAGCTGCAGAAAGCTTTGCCCGGCATCAAAGTGCTTTTAGGAAATACACAACGTCCACTTTTTGGTATTAAATATAGAAGATATTCATCTATGGACCATCTAGAAAATAATCACCAACAACGCATACAAGAAGGGGAGTCACACTAGACTGCAAGTGGTGATTGAAACACAAACAGATTTCCAGTCTGCTGGCATTGGTTCCCCCTTCCTTTCCTTCTCTCAGCACTGTCTATATATATGTATAAGAGCTATGCATACACATATTTAGGGTCGCGCATCGCAGAACAGAAGATTACAGCTTATGAGTTCGGTCATACTTCACTGATGTTCAGATGGATTTAGCCTGTGTCTTCGCGTCATTCAAAGTTCATCGTATTTTCTATTGGGAATAAGTAATGTAGGGTAACGTTGAAAGGAACTTATAAAGATAGTTTAGGCCTCTTAGACATGATCACATTTCCATGATACATGTACTTTATCAAGAATTGCATTGATCGCGTACAAGGATGGGTTGTATGCAACTTTGCCTTGTTGCAGTATTCTACTTCTATTCAATACTTCTTCAAACAAAACAATACAACTTTGGGTTGATGTAATATCCTACTTCTATTCAAGATTTCTTTAAACAAAACAATGCAAATTTTGAGTTAATAAACTATCCTACTTTTATCCAATATTCCTTTAAACAAAACAATGCAACTTCGGGTTGATTCAATATCCTACTTCTATTCAATATTTCTTCAAACAAAACAATACAACTTTGGGTTGATGTAATATCCTACTTCTATTCAATATTTCTTCAAACAAAACAATGCAACTTTTGAGTTAATACAATGTCCTGCTTCTATTCAATATTTCTTCAAACAAAACAATGCAACTTTGTGTTAATACAATATCCTACTTCTATTCAATATTTCTTTAAACAAAACAATGCAACTTTGAGTTGAAATATCCTACTTCCATCCAAACAAACTTTATGTTGAAGCAGTAATCTACTTCTATTCAATATTTCTTCAAACAGACTTTGGGTTGATGCAATATCCTACTTCTATTCAATATTTCTTTAAACAAAACAATGCAACTTTTGAGTTAATACAATGTCCTGCTTCTATTCAATATTTCTTCAAACAAAACAATGCAACTTCGGGCTGATGCAATATCCTATCTCTATTCAATATTTCTTCAAACAAAACAATGCAACTTTGTGTTAATACAATATCCTACCTCTATTCAATATTTCTTCAAACCAAACAATGCAACTTTGTGTTAATACAATATCCTACTTCTATTCAATATTTCTTTAAACAAAACAATGCAAATTTTGAGTTAATAAACTATCCTACTTTTATCCAATATTCCTTTAAACAAAACAATGCAACTTCGGGTTGATTCAATATCCTACTTCTATTCAATATTTCTTCAAACAAAACAATACAACTTTGGGTTGATGTAATATCCTACTTCTATTCAATATTTCTTCAAACAAAACAATGCAACTTTTGAGTTAATACAATGTCCTGCTTCTATTCAATATTTCTTCAAACAAAACAATGCAACTTTGTGTTAATACAATATCCTACTTCTATTCAATATTTCTTTAAACAAAACAATGCAACTTTGAGTTGAAATATCCTACTTCCATCCAAACAAACTTTATGTTGAAGCAGTAATCTACTTCTATTCAATATTTCTTCAAACAGACTTTGGGTTGATGCAATATCCTACTTCTATTCAATATTTCTTTAAACAAAACAATGCAACTTTTGAGTTAATACAATGTCCTGCTTCTATTCAATATTTCTTCAAACAAAACAATGCAACTTCGGGCTGATGCAATATCCTATCTCTATTCAATATTTCTTCAAACAAAACAATGCAACTTTGTGTTAATACAATATCCTACCTCTATTCAATATTTCTTCAAACCAAACAATGCAACTTTGTGTTAATACAATATCCTACTTCTATTCAATATTTCTTTAAACAAAACAATGCAACTTTGAGTTGAAATATCCTACTTCCATCCAAACAAACTTAATGTTGAAGCAATAATCTACTTCTATTCAATATTTCTTCAAACAGACTTTGCGTTGATGCAATATCCTACTTCTATTCAATATTTCTTTAAACAAAACAATGTAACTTTGTGTTAATACAATATCCTAATTCTTTTCAATATTTCTTTAAACAAAACAATGCAACTTTGTGTTAATACAATATCCTACCTCTATTCAATATTTCTTCAAACAAAACAATGCAACTTTGTGTTAATACAATATCCTACCTCTATTCAATATTTCTTCAAACCAAACAATGCAACTTTGTGTTAATACAATATCCTACTTCTATTCAATATTTCTTTAAACAAAACAATGCAACTTTGAGTTGAAATATCCTACTTCCATCCAAACAAACTTAATGTTGAAGCAATAATCTACTTCTATTCAATATTTCTTCAAACAGACTTTGGGTTGATGCAATATCCTACTTCTGTTCAACATTTCTTTTAAAAAAAACAAAGCAACTTTGTGTTAATACAATATCCTACTTCTAGCCAATATTTATTTAAACAAAACAATGCAACTTCGGGTTGATTCAATATCCTACTTCTATTCAATATTTCTTCAAACAAAACAATGCAACTTTGTGTTAATACAATATCCTACTTCTATTCAATATTTCTTCAAACGAAACAATGCAACTTTGTGTTAATACAATATCCTACTTCTATTCAATATTTCTTCAAACGAAACAATGCAACTTTTGAGTTAATACAATGTCCTGCTTCTATTCAATATTTCTTCAAACAAAACAATGCAACTTTGTGTTAATACAATATCCTACTTCTATTCAATATTTCTTTAAACAAAACAATGCAACTTTGAGTTGAAATATCCTACTTCCATCCAAACAAAGTTTATGTTGAAGCAGTAATCTACTTCTATTCAATATTTCTTCAAACAGACTTTGGGTTGATGCAATATCCTACTTCTATTCAATATTTCTTTAAACAAAACAATGCAACTTTTGAGTTAATACAATGTCCTGCTTCTATTCAATATTTCTTCAAACAAAACAATGCAACTTTGTGTTAATACAATATCCTACTTCTATTCAATATTTCTTCAAACAACAAAATGCAACTTTGGGTTGATACAATATCCTACTTCTATTCAATAGTTCTTCAAACAGAACAAACGAAACATGTGGTGTATCACTTACGGGCTGAAATGTTCGCTCACGTCACGTTCATCCTTATTGACAAGGAAGTATCCCAGTTGGTGGCTATCGCATAACAAATACGTGTATAAAACTCATAAAAAATCACTTATTAATATATATATTTCATTCAAAATATTCACAGCTATTATCTACTTCAAGATAGTAACATATTTTAGTGCACACTATCTTACGTAATCTCTAATCAAATTGTAACAGTTCACTCTAACCGAAAAAAATACCTTAACAATGCATTTGGGCAAAAATGGCGAATTAACGCAGTATTTCCTCTGTATAAGTCACAGTTGAAACGCTTACTAAGTCAATATATTCTACTCTCCCTCTGACCATCACATACCCATCATCTCGACCATTTTTTTTTTCAGAGGAAAGATCGTACCTGATGATTGGATAGTGCAAAGTGGGATTGAGGGCTTCTTGATATTGCAGACTATATATAAGTTTCCATTAGTACGGAATCCAATCAATGGCTAATCAAGATTACAGAAAGATTTTGATTAACGAATTATTGTAGTTTTCATGTATTTAGTTACTGGTCTTTTGAAATGACGCATTTGGAAAGGACATTTCATTTGCACCAACATAATAATATGCAGTATACTTTAACAAATTAAAATAAAATTATTTAGTCACTATGAATTAATTATTCTTTGTCAGTGCTTTAATAATTCTTTCAATTGAGATTTTTATATTTTGTAATTTTGAAACAATAAATTGGGTTAACTAACTGAAGAGCAGCTGTTTGTAAAGATCTGCGAGATACTGCCATTCTTGTTTAGCGACCACATAAACATTCCTGGCCATGAATTAGTTGATCACATTGCCAAGCTGGCTGCCACCTGAGTATGTAGTTCACATGCAACGTCTTTACTATTTATAGATTTCGTGAAGATCACTAATTGCTGAAATACCTAAACTACTATGTCATAAATAACTTTAAAATATTTTAAACAATTTCCTTCCTAAACACATATCACAGAGTACTAGACTTCCAAATTGTGTTATTATAAGAACGGGGCATCTTATATAAAATGGCAATGTCGATCTGTTAACATCTATGTGAGTAAAAATGCAAACTGATGTCGATCAATCTTTTCCAATAGAGGCCGCGGTGGCTCAGTAGTTCACCTCTGGTATATAGCGTCCTTGGTTCGATCATAGCTTACACCAAGTGAGTTTTGTGGTGGACAAACACCGTGTGCGTGTGTTTTCTCGGGGTTCTCCTTTTCTCCCACTTTCTTCATTCTACCACTTCATTTCTCATCATCACCGTCTCCATAGCCTAGCCGGCATAATCGTGGGACGCAAAACTTAAAGATTTCATTTTTAAAATTTTTCAGTGGTTTCCAAATATGGATTCAGCATCTAAGTAATACGTCTTATGTCGAATCTTATTATTTTATTGAAACCAGAAGTAATAGAAATTACTATTACTTCCAGTGCTTACTATCCTAAGTTACCACGCACATGGATGGTGATAAGTGGTTTCCAAATATGGATTCAGCATCTAAGTAATACGTCTTATGTCGAATCTTACTATTTTATTGAAACCAGAAGTAATAGATATTACTATCACTTCCATGTTTAATATCCTAAGTTACCACGCAGACGGATGGCGATAAATGATTTCCAAATATGGATTCAGCATCTAAGTAATACGTCTTATGTCGAATCTTATTATTTTATTGAAGCCAGAAGTAATAGAAATTACTATCACTTCCAATGTTTAATATCGCAAGTTACCAAAATGGTCGGCTCAACATTGCTTTGTGGTTGAATTGAATTTTTGTACATAAAGTAACTTTGAGACACAAGCATTTTATGGAAGTCACAATCCTTAAATTAGACCGAAGAATTTTCACTTTTTTAAAATTCAACTACAATTTTGTAGTTGTTATTTTCATTGAATGCAACGAACCAAGATGACGAACGTTAATTTTAGTTGATTAAGTTAAAAGCTAGCTGTAAAATTTGGTTTCCTTTCAAATGACAATTGGTTGGTTTAAAACTAGTGCGACAAAAAGAACATTACCAATGTATTAGCTAGCGTCGAAAAATTGTGATTCTACCAAAAACGTCAACGATCGTTGCCAAACAATCATTTGGTTACTTGGATACGACTCCTAAAGATCACAAATGATGCTAGATAGCAAAGGGGTACTTTTATACACATGGATTCCGTGTCTCGAAGACGGATTACATCATTGCTTTTATTTTCGTATTGAAATCTGAAACAGAAGAAACAGTAGAACATATCTACTATTTTGTTGACATGTACACTCTTTTAAATGAATAAAGTACTGCTTCCTGTCTGTTTTTGAACTTGATCCTATTTTGTGACGTGTACTGATTTTTTTGATAAATAAACCACGGCCTCCTGACTGTCTAGGAACTTCAGTTTATTTTGTGATATGTACTGAACTCGTGACGTTAAATGTGTCACTTTAATCCATTCTAGTGTTGTGTTGCTGAAGTGAGTTTCCAACCAGACGTCAAAGCAGGGCCGTGCCGTGGGGGGGGGGGACGACGGACCCGGGCGCCGATGTAAAGGGGCCAAAATATTCGGGAGAAAAAAAGATAGGAAAAATTGCTTGGGATATATGTAAGGGGGCGCCGTCGTATACTCTCGTCCCGGGCGCTGATTTTCCACGGCACGGCCCTGCGTCAAAGTGGACATATCGTTCGCAGCAATCTAATATTAACATAACAGTATTCTAAAAGTGGTTCCAAACTGTAATAAGAATTTCAATATGTATGAGTAATACGATGGAAACTAAAGTAAGTTATGAATTTTCGGCATTGTACATCTTTTTTTTTTCATTACATTTGTTGTATGTGTTTCATACAGAAGGCATTTCTTTCTTCTGTATGGCCCTCACATGAAGACCTTGGAGAGTTAGCTAACAACCAGTTTAGACTAACATAGCTTTGACATGGAATGAAATATTTGCTGTCTTTGCTACGATGAAACGTAAGCAATAAAGTCAATTAAAAATTTATAGTTTGTAGAAACAAGCATTTCTGTGATGGATTCAGAGCTATGTATTACATAGAAATTTTATATATTTTCTGCTTAAAAATGGAGTTCAATAAAAATTCAGGTATTCTGCAGAAACATAGAAGCTAATAACCTGAATATTGCTGGTCTCTCAGAACTTAAATTTCGGTTGCGTGACAAACTGATGATACGAGGAACTTCGAATACAAATTATTTCTCATCGTATATCCTTCTACAGTTTTGATTTGTGGACTATATGATACAAATGGATCTACGAAGATCGTGGGAGAAAAAGACACAAACACACAGAAACAAACAAAGCAAGCTTAAGATAATGAGAATAGTATTTTAGGCAAATAACAAAGAAAGCCAACAAAGCAGAATAGGAAAAGGAAGTTCTTATAATTAGTATATTATCTTCAGAAAATCAAAAAATAAAACTAAGATAAATGATGAGAAAAGAAATCGAAAAGGAAAATTTCAACGTTCGTGTCTTCCTATACCACCCACATTATTCATGCAATTTGTCGTTACAAAGAATTGGAGGAAACATTTACTTAACTAGATGCAAAATTCTTTCAAGAAACAATTTAAATTGTGGTCATCTTACGCTTTAAAAATAATATAGTTATGCCAATTAGAATTGTGGTTGAATGCAAATATATGGTGTTATTTGTGTGACACCAAAACACGGATTTTGTTCTCATTAAATCGTTCTTTTTCGTTGATTATTTGACGCATTTTCCCCTGTTCGATATGCTGAGCAAGACATTTCATTTCTTGTACTTGTCCTTCCCTAAATCTTGTATTAATTGGTCCGTATATTTCAATTGTGGTTTAATCTAGGGATTTTCCTTTCTATTATTTCTTTCATAGCTAATAGTATGATTCTTCCAAGTTTCATAATATGTCTAATCATCCTATCCCCCCTCCCTTTCTGAGGAGGCAAGGTGGCTCAGTGGTAGATACCTCTGGTGTGGGGGTATCTGGCTGGATCCACAGCCAAATAAGTTTGTGGTGGACGACATGTACGTGGGTTTTCTAGGAGTATTTCCCGTTTCCTCGCACGTTTTCATTCCGCCAACATCATTCACTTGCCTTAGTCATCGTCTCCTTTAGCCTAAAAGGCATAATCATGGGACATTATGCTGAACGATTTCATTTCATTTCATTTCTTCCGTTTTGAAATATTAATCAGGACACATTTCTTTTCCTCTATCATTTTCATCATTCTTTTACTTGATATCTTATTTTCCCATCTAATTTCAAGCTGGTTCTACAATATCGTGTCCGTGGGCTTTCTCGGGGTACTCCCTTTTCCTCCAATATTTTCATTCCACCGATTCTTCCATCATCATTCACTTGCCTTAACAGTCTCTTTTAGCCTAGTAGGCATAATCGTGGGACCTTAAACAGAAAGATTTTACCACATTTTGCATTCCAAGCTCGTTTTATAGTATTTACAACCGATCAAGAAGCAAATTTGCTTAAGAAAATTTTCGTCGCCCAAAAGTCTTCCCATCATACAAACCAGAGGTATCCATTGGTTACGACGTCTCGTTGGATCATAAGTACTCGTATATTGAAATATACTTTTTTTTTAATTATTAGAGACACAAAGTCTGAGAATTATGACCCTAGTTGTAGGAAGACATGTAAATTCAGTACCTAGTTTATTTCTCTTTTCTTTAATAGCCAGTCTTTTCAATTATTATTGACTGGTTCATTTTGAGTTCAACACTCTACTCAGTACGACGTAGTCCTACAATTTAACTAGACCATACTGAGTTTCAAAGGAAATAAAACTGGTTAATTTTGAGTTTAACATTCTATTCAACACGACGTAATCCTACAGTTTAACTGGACCACACTGGCTTTCACCGGAAATAAAACTTTTTCTCTTTTCTTTCAAATATTATTACTGGTTGATTTTGAGTTTAACATTCTATTCAACACGATGTAATCCTACAGTTTAACTATACCACACTGGCTTTCACGAGAAATAAAACTTTTTCTCTTTCCTTTTAATTATTATTGACCGGTTGATTTTGAGTTTAACATTCTATTCAGCACATCATAGTCCTACAGTTTAACTAAACCACACTGGCTTTCACCGAAAATAAAACTTTTCTTTTTCCTTTATTAACTAATCTTTCCAATTATTATTGACTGGTAGATTTTGAGTTTAACATTCTCAGAATCAACCTACAGTTTAACTAGATCACAGTGTATTCCATTGGAAATCATACTCGAGTTTCCCGTAGCGAGGTTAAGTACGCTAACATACAGGTACAAAAGAGTTCTTCCAAACTGATTAAATGACTTTATGAACACTCTGTACTTACTTTGAAAGCACGGTTATAATCAAGAATGCTGTACATATCTTATTCATATCGAAGATACGAAGTTAGAAAGCATCGTTTCACTTGTGACTACATCCCCTTTAAGATAATCCAGCGTCTTCCTGCAACTAACGTAAGATCAAGGGGAAAAAAAAAAGAGGAAAATGTCTGGAGGTTTGTCCGTATAAACATGGTGATTACCTATCTTCATTCTTACCAAAACACACTCTCACTTCATTATCCTTCCGGTAGAGGCAGGAATCTCTTCATCTATATTTCGGCATTGCTCTTTCTTCCCCCTCGTTATTCTACTCTCATTTATTTTTCTTTCCACGTCTCTCTATTCCTCGTATGTTTTTTTTTTCCTTCACTCATCTTCATATTCTTCCTCAGCTTTAAGAATAGCGGCACATCACCTCAAACATTGTTTGAAAGTAAGTAAATAATCATGAGAGAGAGAAAAAAAAATAGAAGAAAAGCTTTGCGCTCAAATAATTTAGCAAGCATATTTCAGGAGTAGTAATATTTATTTCATTTCCTAATGATAATACTAGAATATAAAGTAATTAAAATTCATTTAAATACTAATCTAGTCGATTTACGAAGTAATTGAGATCAAATTATAAAACGCGTGTTGCTTAGGTTCACGAAGTCATAAAATGTTGAACAAATATTTATTACTAAGTTTACCGAAAGCAGCTTTGGGACTGGAGTCCAATACGACAAACCACTACATCTAGGTAGTACTGAACAGGTATTATTCTGCGAACGGAAAGACGATAACTAATTGAGGGAGCGTTTTTTTTTCAAAACTCGATAGAGCACAAATTTTGAGAAACGTAGGTGTATATATGGGATACGTATGCTTTTTATGCTTACCAATCGAACTGTGAAATCAGAAATGGCAAATCTCGATATGTATCGTGTGTATAGTATACTGAATCATTAGCATTTTGTCAGAACTCGATAGAGCTCATGCACAGCAATTTCTCAAAACTCGATACAGCACATAGCTGAATACTACCGAATCCTGCAATCTCGTGGAGTTGTCAAAGTTCTTAATAGGAACTGGTAAATCAAAACACTGAAGGAAAATTCTCAGAAGATTCTGAAAGCGAAGTTGCCATTTCACATACGGATGCAAAGTATCGTATCCTACAGAGAACACTTACATTGGGTTACCTGTGGAGGTTTCTGTTGCAAATCTGGAATTAAAACATGCCACAAAATACTGAGATTTTCATGCCTACAGAAGATGAACATGGTGTCCAGTGAGAAGGACAAAAAGAAACTTATATACTTTTTTTTCTTTTTTTTTTTGAAATGACAGAAGAAGCAAGATGTTCTCAGAGACTTCTAACTACAACGCAAATGTATGCTTCATTACTTACAGTTACTACAGAACTTTGTATTCTTACATTCTGGTGTTACTTTTTGAAATTTTACATAATGCCTATTATTTTTTAATTCGTGTAACAATGTAGAAGTAATCCATTACACTTTACACAAAACTAACTCAATAAAACAAAATATTAATTAAAACTAATGTGTGCGTCGGGACCGTAATACGGCAAATTGGGGGGGGGGGGCGTTAAAATATTAAATAATACTTTTGATAAAGTGGATACTTTCAAATATTTAAAATCAATATTAACAGATGAAAATCATATTCACGAAGAAATTAAATGTCGACTAAAAGCAGGGAATTCGTGTTACTATTCGGTTCAAAATCTCTTGTCGTCGCGAATTCTGTCGAGGAATTTGAAGCTTAAAATATATAAAACGATAATCATGCCTGTTGTTCTGTATGGTTGCAAAACATGGTCACTTACTCTGAGGGAAGAACATAGACTGAAAGTATTTGAGAACAGGATCCTGAGAAGAATATTCGGACCCAAGAGGAACGAGAATGGAGAATGGCGGAAACTTCATAACGAGGAACTACATAGTTTATACGGTTTACCCAACATTGTTAGGGTCATCAAGTCTGGGAGGCTTAGGTGGGCAGGTCATGTAGCTAGAATGGAAGAAAGTAGAAACGCTTTCAAAGCCTTGACTGGAAGACCCATAGGAAAACGACCATTAGGAAGACCTAGGCGCAGATGGGAGGATAATATTAAGATGGATCTCGCAGAGATAGGAATACAAAGTAGAAACTGGATGCAATTAGCTAAGGATAGAAATCAGTGGAGAGCTTTTGTGAACGCGGCACTGAACCTGCGGGTTCCATAGGCCATAGAGTTAGTTAGTTAGTTATTAATTAAAACTAAGTAAAGAATATATCATGACGAAATAAAAATAAAATAACAATAGTAATACAACAATGTAACAGGATAAAGACAATAATGCTAGCAGCAAATTCAGGTTCACTCACATTTCTTTGTTTCCTGTCCATGTTCTCTATCGAGTTTTGAAAAAACCTGAATTTTTTAAGTAGCCAATTCTATAACAAATATTTGTATCCTCTAGGAGATTCATGCTGTCTGTACTTGTCCCAGAATAATAACTAGTATTACCTACAATTACGTTTCTTTAGTAAAATGTTATGTACAATAATAACAAAAATGTAATTCCTGTAAAAATGATTTGTGCTCTATCGAGTTTTGATAAAAACGCTCCTCAATTGTAAAACGTCCACCTATATTTTCAGAAAGAATGGTAGAACTAGGTTTATATATATATATATAAGAGAAAGAATATAGATGTAGTGTAGGAACAAATTTTCATGCTACGTCAATCATTTCCTTATTAAATAAGTATAGTTCTATTCAGAGATTTATTTGTAGCCAGGGAAGCCTGGGAATTTCCCCCCTTCCAAGTTTTGACTTCCTTGTCTCTTAGTTCAGTCTTCCCAGGGAAAATACTCCTTTTATAGGCTATATAATCTGTTATAAACTACAATAATTCAACTTCACATTTTAGTAGCAATCCTTTATAAAAATTCCCCCCTTCTACAAAATCCACAAAGAAATCACTGGTTGTATTGAGAAAGTGAACAAATGTATGATGGGTGCGCCTCTAGACTTCCGTCTACCATTACTCCACTGCAGAACCTACGCCTTACACTTCCTAGCCCAAATAGTTTTACATTGATTTAAAAGAACGATGAACATTGAAATTTAAAAAAACAGACTTCACATGAGCTTAGATTATGGAATTTGTAAATAAAATGCTCTGTTGAATTTTAAATTTTTAATAACTGCAAATCACTTACTGGTCACTACAGATGAGTGAAATCTACCACTAAAGAAAATTGTTCAACATTTCTGAAACATAAGGGATTCACTTTTGTTTCGTCTCATGACAAATTGAAAAATGGATTTAGAAGTTTTTGCTTCTAAATCCCTGAAATATTTGTTTTTTTTTTTTTAATATAAATCCAGCAAGAAAACTTTCCTTCGAATATATATATATATATATGAAGCACACTTTTTATCTTTGAAATGATAGACTCTTTTTAATTTCATTTTTAGTTTTAGAAAGAAATAAACTGTGATTTAATAAAATCATCTATGTCTCATGGGAGTAAAAATTGGATCAAAACACATTTAATATATATATATATATATATATATATATATATATATATATATATATATATAAATGAAAACACCACCTCCACAAAAGTGCCGCTCTACTCCTGGCGCAGTAAACAAAGCCTCCTTGAAACAAACTCTTTTCAATAAAATTGGAAATCTTCAATTAAACAAAACACTTGGAGGAAAAAAAATTCTCGTCCTCTCAAGAGTTCATAATCCCTCACAATGGAAATATTTGATTTTTCCACTATCTATAAAACATATTGTGAAATTCAAGAATACATTTTTCTAGGTATTAACCATAAACAGCCTAGAAACAAAGAAAACTTTAGGCTCACCATATTATGGTGCATTCGTTTCGTAAACTTTGTATTGAGTTTGCAATTTAACTAGTGTTGACAAATTAAATTTGATCCCAAGTTAAGAAACAATGTGGATGTCGATAAATATAGTTCCAAGTTACTTTGATGCTAATATAAGAAATATCACATGAATAAAGGTAGGCTTACTTCGAACATTTACTTTATTTTATTGAAATGGATTTACAATTAAAAACCATGGTACAACTTTGATAGACCTCCAAGCTATGGGAATTCAGTACTCTAACTTGAAGTAGTACATCTATAACTAGATGTTCCAATAGATTAATAGATTAAGATCAAAGATAGATACAATAGATTAATAGATACAACAGATTAATAGTTACAATAGATTAAGATTAAAGATAGAAACTGTTCCTCAGACGCTGAATTCATATCAAAAACCTATACTGGCTATGCCTTATTGATGTTGTTCTGCGGCGATTAAAAGTTGAAAACAAAATCGTTAACTTGAACCACTTCCGTTTAAGGGAGAAAATATAAATTACTCTTGGAAAGCTGAATTGAGTGGAAAAAAATTGTACCTCGATTTATCTCACGGGAAATACGGAAATCAGTATTACAATCGGAAGTAGTAGTAAATTTCCAGTTGTGGTAGAGTGTTATGAGCTCTGACGATATATTCTCTCGACACGCTGAATTGATTACAGGCAACATCTGGTCGTTATATATTACCCTTTTTGTTCTATGACGATAAATGTTGAAATCGGAAATGGTTAGTGTTAACCACTTTTCGATTCAATAAATGGTTAAGAGAGGAATTAGAATCTACTTTTGGTACACTGAATAGATTGCAGAAGAATGTATCTTGATATCTGTTACCGCTTTTGCTTTACGGAAATCAGTATTAAAATCGGAAGTAGTAGTAAATTTCAAGCTTTTTTACTTTTGGTACAGTATTGCGGGTTGTGATGGAATGTTCTCTTGACACCCTGAATAGATTGCAGAAAACAGTTTGTCGCAATATTTTATGGTATTAAGTGTTGAGACTGAAAATTACTAATTTAAATAGAGAGGTCAATGAATAAAAATGGAATTATTCTTGGAACAATGAATTGATTACAGAAAACGGAATCTCGATATCTCTGACCGTTTCTGATCTAGGCAAATCAGTATTAAAACTGGATGTAATATTTCATTTGGACCACTTCCGTTATTGGTAGAGTGTCGGAAATAGTCACGATACGTTGCCATGAGACGCTGAATCGCTTCCACAATTCCGCGTCTCGCTATTTGTTACCGTTTCCGTTTTATGACGATAAACGTTGAAACTGGAAATGACTAATCTGAACCATTTCTGATTTGAATAGATTCTGAATGGAGAAGATTAAACCTATCCTTTAGACGCTGAATCGATTTAAAAAAAAAAACGGAACTTGATATCTCTTACCGTTTCTGCTCTGTGCAAATCTGTATTGAAACTGGATGTAATATTTCATTTGGACCACTTCCGGTATTGGTAGAGTGTTCGGAATACTCACGATCCATTGTCGTGAGACGCTGAATCGTTTCCAGAATTCCGCGTCTCGCTATTTGTTACCGTTTCCGTTTTATGACGATAAACGTTGAAACTCGAAATGACTAATCTGAACCATTTCTGGTTTGAATAGATTGTTAATGGAGAAGATTAAACCTATCCTTTAGACGCTGAATCGATTGTAAAAAACCGCAACTCGATATCTCTTACTGTTTTTGCTCTGTGCAAATAAGTATTGAAACCGGAAATAATATTAAATTTGAACCACTTCTGGTTTCGGTGCAGTGTTCAGGATAGAAATGCTACGTTACATTGACACCTTGAATCGTTTGCAAGAAACCACTTGTCGTTATCTGTTCTTGTCTTCGTGTTATGGCAATAAATGTTGAAACCGGAAGTTACTAATTTGAACCACTTCCTGTTTGATTATACAATTAACGGAGAGGATGAAACCTATGGAGTAAAGATAGGATATATTCTCGGGAAGCTTAATTGGTTGCAGAAAACCGCTTCACGCTTTCTTTTAGCATTAACATTCTACAAGGACCAAAGATAAAAGCGGAAGTAGTTGATTTATGTCACTTCCGGTTTTATTACAAAGATTAGAGTAAAGACGGAATATGTTCTTAGGACGCTTAACTGATTGCAGGAAACCGTTACTTTAAACTCACTGTTACCGTTTCCACTCTATAACGATCGTTATAACCGGAAATGGTTACTTTCTACCACTTCTGGTTCGACTGTCGGTTCCAAAATACGATCTTGGTACGTAACTTTTGACCCTCAATATTTTGACCAAACTTGGTGATGATTTGGTTAAAAGTCTTCATTCCGGCGAAATTAAAATACCGCTAATTTTACAGTAATTATGTGATATCTTCAAATAGATAAAAGATAATCGAAATGTGGAACAAGAGCGCCCTAGACAATATTATTTTACATAAGAAACTGTTATCACGACTCACTTATCTGCTTTCGATTTCGAGCCATTTTGAAAATCGGCATTTATTTTCGCGTTTCTAAACAGCTGAAAACGGAAAGCCACTAGGTGACTTGTGATAACGGTACCTCACGCAAAATAATATTGTCTAGGGCGCTCTTGTTCCATATTTCAATTATCTTTTATCTATTTGAAGATATCACATAATTACTGTAAAATTAGCGATATTTTAATTTCGCCGGGATGAAGACTTAAGTAATTCTCGAGATTTTTGTCTCCTGAACGAACGGACAAGGTAAATATGTGTATGAAGCAGCTTTGGTAAACCAAACGTCTTAATACTAATATATTCATGCACGGTCCGGCGAAAAGACTTCCCATATTTGGAGAGAGCGTTGTGTGAGTTGTGGTAGAAATACGGCGGAGTAGGGGGTATCCATCAATAGCGGTACACGTGCCATTTTCAGTAGTCGCAATGGCGTGGCGAAGTCTGCCGTGTCGTGACAAAACGCTGTAACTTTGGCGAAGAAGTTTTGCGAAAATGAGCCTTAAAGTTTTCATCCGAAAATGTGATCTGTATCGTGTAGAAATAGTGTATCTTGACTTTGGAAACACGTGGTTACATGTAATGTTACGTAAATGCATGTTGTGTGATTAAATTTGGTGAAAATTGATTGGTTGACCATTATTGCCTAGTTACACTGGTTCTACACGATACAGATCACATTTTCGGATGAAAACTTTAAGGCTCATTTTCGCAAAACTTCTTCGCCAAAGTTACAGCGTTTTGTCACGATACGGCAGAAGTGAGCATCGTGCGTTTGTTGTGAAGAAGTATATTCGTAATGGTGGTTCTGTGATTTCTACTCAACGGGTATTTAGCATTTGATTCGGACTTCGCCGACATGATTTTGTTCCGAATAGAAAAACTATTCAAATTTGGGTATTAAAATTCAGAGCAACAGGTTCTATATTGAGAAACAAATCGCCTAGCAGACCTGTTTAAGTGCTGAACGCTTTGGAGATTGCTGGATGGACTCTCTCACACGTGCCATATCTTCCGGCGTTGTTACGGTCCGAGGTTGGCCAGGCAATGTTTTTTCTCAGTGCAGAACCTGCTGCTCTAAAGTATGGTACCCAAACTTGAATATTTTTTCTATCCGAAACAGAATCATGTTGATGAAGTCCGAACCGAATGCGAAATGTAGCTGAGTAGTGATCACAGAACCTCCATTATGAATATAGTCCACCACAACAAGGGGCCGCGGTGGCTTAGTGATAGAGCGTTAATCTGTGGTGCATGGGGGTGTTGGTTCGATCCCAGCTTCCGCCAAGTGAGTTTTGTGGTGGACAAACACCGTGTGCGTGGTTTTCTCAGAGTTCTCCGTTTCCTCCCATTTTCTTCATTCCACCACTTCATTCATTTCTCATCATCAAAGTCTCTTTTAGCCTAGCCGGCATAATTGTGGGAAGTAAAATTTAAAAATTTCATTTTACTTTTCCTTTACAACAAATACACAATACTCATTGCGTCACGCCATTGCTACTGCTGAAAATGGCACGTATACTGCTATCAATTGATACCCCTTCTGCCGCCATATCCCCACCACAACTCACACAGCGCTCTCTGCAAGTACGGGAAGTATTTTTGCCGGGCCCTGTATATGTATGTTTATACAACCGATTTAAACTAAAGCTTATTTGAAAAGTATGTTATATAACTACAACACAAGGTAAAAGCTTAATCAATCCTTTTTTATTATTCTAAACAAACCATTATTTTTTAGTTTGTGCCGTGTTTTGTTGTTTAATCTCCTAACGAGTGAATAAAGAATGAAGTTTAGATTTCTCTTCTTGTAAAACCATAGGAAAAAAAATGAAAATAAAAGTTTATATATGATCGATTTACTGCAGCAAAAATGATGACAAATTATAGGCAGGAGTTTATCGACATGACTTTAACCACGCGTAATCCTCTTTCGCATGTAAATCGTTTCTGTATCGTAGCAAATAGCATTATAAAGGTATAACGGCCGGCCATCGACATCTATATAATTCATGCGGGGATTTTTCTCACAATGACCTCTTTAATTTATAATGCGTCAAATGATTTGGAACGTTTAATACGCAGAGATTAATTGAATGGGTCGTTACGGGATACGAGTAACGGACACGCGCTCGTTTTTCGCTGTACATATGAGACATATAATGGGAGCGATGTGTTTGATACCCTTGGGAGAGCACGTATTACTGCAGCTGTTGCCGTTACTAGCTGCATAGAAAGGTACGTAAGATTCTCAACTCTGCAGGAGTCGCAGTTTGACCCTGTTGCAAACTCACTGGCTCTAAAATATTCATACAAACGTCTGTGGCGCGCACATTTAATTGAGTGATGCGTGGACAGTCCATCCATCAATTCTCAATGCATTTATTTCTTCTGTCATAAGGTGTAATAGTTTGAGAAGAAATAGTGAAATATGTGGTAATGTCTAAAAGATAATAATGATATTGTCCTTGGATTTATTTATTGCTGGAACAATTGATTTAAGTGGGGTTATTGTTTGTGTTATCTACTTAAGATATTGAAAATAATAGAGAGTTATAGTAAGAGCACAACTTAGAGAGAAAGATGTGTTTATTTTCATGTGAGTTATCTACAGAGTGGTCCGTAAGTCTCTGCGTATTCATAAATCTTATATATTAAGTGTATCTCTGTGTGTTATGCATTCTCATTCATAATATTGTGCGACACCTTGATCCGTGAGATACGTATTTTCACAACATAGCAAGATCCTCCATCCCTATGTTGTTATGCTATGTTAGATCCGGACTTGAAAACGTGTGATAACTCTGTCTGGAATACATAAAAAAATTGTATCATAATAACGTTATAACTCCACTTCTGTATTCGGGACATCTGTTTTGCTGGCATTTGGAACAATAATTCCTGCTATGTTGCGAAAAATAGCATGCATCGTCACATTACATTACGCAGCTACAAGGAGGAGCTGCATAAGACACATTGGGCACATAAGATTTATAAATGGATAGGGACTTACGAGCCACACTGTATAATGCATATACTGTATGCATTATTTCTACAGTACAAAATAAAAGAGGTAAAGTATTGAGTGTTTAACCTGTGTAGATGAGTTTGCCTCTGTCTAATAAAGGTTTAGTAAGTTGGTCAGTCCGTGCTTCGAAATAGGTTGACTTGACATAGGCTCTACGGACACAAAAATAATAGCTTTTTATAATAGTAACATAAAAATGTCACAATTCGCGAGCTTGGATTTCCAGTCCAATAATTTAGCACGAAAGCTATATGAATAGCAAGCGCGACCTTGCGTCCGAGTCCTCACAAGCCCTCACGAAGATAATGACTGGAAGCACAGGTAGCTGCAAGCCCCATAGAGGACAGTGAGCCCGAATCCAATTAGGTAAATGGGCGCGAGAATAGCATATCCGAGCTCGAGCATCTGCATTTGTGAGATAGCGCGGCCTTATTAAGATTAAAAAGAGCGAGCGCCTTTGAGATCAGAGAACCTGAGGCCCAATTGATCACGATTCCAAAATCACTGATTCCAACTATGTGTTCATATTATTTACTTGGTTCAAACCTTAGGCACTAATTGAACTGTGTGGTCATATTGTTTATTATGTTTCAAAAGTTCGATACTAATAGAACTATGTGGTCATATTGTTTATTGTGTTTCAAAAGTTCGGTACTAATTGAACTGTGTTGTCATATTGTTTATTCTCAAAAGTTTGGCATTACTGGATCTGTGTGGTCATGTTGCTCATTATATTTCAAAAATTGTGCAGCATTTGAACTGTGTAGTAGTATTGTTTATTGTGGTTCAAGAGTTCATCATTATTTAAAGTGTGTACCAAAATGTTTATTGTGTTTTGAAAGTTCTGCATTATTTGAATTCTGTGGTCACATTGTTTACTGTGTTTCAAAACTTTGGGTTTGAAGTTGATTTTATAGCATCGCAAAAAGAGCTCCCGGACGTCTAATAACAGCATACAAGGGTATTTCCAAATGTTCTAGCCTGGCACTAAAATATCACGTCGCTGATAATAAACCGTTTATATCACATAGTGCCATCTATGGAAGAAATAATGCATTAGTTTCAACTGTCTAACTGCGTCAGTTCGTTGGAGGCAGTAACTGTATGTTGACCTAGTATAATGCATAACAATGTTTAGTTCACACTGTCTGTCAAGTCCACAATGCTAAATCCTCTTAAAGCCGCATTTTCCAGTGAAGCCTTGGCAACAACACCCGTGTGGGCTGCAGCATTATCATGCTGTTTACGAGTTCAACGCACACCCACTGATTCAAATGACTACCTCCAACGAACTTACGCAACTAGACACTTCAAATTTATACATTATTTCTTCCATAAATGGCACTATATGCCATAATCGGCTTATAGTTAGTAGCATAATATTCGAGTGTGAGGCTAGAAACTTTTGGAAAACCCTTGTATATGTATATTTGTATATGATACGAACGTCTGTATCGTGAATTTACAAGTAGTTCCCACATTAAATCAAAATCAATGCAATAAAAGAAAATATTGATATAAAGAAAGTAAAGGTACAGTTTCCTATTTTAGACAAGGCTTCTCATTTTGAAGAGCTTGGCAGTTGAGAAAATACGGTTGTCTTTATGTCTCAAGTTTCTCTGCGTAAGGTCGTCGTAAGCGGCCTTCTGGACGAGGATTAAACTAAAATAAACCCCATCCCGTTCGGGAATTGATTTAGGTAAAAGATAAACGCTTTGTCGAATACGTCACTACGACACTCAATCTGGCAATATTCCCACAATAATAAAAACAAACAAAATGAACATTTACTGCATCAGCGATAGTAATATAAAGACCTCTGGATTCAAACGTATTTGAGAACTTTAGTAACTTACAAGCTTAGTATTCATCCGAAGTTATTTTCTCTCTTTTTTTCTTAATTTTAAGAAAAGAACTGAAAATCGAAACGCAATTTTCCTCTCTCTCTCTCTCCTATATCAGTAGATAAATTATTAATACATAAAAGTCAATTTTGATTCTCGATTGGAGATCATCTAGCCTAATTCAGTATTAATATCTTAAGCAATATTCGCAAGTCCCTGCCCAAAAAAAGCTTCGACACTTAAACAAATAGTTAAGCTCAAAAATATACAAGTACAAAGCAAAATTAATTAATATTTGGAGAGAATATGGCAGTAGCAATTTACAGAGTTTCACTTTCTGTTAGTTTAAAATTAGACGAAGAAAATTTCGCATATTTTCATTTTCACCCAAGGAGCCACATGGTGGTCACTGCAGGGCGTCATAACGTATACAATTAAAAATGTAAGTTGCAAAATGCTGATCCACGCATAAGTTAGTGGTAATTGTGCTTGCTTTGCAATCAGGATATCTCGGATTTAAATATGGAAACGCCCATTCTGAAAGATTTGTTTCCAGTTTTCTCTCAACTTCACAGGCCGAATGAAAAGGTGGTACCTTTACATATATGCCGCGGTCGACTTTCTTTACTAATATTGGTTGTTATTAATGATACCAGTGTACTTTTCCTCACAGGTTGTATTCGGATGTTCGTTAAACAAACTATACAGTAATTGAGGAGTTAGGTGCAAAAAAGGCGTAAGTCTGAAACATGTAGTTAAAGAAAAACGATGTTGAAAATTTAAGTAGTGCTTTTCCTTACATAAAACAATGTAATATGCAGTATTTTATTCAGATATTGAATTGAAATGTTACCAGGAGGCTAAACAAGCATGGCAAAAGCCACAAATGCTTTTGATGCAAAAAGCGCGTAAACTCGCTTACGCCCTTATTACATCAAACTCTTCAATTAATTTTGTAGTAATACTACTTAAATTATAGAGCTCTAGCTTTTGTCAAATTTTAATATTATTGCTATAATTTTTGATTGATTGGTTGGTTAGTTTTGTGTCATCAATGCCTATTACTTGACTGATTGAACTGATGTAAGTCATCAATTGGCCCACTAGATATATCCCTCGATCGATTATTGAAATCACTTGTACTAGGATCCAGCAAATAGGACTTGTAAGATTGTAATGTTAGTACATCTATCCGCCGTTACTCCAGAAGATAACTCTTGAATAAGATTGTAATGTTAGTATGTCCGTCCGCCGTTACTAAACATGATACCTTTTAAATAAGATTGTAATATTACTACGTCCGTCCGCCGCGACTTCACAAGATAATACTTGAATAAGATTGTAATGAAGGGGCCGAGATGGCTCAGTGGTAGAGCATTCACCTCTGGTGCTACGGGTCCCGGGTTCGATCCCAGTCCCGGCCAAGTGAACTTTGTGGTGGGCAGACATCGTGTGCGTGGGTTTCCTCTGGATTCTCCTGTTTCCTCCCATATTCTTCATTCCACTATTTCATTCATTTCTCATTATCACCGTCTCTTTTAGGCTAGCCGACATAACCGTACGACTCAAAACTCAAAAAAGATTGTAGTGTTAGTACATCCGTCTACAGTTACTCCACAAGATAACTCTTGAATGAGATTGTAATGGTAGTATATCCGTCTATCCTTACCAAAGAAGATAACTTCTGAATAAGATTGTAATGTTAGTACATCCGTCTACAGTTACTCCACAAGATAACTCTTGAATAAGATTCAAATGTTAGTACATCCGCCTACAGTTACTCCATAAAATAACTCGTGAATAAGATTGTAATATTAGCATATCTGTCTACAGTAGCTCCACAAGGTAACTCTTGAATACGATCGTAATGTTAGTACATCCGGCTTCACTTACTCCACAAGGTAACTCTTGAATACGATCGTAATGTTAGTACACCCGGCTTCACTTACTCCACAAGGTAACTCTTGAATAAGATTGTAATGTTAGTACATCCGTCTACATTTAATCAAGAAGATAACTCTTGAATAAGATTGTAATATTAGTACATCTATCCGCCGTTTTTCCAGAAGATAACTCTTGAATAAGAGTGTAATGTTAGTACATCCGTGTGCAGTTACTCCACAAGAAAACCCTTGAATAAGATTGTAATGTTAGTACATCCATTCGCCATTACGAATAACTCTTGAATAAGAGTTTAATGTTAGTACATCCGTCTACCGTTACTCCACAAGATAACTCTTGAATGAGATTGTAATGTAAAACTTGAGGAAGGGCTGCAAAGAATATTGGATGAAGATAAATGTTAGAAAGACAAAATCCATAGTGATTGGAACGAAACGGTCAGTGTCTATTATAAAATTAGGGGGAGAAAATAGAACAGGTGACTAGTAAATAATAATATTTGTGATGATATGAAGCGGAGACATGAAACAAATGCAAGGATAAGAATAACAAAAGGGGGCTTTAGGAGAAGGAAAATACTATTTTGTGAGACCTTGAGTAAAAAGTTGAGAAAAACTCACGAAAAAAGTCATGTACAGTATTGTACTTTATGAGGCAGAAACATGGACATTACGCAAAATGAGGAAAAACCTCTTGAAGCTTTCGAAATATGGGTGTAGAGAAGAATGTAGAGAATTAGCTGCGTCGAGCGGAAAACGAATGAGACGGTCTCAGAAACGGTGGGGGAGAAAAGAACAATCTTAGATATTATTAAGAAGAGGAAGAGAAACTGGATGTGATTTTGGCTAAGAAGAAACTCTATCATGAGGGACGTGATACAAGGTACTATGGCAGGAAGAAGAAAGAGGGAACGAAGGGGCCTACGATTAATAGATCATATCAAAACAAAGAAATCGTGCGTGAAGACGAAGAGGTTAGCGTAAGACCGTGGAACATGGAAACTTCTCAGCTGCGGGAAATGACTTGATAATAATAGCAGAATTACTTATGATGATGATAAATGTCCATTTTCACTTAATTTATTAATTAATTGGAGTGTTATCAACGTTCTCTACCACATGACTGAATGGTCTCACGTTATACATCATGACTTCATTGATTACGTAATTTCAAAAACTATTTATCACTTGACCAATAGATTAATCGTGAAGTCATAAATTTCAATTATCACTTGATTAATTAATTAATTGAAGTATCAAGAACTGATTTGATGGATTAGACGATCTCATAAATATCTATAACTAAATTGATTAATTAATGGTAGTGTCATAAAAACGTAATATTACTTAATCAATTTCTTGGAAAAAATGAAATGAAATTTTGAGTTTTATGTCCCACGATTATGTCGGCTAGGCTAAAGGAGACGGTGATTATGAGGAATAAATGGAACGGTGGAATGATAAAGTAAGAGGAAACGGGAGAACCCTAAGGAAACAAATGCACACGGTGTTTGTCCACCACAAAGCTCACTTGGCGCAAACTGGGATCGAACAAAGGACCCCATGCATCAGAGGTGAATTCTCTACCACTGAACCATCATGGTCCCTCAATTTTTTGGAATTCAAAAACCTCCGGCACCCAAATTTTAATATTTTACAGTTGTTTCAAAACAAAAAATGAACATTTTATCTGAAATAACTAAGACTTTCTATTAGCCCTTAGAGTAGTGTAGCATGAGGAAATATATAGGACTACATTAGTACCTATAGAAAGATTTTATGATATCCTGAGTTGTATATCTGGATGTCTATGACTTGCAGGACATTATTTCCTTCAAAAGTAGCAGTCAATTTCTTTGTTTGTTGTCTTTTTCTCTATTCTTTATTAAAAGAGAAGGAAAGTGGAATGTAGATTTCATTTGTTCTTTAACTAGGTAGGAAGCCGTCTTTCTTCTTTCATTTTTTTAAACTTCTTTTTTTTCATACCCAAAAGTTAAAAGAAAAAAGTACCTTCTCAACATTTTTTTTATTTTTATTTTCCCTCATTTCAACCTGTGCCCGCCTTCTGAGACGGTTCCATCCCTTGTGTTCATCACCTTAGACGACTTTCTTCATTTAAATTTACAACTAATGGCGGAGAAATATGGTATTGCATTACAAACGCCGACAGTTTCATCTACATCTACTTAACAGTAACACAACTTCTTCTTTCCCCCCATTTCTAAGTCTCGTTCGTTTTTTTTTTCTTTTTCTTTCTTTTTTTCATACCGCCACGACATCCAGAACTCAGCAATTGAGACAAGGAAATTATCTTAAATTTCTTTCCCCAAATGAGCTATGATGATCTTGGCGTTAAGCCTAGGGGAGACGAAGCATAGTGGAAAATTAAAAGAATCGTATCGTCTTATGGATAAGACAGAGGCAAGAAACAGCAGTGTTTCCTAATTAGATGGTTTATGAGAAAAAAACGGATTAGTATTGTTATGTGTTTTGATAGCTTGTATGAATACCATCCACCACTTTTAGGATCTAATAGTATGCTGTATATGTGCCTTCAAGTGTACAACATATCAAATATACGATTATGACGTTCTCAATCTCACTTAGCAAAGGATGGCGTACGGCCGCTTTTTAACAATCAGAAAAATCACAGTGCGAAACAAGTTGAGCTCCGACTAACGTAGAACATTTATTTGTTTAATTAACGGTGTGAGTGTGTCTTAAATAATTTCCAATATAGGCTCATGTTAATTTCTCTTCCTTTATTGGAAAATAATAAAGTCGTTTTTCAACACAGACTATACCAAAAATGTTTAACAATACATATGCTTAGGCTCATCTTCCTTTAACTTTATGTTGTAAACGACAAGTATTAAAACTTCGTTCGATTAAACTTTGACAATCCCTCATAACGAAAACATGTAGCTAATGGTCTCTGTGATTCTTACACATTTATATTCTGATCTTATTGTAGTTATCTTTCAGTGCAATGCCTTGACACGCACCGACGCAAACAACAAATTAGAAATTTAATGAGAAGACAGAGAGAGAGAGAGAGAGAGAGAGAGAGAAAAGAGGATAGAATCGTGTTTGTTAGAATCACATTAACAGCCTATGACTGCAGGCTCATATTCCCCATGTATCTGTAACGATGTTTCATCGTATCCCGGCCAGACCAGGTCACTAACAGTCAGACCGGATGATGGCTCTATCCAGGTTACTGTATCAGATTGGAAAACTTCGGGTGATACGTCTGTCCAGGCTACAATATCACTCCGGATCTTCCGAATTACAGGTCATGACTGCATCTTTTATGCCTCAATGCGTTTGATCCATTTTTACTCTAAATTGTCTTTCTGTGGCCGTTGGGAATACTTGCCTAACAGTGGTTTGCATCTTACTGTAATGGTAATTTCCATCTTATAGTCTCACTGATGAAAAGAGACTTTGAATTCAACTTAATCATTCAATCAAGTGGTACTGGATATTTGATTTTATTTGATTTTCAGTTTAGTGTCCTTTTTAGCAGCAAGGCTATATAAGACGTGAACCTACAGCTTAACATGCTATCCGAGCCACATTAACTTCGCTGGGAATCAAACTCGGTGCTCCAGAGCTAAAAATATGTGCGCTAACCGCTTACTTACGAGAGAGCTCGATAGTGGATATTAATAGCACACTAATTCAGTAAAGCACTGGAAATGAATATTGATTACGCTACAACTAGTCAATAAATCAACTGACAAAAGACATTAATGACGATAAAATTACTCAGTCAATGAAATTACAGCAGATATTGATGACACTTCCACTAATTGGTCAATGGGGCGATAGAAGACATTGATAACACTCCAATTAATTAAGCTAAGTAGTGATAACTGAAATGATGAAATTCTCATTGTGGACATTGATTATAATCCAATTAATCAATCACGTGATGTTAAACTTGGACGACACTCTAAAATTAATCAATCAATTAAGTGATAGTAGACACTGATGGCAATTAATCAATCAATTGATAATGGGCATTGATGACACTTACTTTAATTAATCAATCAATTGATAATGGGCATTGATGACACTTACTTTAATTAATCAATCAATAATGGACATTGATTACACTTCAGTTAATAATTAATCAAATAATAGTGGTCATGGATTACGCTTCAATTCATCAATCAATAAATTGATAGTGGGTATTGGATATGCTTCAATCAATTCATTGAGTGGGCATTGATTACGCTTCAATCAATCAACTGATATTGGGCACTAATGAGACTTCAATTAATCAATCAACCAAGGGCGGTAGCCTCCGTCGCCCTTTCCCGGGATCCGACAGTAGTGATAGTGAACACTGATGAGTCTCCGACAGAAAAGAGTAATTACGTAATTGTTATAATATCGTGTCACTTTTTTCAGCTAAAACTAACATGTCAACAACTTTTGATCACTTCGTTTCATAATAATTCATGTATTCTTTGCCACTTTCTTATACAAAGCTTAATATTGTCCTATTTTATGGCTTTAATTTTGAAAATTTAAAAACGCGAATTTTAAGGATGCTACTTATATGATAATAGAAGAATAATCGATTATTACTTACTTACTAAATATACCGAATTTTTAGATGAATGAGTTTCACTCTTCTGTTGCATGTATGTAACAAATTTTCTGTGTGAAATTTGGGAGGGGTCAAGCTTCTCACCCAAATAAGACCTATTGTCGCCATTGGTTAAAAAGAATAGTTATTGCGTAATTAATAGTCTATTGACACATGTTACGGGACATAATGGTTCATCCAGGTAAACTGGCTAACTATGCCTCTTCCTCCAATAATTCGGAAGGTCCAATTTGCCTTTTCAAGCCATAAGATTTTTGCTATCACAAATTTGATTCTATTTTAGCAAACTAGCGTCTTTCCTATCCCTAACATATTTCGCATTTTCTTCTTCCACTTCTTTTTTCAAGATACCATCTGCACCCTTCTTGTGTTTCTTATGCGTGTATTTTGGAGTTCATCTTGTGTGACGTATTGCCTTTTGGGAAGACGAGCTGGAAATGATCTGTAGGGAGCAGGGAGCATAGTAAAATGAATGAGAAATAGCAGAAGGGACAGCGAGAAGCAACTGAGAGAAATTTCATACAACACACAACCGAGATGAAGGAAGAATGGGGGGGCTAAAGGTGAACATGAAAAAACAAGATGGGTTTCGGCTGATTTACGACTTGAAGTTATCAGGAGGGAGGTATAAGTAACATTCTTCTACTGTATAGTGTCGACATCTATAATAAATGTCAGAACACTCCATATATTTTTTGTTGTCTTGCCCTTGTATATGGTTTGCATACTAGACCTATACATGGAACTTCATCGGTGAGTAAAATGGCGCCAACATGCCATATTTTATTGTTTTTCTACCTACATTTCTTGGCTGTCTTAACAAGACTTGTTAGTTCCTTCATTTAATGTGTCTCGCTTATGACGTCATTAAGATGGCTGACTAAGTTCGTACTTTCCTTCCATTTATTATATCGCGGGGAACTAAAGACAAGTAAGAATCTAGTTAGTTTGGTTGTATGAAGGATTGGTATTAAGTCTTACTATTCCCCTCCCCAATTTCGAAAATAACCAAAAAAATATTTAATATGACAAGCTTGCTTTTAAGGTAAATGTTAAGGAATCCCAAAGGCTACTGTCTTTTCTATCTTATTTCTAAACAGTTATAAGCTGAACTATTTGCCTCTATTCTAAAACCTTATTGGCTAGTAATTCTCCCCTCTTTAGATGATAAGTTTTACTGAGCTTTTGATGAGAATTACAGAACGTGCAGTCGTAAACTGGCAGCGTAATGGAAATAACACGTTTATTCTCTTCCTTGAGTAAAAATGAATCAATTACAGTGATACCTAGAAATTCGAACTTAAGAGTCTTCATCCCGGCGAAATTAAAATACCGCTAATTTTACAGTAATTATGTGATATCTTCAAATAGATAAAAGATGATCGAAATGTGGAACAAGAGCGCCCTAGACAGTATTATTTTACATGAGAAACCGTTATCACGACTAACTTATCTGCTTTCGATTTCGAGCCATTTTGAAAATCGGCATTTATTTTCCCGTTTCTAAACAGCTGAAAACGGAAAGCCGCTAGGTGACTTGTGATAACGGTACCTCACACAAAATAATATTGTCTAGGGCGCTCTTGTTCCACATTTCAATTATCTTTTATCTATTTGAAGATATCACGTAATTACTGTAAAATTAGCGGTATTTTAATTTCGCCGGGATGAAGACTCTTAATACGTTCCAAAACTTGGTTCAAATTCCAAAATAATTTTTCCCCTTTAAAGTAATAGAAACTGCATTCCGTTCCTAAGTCCCATGTACTTGAATGATTGTACAGAAAATTCACCGGATTTTAAGATAAAATATAACTTAAAATAATAATAATAATAATAATGTTTAATTAACAATCAATACAAGTAAAGAACACATAAAATCAGCAGTCAAAATTACATAAGATGATTCCACTACAGCTACCAACGATAAACTCAACGACAAAGCATACGGGTGATTTTTGTGCTGGGCGTTCGGATTCCAAAGTAGCGTGGGGTCACAGTGGTTCAGTGGTAGAGCTGTTGTTTACTGTCTGTGGATTTTCTTAGGGGGCTCTTGTTTACTCCCGCTTTCTCATTCCACCAATTCTTCCATCATCATTCACTTGCTTCTATCGTCTCCCTGATCGTAAACGACGTAATCGTTGAATGATAAATTGAAAAAATTAATTTAATTTATTTTTTTTAACAAAAGCAGCGTCCGAATTCGAAAGCAGTGTTCTGATTCCAAAGCAGCGTACGGATTCCGAAGCGAAGTTTCATTGAATTTTTTGTTCCGATTCCAAAAGTTCTGAGGCGGTTCGTATTCCGGAGACAACATTGCATTATAATATTATCAATAGATTTAATACCATTAGTACATATAAACCATTCTGGTGCTTGTTTCAGTTGTAAGCAGAACACACTCTCAGACAGCTGAAATGTAAAAGTTTCAATATGCATTTCTGAAATTTGACTCAACTACTGTGACTATTGTCAGTTAATAAGTCATAAGAAAGTCATTCACCGTGCATAGTTGCAGGTAATACTTCTATTATTCCATTGTTTATGATTGTAGTGTCATTGTTCTGTATAGTTGTTTTATGGGAAAATAAAACTTCTAGTCATGAAAGAACATGCGTAAAGATATGCGTGTCAGTAGCTCAGCAGCCAATCAGCAAACTACAGTTATAGAAGCCTTTGTTTATATTCGTTCAGAAGTATGGACGAGAGTTTCATGTAGAAAAAATATACCCTATATCATCATTATCATAGGAATTATGTTATGAGCTGCTTCGGCGCAGAAGAACAGGAATTGATTTCCGGTAAGAGTTCTGGATTCCTATTCATATTGTAAATTTATTCTCATCTATTCTGGGTGATAAACGGGACGTTAAACCGCAAATTAAAAAATCAATTGTTTCGGATCGAATTCCTGAACAGAGAGCATTCAATGATGAAACATATTACGGTGTATTCGGGTTACATCTTAAGCTGAAAGTCCAGGCCCCATATAGTGTCAGTGCTGAAAATGGACGCTAAATTTCAACAAACAAACAGGCAAACAATCTTCCTCAAAGGGAACATGGTTAAAGACGTGGATACCGTCAAGTTGACCGTATCGACAGAACTGTAGAGCAATCAAGAATACGGTTACTATAACAGTGTCTAGTCGCTGTACAACGACTGAATTTTTGTGCATTTGAGAGAAGAGGTTACTACGTAGAGAATTGAAGTTTCACTAACTGTCTGCAGATTATGGTTTTCACTTTATCCAATTAGTCCGGGTACATTATTGTATAGTACTTATTTTACAATTTATTTTTAAGTTCAAAGATATCTAGTGATCATGTAATCCCATCTTTCTACCAACTACTGTATCCTATTACGTGTTATCTCCATTATGTTCTCCATATGTCTTGTAGACGTGATGATTTTCTGTTTTTTTTTCTCTACTTTTCCTCTCTTTCGGCGCTTGGTTAATGCAAGATGTTATTTTTCACTCGTGTGAGATATTTTAAAGAGATAAAAAAGATGAGAAGAATTTCTGGAACAATCGCTGCTATGAACAGCTGGGAAGAGGTTGGTAGTTAGTGCGTTGAATATGGAGGGTGAGCTAGAAATCTGTGAAATTAAGGAATGGTATATCGTTACGGATGAGATGAGGGAAGGGAGCTAGAATAGAGTAACTCTTTTTTTTTAATACATTCAGCTAACTACAAAAATATAATGTTTTTTTACACCCTCCCTTTTTCTAATGCTATCTCCGTTTCTCTCTTTTTGTGCTAATTTTGAGGGTTCCAGAAGGAAGTCATGGATGCTTTCTCACGTTTCAAAGTGCTCTTATTCCATCCAGTTTTCCTTATCTTTTTCCACTTACGACAGAAATCAGGGCAGATTCTGACTTCTTCATTTACACTACTAGAACATTGTACAAGTTAGAACGCGAGCTAATGGTTCTAGCAGCAGGCCTTCTAATTAAAAGAAAATATTAAAAATGAGGCAGCCATATGGTGGAAGATTATATATCTGGAAACTGAAAATATAGTTAAAGCCTAATCCCTAATCTATATCACCGCAATTCGATTAACTTGATTGAGGTCATCATCCATCTGTTTCTCGCATGGATTTCCAGGAAAAGAGTTGCTAACACTTGTTTTGTGTATGTCTTAACAAGACGTGTTTGATTTCCGGTGATACGCAGGGTGAAACATACATAGATAAACAAATCCGTACATTACCATACATTAGTTTCTCGCAGAATTCCCAAAAAACTAAGTTGCTCGCACTCGTTTTGTGTATGCTTTATCCCATACCCGATAAAATGCAAGTTGTAACTTGCAGGGATTAACTCAGGGGCGGATCTAGGACGGACTTCTGAGGGGGCGGTGGGTTGTAATAATGCTACTTAGAGCTACTTTTAAGAGCTCCAAACTCTGAGATGTTTTTTATTTATATATAAAATTTAAAAACGTTTCCTCTTCTGGGGGGGGGTATCGCCCTGATCGTCCCCCCTTTGGATCCGCCACTGGATTAACTTACCTGTATAGTTGCTATGCAGGTTAGAAAATTGAGATCACGTACATCTGTTTTATGCAACACTTCCTAAGAACTGAGTACGTATTAATTGTTTTCTCAACAAACATAGTAGAGAAATAAAATATATTTTTAAAACATTAACATGTGAAACACACATTTACGTTATTTCTATTCCTGAAGTTATAATTTCGTCCGGTAGATGTCATCCGCTGGAGAATGTTTGTAGTTATCTAAATACGCGATGTGTAACGTCTAGCATTCTAGAATTATACAATTGTTCCAATAGTAGAAAATGGGTTATGGATAGTCACTGTTAAAAGTCACCATTAACCAGTGTTGGGAAGTAACGTAACGCAAGTAACGCGTTACTTGTAACGCGTTACTTTTTAAGTAACGTTTCCTAGTAACGCGTTACATTTTTTCCAAAGTAACTGTAACGGTAACGCGTTACAATTTTTTAAGTAACGTACCTAGTTTGCGTTACTTTTTTCGCGTTACATTTCGGATGAGTAACTACAATATATGTATATTTTTTTTTGGAAACAAATGTTTCTTTCCTGTAAGTGAATTTCTCAGAATGAAACAATCGAGCATGAACTACGTATGTTAGTGACCGACAGTCACAGACACACAGAGAAACAGATAAATTTGTAGTGCCACTTGCTGTTTTTTGAAAATGAGGACAGCCTTTGGGAAATCACGTGTACTGATTGCAAGCACCTGGAAGATTTAGTCGTAGATTTTGACAGCTCCAAATCAATGCATTCAGTGGGTGAACTAGGAGTGCAATGATACCGGTAGCCTATTTTACTTTAATTGATGTTGTTTTTATAAAGAAAGATGGAGAACGAAAATATTTTACTGTTCGAACATTTGAAAGAATACTTTTTTCTTAAGAGCTGAGAATGATGGTGGACAGAATTTAAAAGTAAAATGTCTGAAGTGCCCCGGCGGAAAATATTTATCAACAACTAGGGTGCCATAATTAACGATTTACAGTAAGGGGTTAATATGAATAAACTGTTTTGATGAGCAGACCTACTTTATTACTAGACAATAGTTTGCTGATGATATGTAATATTGGACTTCTTTCAGATCAGTTTGCTTATCCTAGAGTCCCGTTGATTATAGAGTAGTGTAATGTTTCTCTATATTCTTTATTTTTAATTTTACATAACAACATTGTTATTATTATATAATTAGTTTAGCAGAATAATTATACGCAACCATTTTTGCTAACGCGTAGGGATGAGCACGAGTCAAGCTAAAATTCGACTCTACTCGAATTCAAGTCGAGTTTCGAGTCAAGTCAAGGGTAATATCTTCGAGTCGAATTCCGAGCCGATTCAGTTTTTTTGCGTCGAGTTTCGAATCCAGTCGAGTTTGATTAATGGCTCGTTCGTTTTAAGTCGTCTTGAAATCATGGCCTGATTACACTGGAAAACGAAAGCCATGAGAAATTTAAGCTAAACAGTTATATAGAATACTTTTAGTGTTTTTCACGAGATGGGACACTACTTGCATCTCGTCTCGTTTCGATAACGAGACCACAAGAGATTTTTTTTATAACAAGCTCATCTCGGCTCGGCTCAACTGAAAAGATGGCTCGAGCCGGCTCGGCTTGGTAGGGATGAGCCATTTGCTCGGTTCGGCTCAATGAGCCGAGGGCTCTAGCCGAGTCGGTTGGGTGAGCTGTTGGCTCGGCTTACTTCCCGGATCTGGTCGATAGTGAATGAGCTGTGAGCCGAGCTGCTCGAGTCGTTGACAATTCAAAATCCGGGCCGAGCAGTTTTGAAGATATTTGGCCAGTGGCTTATAACTTTTAATAGTGTTCGGCTCGAGCCCGAATACTCAACCTAGACCCTCAACTCAAATTCTGAAGCTCGTGAACAATGTCCTTGACTCCTAGACTTCACGACTACCGAGGTTGGCAATCAACTATCTTTTTAGTATTCAAATACAAACCGCCTGCCTTGCTTTTTATATAGAATTATTATTATTATTATTATTATTATTATTATTATTATTATTATTATTATTATTAATAATAATAATAATAATAATAATAATAATAATAATAATAATAATAATAATAATAATAATAGCGGTAGTAATAGTAGTTCGGAAAATTGAAGTCATAATATTTTTCACATTTTTAAAGTTTCGGACCTAAAAGTAACGCGTTAGTAACGCGTTACTTTCGAAGTAAAGTAACAGTTACTGTTTGGGGGCAAGTAACGCGTTACTAACGCGTTACATTTTAAGAGAAAGTAAAGTAACTTGTAACGCGTTACATTTTTACAAGTAACTTACCCAACACTGCCATTAACCCATCAAAATGTAAGCGGATTGACTCTATTAGCGAACTCGACCTTGATAGTTCGCATGGGTCTTGTTGTTCTAAAAAATTTAAGTGGATTACGTGTTTTTGAGGTCGCTGATTCAGAATATGGCATTAATATTTTCCTATCACCATAGAATTACTAGCAATCCACTAATTACGTTCGAACCTAATAGTATCTGTTTGCTCTGTAGTTCACCAAGCGCTCCCTAGATAGCAGCAGTGCGTCTGTTAGCAATTATGCAGCTGATGTAGGTATGAGAAAAGAAAAGAAGTTATAAATTTAGTCTATATAATTGATATTTATTTTTATCTACAAATTAAATTGTATAACATGCATAACAATGTCCCAGACAATCTTTGGTATGAATTCTTTTCTAGGTCAAAGATTGATTTTTATCACTTTATGTATGAACAAATTAACTTGCGTAACATTAGGATTTTAGTTGCATTTGCTTCTGTGATCCTGTGCTCCTGTGCTGTAGACAAAGAAGAATTTACATCATAGTTGTAAATATAGTCCGAATGTGTTTTCTTATATTTGCGGTGATTTTGTTCCTAAGAAACAACGGCAACGCTGTTCGGAATTTGTTTAAAAACCATATTACGCATATTTTCATATAAAACTTGGTGATCAATCAAAACCATAAGTTCCACATAAAGTGCGCCGTTCTTTTGTTGAATTTTTGAGAAACTGGAATAAGGAAAAATAGGCGTCTGTGCCGTTTGGAATTTCTATGGCTTGTAGGGACCAAAAATCATACTGACGATTGTTACTTCTGCTGTTGTGAAACTGTTGGCCTCAATGCTAGAAATAAGAAGTGTATAGTTTACCCAAATATTTAATCAGCTATAGGCCCTGTGGGTCATAGTCCAGACATTCCTATCCCAAAACCTTCATCACTCCTACAGTGTGTTAGTGATTCTAGTTCGCCAAGCCAGAAAAGTGGCATAGAAGATGACGACTTTGAACCGCCTAGTGGTTCATCTCAGCCTATTCTTTTTTTCACAAAATGATCTCAATGATTTGGTTCCGGACTTAAATCTGTCGAAGGAGTCAGCAGAAGTTCTTAGTTCTAGGCTTCACAAAAGGAACCTTCTAGCATCTGGAACGACATTTGTCCGGGACAGACAGACAAAAACAATTTTTACCCTACTTTGTACAAGAATCGCTTGTGTACTGTTTTTCTCTACTTCCCACTAGCTGGAGACTGTTTATTGGTTCTAACAAAACAAGTTTAAAATGTGTCCTTTTACACAATGAAAATAAGTACTCATCTGTATCTATTTCCCATTCGATTTCAATGAAAGAAACGATGAAATTAATTCTAAAGAAAATTAAATATCAAGAACATGGATGGGAAGTGTGTGGTGATATCAAGATTTTGGATATTTTACTAGGATAGCTATCAGGATATACAAAGATGCCATGTTTCATTTGCGATTGGGATAGTAGGACAAGAAGTGAGCATTGGGTAAGAAGGGAATGGCCATTATGAGTACTTTGGAATCCAGGATCTAAAAATATTGCATATGATCGTTTAGTTCGTCAGGACAAAATCATACTTCCACATCTTGACATTAGGTTGGAACTCATTAAACAATTTGTGAAAGCATTTGACAAACAGGGGGCAATGTTTCAAGTTTATACATAATACATTTCCATTCTTGTCCTATGGAAAAGTGAAAGAAGGCATATTTATTGGCCCCGATATACGAAAACTTATGGAAAACAGAGATTTTAAAGCAACAATGAATACAGCTGAGAGAGATGCCTGGGTGGCATTGAAAAGTGTAACAGAATTTTCTCGGTAACTACAAAAGTCCAGATTATGAGAACATTGTAGAAACTATGTTGTTGAAATTTCAAGAACTTGGGTGCGACATAAGTATTAAGATACATGTCTTAAATTGACATCTGGATTACATTCCAGAAAATCTTAGTCAAGTAAGTGAGAAGCAAGATAAGAGATTTTCCTAGGATATGAGAGATAGGGAGCATAGATACCAGGGTAGGTGGCGTGTTAGCATGATGGCTGACTATTGCTGGAGTATAAACAGAGAAACGGCGGAAGAAAAGCATAAGAAACTCACGAAAGCTTACAGAAAAACAACTGAAAAGTATTTGTTTTTCTTACATATTCATCAGATGTTCATCAGATGTTACATATTCATCAGATATATATAAGAATGAAAATATTTTTGTACGTGAGTGTATTTATATTCATTCAGATCTACATTACAGTACAGACAGACATCTATATAGTTCCTTCTTATTTCTGTTCCCATATATAATATATGCATACAAATTTTGTGGTATTGGGTTGGATTTTCAAAGTCAATTTGCGGAAAAACCTAGGTGATGAGAAAAAAACGGACTTCATTTTCGGAATCAGCCAGTCAAGAACTATTAAATTCACCTATCAAAACAAAAACAAGTTCCAGATGGTTCTCATTTGCAGCCCTGTGATAGCAGTAAGAAAAGTTTTGCATCCTTTTGTTATAGACAACCAACATTTCCTTGCTACTGTGCAGGTTGCATAGAAGCTAGGTTTTTTTTTTTTTTTTTTACAAATTTAAAACGGGATAGGAATAGCCACAGTTACCCGTGATGTTAACAGTTTGACTCCATTAACGAATTCCACGAAGATAATAGGACCGCGGTGACTCAGTGTTAGAGCGTTCACCTCTGGTGCATGGTGTTTTTGGTTCGATCCTAACTCGTTCCAAGTGAACTTTGTGGTAGACAAACACTGTGTGCGTGGGTTTTCTCGGGGTTCTCCCCTTTCCTCTCACTTTCTTCATTCCACCATTTCCTTCATTTTTCATCATTATCGTCTCTTTTAGTCCATATAGTTGCATATTTCATTTGGACCAAAATAATCGCAGTAAGAAAAGTTACATTTTTGTTATAGGCAACCAACATTTCCATGCTACTGTACAGGTTGCATAGAAGTTAGGGAATATTCTAGACTTAAAACGGGATATGAATAGCCCCCGTTATTCGTGATGTTAATGGATTGATTTCAGTAACCAGCTCGGTGGAGAGAGAAAAGACAATTTAAAAAATCGTTCGAAAGTTGTGGTACAGTGCAATGGACATAACGTTAAAAAATGGATAAGTGAACTTAGTAACATTACAATCTTTAAAATCCCACTTGCACAGAAATGAAAATAAACTGACAACTAACGATGTATATTTCAGATCTACCCAGAACTCTTGATTTTCTCGAAAACAACGCATCATTCACCCTGATTTCGTTCAGTTTATTTTCGTCTATCAATACATACTTATATGTATCATGTTTTCCAAAAATTATACTTAAATAAAAATAAAAATAAATATTAAATTTGGACTAAACCTCACTAAATGTACTGTGCATTGTCGTCTTGCTAAATGCCATATAATGTGAACCTTGATTACACTACTTCTTCAGTATTAGATTCATCTTAATATATATTGGGTTCTTATAGTATAGCATCAACTTTTAGATTAACAAAAGCTAGTTTTATATCGATTTTCTCGAAATTCACGCGATGTCTCGAGTAGCATAGTCGCTAAAGCTCTTCTCCTTGGTGCAAGCGGTCCTGAGCTTGATTCCAGGTGGGGGTATTCGGTCAAAATAATGTAAAAGATGTTTCAATCCATGCATCCTGAGTGAAATTGTTCACATTCTTATTCAGCCAAATGCCGGGATGGCATAATGGTCTCAGGCCACTTTCTTCTTTACCTCATTTCTTATTTTCTTCCCGAATTCCGTGAGCATTGTGATCGCCGGAGATGTCATCCCTCATTTATGACGGGCTAACATGGCTATAGCTGCTGGAAGCCCAGAAATCTAATTCCTAATCCGAATCGAAATCTACGCATGAAAATTTACACTTAAACATATAATTTTCTTGAGTTCAATGGAATTTATCTAATTGTTACTGTCTTATTGTTGGCACTAACAAACGCTAAACGCATTGAACACTAATAATATTGTAAGATGGCCGTTACTTTTCTTATCTTTCTATTGATCTATTGAGGTACTTAATTATTAACTTAAGATGTCTTTCGCTTACAGCCAATATCAACTGACAGCCTTGTTAACCAAAGAAGGTGAAATGTATGCTATATGGTGTGAAATTTAACACCATAAGAAAGAAAGATTGAGATATGTCGGAATACTTCGAGATTTCCCTCTTAACGACATAAGAGAAATGAGACAGCGAAGAATCTCTCTTAAAGGCAACGAGAAAATGTGGAAAGACAAGAAAAAAAAATTAAAGAGATTCGTGGAAAGAAAGGGGGTGCAAGATAGAATTAAGATCGCAAGAATTTGAAGTATTACGATGCGGTTGAAATCATTCTTGCAAAAAAAAAAAAAAAAAAAAAAAAAGTCTTTTTTGGTTGCCAGTGGTTAGAATAGTTGGGTTGCCTCTGGATAGATGGCGTTAGTATCTGTGCATAGGGGGAATATGGAGGTATGGGGATGAAAGCTCGACAGATTCCCTTATACTCATTATGTAGAGTTATTTGAGCCTAAAATGGATACGGCTGTCATTAACTACGCGCGGATGCTGAACTGGAAAGGGGAAAAGAACTGCTCAAAGACCGTGGTGGCGCTGAAATCGAGGAGAGGTGGTTGTTGGGAATGGCGCCCTTTTTCGTGTCTTGAATTCACGCATCTCAATGTTTTTGCCTCCCCTTCACTTTTTTTTTTTTTTTAATTCCATCTCAAGCATCATCCGCTAGTGTTATTATATGTCTTCCTTGGTCCGTAGTGAATAGATGGTGGTTTTGTCCGGACGGGATTGTATATAATGGTTAACGATAATGATTCCGGAACGATCACAAGAAATGGAACGGAATCGTGAACTAGTTATGTACGATTCCATTTTCTTTCTTGTAATTTCTAAATTTGGTTCTAATGAAATGATTGTGCTAATTGCAGATGACATGCAGACTTGCTGAAAAATGAATATTGTGCTCCCGTGTTGACGAATAATTATCTTACTTATCTCTAGTGCATGTAGTCTCGCGATTTGATTCTCAATCATAAAATGAAATTTCAGCAATCGTAAGTAAAGTTAAGGGCTTGCTTGAATTAAGGCAAATGAATCGGAAGCTTTAAAATGGGAATAAGTCCAAAGGCCAAAAGGTTGAAAAATCGAAGAAAAAATTGTGTAACTGGTAGAGTTTTCACTCAAAACCACCAAGTTCAGGATTAAGAGCAAGAGTTAGATTTCTAGACTGTTGACACTTATAACTATGCGCGTCACAGCAATCATACTGCCAGGAGAATTGGGGTGGAAGAAAGGAATGGGGAAGGAAAGAAGTGGCCTGTGACTATTATGTTAGGTACCATCTTGGCATTTATCTGGTGTGAATTAGGAAAAGCCAGGAAAAACCTCATTTAGGATGACTGCCCTGGAAAAGCTGTTATATCTTTTCAATCGAGTGTTCCCATCTACAATCAAACCCGCGACCATTCACAACAAAGGTGACCACCAAGTTTGGTCTTGACTCGAGAACTATACCATCCACTTGTAGAGCGAAGCTTGGAAATCAAGCAGGAGATAATGTAGAGTGCAAAACGCTATTGTGTCTTTTCTGGTCTTCATTTTGTTCTTAAGCCTCACGATTCAAATATAACTGGTCTAAAACCACCCGAATTGATAAAATGAAGAACCAATTGCTTATTCTGTGCAATAATACGTCCAAATAGCAGCGAATGACCACTTACATACAGTTGCTTATGAGACAACACTTGAAGCTGTCTCGTCTCTAAAAGATGTCGTGAAAATAATGTATGCTCTCGGATAAGGATTTACGTCATCTTGTATTTCGTCACGAAAATTATGTCTGGTCTCTTCTCGTGGGTAACCCTAATCACACCTGACACCACATTTGACCCGACAAATATTGAAAAGAAATGACACGTGCAAACCGTAGCATGTTGTCTACGACAAAGAGTACAAGAACTGGGCCACTTATCTCTGTAGGACCCTGTGCATCCAGCAACATTAAGAAGAGCAAAGTGCACTAAAACTGAAATATCAGGAGGGGAAAGAATAATTGTATCTAAATATATGGTTCACGAGAAATCTCAAACTACAGTATATCTATTATACATTTCACACTACACAATATAAATCGTATTTTTTTAGGCATTCGTGAACCTCCAAACTTTGCCCTCGTGAACCAGTACATGTGCCCTTTGTCTCAAAAAGAGAAATTTACCGGAAATCCGACGTCTTTTGAACGGTTAATCCGAACATGAATAACGGTTACGTAATTCATGGAATTATATTATAAAGTATATGATTTACTTTATCTATGTATAGCCTATTCATCTAGGTATAGCCCACGTGTTTATTTTTTTCTACTGTTTTAGGAAGTAAATTCGCATGTTTAGGCCACAACTAGTCTAAAACTAAGTATGTTTAAGTAGTAGATGCGTGAAAGTAGTAAAAACCGAAAATCTACTTTTACGGTTACAAACAAAATCTTTCATGCTTAACGTCCTATGATTATACCCGTTAGGCTAAGGGAGACGATGAATAAAGCAAGTGAATGACGATGAAAGAATTTGTGAGATGATAATCTGGCAAGAAACGAGAGAACCCCGAGAAAACCCACGAGCACGATGTTATCCCCACAAAAAATACTTGACCGGGGTTCGAACCAGGGATTCCACGTACCAGAGGTAAGCGCTCTACCGTGCCCTCTAGTTGCAAACAAGTTGGTGGTACGAAATCACTTTTCTTTCTATAAAATCGGCCTGCTACTAATAGCTTTGCTTTTCAGAATGGGGTTTGTGACCAAAAGGTTAGATTAATATATTTTCATAGACAGAAAAAATCGCTTCAGTTCAGGTATATTTGATGTCAAGCTTCAATGTCCCAGTTACACATGAAGTTACGAGTGAAAAAACGAATATATTCAGTTTTACTCGTGAACCGGATGAGACATACTCTCCAGCCAGATCCAGTTCAGGAGCAACTACTCACTGAACTGAACATTTAATGTAATGTCAAAACTGCTGTAACTTATTATCATAAACAGTGATTTGCGTTCCGGAGCAGTGATTTCTGTTTGGAAACTAACTTCTAATCCTTTTGACTAAGGTTCGTTCTCTTCCTCACTAAAAGAAAAAGAGTTATGTGTCATTTTTAATGTATCACTGAAATTTATTACTGTAATACTCAATTTTAAGAAATGCAAAATGAACGAATCACCTTTCGTATCTATGCAAACGGTAACGAGTTCGACATTCATTTTATAAATTCTGTGGTGGCTTAATGGAAATAATATTACGTTCAATTTATGAGGATTTCTGTTATTTTTACTGTATGTTCTCTTTCTCTCTCTGTCTCATACGTTCTTTAGAATATAATTTAGATCTCACTCGACTTTATCTGAGGAAATAGAAGCTAAATTTACGAGATGCCCTTCTTACAAACAAAAGCATTTGTCTTACGTAATTCCGTGTTTTGAAGGAGCAACCATCATTTATAACCACCGTCATAAAAATTGTTTTAGAATAAAACACAGCTTGTATAGTTCATACATATTATTTAGTGTGTGGTATTTGTGTAAATGACTAGTAAACAGAATATTCTATATACATATGAGATTAGTTCGCAATATAGGGTGTGCCAAAAGTTTGTATCATATTGAGTTCCTTTTATTTTCAACAAATTTAATTTCGTTACTGAGTACAGAAGATTTATGGAGCCGTATCTCGGGAACCGTAAGTCATACAGAGGTGATATTTTGCGATTTTTTCAATTTTGAGCCCTCCATTTAGAGCATGTGTCTTCTTAAAACAACATATCATAGAACGTTTTATCAAAACCTTTAAGCAAAACATGTGGAAAAATTTTAGTAGTCAAGGAAATTATAAATGGATAGATATACCTATATTACAAGGATTTAATGAGTACAATAACAAAGTACATAGAACAATTAGTATAAAGCCAATAGAAGTTAAGGGGCCGCGGTGGCTCAGTGGTAGAGTGTTCACCTCCGGTGCTTGGGGTCCCTGGTTGGATCTCAGCTCGCGCCGTGTGGACTTTGTGGTGAACAAACACCGTGCTCGTGAGTTTTCTCGGGGTTCTCTCGTTTTCTCTCACTTTCTTCATTCCACCGTTCCACTCATCTCTCATCACCACCATCTCCTTTAACCCAACCGGCATAACTGTGGGAGGTAAAACTTAATGATTTTCCAATAGAAGTTAATAAGAAAAAATAATTCTTTTTAAGTTCATTTTGTCAATGCTCTGGGAGCATTCTTAAGAGGCCTCATCACTGCGAAGTTAAAATACCGCTAATTTTACAGTAATTATGTAATATCTTCAAATAGATAAAATATAATCGAAAAATGGAACAAGAGCCCCCTAGACAGTATTATTTTGCGTGAGATACCGTTATCACGACTCATTTATCTGCTTTCGATTTCCAGACATTTAGAAAATCGGCATTTATTTTCGCGTTTCTAAATAACTGCAAACGAAAAGCTACTAGGTGACTCGTGATAACAGTACCTCATGCAAAATAACATCGTCTAGGAAGGTCTTGTTCCACTTTTTGATTATCTTTTATCAATTTGAAGATATCACATAATTACTGTAAATAGCGGTATTTTAATTTCGCAGTGATACAGACTCTTAACTGGTTTACGTCTTTGTTCATTGATAAAAAAGCTTCTATAATTATATTGGTTAGTAATCAAAGTTAGCGAGAAGTAGGTAATAAGTCCAATATTTTGTATTCTGATAGATTTCAAATCAACTACAATTATATGAGCAATGTTAGGAACAGGTTTCATGACAAGACGTGTAGAATCATAGGCAAGGGCTCCCATGTTGTGATTTCCAAGGGGGACAAGAAAAGGCGACATTTCAAATATAGTTTCAAATTTTGCTGTAACTATTCTAAAAATTCTATTGGGTTTTCGATATTCCGAAGTACAATTTCCTCTAGGGGGCGAGCGCCCACCTTGCCCTCCTGATGGGCGCCCTTGATCATAGGCCTTGGTAAGCCCCTTGATAACAGTACAAGCAGTACTGCATTAGCACCGTGTATTAGGGCTGTTGAATGCAAGCATAACCTTGTTTTTCTTAAGCTATGGGTTTACTTAAATAAATGTTTCCTTTTCTTTCTTTCAAAATGGCTACCGGTAGTAATTTTAATGATAAGTTATTAATTTTACTTTCCTGTTTTCTTCTTCAATTCTATTTAAATGTTTCCATGCTTTCTCAAAATGAGTTTACATTATAAATCCAATATATATCTTACACTATACTGAACTTAACAAACATTAAATTCGTACTGTCCCACTGCAGCGCTTGTAGAATAATATTAAGATACCTTTGATTTTGTATATATGTACGAGGGTCATTTGCAAAAGTCATGCCAACTATTTTTTTTTCTCAAAAATGGTAACGAATAAAAAAAATCTGAAGGTTAGTTCAAATGTAAACATTACAGGTAGGGAGGTGGATGAACACACACACCACCATAAAGATATAGCACGAGAAAAAAGATGACAAAAAATTTTGTCGTTTCGAACGTGTTTTACTGTCAATTGTAACAGTACACAATAGTACAGGGCAGGAACACGTACCTGTGGCATCTTAGAGTCCCTACCATCTTGTGGATTCTTGAGGAGACTCCTGATGCCATGGAATCAGGCCCGTATCCACGGGGGGCTAGGGTGCCCCCCTAAATTTTCACTGACCCCCACTAAAATTTTCACGCTAGGCTTGCAAATGAACTATAATATGGTGATGAACTATAATATGGTTGGCTCGGCCCCCCCTAACTTCTACCGGTCCCCCCTACATTTTTAGGCTGGCTACGGGCCTGCATGGAATGCACGTAGTTTATGAAGGATGCTATACTTCAATCTTCAACTCAACAAAACGTTTACTGGGCAATAAAAACTCAACATTTGCTGTAGTGGAGTGTTTCTTTGCTGTAGTCCATTTTACAGAGAGAAAGTTTTTTTCGAAACACATTGTACATTTCAGAATTTAATTTTGCAACAAAGAAACGAATCTTTAGCTAACGTTAAATAAAAACTAGTAAAATCAAACCATTACGATCAAATCTTAAAATTTTCATTTTAAAAGTCTGTATCACTGTGAAATTAAAATACCGCTAATTTTACAGCAATTATGTGATATCTTCAAATAGATAAAAGATGATCGAAAAGTGGATCAAGACCTCCCTAGACGATGTTATTTTGCATGAGGTACCGTTATTACGAGTCACCTAGTAGCTTTTCGTTTGCTGTTATTTAGAAACGCGAAAATAAACGCCGATTTTCTAAATGGCTGGAAATCGAAAGCAGATAAATGAGTCGTGATAACGGTATCTCACGCAAAATAATACTGTCTAGGGAGGTCTTGTTCCACTTTTCGATTATCTTTTATCTATTTGAAGATATCACATAATTACTGAAAAAATTGGCAGTATTTTAATTTAGCAGTGATGAGGACTCTTAAAGAAAGAAAAATGCTTTCCTGTTTCCATCAATAGGCTGAGAAATCAAAATGACGCAGCTCTGATAACCTTAAATAGCCCGAAGAATTCGAAATACTGTATTTTGATCTAACTCTTCACATATGCAGGGATGAAAGGTGCAGAAAATGATACTCCTGATGGTATTCAACGTCTCTTCCGCCATCGGTGGCATCGTGTTGTGGATAATGCGGGAGATAATTTTGAGGATTTATCAGAATGAGACGATTTTTTTGTAACATGTGCACTAACACATATGCATGCCACAGGGCCGCTTGGGTTTTCTGTCATGCTTTCCACAAGCAAAATATCCGTATAGATCTTCCTGAAAAATAAAACCTATCAATTATCATTGCAGACAAACGATATGTTTTTACCCCACAAATGTTCGTTTTTATTATTTTACGGTACTATCATTTTCTAGAAAACTACAAATAACAATTTATCCTCAAGCATGCCATGTTGTTGAACTCGATGTGAACTGTCAAATTAACACATATCTAATTTTTGAACAGTATTTTAGTTAAACAGAAATTAAAATTTAAGACTTTATGATAATTTTAGGCTACGATGTCTCGCTAATGTCATAATGAAGCCCTTAATATATAACGGTATATTTCTATATCAATTTAAGCTTATTATGTAGTGACATGAGTCTTGTACAGCATCACTTTTTAGGTTTTTACAAAGAAATGTGTTTTTTCTTTATTTTCTCGGAAACTGCGCATGATGATTCATATTCACGCACTTCAACGAGAACTATTAATTATGTATATGCCTCATCTTTGAGCAATCGTTTATTTTCCTCCAGCCCAAAATAAGAAATATCAATTGATACAAGTCTCGTATTTAAACAATCGTTTTTTTTTTCTTTTTTTAGTTCAAGTGCAGTATTGTATTTAATTTCCCTCCTTTTTTTCGTTAAACGCTATCTATCTCGTAAAATGCTACAACAGCAATTTAAAGCGTCTGAGCTCCAACCTATAACTTTAGCTTTCAAATCTTTCATTTATGATTATGCGTGATTTCACGTTTAGGAGAGACAAACATTTTAAGTATTTGCACTTTAAATAGTCTAATTTAGTTAACTATATCTTTTTCATATAGTTTATGATATAAAATTATTGTTCAAAGCCTTTGTATTTTAATAAGCCTTCTCTAAAATCAATGCATGTGAATTGTGCTTCCATCTTCCGAGTTCTTTTAAACTATATGTCGAGGGCGTTTATATGTTTGTGGTCAATCCTTTCGACAATGAGATCTCGGAAACTACAGGCTCTAGAAAGATGATGTTTTCACTGATCGATTGGAAATTTTGCGTAGATTGTCCAGTTCTAATTGAATATTTTTTAAAAAAACATAGCCATTGTTTCTTTATTACATTTTTAAGGGTACACTGGAAGCGTTGAAATTAAAAAAAAAAATTAGCATCATATCCTATGCGTTATACATTCCAACACCACATTGTTGTTTACTGGGGTTGTATATGTCTCCGGCGCTTGTTTCATGGCCAAATAATAGTGAAAAAGGAAAGATAACCATTTCTCGAGCCTAAGATAAATCTTTATTGTTTGAAGTGTTTTGCCCAATGAACACCATATATAACTGACATTATAATTAATTGTATATGTAATGTATTTGCTTATTATATACTGCATGCAAGAAGAAAGAAAACACTGGTCATACATGAATTAGAAACTCCAACCGGAAGTAGGCTCAAATCTTGGAAACGGTGCGAGATATTGAGAAAAAATAATCGAAAAAATCTTCCCTTTATGATATCCCTTGCTGATTTCTTTTCTTTTTTTTCTTTTTTTTTATCAAGACGCCTTTCACTTGTGTCTGTAATATGTTGTGAGGAAAGAGAAGGAGATTTATGCTCATATGCGAATGATGCGCTGTGTAGAGAGCGCAGGTTCAGCTAGTTAACATTGTAAAATTCGTTCAGCTGGAAAGTTTCATAAATACAGAAAAAAACTCTTCGTCTCCATGCAATGTAGTAAAGTGAAACGATCAAATTTGACGTATGTACAAAGGTTACATGCAGTAGTAAGGTATTCCACAATCTTAATCTCTGAAAATGAATTTCACTTTGTGTTAGACATGTGAAAAGATTTTCCATAAAAATATTCCTACTAATAATGGCTTTATATTACGTTTAATTTTGTTACGTTGAAGCTAACACTCAGATTATTCTGTCAGTGGGGATTAACGTGTTGAGAGTGAATATTTTAATCCAGAACTGATGTTAAAGGTATTTGTGCTATTGCACAATGTTTTCCACTTGTTTTGTTTGAAGTAATGTTGGATGAAAACGGAAAATTACATCGAAAGTTGTGTTCAATCCCAAGATTGCATACAACTCATCATCACACACGTCAATCTTTAGCCCTTCTTGCTAGCTCATATGCTTTAGATGCACAAGGTTTCGGGTTCGTTTCCGGTGGAAGAGCATCGAACACACTACAGTGTCTAAAATTCCATTTTCAAAAACAGGTTTCGTCCTATATGATCTTCCAGCTAACAAAGAATTCATACAAACGTATGTGTAACTAGAGAGGGATCAAGGATTCTATGCTCACCTCTAAAAGAAATATTTACTCTCTCTTCAGTACCGTTGGACCACTGAAAGATACTTTCAACCCTCAGAAGTAAGAGGACGCAGCTCCCCTTAGCAAAATATCCTGCTTACGCCAGTGAATACATGTATTAAGTAGTTTAATACACCGAACCATCTTTAAGACGAAACACCGTTTTTTTTGTTGTTGTTTTGTTTTTTTTTTAGTTTGTCTTCTTGAACTGTCCTTTGACTCGTCTGTTAAATAAAAGGAAAAAATCTCAACCTGATCCAAGAAGTAGTTACGTCCTGGAATATTACACAATTTTTATGTAGCGTATGCATAATGTAGCACAAATTTCATTAGTATTGTACTGTATAGCATATGTATTGTATAGCACGTGTTAGAATTTTTGAAGTTACCTAATTTATTTGCGTTACAGATTAGGTTGGGATGCTAGTAGAGAAACTGAACTAGTGCATATATCTTGGTTAGTTATCATATTAGGATACCGTGCCTCGAGTATATTGTTTGCACGTTAAGTTCACTACAACATAACAGACTCAGAGTTTTACGTTTCCATGGTGGAAAGTACACAAATATTCTAACGTTGAAAGACTTTTTTTTATTTCTCCATTTCCCCATCATGATTTTATTTTTTCCTTCAAAACGAGAGAATTGAAAATGGATCTTGAATCACCTGCACACGTGGAGAGAGCGTTGGAATCGCGTTTTTTTCCCTCTTTCTATTCTGGAAACTAGTTTTTCGCTCATTCATTCCTTCCGGAACCATTTCCTTGTGGATCCGCCGTCGAGAGTGAAATCGGCTTCTAGAAGTGGAGCGAGGAGAGAGACTCAAGGGGAAAATTCGGCACTTCTTTTTCTCCACTCTCGTCTGGAATGGACCGCAGCGTACATCTATCGATGCGTGTGTGTGTGTGTGTGCCCGAAGGACCCTTTGCGCAATCTACCCCACTTTACCCTCTATACTTAGGTGGTAGCAACGTAGTGTTCTCAGGGAGGGAAAATATCAAGAAAGTACAGCGACAACCAGAAAAAAATTCTCTATCACCAATCTGAATTGAACTGGAATATTATACCGCAATCCAGAAAGTTAGGGGATTTTTTTTTAGATTTTATTTTTTTTTTTTATTTCTTGAGTTTGAATATCAAAACCAGCAACAAGGGAAGGAAAAACCACCCCGTTGACAGGAACTAAGTTGACTTTCACCACCTCAAATATTTCTATTCCCTTATCTTGTGATGAAAAGGAACGAATTTCTTTACCGAACCACTACACAGGTATAGCTTACTAGTTGTACCATTGTAGAGAACGTGTTGTAACATGTTTTATTTTATATTTTATCTACAAGAGACATATTTCAGATTTTACATTTAAAAAAAAATGCCTTGAGGTTAAATATCGGAAAGATTCAGTAGCAAAAGTGCATACGTGAGCAGAAATTCTTATCTCTGTACATTCTACGCTTTCTTGAATGAGTTATACGAAGATTAAGGTACCAGAAAAGTAGCATTCGATCAATGTTTACGATTTGTTGAATGTGAAAATTTGACTGTAGATTGGTTATGTTAAAGCAGTGGTTAACAACCTTCTTTACCTAGTGACCGCTTCATAAACCTTGCATACTTCAGGCCTTCCTCTTTCCCGTCTTTTCTGGTCGTTGGTCGTACGTGGTTTAGAGGTCTGTTAAGCCCGACCTGGCCCGCGGGCCTACGAAGCATATATCACTTCGGGCCCTGGCCGTGAATTCTTAAGTATACAACCATATTTCTCTGGCCTCTTCGGAACCAACTTTGTAAATATACTGTACAACGATATATATTGCATCGTTCTTTCTGAAGCACTTTAAAGCACAACTGCAAAATAAAGGCTCTAATTGCTGTAAATAAAAACTCAATTTTGCGTTAATTATTAAGTTTTTGTAGTTCGGGTTCATTTGATTATCCCACGAGCTCAGGCCAGGCTCGGGTCTAAATGGTAAAACATATTTCTGACTCGGGTCGGGCGTCACGTTGTAAATTCACGAGCCGGGCCGAACCCGGTCTAAAGATTCCAGCCCGTGCAAACCTTTAACATGGTTAAGGAAGACCCCTTCTGCGACTTCAGATACAGCTTTGAATCTTCAATAATTTGATTTGATTTTGAGTTTAGCGTCTCGTTCAGCAGCGAGGCTATATGAGACGTGGAGATAGTTTAACGTGGGAACCAAACTATATGAACTAGCGCCGGGAATCGAACCCGAGTCTCACACGCTACGAGACTCGTCGAAAGAAGCGTCGGCTTAGCTACGAGAAAGCTCAACTTCATTAATAATATTAATATTAATAATAATAATAATAATAATAATAATAATAATAATAATAATAATAATAATAATAATAATAATAATAATAATAATAATACCAAATTTTGTTTTTTGAAACCACAATTCTAAATAATATATTTATTTTGCGCTTCTACAATATTTAATTTAACGCCTTTTTGTAACATTTATAATATTTGTATATCAAATACCCATAAGAAAAATCGTAATTTAGTATATAATACTTTCTTGGCTCTTTATAGATCTGTTATAAATTTTTTAAATGTCACTTTTATTATTTTTCAGTATTCTCAAACACACCAACATATATTCAGTATAGTCTAAGGAAACGCAACACATAATATTTAGAGATGATTAAACTGTGTACAAGCACCCGAGACAAATTTGAAAATTACAGAATTCTTTATATTATTTATTATTTGGAGGAATTCATAATTGTTTCAAAAAGTTATAAAAAATTATTATTTCTCAATTCTAATTCTGAGATAACTATTATTACTGGTATATAACGTTAAACAACTCATTCTGCACTGAAATGTGCATTCTGGTAATTGTACTTTAGAAATAGTGATATACCTATTCCCTGTTCAGCATAAGCTCTAAACTCCGATAAATAACATATTTGTATCCTTCCGCTTGTCACAAATACGATTAGCTACTGATGTATCACTCCCTCTTCCCACGGGGAGGAGCAAATTATACACGTGAATTTTGACAATACTGTCTCGTGTTGTCCAGATTCTTACAGCAGCAGCAGAAAAGAAAGAAAAAGACTTTTAAAAAACATTTGAATTTCGCTGGTAAACAATTGTTGCTTAGTGAGTAAAGGTTTACCTTGTTGGTGTTTCAACACAACACTCGCGGAACCGGGATTCATATCAGCTATCTTTCAGACTTAAAAGCAGAACACGCCCCCACAGTTGAATTGGCGCCATAATTACTGCGCATGCTTAGTGTTTTATTTCTATTGTTTCATTAGCCATACTCGATTGCAGCATTATTAGATAATCCGTATTATAGTTTTGTCATTTATAATAATATAGTAGTTTTATAGGGAGCTTCATAGTAAAAGTAGTAATCCAATTACATGAACTATTTTGCGGAGGAGTACAAGTGTAGGTAGTATAACAGCAAATCAGCAAAATTTAGTTTCACGTGGTTTTGTTTATCGTAGTTTAGAGCTTATGCCGAACAAGGTTTAGATATGTACACTCATGTCCAAAATGATTGTCGCATATCTATAACTGTCTTCTTGTAAGAATATAATTATTTTGCAGGATACTTTTAATGCTGATACTATGTGTATAATCGGAAAATGTATATTTGCGGCAAATTTCACAGGAATAGAATTATAAATACGAAAATTAGAGTGAGTAAAACAAAATGTTGCTAAATGGACAAAAAAGTTTTATTTTTGTTTTATTGTTCTTAATTACTGCTCTTTTGATATGAAATTTGCCACATACATGTCTTTGCTAATTATACACGTACTAACATTATAAGAAATACCGGGCGAATTCGTTATCAAATTATATTCCTACAACATATTTATAGACATGCGACAGTAATTTTGGACATGAGTGTACATGGTATATGGAGACTGAATTCTTTGTGACGCAAGTAGGAAAACAACAACAACAAGGCGGCAAATGTAAGAAAAAGTGTAGGGCCTATTTTGGTCTGGCAAAGAAGTTTTACGTATTATGCTTTTAGCATTGAGAAAAACCATAAAAGAAAAATGACCATATATTTTGTAGCCAAGTACTTACTAATATCCGATTGTTCATTGCCTTAACTTCGTGAAGGATATTTTACTGGATTCTGACTTACCTGTAATGGAAATAAAACAAATCGTAAATATTTCAGTCATAGAAAAAGACATTAACACTACGTGTACATTATAACTCACAGATAAGAGGAAAATTTCAATGAATCGTTACTTTAAGAGCATACATGGTTTGAATAAATGGAATATAAAATATGGACAATTTGCGTGAAAAAATAAAATGGTGTTAGCCCCGAAACATGTTCAACTTGAATAAATTTTAATTATAGTTTGTGAGGTTATAATAAGATGTTAAATTTTATGTAATCAAGTATTGTTGGGCCATTATCCTAAACGAAAATAATGTCTTGAATGCTTATGGTCATGATAGCCGACGAATTTGATTGTCTTTGGTAACATATGAACGAAAATATCAATGATTGTGCAGATCCACCACTTGTTGATACATAATTGTTCATATACTGCCAACTCTTCTCTACACATTTTACCGCTTCTCTTTACCTTTCCCTTTGTTCATCTTGTTTCACTCTGTCGCTGTTTCGTAACCACACTGCGAAAAATCCGTTCTCCGGACAGCGATATATTGTACAAATATACGGAATCCTCTTGCTTACTACAGAAATCAGTATGGGGCGTGCGTAATCCATATGCTACATACGCACTGCCATTAGATGTTACATCATCCCGTTGGAGGATGTCTGACATCTAACAGTTTTCCGTATATCACATGCATATACTTATGTTACCTTCGTCAGCTATATGTTATTTACGTCCATTTGTGTGTGAGATCCTGACCGCCTATAATGTTTCATACGGAAAGTACATATAGATGGAACACTCATACTGAAAGTAATATAAAACATGCGTTTTCAGTTATACGTCTGCTGTACGTTAAGTCCAAAAACTACAGGAATTACGCATGTAACCCACCTTTTTAAGTACGCCACCTACATTTTTCTCAGTGCAGGGTTGCCAACCATCCCGATTCTGTCGGGACTGTACCGATTTCTGACTTATTTGTCCCACGTCCCGACCGGACACTCGTCGAGACACACCCGATTTATCGATTTTCGAATTTAATTAATATTTTACTGGGCCATTTTTACAAAGGAATAACTTATTCTTTTACACGTACAATTTTATGTATAGAGTCAATTTAACAAATTTGTGTTTCAATTTGACTCATGAAAGATAGTTAGCAGCTCGTCTTTAATTTATAGTTACTCCCTAATTGTTTTGAGTTGATAATCCAGTCGATTAGATGATAGTATGGGCATCCAGGACAAGAGTGAACACTTTTTGTAAATCAAAGAATTTCGGTTGAATGGTGACAGAGAAAAACGCAATATGTTCTCTATGTGAAAGCCTGTTATCTCTAATAACATATACAGTTTAATTGCGGCAAATGAAGCCAAGAATACAGAGGAATAACACAGTTTTGACGAATGAAAAATTTTTTACTCTTGCCCCATATAGTGGGGTAAGAATAAACAATGGTTGGGGTAACGATGTATAGTCGAATCAAAACATAGAAACGTAGACATAAACACCAAAAAATACATTGAATCACAGATATATATGTACTGATTACATGGAACTAAGGAAGTTATAAAATACCAAACAAATTAGTGTCAAATGGAACTGCCAACAAATTTTACAGTACTGTATATTATACATACTATAATTACAAAATATGAAAATAGGAGAAATCAGTTCAACATTAATCACGAAGAACAAAAATGTTACTTCCGGTACACACAGTGGTCACACACGTACACAGACTTCCTTTGATCAAGATTGGAACATTATTCGTGAGACCACTCGTTGTATATGATACAGGAAATCCTCATTTCACCGTTTGGTGTATCTGAAAACAATTTCCCACTGAATTGGCTGGGCGTACCCATGAGTGTGGATGACTTTGATGACAATTTCTAGGTTCTTTTGTGTTCCCGTGTGACATGACATATGCTCAACAACTCGGGCTTCAAAATTCAAAACGATAATGCAAACATTTTGTTAGTAGTCTATAGCCGCCAACGTCTGTCTTACCTCTGCAAATGTTTTTTACTCAATGTTATGTGTTGGCTCCTACATTTTCTTTACCCAACTTTAAAACAAGCGTAAAGTGTGAACGTTCACACTTGCCCCGCTTCAGGTATCTTCCAATAATTGCCTGCCATCTCCCGCCAGAGCACCTTTTTCTTTTGCGTACCACTGATAAGAAATACGAACTTATACAGTTTTTCCAGGAAATATTTCCAATCCTACACCTTCAGCTGAAACTACGTTATAAACTGTGACATTTGCAACAAACTTTCTACTCTGCTGCTCTTGACACTGCACGCACACGGCTCCCCTCCTTTTCCGTTCCTACATGTGTCATGCCGAACAAATTTTCAGCATTTGTTTGTTTACCGACGTTGCCACTTCTTCGTCAATAGCATTTTCACTCTTGCCCCAGCGTTCACTCTTGCCCTGGTTACCCATATATCCCATGCAGGAAAATAAAAAGTAAGGTACTGCATTCATTCAGATTCGTGTTATTCAGCTGATTATTTACATTGTTTGCAAAGACTCGCCGTACGTCTAGTCGTCTCCGGGGGCGGCTCCAACACCGATTATCCCGTCCCGATTTTTTCTTAAGAAAAGTTGGCAACTCTGTTTGTAACGGAGTAAACGGGTATAGTAACTCATAAGTCTGTCACTTACAAAGGACTAGCGTAAGGTAAAGAACGTGGATAAAACGAGTGTGATACAAAAAGTAAGATGACAGGAGATCTTATGGTTACACCGTAGTTTTTAGGCAGATACATACTTTTGTTTTACAAAGCAGAAAGGCATTCGTACACATTACTTACCAAATATTCATAAGTATTCTTCAATCATTTTTCCCAACAGGACACCAGTGCGTCGATTTCAGAATAAGGGCATATCGTCGATGAAGGGGCTAAGTGTCATACCTTGATTTTTATAATTTTACAGATAGTGGTTTAAATTTTTATGTTTAACGATATAGCGCGCTATACTAATTTCAATACACATCATTTTCAAAAAGTTCATGTCTCTGTTAATGTAAGGAATTTAACTGTGAGTGCTTTATGATTGATGGAGCAGGATAAATAAGAATGGATGTTGTGCGTAACTCAAGTCACCATTTTTCAAAAGTTACGCCACTTCGCCCCTTCACCGACGATATTTGTGTCAACCTAAAGTCACGTCATGACGCCTTGATGAACTTTGGTGTTGGTGGTGGATCGCTTATTACTACCCAAGTGCTTCTTCAGTGATCTGAACACCATTGGCGTAGGGACAGTTTACGTTTCCATGTTTGGTCGACCAGTTTGTTGCTTAACCTTGTATATCCGTCTTGTTCGAAGTCCGCAAGTGTTTCTACGATATAACATTAACATGCTACACCTCAAAGAAGTCGTGGGGGCGCGGTAGCTCAGTGGTAGAGCGTTCACCTCCGGTGCTTGGGGTCCCTGGTTCGATCCCAGCTCGCGCCGTGTGGACTTTGTGGTAGACAAACACCGTGCTCGTGGGTTTTCTCGGGGTTCTCCCGTTTCCTCCCACTTTCTTCATTCCACCATTTCATTCATTTCTCATAATCACCGTCTCCTTTAGCCTAACCGGCATAATCGTGGGATGTAAAACTAAAGGTTTCATTTCATTTCACCTCAAAGAAGTCAACGTTGAATTCGTGCGAGTGAGGTGCCTTTTAGAAGGGAAGCATTGGATCACACTACGTACTTCCATTCATAAAGAAATGATACTAGAAGATTTAAAGAAGTATGTTTCAACTTTTCAAATTGAGAGGCAGCAACAACGACTCGCTCGTGCTGACATCTAATGTGAATTGTGCTTAGGGTTGCCAACTCTGGAAAATAAAAAAAACGGCACCCCTTCAAAATCCCCTATGATATAGGTCTAAATGTGAAGTACCTCTGTTCGGACCCATCCATGGGAAGGAAATGTACTATCGTGAACAAAAGTGCATTAGCACCTGTACTCTGTATATCCTTAGTACATTCACTAATAAGCTTAATAGGTATCCTGTGCTAAAAATGAGAAAGTGAAGTCGGCGTTCATCATTTTATTGTATTTACCAGTAACTGACACTTCTTTAAAATTATCGAAACAAATGAACAAATTTGTATTAATCCTTTTACGTGACAATTTTGGATTTACAAAATGAAATACTTCAACTACAGGAAATTGCTTTAAGACGTAATTTTTTCATTTTCAATAAATGTATAAAATTCCTTACAAGTTAATTTCAAATTTCCCCTGATATAGGCCCTGTCATCTCTTTTTAAAATTATCTGAGCAGATGAATAAAATATATTAATCGTTGATAGATGGTGAAAGATGACAGCTTTGGATTTATAGAATGAAAGTTACTTTTTAAATCTATAGGTGCTACGAACTAGAGGAAATTGTTTCGAAGATACGAATTTGACAAAAAAAAATCATAAAGAAGGTAAGAAGATTATACTGGCCACCGGTTTTAACAAAAATAACTGCAATATTTCCGGCCAGGATGGTGAAAAACTGCCCAGTTGGCAACCCTAATTGTGTGAAAGAAAAGAGGCGCCTCTTTTTGATCCTCCCATTAGATGTCAGCTCTAGTTGTGTTGTTTGTTGATCAATTGAACCTGTCCATGTGCTATTTGCTTCAAATTTCAAATATAAACGTTAGTGCGGTATTCACTACTTGTAAAGGGTGCTGGTGATTGGGCTTTACATATATTACAAAGTATATGGCTAAGCAAAAAATGTATTTATATTTCAACTACCAACAACCGCTGCGGAAATTCTGACTTTATCAAATAGAATCAGTAAGTGCTAATGTAACACTCTGTACAAGATGTCTTCTCTACACTCATCTGCACCCCCAAGTCTCTTAATTCCTGTAAATTCCGCGAAAGGAGCATTAGCTCGGATCCTACTTTCAATGATATCTCACAGATTGTCAATGGGTTAGGGTGATCATTGCAGCAGTTGAAATTCACTACTGTACTCCTCTACCCACTGCAGCACAACATTGGTCTTATGAGCGTTGTTCTGCTGACAGCCAGTTGGAAGTATAACTGACATAAATGGGTGTACGAGATCAGCAACGACCTGCTAATAGCTCGTACCCATCATGGTGCTCTCCACACGCAATACCTGGCCGATGGATGACCAAGTAAAGGTTCCCAAAATCATATCGAAACCATTATCGCCCTGTTGTCATCCTACTGTGCACTTCTCAGGCAACTCTTCCCCTAGAAGACGACGAATTTTGACTTGACATCGGTCTACTCTGCTCTCGCTCAAATGTGCAGCATAAAGCTTGATCTCACTGTTTACGTTTACTGCGTGTACTGCTCTTCAGTATGGATAGGCTACCCTGCCGTCAATTAGCGGCCGGCAGGCCGGCCTTATGCAGCTTTATCCTCTTCACTTCTTTCATTCATGGTTTGACAGTGTTTCAGAGGGTACAGTTCTGCAACTATATTAGTAAACTGGGAGACTGAATCAACGTGTGGAGCGCTTAGAGCATAGGGGAATCGAGTCATGTTACTGAAGATATGAAAAAGATACATAAAATTTGTATGGGACGCTTAAGTGCTTGGAAGAGTTTACACTAGTTTTTACATTATGAGAGTTATTTAGAATATTTGGACATGAATCTTTTTAGTTCTAAAAAGAGCTATAGACAGAGATTTTGATAAAATGTGTCCATAATGACCAAAAGAGAAATTGATTGTACACTTAACATGCCATATGTGCAACCTAGCAGAGGTGTGAAAAAACAATAGTGACCTGATGAGTTTTAGTGGTGAAATCCAACAAGAGAAGCAAAATTACATCCGTAAGATGCCTTGTTACAATATTTTGGGAACCACCCTCGTAAATACAAGGAAATTATTATGGTGGAATGAGAATTTTGGAGAAAACTAAATAGTTCGGCTAAAAAAGACAGAATCGCTCTTATTCTCCGGAAACTCACATGATCTGTATATACATTAAACTCACACAATATAAGTGTATACATTTTTAGCAACCATTTGTAACAGATTAGGATCTATCCCGGGGGCGGGAGGCCAGCCCCCCATTTTTGAGTGACAAATATAATTGAAACTATTATTTGTATATTTTTGAAGGTTTATAATAAGCGTTGCATTTTATTCTTTATTGGAAAATTTTTGAAACACATGATCTGGGATCCGAACTAATGACCTGTCAAATCAGACACACACAATAGGTAGACCCTAATAATGACGAGTTCTTTCCAAAAACAATTCTTCTCCTTCCATTAGTATTAACTTCTTCAAGTACAGAATTACTATATGTACAACCATAATAATAAATAAGTAAATTTACATACAACAAATTCTTTCTTCAGTACAGTATTACACACACATACAAACACAGGGGCCGCGGTGGCTCAGTGGTAGAGCGTTCACCTCTGGTGTTTGCGGTTCTGGGTTCGATCCCAGCCCCCGCCAAGTGAACTTTGTGGTGGACAAACACCGTGTGCCTGAGTTTTCTCGGGGTTCTCCCGTTTCCTCCCACTTTCTTCATTCCACCATTAGCATTCATTACTCATCATCACCGTCTCCTTTAGAATAACCGGCATAACCGTGGGACGTAAAACTCAAAGATTTCATTTCATTTTACACACACACACAGAGAGAGAGAGAGAGAATATATTCTATTCTATTAATATCAAACAAAATCCAGAGTTTCAGTATATTGTTCAGGTTAGCTGATTATAAAAGTTGTCCTTTAAAAAGTTATTCACATACCCACATGGGACGGAAGAGAGCATGTTCTAAAATACATTGACGAACACCGAACAGTATCATTCCAATTCATGTTTAACCCGTTAAACGACCTTCAAAAAGCACACATATGTGGCTGGAAAACACGGAAACTGAACATGTGTACATGAGCAGCATATGCGGAATATATATATATATTATGTGTGTGTGTGTGTGTGTGATAGTGCCAGTACAGAGTGGTGGATTGTGGATACGAACACGTGAACATGTTGTAGTTTCAGCAGAATGGGAAGGGATTTGTAGCATTAAAGAGGGGGAAAAAAGTCAGTATACTGTAACACATTTTCTCTGTTCTCTCGCTTGAGGATAGGAGATATTTTCAAAACAATGAGACCCGTAATTGCGTCAATGTTATTGCATTTTCAATAGCAGCTTTTAATTGCGATGAAAATATCTACTAATGAGCTTTTCCCATCAACAATAAATGTATAATTGCTTGTCCTTTTTTTCGATCTATTTTTGCTTCTGTTTCGTAACTAACTTCCAAGAGGTGAATGGTAAATTGCAGAGTTGTATGTTTAAATGTAGTGTTGTAAATAGAAAAAAAACCGTTCGTTTTTTTTCAGAAATGTACGTTTTTTTTAGAAAAAAAAACATTGCCTCTCGTTTTTTTTCTAAATTTCGTTTTTTTTCAAATAGTCATTTGTAATGCATCTTACATCTATTTAAGTATTAAATATTTTTATGTAGGTATAATCACCGTAAAATGCAACATAAATTAAACGCTAGATACTGATATGCTACAAATATTTTACAATTTATATGAATACCATACCTATTAACAATTCGGGTTTCAGCAGTTTTCATCAATATCAACTAAGAAATAAAAGTAGAAATGAAATTTTGTTTTTTCGTGAAAGCAGGCCTTTAATAAGTACGAAAATAATGTCACGAACAGTATAAAATTCATATAACTTGTCTAAAGATAAAAAGTAATACTAATTTGCCTAATAGTATTTTTCTAAATGTCATATAAAAATAATTTGTCGACTAGATACATATGATATGCAGAGCCGGCTCTACCATATATGCAACACGTGCATTTGCGTGGAGTGGCAAGTTTGGATGGTCCGGCAAAATCTGTCATAAGTATATTATTTAAATTAAATATTTCTTGTTGGAAACAGACTTTATGATGATGGTAGTTACATTTACTAAGCTGACCTTCTATTTGAATACTACATTCATAAATTATGTTTAGGATGCATTAGGTTAAGGCCGCATGGACAATGCTAAAGCAAATAGTCGAATAAATCCGAGCACAAATTGCTTGATTGTTGCCAAATGCAAGAATTCAATTCTCGAATAGTAGTGAATATCTGTTCCATTTAGTAAGTTATCACAGTTTTGATATGACAACTAGTCTTGTTTTTGTCAGAAACAAGTTCCTTATCATTGAAGATAGAAACAAGTTTTTTTAAAAATGTTAACAGATATAGAAGAGAAATCAAGAAATAAAGATAAAAGAACTAGTTGCACTAGAATTGCAAACTGATACATTGAGATTGAAGCTCGATAGTGAATTCTATAAAAAGGATTACCATTTTTCCTCTGCAGGTGTGTTTTCTTTATCTTTCACAAACATAATAGATTAATATTTAAAGAAAAACAAACAGACACAACGGGATTGCATTTTTAGTAAATATTTAAGCCTTTCTGAGTGCGACTGTACTTACCCTCACCTTTGATGTTCATGCTGGAGTAGCATACTTAAAATTATGACTTTTAAGATTTGTTCTTTCTGGAGAAAGGGGGAGGCGGCAAATTATGCCATTGCACGAGGCGACAAATTGACTAGGACCGGCCCTGATGATATGTACGTAAAAGGAATGAATGTAGGATGACTCTATCTGAAGTAATGCAGGGTGTTTCAAAATTAATATTAGGGTTTTGAAACTTTGTAGTATCTATTACCATTAACTTACAATTATAAATATTATATCAAATGAAAGAGCAACTCAAACAGTTTCGTACGCATGCATGTACATGCATTGTTTCTTCTGTCTGCCGTTAGAAACAGCAAGCAGCAAAGATGTAGACTAGAGAGCAGAAAGTTTTTTGTGTTTTAATAAAGACTGAATCTGTACAGTGCAACGGTCTGTGTGAAGAATATTAAGGAGACGCTTGCAACTACGTCCTTATCGTTTGCAGTTGCTACAGGTCTAAAACCTACAGACTATGGTTTACATGCCAATTTCGCAAGTTAAATATTGCTGCATAACAATGAAGATTTTCTGGATCGTGTCGTCTTCAGTGGTAAATCGACATTTCACCTAAGAGCTAATGTGAACACTCATAATGTTTGTATCTGGCCGTCAGCAAATCCTCAGGAGATGGTACACTTGAAACGATACTCTCCTAAATTGAATGTGTTTTGTGCCATATGGCGGAAAGTTTATGGGCCTTTCTCGCCTATCGACTAGATGTGTGCCGTGTGACGAATGAATCTCACATTGAACACTTGTAGCAAAAGACTGTTTGAGGTGCTCTTTTACTTGATGCATTGCTTATAATTGTACGTAAAATGTAATAAGTACTACGAAGACTTAAAACCCCAAAATTAATTTTGAAACACCTTGCATTTCTCACCAACAGTGTTAGAACTAAGATGTAAAAAGGAGAAAATTTTCCTTATAAAGTTATTGTTTACAACTACGATAGTATTATTAGTCGAGACTATAACTACAACAACAACACGAGTTATTAGTAAAACAAAATGTTATCAAATGTAATCAAATGTATACTCAGTGGCCCAGGTGGCCAAAGTGGCACACACGGGTGTGTCATTTGTTTAATCCACTCCTGTGTGGACACTAATTAAGATATCGGGATATTATTCTTGCAAAATATAGTTGGACTATAGTTTATTATATTAATTTTTTTTTCTGGTGTCGAATTTCCTTCTCAAATTTCACCCCAGTCAAAAATGCGAGAATTTTCTGATTACGATTTTCCTTTACTACGTTTTTCCCTGTGGCTTCCTACGTTGTAGAAAGACCTCCTTAAGACTTGCTAGATAGATACCTCGGATGGATACCTAACTGATGACATAAATTGGACGGGCCTGCGCGCAGTGTTGCCAATTAGTGAAATTAAAATTTTCCTAAATTTGGGCAAAAATTAGAAATTTTTATTTATAAATCCGTACCTATACGTCCGAGTGCAAGTCAACTTACGCCAATCGAACATTTGTCCTTACTTAAGAAAGGCAAGTTCAGATCGTTACAATGGGATAATTAGGGAACGCACGAAGAATTCATATTTAGGTTCTAAACCTTGATTTTTCTAGTTTTTCCCTACTTTTCTGTTTACCGTAATATATTTTTGGTAATTACAAGTTTTGTTCCTTAAATATCGTCATAACACTTGTAGGACATATTAGTGGTGTACCAATGTTTAATTTAAGATAGTTTGCGTCTGTCTGGTAGCAGTATTACCAGATACAGAAAATTTTAATTCCAGATTTTAGGGGGAAATTTTGGAAAAAAAATATCTGTTTTGTCTCTATTATTTCCCTCTTGTTGCCTATATCGGACCAAACGTACCAGTATCTGGAAGTCTCGTCTTTGCTCTACACAACGCACTATAGAAAGTTTCAATAGGATAATTAGGGGAAGTACAGTTGAGGTTTACAGTAGACCTTGTTCTCTAATTGGGAAGATAACTGTGATTTTTTTAAAGGTAGAATGAGATATTTTTTATTGACATGCTTACTTTATTAGATATCGTCATACTACTTGTACGATATATTAGAGGGATACCAAATCTTATTTTAAAATAGTTTGTGTGTGTCTGATAGCAGTGTTGCCAGATACAGAAAATTTTAATTCCAGATTTTAGGGGCAAATTTTGGAAAAAATTCCCTTTTTTATTTCTATTATTTCCTTCTTGTTGGCTACATTCGAACAAACGTAGCAGTGTCTAGGAGCCTCATTCTTAGCCTAAGCAGCGCACCATAAAAAGTTTCACTAGAATATTAGGGAAAGTACAGTTGAGGTTTATAATAAGAAAATGGTAAGTGGTAAGAAAATGGTGAATTTCTGAGGTAGAATGAGATTTTTTTTTTAATTTCATGCTTACTTTGTTATATATCGCCATGATACTTGTAGGATATATTCGTGGAGTACTAAGGTTTATTTTAGATAGTTTTTGTCTGTCTGATGGCAGTGTTTCCAGCCAAAACAATTAATTCCCGCTTTTAGGTGGAAAATTCGGAAAAAATCCCTTTTCCCCTATAATATTACCTTCTCACTGGCTACATTGAAACAAACGTACCACTACATGAAAGCTTCCTCTTTGCCCTACAGAACGCACCATAAAAAGTTTCAATAGGATAATTAAAGAAGTTGTAGCCCCGGCATATTTGATTTTTGCTTGTGAGGCGTAAAAAGTGTCAAAATTTCATGTGTATGACAGAAATTTTTCTTTCTCTCTTTGGATGGAAGCAAGCGACTACAGGATTTCACTGTACCTTGTCAACACACCAAAGATTCTTTTAGGTGATTTGAACCCATATAGCAGGAGTGGTACTAGATACAAAAAAAATTGAAATTCGGTTAGGGATTTTTTTGTAAATTTTCACCCCTACATTTCGCTCAATAATTTCCCACCCATTGGCAACACTGCAATGCAACTTATACCAAAAAATAGTCACATCTATTTTCTAAAAAACAAGGCCTTAACCATATCAATCGAATGAATGGTTTTTGAGCAATAAGTCACTAACTGGAAATGTAGGAAAACGCCAAAAATGACCTGGGGCCGAAAGGAATAATCACACAATTTTGCTAGTATATAGGTACAAAGAAACAAAAGATTTGTAAGTTACGAGGGCTTCGACTCAAGTTCTGTTTATTATTTCAATAATCTGCAACGTAAATCAATAAATAATAGTTGCCAGAAAAAAAACAGACATTTGAAAAAAACATGAAAAAGAACGATGTTTTTTATTGAAAAAAAACTTCACAGAAAAAAAACCGTTTTTTTACAACACTATTTAAATGGAAAATAGGAATTCTCCCATCCCACGTCCGTGTATGTCCTACTTGCAGTGGTGAGTTGTGCAATGGTATGTGGGGTGGGGCACTAGTGAATTCAAATTTGTAGTTTGGTGGAAGTAAATCAGCTCTAGACGATGAACTCAGGCTCGAGTACAAATTTTACTTCAAAATACAGTAAAGTGGTCCAATATGCAGAATATGAGTATATACATTTCTAGCAATCATTTGTAACTGATAGGGATCTATCCCGGGGCCGGGAGGTCAGCCCCCATTTTTGAGTGACAAATATAATTGAAACTAGTATTTATATATTTTTGAAGGTTTATTGTAAGCGTTACCTTTTATTCTTTATTGGAAAATTTTTGAAACACTAGATATAGTTGCAGTTTTTCAGTACTGCAACGTGTAAAACAATATTATTCGTCCACAATGTCAACGTACAACCTAGCCATAATGTAGATTAAATTTTAGTTTTGTACCCAAAGTAACACAAATTAAGGATTTGGGTGTCACTTTGGATACAAAACTAAAATTTAATCTACATATTGATAGAATTGTTAATGAATCCTATAAAGCTTCAGGATTCATAATTAGAAATTCAAAGGAATTAAATAACGCAGAAGCGTTAGTTAAGTTATTTAATTCACTAGTTAGAAAAAAATTAGAGTACGCTTCATTAGTATGGTCACCCTGTTATGATAATCAAATAAGGAAAATCGAATCAATACAAAAAAGATTTTTAAGGTATTTATGGTACAAGAGATTCAAACTCTCTGCGTATGAAATGAAACTAAACTATAGTGTTATCCTAAGGCAATTTAATTGTACGTCTCTGGCGAAAAGGAGGGATATAATGCATCATGTTTTTTCTGTTTAAAATTATTAATGGTATTATAGTTAACCGAGATTTTTCTGGAATTGTTAAAATTTAGCACTAGTAGATCCTTAAGAGTACGATTACCATTTGTCATACCTAAGTCTAAAACAATCTCCCATAAAAATTCACCACTTGTGAGACTTTGTAAGAAACACAATGATATTATAAAATCTGGAATAATCGTGGATTTTACGTTGTCTTTGGAAAAATATATAAAATTGATTCAACTGTTTCTGAACTCTGTTTATGTAATGTAATGATTATATTATCACATTCAAAAAGAAAAAAAGGAAAAGAAAGAAAAAATTGCCTGCACGAATGTTGCTATGTTAGACTTTTTTCTTTCTTATATTTATTTTAATCCAATAGATTATTTAGCAATTTCTCAATTGTATATTGTATTTGTATTCACCTGTTGTAATTGGAGCATTTGGGCTCTGTAATAGGTGTGTGTTAAATAAATAAATAAATAAATAATATCCATTGGGAGAGAGTTAAGTTGGAAGCTTCTGCAGAACCCATTAAAAATTGTAAACTTATGATGTACCTACCATGGTTTAATATCTATCTATCCTCTTCCAATTTTTGCCTTCTAGATACTCAACTGACTTGTAATGCCTCTTCTTCGTGAAATCTTGATACCGAGTGTTTAGAATCAAAATTTTATTTAATTTGGGTCTCCATGTTGCTCTACAGTGGCGGATCCAGGGGGCGATCGGGGGGTTGCCCCCCCCGCAAGAAGGGGAAACTTTCTTATTATATATATATATATATATATATATATATATATATATATATATATATATATATATATATATATATATATATATATATATATATAAACAAAACCAATCCCAGAGTTTGGAGCTGTTAGAAGTAGCTCTAAGTAGCAGTATTATAACCCACCGCCCCCTTCCAGAAGTCCGTCCTGGATCCGCTCCTGTTGCTCTAGCAACATTTTCTGCCTACACGATTTCCAATACACTTAGTTCTTTGTAACACATTAAGCCAATACGCATTGGGACGCGTTTCAGGGAATCCAGACCCTTGTACAGATAGCGCAGGATAGAGTTAACGGATATTGTTTCGTATAATTGTGACAGACTTAAAATATTGATTGAAATGACAATAAGCTTAAGATGATCAGCATTTGTGTTAATCAGCAAACAGTAATGCAATACAATTGCAGACAGGTTTTCGTGTATTCGTTTTAGTGCAAACTTCCTAATCCGTAGTAATTGGTAGCACATACAAGGCCATAGACAGGAAAATATCATACAGTAATGTTGAACGTAAAGTCAACCTAAGATCTAGAACATTACAAATATCAATTAACAGCAGAGTACAATCTTTAAATAAACGGGGTAAATAGTTAGGATTAGGTATTGTATTTCAGGTCTTTCGGCATCTATGGTCATGTTAGCTCATCACCTATGAGAGACGTTTCTCAGCGATTACACTATCAGAGGAAAGGAAAGGAAGAAAGCGGCCTCAAACCTGTATGTTAGATACCATTCCGGCATTTGCCGGGTGTGAATGAGAAAAATCCAGGAAAATCTCACTCAGAATATCTCGCCTTAAAAAGCTTACGTGTTAAATAAAAAAAAAACTTAAAATACACATTTATTATTCTGTGTCGGAAACTAAGGATGCTACAAATTATCGCAAAATTCCAAATTTGGAAGCTTCTATCATACTGAAAACAGAGCTGAAACTGACAAGATAATGTAAATTAAAAGTATCTTACTGCTGGATACAGTGTCCTCATATGATGTAACTTGAATAAATGGGAATGAAGTTAGAAGAAATTGAAAATCTAGCTTTTTTCGAAAAGCTTTATTAAAAAAAAACACACACTTAAATAAGCATCCTATCTAAGTACTTGCATAGTTTCCATTAGACGAAGTTATCATTATGCCGTTTATAGCAATTTGATATCTCAAACTGTTCCAGAGACATAACAAACATTAGTAATGCAATACAATTGCAGACAGGTTTTTGCATATTCGTTTTATGTGCAAACGTTTCTAATCCGTAGTAATTGGCAGCACAGTTTGTAATAAACATTGCTTAACATCTGGTGCTTGGGGATCCGGGTTCAAACCCTGCTCCCGCCAAGTGAACTTTGCGGTGAACAAACACTGTGTGCGTGGGTTTTCTCGGGGTTCTCCCGTTTCCTCCTACTTTCTTCATTCCACCATTTCATTCATTTCTCATAATCACCGTCTCCTTTAGCCTAACCGGCATAACCGTGGGACGGAAAACTCAAAGATTTCATTTCATTTTGGGGCCGCGGTGGCTCAGTGGTAGAGCGTTCACCTCTGGTGCTTGGGGTCCCGGGTTCGATCCCAGCCCCCGCCAAGTGAACTTTGTGGTGGACAAACACCGTGTGCGTGGGTTTTCTCGGGGTTCTCCCGTTTCCTCCCACTTTCTTCATTCCACCATTTCATTCATTACTCATCATCACCGTCTCCTTTAGCCTAACCGGCATAACCGTGGGACGTAAAACTTAAAGATTTCATTTCATTTCATTTCATTTTAAACATTGCTTAACATCGCGTACACCCCTATTTGAAAATGGTTAAAATTATTGTTGTTTTCAGTGTGCTTTTATAACATTACCGCAATAGCTTTTGGTAGTTGTAATTTTAACACATATCATAATTTTTATCATTTAATTTATTACATTCTTACTGTTAGGAATTAGATTTCTGACCTTTTGGCATCTAAGTCAATTCAGCCTGTCACGTATATGAGGGTGACGTTCCTTTGGCGAGCACATTATCGATGAAAAGGAAGAAAGAAAGGATGGGGGAAGTGTTCTGGAAACATTATGATAGGTACCATCCCGGCATTTGCCTGGTGTGAAGGAGGGAAAAACCTTACTCAAAATGGTTGGCCTGAAAAATCTGTTACATTTTTCGACCGACTGTGTCCACCGGGAATCGAACCCGGGACCACTCGCACCGAAGGCGAGAGTGTTAGCGACTACGCCACGCGGGGCAAGTACTTAATTTCGTATTGCAGAGTATGACATACGATTTCCTTTTCTTGATATTATCTTTGTACAAAATTTCAGCTTTTAAAAAAATATATATTAGTGTAGAAGCTATACAATAGTTTCAAGTTAAAACCTTCCCATCCTAATATACACACACACACACACACACACACACATATATATATATATATATATATATATATATATATATATATATATATATATATATATATATATATATATATATATATATATATATATATATATATATATCAAAAGTCGGGGCAGTAGACCAGCTCCGTTATGAGTAAAGATATGACCAGCTGTGTAACCTTACTTTTTGAATCATCCTTACAATTTAAGTTCAAAATTTGAGCAGTCTGAATTATTCGTAATGAAACTCGTATTTTACCTGCATCTGTACGATAGTTTGATAGATTTTGTTACCTTACTTTTTGAATCACCCTTATGATTCCAGTTCAAAATTCCTGCAGTTTGAATTAATAATAATAAAACATGTCTTTTTTACCTGCATCTGCACGATATTCAGTACAAATTTAAATATTTACTTTAAAATTCATTTTATCTTCTTCTTTTTTTAAGCTGGAAACTGATTCTATTAATATAAATGAATGAAAAGAAGGAGAAAAAGCTTTCGTTAATATTATATGAATTAATTACGTCTAAGGGGGGATACTTGTTGTTAGCAAACATAAAAGCGTCGTTAAACATTCAGGTTTAAGGAAAAACACAAACATAGGTCTATGACCGCTGCTCTGAAGCGCTGGAATAATAATAATAATAATAAAAAAGACATACTATTTGCTTCTTATGTTAGTAAATACCACTTGCTTTTCTCCGTCTGTTTATTTTATTTCGTTAGAACTAGCCAAACGAAAATATTTCAATATAAAATGCGTTCATACCGAAAGTAATCTTCGTTTCCCGTTTTTTTTCACTGTTTTTTCGTAATTCGTGTACATGTTTTTGTTTTATTTGTTTTCTTTCTCTCATTTTTCACTCTTTTTCCACACTCATCCATATACGAAGATGAGCACACGCACTTGTGCAAATATCATGTTTCTCTCTTTTTTCTAAAAAACAAGTAATGAAAAAAAAGAAATTTAAGTCATCATTTATTCAAGCGAAATGCTTAACGTACCAGAGCTACGAGACTCTCTCTGTGCTAGCTAGCTTTTAGTTTGTTTCAGAGCATAAACTTTCCTTCAGTTTCGCTAGAGGTCGTTGGCAAGTCTTTTACACAGTGTTTGTTACTCTAGACATTAAGAACTATTTTCAGACATTTTTATAACAAATGAATGGATTTTTTCCCTTTGTGGTGTTTCTCTTTCTTAAATTTTGAGGCTTTTTCCCCAAAGAAGAATGATGTGGTTTTTCTCCAATTCAACTGTTCATAAGCATAAAATCAACCATATGTCAATAACAAAGACATACTTTCTTTCAAGAAAATATTAAGGTGGATCACCACCCGGAAGTCAGTACATATTTTGGTTCGTTTCCTTAACTATTGCGCAATGAAACGCTACATATTATAAATATTGTACTATAAGATAGAGTTATGTTTCAGCTACAACATAAGATACTGATTCATTTGGTTGTGTCATCTGATATCGAAAAAGGTAACGAATAAAAGAAAATATTTGATTCGTTTTACAATGAGCACATAAGATGGCACTTGTTGTTAGATCGTACTAGAACTGACCAGTAAAATGACGATCTTATTACGAAATATATCATTTCTTTGACCGTTATTCGTATTATGTTTCACATTTTATTTAAATATTAATTTACGTTTAAGGAAATAGATTTTGAGAAGAAATTTGTTCAGAACGCCATAATGTGTTGTTATCAAATTTTTACATTTACTGCAGTGATCACAATAAGAAAATTCCTGGATTCTAGCGTTGCAGTTCGAGAAGCGGAACTTACCTGTGAATTGCGGTAAAGATCAAAAACTAATTTCACAAGTATCCAAGCAGAATACCAGGCTTACTTTCTTTATTATCTGGCATCAGTAAACATTTGGCACTATCTGGCAACGCCGCACTATTCAAGCGTTTAGCATTGCACCGAAAAAACCTAGTGATCCACCTTAATCGAAACTAGATTTCGTATTTTGTACTATGGGTAAATAAGGCACACAGATTTAAGATTTGAAGGATGCACTGTGGCTTAGTGACTTAACTGCTCACATATAGAACAACAGATCCTTGGGTAGATCAAGTGAATAGAAAGCGAAGAACACATATCATGTGTGTCTATGCTGGAAGAGCACGGATCATGTGAGCATGTGTTTCTTCGAAGTTATTCCGTTTCCTTCAGCATTTACTTTCCAGCAATTATCTCACAATTACTGGTATTAACATTCATTACAAGGCCCCATCGCGGCGAAATTAAAATACCGCTAAGTTTACAGCAATTATGTGATATCTTCAAATAGATAAAAGATAATCGAAAAGTGGAACAAGTGCTCGCTAGGCAATATTATTTTACATGAGATACCGTTATCACGACTAACTTATTTGCTTTCGATTTCCACCCATTTAGAAAATCGACCTTTATTTTCGCGTTTCTAAATGGCCTGCAAATGCAAAGCTACTAGGTGACTCGTGATAACGGTACCTCATGCAAAATAATATTGTCTAGCGCGCTCTTGTTTCACATTTTGGTTATATTTTATCTATTTGAAGATACCACACAATTACTGTAAAATTAGCGGTATTTTAATTTCGAATTGATTAGTTCTCTTAATTACCTTGATGTAGCCACAAGAACATAATCCTGAAATGTGGTACTAAAAATGTATATTGCTTTCTCATCATTTGAAGTTAAATCACTGAAGTAGGGTATTACTAAAATGCGAATAGAAATCACTACTATCTAACTATATTAAGCAAGTATTACCACAGTGCTCCTGAAATATAAATCGCTGAGAAATATCTTTTGTTGTCACCCACCCCCATTGTTACTTTTCATCAGCATCAAATACACTAATTATTCTTAAATTGACACATTGAATATTAACGTTATTTTGAGCACCAAGGCCATAGAAGACAATCTCTAGATATTTAGCGGAACCGATTTCTGCATAACTATCGAGTAGAGAGGGGAGGAAGTTCGTGTATGAATTAGAGGTCTGCATGGGTTCGGGTCGAGTCCGCGTTCCGGACTTGGGCGTACAACGTATCACTTCCCCGGCCCGGGTTCGGGCCGTAAATTTTTAAATATACAACCATATTTCTCGGGCCTTTTCGGGTCTAACTTTGTAAATATAATGTACAACGATACATCACCGTTCTTTCTAGAGAATTTTTAAAACACAACTGCAAAATTAAACCGCTAAGTGCTGTAAATAAAAATACAATTTTGCGTTAATTATTATTTTTTCTGTAATTCGAGCTTATTTCAGGATCATTTGATTATCACACTAGCTCGGGCCGGTCTCGGGCCTAAATGCTAAAACATAGGCCTATTTCGGACTTGGGTCGGGCCTCACATTATTAACTCACGGGCCGGGCCGGGCCCGGGCTAAAAATTCCGGCCCGTGTATACCTCTAGTATGAATATTTATTGTCAATCATATCGACAAGTCGTTCTATATGATTAGTCAAAACTTGAAAACGTCAGCGAACTCCTTTCTCATTGGCCTCACAAAATATGCATGTATAATATATCTATTTTTGACTCATGTGGCCTAATTTTGTGTGTGGCTCATGTATACTTATGTCCAAAATGATTGTCGCATATCTATAACTGTCTCCTTATAAGAATATAATTTGATAATGATTTTGCAGGGTACTTTTAATGCTGACACTATGTGTATAATCGGGAAATGTATATTTATGGTAAATTTCACAGGAAAAGAATCATAAATACGAAAATTAGAATGAGTAAAACAAAATGTTGCTAAATTGACAAGAAAGTTTTATTTTTGTTTTATTGTTCTTATTTATGGCTCTTTTGACATGAAATGTGTCACATACATGTCTTTGCCGATTATACACATACTAACATTGTAAGAAATACACGGCGAATTCGTTATCAAATTATATTCCTACAACAACACATTAGACATGCGACAATAATTTTGGACACAAGTGTACATATGTGTGTACGTGTGCCTTTGTGGATCCTTATCTCCCATTCTGGCTACATGATCTGCCCATCTGAGCCTCCTAGATTTGATGAACCTAACAATGTTTGTTAAATAGTATAGATTATGCAGTTCCTCGTTATGAAGTTTCCGCCATTCCCCATTCCCGAATACCATTCACCTCCTCTTGGGTCCGAATATTCGTCTCAAAATTTTGCTCTCAAATACTTTTAAGTTTACTTTCTTCCCTCAGAGTAAGTGACCATGTTTCGCAACCATACAGAACAACAGGCATGATTATCGTTTTATATATTTTAAGCTTCAAATTCCTCTACAGAATTCGCAACGACAAAAGATTTTGATCTGAATAAAAACACGCATTCTCTGCTTTTAGTCGACATTTAATTTCTTCGTGGATATGGTTTAGGCCTGATAATATTGGTTCTAGATATTTGAAAGTATCCACTTTGTCGAAAGTATTATTTGGTACTTTAATTCATCCATAATTTGCAATATTACGATCCTGACAAAACTTCCATGTATTTAGTTTTATCTGCATTTACTTCTAAACCCATGTCCCTGCAAGCCTTTAATAAGATCTCTGCATTTCTTTCTATTGTTCTCCTATCATCCCCTATTAAATTTACATCATCAGCATATGCCATAACCTGGTGAATGCCGTTCAACTCTAGGCCCTGGTTATCTTTGATTTTCTTTATAGCGTATTCCAGAACAAAGTTGAATAATAATAGCGAAAAAGCATCTCCTTTTTGGGGACAAGGTTATTATTATTATTATTATTATTATTATTATTATTATTATTATTATTATTATTATTATTATTATTATTATTATATAATTACTGAGCTACTACTGAATAGATATTTACAATTTGTATCAAACGTAACTGTTATAGAGTTGCATCATGCATAAATATTGCCAAGTTTTCAAAGTTTTCAAAGTAGAAAACAAAATGGATTAAATGTATAACATAAAATGTGGTCATGCAAAGAAAATACATTTAATTAGCTATAGAATAATAGAAGTGACATTTTGCAGTGCAAAAGTGTTACTTGAAATTACTTTTCAAACATTGTGTTGTAGATGCTCAAAATAATTATATTAACTAACATTTTGGTGGCAACTATAGAATAAATATTGCATCACACATTACGTACTCTATTACATCTATGGACGATGGTTATTGAGCAAGATTACCATTTCAAAAACTCCAACTTTTACCATTCTGGTCAATTTATTTTTCATACTACAAAAAAGCTAGTTGATTTGTTTTTATTCGGTAGCAAAGCTTGGGCAACTGCTTCGTATTTCGACTGCAAGTGTGAAAGTTGGAATGCTCTCTTTGTAGCAGTCCAAATGACCTTTGAGATTTGTGAGCAGCAAAAACTAGATACACCACGGTCGACTCGCTCTTGCCGCGCCGTTGCTAACAGTAGAAAATGTGATTTTATTTAGATCGTCCTGACATCTGGCGGCGATACACAGATTTTCAAGCAAATTCACTATTTACTTCCTGTAAGAGCTCTGCAATCGTTATACGTTATGTTACGTTTTAGTAATGCAAATGGCACTGTATCACCAGAATTTAAAAAAAGCGATTTCCCATGCTAACTTACCGTTAGCTTCGGTAACATACACTAATCATTTTTAACGATTGTTAAGTATGATTAATGAGTAATTAAAACCTAATATAAATAAAATAAAGAGTTTGTTTGTCTGTGTGTCTGTCTGTCTCTCTGTATGCGGCCTGGAGACCAGATGAGTAGACCGAGAGTTACCAAATCTTGGTCACGGGTACCTTGATTCAGACCCCAGACCAAGACAAAGCATTTGTTTTTTAAAAAAATCGAACCGAAGGGGTCTCAGGGGGGCGTTTACCGAGACATGAAAAGTAGTGGAAAATGACCGATATTAGTGTCAAATTCATAGTTTTCGCGATCGCTGCGATCAATACTGAAACTACGATCGCATTAATTTCCAAATTCACCCCCCTTCGGCTGCGGGCCGGGGATCACCGGTGGGATACCCAGACATGTAAAAATAATCCGAAACGACCGATATTAGTGTCAAATTCATAGTTTTCGCGGTCACTGAGATCAATGGTGACACTTTCATTAGCGATGACTTTCAAATTCAGCTACAACTGCATGCGGGCCGGACCGAAACATGTAAAAATAATCCAAAATTACCGACATTAGTGTCAAATCCATGGTTTTAGCGGTCGTTGAGATGAATGGTGATACTCCCACAGGCACTGACTTCCAAATACAGTCCCCATGCGAAGGATGGGTATTTTCGGCTAGTTAATAATAATTTAAATAAGTGCAATTTTTTTACAACAAACGAACACTTTTGTAATAAATATTCTTCAAAGTTGGTAAATTTGAAAGGGTTGGTGCAGAATGAGAGTAGGACTGTTGATGCAAAGTTACTACACATATCCTTCTGGATAAATTTGACTTTACTTAGGTACATACCGACATAATTTTATATTATATCCAATATAACATTCCCCGGTGCAGATTTACTTCGCAATGGCGTGGCATATTCATAATGACTATGAGTGTAATTTTAGGAGCAAAAATAGTCTAAATCGACTAAAAACCGGTTATCTGTTTTATACTAGGACCGGTTGTCATCACTGGAGATAAGACGTTCCAGGAAGCGTCGTCGAAGGAATGTCATTGACACTATTGTAGTATGAGTGGTGGCACCATTCTCCTGCATCCACATATCCCTTAGGCTAAGTCGTCTCATTTCGAGAATGAAAAATGTTCCGAACATTGTGTTGTACCGTTCAGCGCTGACTGTGTCATTATGTTCGTTCTTGCACAAAAAAGGAGAGCTATCACACATGTATGACTCACTGCACAACCTTGAGCCTGTACAATGGCATTTCATGAACAGTTGCTATCCCAGAATCAATAGTTTTGTTTATTGACATAACTACTGAGGTGGAAATGAGCTTCATCGGAGATGATAAGATGTTTGCATAAAGTCATCACATTTGCTGATTAGCCATCACAAAATGTGGTTCGTTAAACCTTGTCGTGGTCGAACAATTTATTCACCACCTCTAGGTTGCATGTACACGTCACACATGTGTACTTTGAATTGATTTTGAGTTTAACGTCCCGTTCAGCAGCAAGGCTATATGAGACGTGGACCTACTGATTAACGTGGAATCCGAACTACTGAGCTCCCGCCGGGAATCTAACCCGGGTCTCCCACACCATAGGCGCGTACGCTAACCGATTAGCCACGAAAGAGCTCACATTGGTACTTTGAATATGCACTTGACGACACATTTGCCGTGTTGACCTTTCAGGATTTGGTCTATGTCATTGGACACACCTTCAATGTTTATTGCACTACGCGATGATCGAGGTCTCCCAAGGGACCGTTTTCTGTTCGCCTTTGCAGTGTCACGAAAGCTGTGAACAGCACGTAGTATAACATTTCGGGCTGGTGTTACTCGTTTATTAAAGTGTTGTCTGAAACGCCGTTGTACTGTAATGATGGATCTCCCATTACTGAAAAATGCCTCCGGGACTTACGAAATTTCAACGGCAGTCCACATCACTATGATTCCCTGCAACAGTGGAAGAAACTTGTACCCGTAACCCCCAACCTCACACTTCCTGTTAAGCTATATGACAAACATGTATGACTGTTATTGCTAGAAGTATTCAAAATATAAATATGTCCCATATGAAGTATTCATTTTTGCAGTATATAAAAAAAAAGTCGTGTCTTAATATCATTTTAAAATTTTATTTTGCCACTTTCGGTGTTTTAAGTTGTCACAATTGCCAGTCTTCAATTATCGCATTTCATGCGATCTTTCAGTACTCTTTGCTACTTTACGTGGTATCTACAAAAGTAATTCTAAAGAGAATTAAATTAAATATCTTCATCATCGAAATTCTGCACATTGGTTTCTTCCTGGATTATTCCATCTACTCGTCGTTCAGTTTTATTTCTCAATTTCTTCATTATTACGTGCTTTACAGATATGTCCTATACCAGCCGTGTGCAACTGCCGGCCCGCGGGCTATATGCGGCGTGCCTAACCCTGTCTTCCGGCTCGCTGGTCAGTTATTGAAAACAATAATTTTATATATATATATATATATATATTACCAAACCTGTTAAGAGTGAACTAGAAATTTTCCATCGATCACACAGTGCGAAACGTGGTAACGCCATGAAGACAAGCACTTTGCAAGCGCAGGTACTTGGGGGAAATTTCTCTCGGTATAAGAATTGCTAGATGTACCGACAAAGTTCTAAATACATTATTCTGCTTCTATTTAGTGAGGAAATATTTTGGTTACTAGTATAACGGTTGTTTTGTGTTATTGTGATGTAAATTACGATGAACATGTCCCATCATTTAATACTATACTATTCAGTTGTCATAAAAATGATATACCTACAGTGAGGCCCGCAACGCCATTTAGTGCTTTAGTGATTGGCCCGCCCACTTTTCAAGTTGCACACTCCTGTTCTATACAGAAGAGATGTGAAAGAGCGCCCACATCTGTTGTGATTGATTTGTGATGGACACAAGGCCCGGTCATTTTCTTCCACATTCTGATGTCACCAAATTCTTTCATAATCATTAAATTTCATTGACATACATCTACTTTAGCCTTACCTTCGTACGCGTGAGGTGTACAACTGAAAAATTGCATGACTTTTCTTAAATTTCATACTTGGACATTCTCTTTCCCTCTTTCTGATATAAAATATTTTATCTATACTGCGTTCTGGCAGCCCTCTTTTCAATTATACATGCAAAGGAGAAACGGTACAGGATCAACTCCCCAACAGAAGAAGTAGAAAGACTAGTCTACAACTAAATGTTAACGTTCACTTAATGAGTTTTGATGTCTCTCCTAGACACGACAGCAGAGTAAATGGAACAAGACACATTATTAAATCAAACATCAACTCCATTAGCTTTCCTTTTAATTAACAAATGCATGTTTTTTCAGCATTTTCCCTGCTTTTTCAACTCTCCTCCTCAGCACTAAGAAAATTAAACCCTGGCTAAATTCCGTAGCACCGCAGCCACGTGAAACGTTATCTCCTACCAGTCAGCAAATATTCAACTGACCGTTAAGTGTGACACGTGACAAGAGGAGCGATTCCTGGGGCTATTGTGTCCGACTTTCTTGAATATTTTTCCTTATTTAAAAAATAAAATCTGACTACAGCAAATAAGGTATCATGGCCTTTATCAGGTGCATGTGAAATAAAATCTAAATGCTACAGTTTACATATCTCAGAAAATGGAAGCAAGTACCTTCTAAGAACCAATGAGATCCTTTCTTTCATTTTTAATGTTTTAATTGTATATAGATCTTAACTTTAATGATGAAACTTCCACTTTAAAAAAAAAGAATTATAATTTTAATTGAACACCTGCGTACTCTACAGATGCTTCAATTAGAGGTCTGCACGGACTCGGGTCAAGCCCGCGGGCTTAAGCATATATCACTTCGGGACCGAGCTGGGCTCGGGCCGTAAATTTTTATATATACAACCATATTTCTCGGGCCTAACTTTGTTAATATACTCTAAAAGGATGTTTATTAGACAGTTCTTTCTGGGAAACTTCTAAAGAACAACTGCAAAATTAAACCTGTAAGTGATGTTAATGAAAATACAATTTTATTAAGTTTCTGTAATTCGGGCTTATTTCGAGCTCATTCGATTACCTCACGAGCTCGGGCCGGGTTCGGACCTAAATGCTAAAACGACTCGGATTGGACCTCACAGCATAAATTCACGGATCGGGCTGGGCCCGGGTTAAAAATTCCCGCCCGTGCAGACCTCTAGCCACAATACATCCTGTGCTATCTTTTCTTTCTTTTCTACTCTATCTAAAATCTTTCTTCATGAATCATGAATATTCAGTCCACTACTCCAATTCATCAGTTTCTCCTTCTCTCCTCTTCGAATCCATCTAGCCTCTTTCCAGTTTCTTATTACGCTTCTTCTTTCCCTTTTCAGTCGTTCCACATCTTTCAAGTTTATTTCGTATCCTGTTTCTCTCATATGCTTATTATATATTGTGTTATTATCCCTTCTTAATCTAACATCTTCCTCGTTTTGTTTAATCGTTTCTTCTAACTTCTTCCTTGTTTCTCCTTTATAAATATTTTTGCTGTTTTGTTGTAGGTTACATAAAGTAATTATTCAATTATCTCATTTCATCGAAAATTTCCTATTGTCCCCACAAATTTAACCAGGAACCAGGTACAGCTAGCGTACGAGCACTAATCACTGATTTAAATGTTCTTTATACTTAACCCCAACATGTATATCATAGAGTTGAGGCAAAAGCGTTAGTTGCATTTGTGTGATAAACAATATCATTTAAGATGTTAGAAAAAGACATCTTTTATTTATCTGGTGGCGTGGCGTTACGTGATCAATCTAAAAAAAAAGTTCATCACCAAAATATTCTCTATAATCGTTAAAGAAGGTTTCTTACTTTCCGAAGAGAGATAAGATTGTTGAGAGTGATGTGGCCTTCCGGTACGCCGCTTTATTTGACTCAATGCTCTTGTTCATATGTATCAGCTTTTGCTTTTCAGATCTAAAAGGATCTTGAGAAAGCGTGCACGTTGAGTAGATAGAATGCAGAACTAATAATACGAATCTTAACATAGCTTCGGATATTTAAGCTGACGTATGTAAGTTATGCGAAACTCGTTGGTAGAATTTTAAATGTAATATGCTCATGGTTCATAATGTTAGCTGGAAAACCTTAAATAAAATGACCAAGAAGAAATACCTCTAAGATAGTAGACCCAACAGTTAGAATCCCTATTACCTAACGTTAGCCTTACATTATAGTTCGTCGCTTTGCGAAGCATTTTCCAACCAAGTCGTTTGCCAATGTATCATCTATAAAACAAGCATGCGTGTGACAGAATCCGAAGTTGAAGGTGCAGAAATGACGGTGAATTGTTGCTTGGCAAGCAGAGATTACAAATCACATTAAACCAATGGTTAAAAGAAAGCTTCAATTTCGCAAATACGAATTCTCAATATCCTAGCCTTTAGTCTACGTACGGCTTAACAAGCCCTGCTAGGAAGGAGGTATATTTTTGGATCTTATGAAGGTATGCAATAAAGACTCAGGTGCAATAATACCCAATGGTAATAGCCTCAGTTTGCTACAGGACACGATACACAATATGGTCAAAGTTTTCTGTTTCTGTGGTGATCAACCACCGGACACTACAGAGCCCATATTATTTACTTCTTGTACTCTGCCAACAATGAGAATTACAGGTTGATACTGCTCTATGTCGCCGTGCCGCAATGATGCGCAACTGGTTTCAGGAACATTCTGGCTACTTCCAACACATGAGTTGGCCCCATAGGTCTCCGGATACGAACCTTATCGAGCACATGTAGGATATTAGGGAACTGCCAATTCGTGTCCAGAATCCATCCCCAACAACCAGCTTATTATGGACGACAATCGAGGGTACATGGTTACGCATACCTTCAGCGTGCTACTAGCGCCTTGTCGCGTGACCACAAAATTTAGATGCTGTGTTTATCCATGTTCAAGGAAGCTTAATGTTACTAGGTAGCTATACCATTACTTTCGGCACTTCAATGTATAACTTCTCAACTGTAACTTTGAGCGACCATTGCATATGCTGCAGCACTGAAACCCACTACCTCCTGTTCCAATGCGCTCTTCAGCACGAAACTCGCTATCCCCTGTTCAAAATGAGCTCTGCAGTAACTGATGTAAATACAACACTGGCGTCCTCAGTCAAAATCGGAACTCTTATTCTGGTCAGGTAATAAGAATCCCACCGTTTAACCACAACATATTAAAGTTTAACCCGATCCAAATGTTTGGCTCGAGTCCCGTCCACATCTACCTCATGTTACGACACAAATACTACGTGCCTTACCGGATGCAACTCAGCAAAAGTACTTTGTCAATTTGAGAGTGAAAAAAAAAACTTATTCTTCACACAATTAAACTTCAATCAAATAACTTCAAATTTACAAGTTTGGAAGTCGATGTGGTTACAGCAAATAGAAATTGGCCGTCTGAAGTAGTTCGTATGTAGCTATACAAAAGTCCGGGAACACTTTAAAAAAATTATTGTAGCCAACTAGTAGCTTTGTAAACTAACAAAGTAAATAATTTGAAACATTGAAGTTGTAATTTTTTTCATTGCAGGTGTAACGTGTAGTTCCATGTATCGCCACTAGGTTATACCAAAATCTAGATGGCGCTTTCTGGAGATGAGAAGGCTTTCTGCGTCCTACAATTTGACAAAACAAAGAGTGCAACAGATGTCCAACGAAAATTTAGGTTGAAGTACGGTAAAGCAGCACCAGCAAGAAAGGCAATCTACAATTGGCATGTGAAGTTCGTTGAAACAGGGTGTCTGTGTGCCAAGAAGAGAAGTGGTAGGCCAAGTGTGAGTGCAAATGACGTTGAACGAGTGAGAGAAGCTTTCACAAGGAGCCCCAAAAAATCGTTACGCAGTGCTTCACTTGAGTTGCAAATGTCAACAACGTTTCTGTGGCGTGTTTTGCATAAAAAAATTAAACATGAAACCATACATACTACAGTTATTGCAAAAGTTATATCCAAGAGACAAAGAGGAGCGATTCCAGTTTTGTTGTGCATTGCAGGACAAAGAGGATGGGAGGTCTCCAGATATCACCCCTTGCGATTTCTTTTTGTGGGGGTACGTAAAGGACCTTGTATACGTCCCTCCTTTGACAGGTGATGTTAGGGAATTGAAAAGGAAAATTGAGCAAGCAACAGCGACAGCCTCGGAAGACATGTTGGGTCGTGTTTGGCAAGAGTTGGATTATCGCGTAGACATTTGTAGGGTCACACGTGGTTCCCACATAGAGTGTCTGTGAAATAAGCATTGTTCAAAACAAACTTTACAGTTTAGCCTTTACACTTATGCAATTCGTTACTTTCCAATGTTACTAGTTTCCCTACAATAAAATATTACAAGTGTTCCCGGACTTTTGAAACACGCTATACTTTGAACGTATAGTGGTAAATTTTCAGAGCTGGTACTACTGATTATGGAATGAAGCAGTGCGATGGTTGCTATGTTTTGTCTTTATCTTCCTCGTGAGTGCGTGAGTGAAATGTTTAAACAATTCTCTGTACTCTTTATTCACTCCATCCCCTTCCTTTAAACATGAGAAAAGACCGTAGAATAAAGGACAAGTGGTCGTAAGATATCTGGGCCTACTCTTTTCTACCTACCGTTTTCTGAGTCTTGATTTATTGACGATCGTTCTGCTTCATTATTGATCAGGGGTTAGCGCGTCCCTCAAGATCCCTCTTCACCTCCTTTGCCCCATCAAACATTTCGCTTCTATCTGCTCTCCTTCCCACTTAAGAAAAACTCAGAAAATCTCCTGCTACATAGCCTTTTTTTCCTCACAGATGTGGGTTTTCTAGCGATTTTCATTTGTCCATACGTTGCGGCATCTTTTCTCCTTCCCCAACCAGATCATCCCCCAATTCACCTTCAAACACGTTAGAGATATAAAGAAGGAAATAAAAAAAAAGAATGAAATTCTTTTCTCTGATATACGTAACAAGGGATTATATGACAAATTATACGAAAAAGTAGTACCATTTGTTCTTTTGTGATTAGATCTAAGTTGATAAGTACCGAAACGGATTTTGATCAAAGAGGAAGTACAATATAATTCATATTGTTAGAAAAGTTTATGCTAGTAATACAATTACAGTTGGATCTCGATACCTTGAATTTTTCACATTCTCTTGAACTGTTCATAACATTCAAGGTTCAAATAATCAATTTAAGTAGAATGTTTAAAAAATTAAAACCTCAGCAGTTGAATTTTAAGGCTTCCATAATCATATTTAAAAACTTCAGTAACTCAAACTTTGGTATCGGTAAACCTCTACAAGTTGACGTGTACCTCCATAAGTCGAATTACCCTTGATGTAACCACGATAACTCGAAGCTCTAATTCTATGCTTTCACATAATTGTCATTGTAGCTAATTCTGCTATTGTTGCTAATGTGTACTGTAATTGTGTTTCACTCATGCTCCTTCCATCTGTTTATAGGTCAATAACTCTTTTTCTTCTTTGAAACTTTCACAATTTCGAATTATAGAGGTTGAACGAATGAAAGTTCGATTTATAAAGGTTATATAGTCACTTTTAGTGAGGAAAGCGGAACTAGCTACAATTTCGATTTTTTGTTTATCCACCTTGATAACCCGAAACTTAATTACTCAAAAAAAACTCCGATAACTCGAATGTTTACGTATTAACCTTCAGCTTCGAGTTATCGGGGCTCCACTGTATTACATTTCCAAACTGTACTATGTATGTATAACTGGGAAATCTTGAAAGACAGGCGTCAGTCTGTTCCTTTGTCGAAAAGTATCAAAGTAAGAAATTTAAGAAATAGCAAAAAAGGCTTTCTTGCTCTCCTAACTCTCATATCAAACCGGAAGTGGTACAAATCAACTATATCCGGGTACGAAGTTGATCACCATAGGGCAAAGATGGTAATAGATAGCAAGATGCGGATTTTTTAAAAATGGATTCAGTATCTTAATCACGGATTTCACCTCCAACTTAACTCTATCAAAATGAGTGGCAGAAATCAAATACCACTTCCGGTTTCATTATTAACTTCCGTGGAACCAAAACGGCAAGAAAGCGAAAACTGACCGTTTGACAGTGATTTTTAGAGTCTCAAGAATAGATTTCGGTTTCGCGCTTCTATTTCTAGAAAAGTCGGAAATGTGCAGTTTTTATAGAAAAGTCAGAAGCTACAGTATTTCTTGCTAAAGTCGGAAGCGGCTATATTTCTAGAAAAGTCGAAAACTGCAGTTTTACTAAAAAAGTTGGAAGCTACAGTATTTCTAGAAAAGTTAGAGACTGAAGTATTTCTAGAAAATATTTATAATAACAATATTTAACTTATATTCAGGATATAAAAGCAGGTTAAAAATGTTTGGAGGAAGTTGGAAGTGTATAATAGTTTGCTCTTCCAAGAACCTTCTACCTAATTCAACGGCTGCAAAAACTAAATGCTGGCAATGGTCTCAGTATAAGATCAGGTGTAAATAAACTCATTTCTTAATCCTCCCCCTAACACTCATTGAATTATTATTAAAATGAAGTGGTGAATTTAGGCATTATGCGGCTCTAAGCAATTTATGACTGGAGGACTTTCACCTACCACTATCCCTCCCTTTCCCCCCGTGCAAAATTATCCCAACATGTCTTTGACAGTTTTGCTTTAGCCACAGACCGTTTTACACTTTATTTACTATCCAGCATATAAACGTACCTTTTGTGTCAGCATTTAAGTAGATGAAGTCACGCAACTCTTTCTGACTTGAGGGGGCGCGGTGGCTCAGTGGTAGAGCGTTCACCTCTGGTGCTTGGGGTCCCGGGTTCGATCCCAGCCCCCGCCAAGTGAACTTTGTGGTGGACAAACACCGTGCTCGTGGGTTTTCTCGGGGTTCTCCCGTTTTCTCCCACTTTCTTCATTCCACCATTTCATTCATCTCTCATCATCACCGTCTCCTTTAGCCTAACCGGCATAACCGTGGGACGTAAAACTCAAAGATTTCATTTCTTTCTGACTTGTGTTTAGAATTAACTAAAGTCATTTTGACATAAAATTTAGGTTTGCTATTTTAAAGTAATATTGAAATATGCTGCACATAGCAAGCGAAACGTGAAATGTTACAATAAAAATTAAAAAAGGAATTGTTCAAGAAGTTGATTTTGCTTTTGCGGCTCCTCTGAGTTGTGCGGCCCTAGTCAATTTACCTTGTTTCCCTGGTCGGAAATCTGACACTTTAAAATCACACTAGTGGAACTTCGAAGATTGTAGAATACTAGTAGTCTGTTAATCCAAATACTAACTCTTGAACAAATGTATATTTTTGAATTATTTCCTGTAATAGACAGGAATGTTAACATCTTCACGGTGAACGGTGGCTATTCAATCCCATTTTAAGTTTATAGCATTCCCTAGCTTGTATGCAACCTGCACAGTAGCAAGGAAATGTTGGTTGCCTATAACAAATATGTACCTTGTCATACTGTGATTATCTCGGTCGATAATAGTCAATCCGTTAACATCTTCGCGGGTAACAGTGGCTATTCATGCCCCGCTTTAAGTCTATACTCTACAGTATTCCCTAGTATGTATGCAACCTGCACACTAGCAATGAAATAATGGTTGCCTATAGCAAAAGGGTATGTAGCTGTTCTTAACTCCGATCATCTGAGGCGAATGAAGTCAATCCCCTAATATTACGGTAACGGTGGCTATTCATTCCCGTTTTAAATCTATAATATTCCCTAGCTTCTAAGGAATAGCAAGGAAATGTTGATTGTGTACAACAAAAGAATTGTAGATTATCTTACTGCGATTATCTCGGCGAGTTCGTTAATGGAGTCACCACACCACGGTGACTTTAACGCTTTCTATCCATATCCCATACATAGAATTGAGTGATTTCATTAACTGTCTTTATAGCAGAGTTTATACTAAATCTTTCTCTGCATCCATCACCTGCGCATGGAATGACCTTTCATCCAACACCACACGAGAAATCTCATTCAATGCAGCTATTATATTTATAAAAGCAGTTCAGCAAATTCTTTATATTTCATTCCAGTTTTCCTGTAACCTGAACACTATTGTCTTTTTCTTTCTTTTTTCCCGTTCTTTATTCCCGTTCGCTTTTTTAATATATTCTTTCATATTTAGAGGTATCTAAATATATTATATGCGTGTTTGTAGTTGTCCGTACGTTTTGTGTGTGTGGGGAACGGTATTTGCGAATGTAATGTATGATTTTCTCGCATTATTACAACCACTTTGTGTGTACTTGACTATATATAATTGTGTGTATGTGTAACTGTAGATATGTGTTATCTGTAACTGTAAAATTTATACTATGAATTAGCGTAATTAAGTAACAGACAAGGCACGGTTAGCTTTAACTTCGCAACGTAAAATAGAAAATAAATAAATAAAAGGAAATAAAAAGATAGTTACTCTCAACTGAGCTTCTGTACTAAAGTGCAAGTCATACGGTTGGTAATATGCCCTGCTCTGTGGGAACGCAAATCTCGGACTTCTCGAAACTGTAGGTATTCGTTAATTATTATTATGTCAACTGTCCTAACAGAAAAATGAGCCTGTTTCACAACTTAGCGACATGTTTATTATTCGTCAATAGTCAAGCATCATATTTCCTACCGGTTAAATGTTCCGGACAAGCCTCAAATAAAGAACTCTTTACTTTAAGTGATATTTTCACCTGAAAATAAAGAAAGAAAGTCCTCTGCCTGAACAACGCACTGATCTACGGCAGTCTTTAATATTTTTGCACTATTGAAATGCATCACTAACGTTAAGTGTTTAATCACTATACTGTCTTAAGCTTATTTTGTAAATTTTACTCGGCTATTTGCCTTCATTAAGAATACGTTTATAACAACCAGCTATTCCTCGTGTGCACTAACAAACTTGTCAACCATTTTGTTTAGGTGACTAACCATAGTTTCACGGCTTCACCGCGTCATGCAAGTCGATACTTGTCTTTTATAAGTACGACAAACATGCGAGACACAAAAAGTCTCAATTTGACTTGAACCTCCCTCGTAGTTCCATTTTACTACACTTTTGAGCAAAAGCATTCACATGAAATCTCTTTATAGTGGATGACTTTTGAGGAAAGGCAGATTGGTACAGGCTAAGAGAAGAAATCTTAGCTGAAGTACTAATTCTTGTATACAAGCATTAGAGGATATTAAGTAAATTTTCTTCCCTTAAGCTAAGGGAAGAAATCTTGCCTGATGTACTAATTCTTGTATACAAGAATTAGAAGACATTAGGTGAATTTTCTTCCCTTAAGCTAAGGGAAGAAATCTTGCCTGATGTACTAATTCTTGTATACAAGAATTAGAAGACATTAGGTGAATTTTCTTCCCTTAAGCTAAGGGAAGAAATCTTGCCTGATGTACTAATTCTTGTATACAAGAATTAGAAGACATTAGGTGAATTTTCTTCCCTTAAGCTAAGGGAAGAAATCTTACCTGATGTACTAATTCTTGTATAGAAGAATTAGAAGATATTAAGTAAATTTTCTTCCATTAGCTTGCAGCGTCACAATTCTAATTTTTACTTATGGGGCTTCTTTCAAAGGTCACCACGGCTCTTTATCTATATCTATATCTATATCTATATCTATATCTATCTATATATATATATATATATATATATATATATATATATATATATATATATATATATATATATATATATATAAGTGAAGGCTACGGACTACACAGCATTATTCTACAAGTCAAAATAAAGCGAAAAATACATATAATTGTACAGCTTTCGGGCCTTGTCTGGAGACCCGAATTGCACTATATTGCAACGTCGCAGTTAAAGAACCACAGACAAGATCTACCAATCTATCAAATACTTATATCGATTCTTTCCAGATGGAAGTTAAAGTCTATATACGATTACATTAGCACCACTTATTAGTGTAACAATCGATGTAACTGCTTGATGGATTCGTAGAGCAATGCTAATGGTTATAAGTTAGTCTGCGACGTTGCCACATATTGAAATTTTGATTCCTTATAACGGCTCAAGAATGTCCTGGAGGTTATGTCATTATATAGGATTTTTGCTCTTTAGACCTGAGGAATAACATTCTGTTGTTCGTGAGCGCCATTCTTAAAACATCCGATATATATATATATAGGGTGTTAATGAACTATACCGACAAACTGTAGGAGGCGATTCCTTACATTAAAATAAGAAAAAAGCTCATATGGACCTGTGGGGAAAAGTGCATAGTTACAGAGCTAGGGCTTCCCATAATCATGAAAAAAGCCAAATTTCAAGTGGTCCTATTTCGAATTTGAGAAACTGTGGATGGTGTTCCTTATCAGCGTAAAGGAAGTCACGCATACGCAATCGAAAAATGCATGTTTCATTAATGTTCAATGGGTGTATAGAGTATTCCATGCAGGGTGAAATTCCCAGACATGTCATCAACCGGATTTTGAGATATGCTCTGACTTTATAATTAGTCCAAAGTAGGCAAACGATAAGCCTTGATAGCAGTGAAGATGGAATCCTTTGGCGCAATGTCGGAAGTGTTAAGGATCGTCAGCAACACGGTCTCACGTACTCGGGAAAACGCATGCTGCAGTGTTCTCTTTCACGCTTATAAATGAAGAAAACATGAAATATACTGTGATGAAATACATCGCATCACACGTTAATCTGAACACAAAAAAACATTGAGCTTCCGGTTCCTAACACTTCCGACTTCCCTCCGGAGCATTGGATGTTCATTGTTGTCAAGGCTTACTTTCTGCCTACTTTGGACCTCCTTGAAAACAGAGTTTATCTGAAAGCTCTATTGAGAGCATATCCGAGAGTTACACCTTGAAGTAAATACCGTGTACACCTATTGAAAATTGACGAAATATGCACTTTTGGATTGTGTGTGTGTGACATACTTTACGCTAATAAGGATCATCATTCACACAGTTCCAGGAATTCGAAATCGGACCTGTTGAAATTTCGGCTTTTTCGCGATTTTGAACAGCCATAGCTCTGAAACTATGCACTTTCCGCCATAGGTCCATACGAACTTTTTCTCTTAATTTGGTGTGAGGAATTAGCCCTTACAGTTTGTCGGTATAGTTCATTAACACCCTGTATATATATATAGGATGTATCAAAAAACTTTACAACTTTGAAAACTCATATTAATTTATTTATTTAGGTTACAGACTTGGTTTTGATACCATTTTGTAGCTAAGTAAATCAAATCTTAACCTTATAGTGTTATTAAGTTTAGTGTGGCTTCCATTGTGATACGGTACACATTCCATCTGAAGTCTCACATGCTCTACAACCTTCAGTCGTACGGGAACGATCTGAAAATTTGTTGTGTCTTACCGAAAATCTAGTTTCAATAAAACACTTATACCACGGATAAATAGGAGGCCAACCGGGAGGGTCTTTATCATACTTTGTTCAAAAATTACGTTGCATAATTGTCGCAGACTTGGATTCTTCAAACCAAAACACACAGCTAGCACGCTCGGGACCAGTAAAGGCAGCCATCTTTGCTGCGAGTGCTGCTAGCGCTTGTGATGGCTTGTTTCTGAACTATTGTACTACATGAGTCAAAAACTTTTATGTACTTTGCCACAAAATGACACAAAAAACATATCTGTAAGATAAATGAATGAGTAAATGTGAGTTTTCAATCTTGTAAAGACCTTTTCGATACATTCTAAATATATATATATATATGAGTGTATATATATATATATATATATATATATATATATATATATATATATAATTTCAGGTGATTTGTTAAGGACAGATTGATGAACTATTTTCAAATGTAACCTGATTAGTTATTATTTATCTGAAATCAAATGTTGGATCTTCATATTGCAAACACAATTTACCATCTGATACCAATTTTCTTTATTTGCAATACGTGATGTATCAAGCAACTCTTTTTTTTTTCTATTTAAAAAGTATTCACTGGACGTTTCTTTTTTTCTTGCTTAAAAAAAAAAGAAATTTGTATTTGTATTATATATTATCGAAGTTCGACCTTTTGACCGACTCTCAATTGTTTCCGGTTCGATACACTACTAGTAGTGTATAAAGAAGAGCCAGCGAAAAAAAAAAGTGTAAAAATGCGTTTGCTTGTGGCGGTGGCGGATAGTAGGAGAGGGGGATGAATTTTGGTGAAGAATTGGGGGGTAGGGGAATCCTCTAGCATTTCAAACAAGAATACCAACCCGATATGAAACTGGCGGAGCGTATACCGCGGAGGAGAAGGGGGCACGAGCAGTGGAAATAGAAGAGTTGTAGCAATCGACAGAGAGAGAATAGGTTATACAAACTAAGGATTGGACCGATAATCGAGTCAAAAAAGCTCGTAATCCGATTAGCTTAGTTTAGCAGCTAGCAACGGGGGAAGGGGGCGGAATGGATTGAAGTTTTTGGAGGAAATAAGAGTGGAATCGAGGAGGGAGAGGTTGAAAAGCGATTGATTGAGCTTGTGACGTCAAAAATGGACTCGTCACACAGGAAATGGCAGTAGGAAACAAGGTTGCCAGACAACGTAAGATTTCACTGTAAAGACAAATAGCTTCACAATGCATTGTTTATACGTCAACCGTTGGAGAATATTAACATTCCTACTTTTACACTACCAGTAAGTTTTAAAAGATACATACTATTATCATTACATACCTCTGTTAAGAGTGTTCTTTCCTGGCCCTTTCCCTTTGGTACACGAGGTCCTTGATTCGATTTCCGATATTACTGCATCGAAAACACTACAGTGGTTTAGATTACCAGTGTGAACTGTAGGTCTTGTCAGATACAGCCTCTCTGCTAACAAAACGCGTAAATACAAATAAATACAACTATTTAAAACTGTAGTACGTTTTGTTTTATATGTTGTGGAGTCATTTAACCGGTTCGTCCGAATCGTTATCAAGATTTTTGGTTATCAAACTGGTTATTAAATTTGTCTCTCCGTTTCCACATCAGAGGCGGCTCATAAGTAAAATCACATTTGTTAAAAAGAAAGATTTTTTGCTTGAAACTAAAAGAACAAAAGTGTTTTAATGTTTTAATTGTTGTATTCAATAATTAAAACATTAGATAACTTTTATTCCTTTAGTTTCAAGCTATAGAAGTTTCGATGTTAGTCTGAAGATAATATTTGACTATAAATTAGCTCGGCAGTGATATGTCTAGTTCTATTGAGCCTTGCTCTTTACAAAAGAAATAAATACAATGCTCAATCTCCATTAAACTGTAGGAGGCTACAGTGGCCCCCTCACTCTTACTACAGCTCAGTGGTGCATTCTTACTACATGAGAATTCTCTTGAAATGTTTAATTCACTGTCACCTGTACAACATATTTTCTTGTAAAGTTATATTGTAAAATATTTCTCTGAATAAATATTTAAAAAAAAAAGTGGTGGTGCGCTTAGATTTGGTGCGATGGGTTCGTTTGTTCAATTCCCGGCCAAGTAAGTTTGTGGTGGACAACATCGTGCCGGTTGAGTATTATCAGGGTACTCCTATTTCCTCCCACTTTCTCATTCTACAATTCTTACCATCAATCACTTTGACTTAATCATCATCTCCCTTAGCCTAATAGGCATTATCGTGGGACTTTAAGAGTCCTTATCACTGCGAAATTAAAATACTGCTAATTTTACAGTAATTATGTGTTATCTTCAAATAGATAAAAGATAATCGAAAAGTGAATCAATACCTCCCTAGACGATGTTATTTTGCATCGTTATCACGTTATCACGAGTCACCTAGTAGCTTTCCGTTTGCAGTTATTTAGAAACGCGAAAATAAATGCCCATTTTCTAAATGGCTGGAAATCGAAAGCAGATAAATGAGTCACGATAACAGTATCTCACGCAAAGTAATATTGTCTAGGGAGGTCTTGTTCCACTTTTCGATTATCTTTTATCTATTTGAATATATCACATAGTTATTGTCAACTTAGCGGTATTTTAATTTCGCAGTGATGAGGTCTCTTAAACTGAAAGATTTCATTTTATTTCATTTCATTTGTCTTTTAAACTGTAGTTCTCGCTCTACTTATATAGTCTCACTGGCAGCTTTAGCGGAAGACATAATAAAAAAAAGATTAAACTTTTATTACTTTACTCTAAGCGATAAATACTTACCTGCAGGCCCGTATCCACGGGGGATAAGGGGGGCCAGGCCCCCCTAAACTTTAGCTGCCCCCGTAAAAGTTTCATGGTAGGCTTGCAAATGAACTATAATATGGTGATGAAGTATAATATGATTGGGTCTGCCCCCCTAACTTCTACCGCCCCCCTAAATTTTTGGGCTGGCTACGGGCCTGCTTACCTGTTGCACTAACTCTTGAATTCAAGAATTGAAACATTAGGTAAGTTTCGTTTCCTTAGTTTTCGGCGGTAAAATGTGCTTTTTACCGATGTGATTTTCCTGAAGAGCTGCCACTGCTTCTGACAACGGATGTTCAAACTAAAGGAATCAACTAATCTGTTCCGAGTTTGTGTTCGTAATTGTAAGATGTGAAAGAACCCTACGTCAGAGAAACATTAATTGACGATTACAGGAGTATATTTGGGTAATGTAGGTGTTACCACAGACAGTCAGATCCCCAACGGGTACCAGGACAGTGGTGCTGCGTAGCCTTCAGGTATTTATTAGAATTCTTGTACAGATGGGACTAGTGTGAAACTAATTATACATCTTAGGTTCAGTTGTTTGGTAAACATGCTTTTAAACAGGTTAGAGCAACAACAGTTTTAGGAAGAAGCAAAAATTTCCGATCATAATCCCTACTAGTAAATCTTATTACTTTGCTTTGACACTGACGCCACCTGTACAAGAATTCTATAAAACATTTGAATACTGAACACTGCTATCTAAACAGCCGTTCTTCATTCTGGGTAATCTGTGCTAATAGTGATGACCACGAGATGAGAAATTTTTCGTCTTGAAGACGAGATGATAAGTACGTTTCATTGAAATTCGAGACGAGACAACAAACCTTGTCTCGTGGGAAGCATTACTTCACCCATGTTTTTGATCTTCAAACATGTTTAGTGTTGCATGGCTCATAATATAGTGACTATAAATAGAAACTCATTATATGAATACAATGAATACCACTTATCAACATTTAAAACGCAGAGCATTGCGCTACCTACTTAAATAATAGGTGCTCTTTTTCATTTAACGTCTCGTGCCTTTTAGGGTAAAGATGATTAATGAAAGTGAATCATTATGAAATTATTTTCCTACCTGGAATCGAATTCAGTACAATGTAAACCAAAGGCACAGGCGCTAGCCACTGCATCAGCAGAAAGGACTTCTCCAATAGTAAATATGGTCTAAATGCTATTATATCATACACTTCGTAAACCTTTCGTAGCGCAGAAGGATTCTCGTAACTTTCAGATGCAATTAAAAGACAAAGATCGAAGAATACATTTTGTACATAAAATTATGAAACGAGGCAAGATAACAAAACATTTTTTGAGAATCGGAATGAAATGATGTTTTTAGAAAATTGAAGAAACGAGAAAACTTTAGTTTTCATCTTATCTCGTGCACAAAACTAGACTAACTACTCCGTCTTTCTGTAAGTGATACTTCTAAACTTAATTCTTAACATATTATTGTGCTTCTCTTGGTTGGCAAATGGCTAAGCCCATAGCTTCTTTCCACGTTATTCCGGTTTAATCCCAGCTTTATCGTTACGGATTGTAGAAATCTTTTAGCATCCCACGTTTACGCTTGTTAGGCTAAGGTAGACGATGAATAAAGCAACGGCATGATGATGGAAGAATTAGTAGAATAAAAAGTGGAAGGAAACGGGAGCACCCAGAGAAAACCCATGAGCACGATCAGGGCTCATACAAAAATATCGAACTCAATTTCCCTGAACTTTCCAGGTTTTTCCAGATATTAGTTTTGTAATTTCCAGGTCTTAAATACTTTTGTTCTATACTTGAATACATTCAAAATACACAAAATTATTGAAACCAATTTCCCTGATATTTCCAGGTCGATTTCCCTGAATTATCCAGGATTTTTTTTCCAAAATCAATTTCCCTGAGATTTCCAGGTTTTCCAGATAGTGTATGAACGCTGACGATGTTGTTCACCACAAACTTTCGTGGTCAGGAATCGAATCAGCGACTCCACGCATCACAGGTAAGCGCTCTACTACTGAGCCACCATGCCCCCACGGATCGTAGAGTAGGGTAGGGTTAGATTAGTAGAGTATGTTAGGTTAGTATAGTAGGTTAGGTTAGTACGGTAGCTTAGGTTAGTGCTTGTATGTTTCAATTATAAATTCTTTAATGTCACTCTTTATGATATGAGTTCCCACAGCACTTGTAATGATTTAATACTAGTAAATCTACTCGTTTAAGCATAAAATACAGCTATATTATTTACTATTTAAATTAGTCGCATATAGAAATCTGTTGCTGATAAATATGTCTTTCAATGCAGAATGTTCAATTTTTCTGTAAATTTTGCAAAATGTGGTGTACTTAAACTTAATCTGCACCGAAATAAATATATAACATGCAATGCATACACTTAAATGACATTAACAAGAAAATATAACATACTATAACCTAAGAAGTAGGTTCTCAGGGAAAAAGATATTCTAACGGAACGAGCTGTTTCACGTAAAAAAGACCTATCCAAATTTTTATTTCTTCTGGTATCGAGTAAAAAAATTACTACCGTGTTGTGTAGAAGTAAGAAATCAGAAGCTTAGAATGTGTTTTTCTTCAATTATTCTAATTTCTGAGTTTTCTTGTAGAAATAGTCGGCTACTAAGAAGCAATTATGATTTCTGGAAAATGATAAAATGAGGCCAAAGGCATTCTTATATTTAAAAACCAAAGAAAATCCCATATTCATGAAGCATCGTACAAGTACTTTTTAGAAACAAGGGAAATCCTGTATTCATGAAGTATTGCTCAATAAGTACTGGTTAAAAAGAGAAGAAATCCTGTATTCATGAAGCAGTGCACAATAATTACTGGTTAAAAAATAAAGGAAATTCCGTATTTATGAAGTATCACACAGTTAGTACTGGTTAAAAACAAAGGAAATTCCGTATTCATGAATCATCGCACAATAAATACTGGTTAAAAGCAAGGGAAGTCCTGAATTCATGAAGCATCACATGAAGTATCACACTATTAGTACTGGTTAAAAACAAAGTAAATCCCGTATTCATGAATCATCGCACAATAAATACTGGTTAAAAGCAAGGGAAGTCCTGAATTCATGAAGCATCACATAATAAATCTAATGTCCATATAATCTATATTATAAAATTGAAAGTGACTAAGTTTGTGAATCTTAATCTCCTGAACCACCCTACCGATCTCGATCAAATTTTCAAAGTTCATGAGGTTCGTGTTTTTATCATCATTTCACTTGGACGGTAGGGGAAGGGGGAGGGGAGATAAAAAACCAAATGACCAATCTCGATCAAATTTTTAACATACATGAGGTTCGTGTCTAAGATGTTTTATTATTATTATTATTATTATTATTATTATTATTTCATTTTGACGGAGCAACGTAGAGTACGGAAAGGAAGGAAGATATACAAAAATCAAGAGTGACTATAAGTGACTAAGTTTATGAGTTAATAACTTTTGACCCACCCTAACAAAATCAATCAAATTTTCAACGTAGACAAGGTTTGGGTCTAGGATGTTCTCGTCATTTCACTTTTACAGTGCAATGTAGGGGAGAGGGAGGGGAGATATATGTATAAAAATGAAAATGAAAGTGATTGTGTTTGTGACTTCATCACTCTTAAAGCACCCGAGCCATGTTAATCAAAGTTCCAACATAGATGAGGTTCGGACCTGGGGTGTTTTTTGTCATATCACTTTGACAGTAGAGCTTAGGTGATGGGTATGGGAGAGATATAACTTAATAACTTAATATATATAGCTTAATATAACTTAATAACTTAATAACCTATATGTATAACTTAATAACTGTTGAACTACCCGACTGATCTTGATCAAATTTTCAACCTAGATGAGGTTCGGACCTGAGATGGTTTTTATCATATCACTTTGACGGTGTAACATAAGGGAGAGGCATTTAAAAGTGGTCGAAATTGATCGATATCAGTGTTTAATCTATAGTTTTCGGTGTCGCTGAGATTAACAGTGACGTTTCCGATGCCGTTTAAATCTAAATTCAGCCACGCAACATGGGGAAGAGGAGGGAAGAAAAATATAAAAATGATCGAAAATGACTGATATCAGAGAGCGCTTTAGTAATAGTAAAAATTGACTGACTAATGGAATATATTACTATTTTTTTCTTAAATTAAACCAGCGAAGCGGGTAAGTGATGCTATAGTTATGCCAAAATGTCTTGAACCGTGGCAAAAATGCGTTTTCATGTTGCAGCAGGACACGTTTTCGGTTCACGAATTAGAATATATATATATATATACTGTTTAGTGTTGCATAATCCAGTACAACTGTTTGGAACAAAGTTTGGTATTTATGGTATGACCGGTAGGAATTAACTCGATGTGAGTTACTCTCGTTTCACCACACACAGAGCATGACTATGATCGAGACAGCCTGTTTGGCAACCCATTCTTTGAGTTACCTCTTGTTCAAGTACTGTTTTTGCACAACACACACCCACTTTTCGGAGCATATGTGATTCCATTTCAGGTAACGGACATCACGCGGACTTTGCAGCACATATACTTTTCTCTAGGTCTGAGATGGGCTTATCTCATGTCGTACAGTACGGCAGCTTCCGAATTCGTTAAAGTGACGCACTACAGTGGACTGGAAAACGCCGAATTGGTTTGACAATCATCGTGCGCTGGTGGATGGATGCTCCTAAACGGTGTACCGTATGACTTCAGAAACGTTACTCAGGAGCACCCGGACCTTGACTGATCTTCGACATATCTTTCAACCTACACGAAATGTCTGGAACCAAAAGTTTCTGTTTTGTAGTGCACTGCACCTTCCCCTTTCCCATGACAAATGTATTGGGTTGTTGTCACAGCGTTATGTAGTAGTTTGAACTCACACAGTAATAGTTCACGTACGTATAAGACGTTGCTGATCACTCATCATGAATGTCACTGAAAATTGACTGAAAATATTGACAGAGTAGAGAACTCCATATTAAATAGTCCGCTTACCACACTACCTCTTGGTTCATTATGACCTTATACTTAGGTCGATTAGGATGTGTACACGAGCTTGTGGAAATTACAGCATGATTTATAAATTACCTTTGTAGTTTTATATATTTACTTATTTTGTCAATAATGCATAGTTGTCATAACAGAATACTGTCTATAATAATGCATATAATAATTTTCTCTCTTTCGTTATTCATTCAGTGTTGCAATAATATTATAATATTTATTAGAGTAAGGTACATGGGTTTTCTTATCACTTTTTTTTTATTGTAAAAGATGTCTTATACAGTCTGTACACAGATTACAAATAAGTAAGTCTCTAAAAGTTCTTTGTTTTATAATTGGACCTCCTACCAGTTGTACCTTGAAGGTTTGAGGTTGGTTGGTTAAGAATGACCGTGCTCCTTGTAGCTGGGCCTAAAGGAACCACTTGCATGTTGCAGCTCAGAGGTGTAGGATTGGTATCTCCTGCCTGTTGCAGCTTAGAGAAATATGTGAGGGTATGTATGACCAGTTAACAACTGATGTCTTCTGCCTCGAAGCGTCCGCTTTTATAGCTAGTCCTCGGAGGCGGAGCCTATGGAGAGGTCCTCTTCGTATCTCTTCGTGTCCTCTCCGTGTTCCATCGGTGTGACGGCATCCGTCAACTGCTTGGTTGTGTTTGTGCTGAAGCATTTGGTTTTATTTTATAATACAGGAGACTTCCAATATGAGGGGATATTGTAATATATTCAAATTCTTCCCTTATTTCTCTAGGAAAAGCGGAAGTTGTAGAAATCCACTACCATTATTGGTTTTAGCATTTATCTATATCGAGAAAAATCTATAATTGGCGCCGAGAACTTTTCTATAATGCTGTTTAACGATTGTAAAAATTATTTTTACTTCAGAGCTTATGTTTCTGTTGAAACCAGATATGGCAGAAATATACTAACAAATTCCCAGTTTCTATATTGATTCCAATAGAGCAAACGCTCCTATAAGAGCTAGTGAGTGATAAATGATTATTCAATATGGATAAATAGTCTATCTGAAGGACATGTTTCATCTCCGACCTTACACGTCTATGCTGAAACTGAAACTGGGGACAAATAGCCTCAATGTTGACGTCTCTATAAAGTCACAATCAATCAATTAATCAATAAACTGGAACTGATGTATGTATACTTCAAGTTTCAATATTGTAAAATTCTGCTTGTGCAAGTGTAAGTAGAGAATAGATAGACTAAATTATAGAGCGGAATTGTTTTTCCATTGCCGGATTTTATTACAAAATTCCACTATAAAGCAAAATAGATGCAAATTCTCTGATGTTGTTGGTTTAAATAGGTGTCCCCTCGACCTGACTCTCTCGGGAAGGAATTCTCACGGAGAAAGCTACGTGAGAAGGTATAGTACACTTGCTGCTCCACTGCAAGCAGAGAGGGGTTAGAGTCCCGACAAAACTCCGCTGCAAGTTAGGCGCGGGTTTTGATTAGGAATCTCCCGTTCCTCCACTGCAAGCAGAAAGAGAGGTCAAGTTTCCCACAAGACTCCACTACAAGCCAGGAGAAAAATGAACCGATAGCTCTACTGCACGCTAAAGGCTGTGGGTTTAGGTGAGGTACTTCCTGGTTCCACTGCAAGCCAAGAAAGGGAATTTGACCAGTGTCCATGGAATCCTCTCGGCTATATAGTGCTCCAGGTGATGGGGTGGCGCTGCTCTTCCCTTGTCTGCAGCTATAGTATTCCGAATATGAGATTATTCCGAATCCTGGGAGAATTAGAATGTATACTTCAGGGTGAACAAAGAATCAGAATAGGTAGTAAGATGCACATGGTTGTTGTTTGTAAATAGGAGCACATGTCGGATGTTTGTAAACAGAAGCACATGATGGGTGTTTGTAAACACAACCATATGGGACATTACAATATTTAATAGCTATGTTTGGGATTTAAAAAAAAATACGTCCTACGATTGCTTTTCGCTGAAGGTGGTATATTATTGATGAAAGTGAATGATTATGAAAAAAAATGGTGATGAGAATGTAGAAGTAAACGGGAGAACCCCCAAAAAATGGTGATGAGAATGTGGAAGTAAACGGGAGAACTAAAAAAAATGGTGATGAAACTGTGGAAATAAACGGTAGAAGCAAAATCATTGGTGATGAGAATGTGGAAGTAAACGGGAGAACTCAAAAAAATTGGTGATGAAACTGGAAGTAAACGGGAGCACCCCCAAAAAATGGTGATGAGAATGTGAAAATAAAAGGAAGAAACCAAAATATTGGTAAAGAGAATGTAGAAGTAAACGGGAGAAACCAAAAAAAAATGGTGATGAGAATGTGGAAGTAAACGGGAGAACCATAAATACGATGTTGTCACCCATAAACTTATATGGTCTATGATCGAAACAAAAACCCGTAACACCATAGGTAAGAGCTCTAACACTAAATTACCCAGTGATGCCAACCTGAAGCTTTACAAAATCCCATCTTGAGATGCAGAAATTCCCATTTTACTCTTGAATTTTCTTATGTTAAACTAATTACAAAAAAATTTAAAAAGTTTATAAAATATGAAAAATTGAAGTTACTCTCTAACACTATTTTTTTTCAATATATGCGTTATTTATTTGTAAGATTCAACTTTCTATATTTTGGAATAAGAATTTTTCTTACTAGAAAGAAAGAATTGAAAATGTTAACGAAGGCAAGCAAGTAAATTTTGTTGTCAGAATTTAGTGGCGCCATCACGCTTTTGAGTCATCATCTGCTCAACGCAATTATAATCGAAAAATTTGATTTTGCATTGAAGAATCTCCAATCATTTCATGTGGCAAGTTTTGAAAGTGGGTTGTTTTTCTTTTGATTTTTTTTACTTTCCTCCGTTAATTATTTTTTGTTTTCTTTTTTAAATACCAGAGCACGATTTACGTTCCGTGATGTTATTATTGTTGTTTCTTTGCTTCTTTTTTTTAAGGATATCAAATTACTGTATAAAATCACTTCCGTACTAGCATGCATTTCTTCGGTAACAAAATTTGATAACTAAGCAAGAATTTTATAAAATAGAGGACCTGCTCATATCCTCTATGAAGCAAAAAAATCGAAAATAGGCACATCTGATTGGCTACTCTCGTCTCCGCCATCGTCTGATTGGCTACTTTCGTTTCCGCCATCGTCTGATTGGCTACTCTCGTTTCCGCCATCGTCTGAGTGGCTACTTTCGTTTCCGCCATCGTCTGATTGGTTACTCTCGTTACCGCCATCGTCTGATTGGCTACTTTCGTTTCCGCCTTGAATGTTGGCTCAAAACATTGCGATGGTATTAGGCGGAGTGGGCAGAGTAAGAATGGGGAAACTGTGACGTATGACTTCAAAATTTTGTTGTATAAGCAGATCAGCTATTTTATAACATCCTTGTAATTAAGACTGATTTCATTGAAGATTTAGCCTACTTATAGACCACAGATAACTTTTGTTGGCATTGGTGAAGTATGAAAAATCTCACATATGCTACTAATTTCGAGGAAAATTACTACCATTTCTTTTTGGAGAAATTAAGGTGAAAAAATCGCACAAAATGGAATTTTTCCTACGGGTTGGCATCACTGGAGTAACCATGTCCTTATGATTGAAAAATCTACTTAAGTTTCACAACGTGAAGATATCTCTTGGTTGGTGCTTAAACTACAAATGCTGAATCTAATTAATATCGAAAACAGAGCTACTAGTATACGGCTTATTGAATGAATTTTAGTGAAAAATTCGTATTTGTGCACTTGTAACTTCTAAACAAATCGTTCTGCTTTCAACTATCACATACCAAGCCGAAAATATTTAAATTGAACATCATGCAACTTTTAACCGTATACATCTGGCAACTCTGACGTAGGGGAGTTGGTCTTTGATATGAAAAAAGAGGAGGAGAAAGAGCAAAAGAGAATCTGAAATGGAAAAAATTGAACGATTTTGTGCTTTAAAAAAATCTGAAACGAAAAATTAAAACGAAAAGAAAGAGGAAAAGGTAAAACTAAATCGCGCAATGTCCAGCTGTTTCCATCATCAGCTGACAGTCCCCAATGCTTGACTATTGCTTTATCTATTGGAATCAACTGGCAAGTAAAATCACATAACCTATACCTTTTTTCCAAAAATCTCTGTTGCTTTCTTTTTTCTTCCCAAAATCTGCTTTTAATTGCATTAAAAATCAAACTAGTTAGTTTTCCCTTTTTTGTTCTTACCTCTTCAATAATTAAAATGCAGAAAATGGTGGAAAGAAATGCCCACCAAGATTAAAACAGCACATAACAAAATACAAAAGAAATAAAACATTTTCCATTTTAATCAAAGTATTGTAAAGGGAATGCATATTTATATCACAAAAGAATACTGTTTGCAGATCTATACAGTAGAGTAGCGAAAGTTCGAATCTCTGTAAACAGAGGCACGATTTGCTACCGAAAATTTCCGAGAATGTTAGTATTCTACCCAAACTAGTAGCAGTACGAACTTTTGGCGGTAGATGTGTCATGATGTGTGCAGTCTGCCAAGCAGTGATTCCAACCCGGGAAAAATCCCATGTTGTATTTTTTTTACATTAATTATTGGGAGTGGGATAAAGGGAATTTTCCTCAACATTAGCAACAAATATGGGATTTTTCACCATATGTATAGTTTACATCAACAAAATTTTCTACGACTGGGAAGTAGATATAATAAGTCATCAAGAGCATGTCAGTGTTTTCAGCTTTTAACCTGAAATCTTCGCTTTATTATCAGCAAAGTGGATGCTAGTGAAGAGTGACTTAGTCATATGTGATTCTTAAAAATCAAGTTACCAAGAAACGAAATTTGTGCTCCGGTATTATATTTGAAGAATGAAGAAAACAAAGCAGTGAACAAATTAAAGAAATCATGTAAAATACTTTGTATCAAACGGGAAACAATCAATTTCCATAAGCTTCGCACGAAATGTGTGGAGAATAAAAGTTTTCTAGCATCATTTGGCTCAGTATAAGATGATGGTACAAAGATATGATGGAGTCACTGCATTTCTGACAACATAACAAACTATACTACTTCTCGATTAAGGAAAATAGTTACTTACAATATATTTTATAGGCGTGGAGGATCGAAATTTATTGATAATTCACCCAATTTTTTTTAAAAAAAAAGTTAAACCACACGATATACATAAGTATAATTTTGACCTATTATTATTATTATTATTATTATTATTATTATTATTATTATTATTATTATTATTATTATTATTATTATTATTATTATGGTCTACCCAACATTGTTAGGGTCGTCAAGTCTAAGAGGCTTAGGTGGGCGGGTCATGTAGCTAGAATGGAAGAAAGTACAAACGCTCTCAAAGTCTTGACTGGAAGACCAATCGGAAAACGACCATTAGGAAGACCTAGGCGTAGATGAGAGAACAATATTAAGATGGATCTCGCAGAGATTGGAATACAAAGTAGAAACTGGATGCAGTTAGCTAAGGATAGAAGTCAGTGGAGAGCTTTTGTGAACGCGGCATTGAACCTCCGGGTTCCACAGGCCATAGAGTTAATTATTATTATTATTATTATTATTATTATTATTATTATTATTATTATTATTATTATTATTATTATTATTATTATTATTATTATTATTATTACAAAGTAGGACATTCAGATGCAAAATGGGATTTTTCGCCTCTCTAAATAAGATTTTATAGCGTTTCAGGTTGGCACCACTGCTGCCAAGTGGCATTGTTCTGAGTGGAGCTGCTTCTCAATTTTAGCTGCGTTCGTAACGTTGTGATATGCTCTTTCTACTAATTTCGAAATTAAGTTTAGTTTCAAGGTGAAGAAAACTGCAGCTGAAACCCACCGAAAGCTTAAGAAGGCGTATACTGAGCAAAATTTAAACCAAGTAAGACTATTTGAGTGGTTTAAGCGTTTCAAACGTGGCCACAAGTTTGGAGAGAATTAAGTTAGTTGTTTCAGTTAGGATTTAACGTCCCTTTCAGCACCGAAGTTACACAAGACATGGATCTACAATTCAATGTAAGTTCTGAACCACTGTATTTCCATACAAAATCTTGAAATTAATCATTTTATTTCCTTCTCAGCATAATCCAATCTTTTCTGTAATCCAAGATAGTCTTAACTTGAAAAAATTGATTTTTTTTTTTTTACGAAAATTACCGTGGAGCAGTTAGAAATACTGGTTGACTCGAATGAGTAGTAGATCGCTTGCAGCTAAAATAAAAGCGTAAAAAACTATGAATATATATACAGGGCTGTTATAAAGGCCTTGTTATAAAACAAATACTTATAACTTTTAAAAATAATGATATTGCAGTGAAATACATTTTAAGTTGTGCGATGGTCTGTAAATTTTTGGTTTGCAACACTTTGACAATGATAAGGTTGGCAACACTGGTGACAACAAAGATCATGAAAATGGCGATGGTACAAGAAAAAGCACAGTGTGTTTGTATGTATGTAAGTATGTGTTGATATGCAGAACTGAAATCAGGTGTTTTGGTGCAGCGAAACTTAAGACGAGTGTACAAAATAAAAATACCTCCTGATGTCATAAGTATAAAGAGCTGACACAGCAAGTTTCTTTCTACCGGAAGTGTGATATGCAAAGAAGTGGTCGGTCGCCAGTGAGTCCAAACACGGTGCGAAGGGTTGTCTACACTTGACGACAAAAACACTGTGACAGGGGAATACCTTCACATGTTTACAAATTTCCTGATGCCTAAATTGGTTATTTTGGGAATCAAGGATCACATCCACCACCCGTTAGACCGAGCTCCCCCACCCCACATTTCGCACAAAGTCGTCAGGGACTACCTAGACCGTGAGATATCTGGCAGGTGGATTGTGCGCCGAGGCTCCACCCCTTTGGCCACCAGGTCCCGCAATTTGCAACCCTGTGATTTTTGGTTATGGTGTCACGTTAAGACCCAGGTGTATGCGAAAAACCAAAGAACTTGCAGGGCCTGAAAGTTAAAACTAGTGAAGTGATCCATGACATTTCTGACGACGCTAAACGGATTAACATTCATGGATTTCGCTGAACTTTGTAGGAATATATGGATTTCAACGGAGGTCAGCTGGAGGTATGGCAATGATAGCGGCAGTGTATCAATGGATAGTGATACAAAATGTAGGTCTTAATAAAGATCATAACATTTATTTCACTGCAATATCATTATTTTAAAAAAGTTATAAGCATTTGTTTGTGGCAAGGACTTTATAACAGCCCTGTAAATTCTACTGTGTTGCGGTGCAGAACGCACTGTATAGAAGTATAATGTGGAGTACATAAAAACGGAAAAACCTCATATCAATAGGAAATCGTATTATCTTTATGCTAGAATTCAACAGCATTGTTATCCCCAGATCAGCGAGCTCTAAAAGCAGACACTGTGTGTTTCTTCGTTAGTTCCCCTCCTCCCGCCGTAAAGCAGTAGATAATGGGGGTAGATGCTCGCTCTGATATCCCGGAGGATATTAGATAGCGGTGTTATAATGTAGGCATAATGTGGTTTATCTTACGGAATAAACAATTCATCACTTAGGGAAGTCAGAGATCATTATTCATACGAAGTATATGCAACGTTAAAAGGAAGTGCAGGGTGTGAGAGGCCGCTAGCCTTCCATTTACTACTTAAGTATTTTTCTCAATATGGGGCCGCCATTTTCTTCTTTTCTTTCTTCGCACTCGCTATAGGAGATCGAACTTGAGCGATTTTTAATGGAAAATCAGGGAGAACCTCATCTTTAGTTACTCTCCGTTAATGAATCATTTTCCTGTTCAAAACGTGATGGATAGACATGGATTATACAGCAGGGATGAGTTGTAAAGCATTCTTTTCATTTAACCAAAACCTTTCACCACATTCTTTAAACCTTGTGGAGGATTCTTTTACACTCAAATCTGAAGGCCTGGAGCATTGTAATGTAAGAGCTCCTTTTTTTTTTAAATAAGTTAGTAGTTTTCTACGGGGAGAATGGAACAGTTGTTTTGATGAGAGGTTCTTGTTTACGTAACAGTTGATTGAGCCTTGCTTGATAGATGATGAGAAACTAAAAATAAGTAATAACAATAATAAAATCCTTAGATAGTGTTATAGAACTTCCTTCAATGTTGCCTTATCGAAATTCACAATACGTTCTCACAAGCGAAGAAAATATAGAGTTCAAAATTTACCGAAGTCCTGTCTAAGTTCATCCTAGATAATAGGAAACACTAGCCGAAACCATTCTTTGCACGGATTCCAGAATTTCCCAGTATACAGGTGCGAGAAAGTACTTTATTTGGTTTCATAGATCGAGCACAAACTGTCACTTTCTTTCTTTGTTTTATTTGATACACAAAGGTTGAACACAAATTATCGATTTCTTTGTTATTTGGTTTGACAGATCGGACACACATAATCTATTTCTTTGTTGTATTTGGCGCATTGGACAAAAGTTGTGGATTTCCGTTTTTGATCTGACAGATCGGACGCAAATTATAGATTTCTGTTTAACATAACAACAGACACAAATTGTCAATTTCTATGTTTAGTATAACAAATCAGACACAAATTATCGATTTCTTTGTTGTTTGACTTGACAGATCGGACACAGATAATCGATTTCTTTGTTTAATTTGACGCATTAAACAAAAATTGTCGATTTCTTTTTATTATTATTATTTAACAAATTATCCATTTCTATGTTTAATATAACAAATCAGACACAAATTATTATCGATTTCTTGTAAATATTCCAGCTTTATTTTGAAACTAGTCTTCGGCTAGCTGGGGACTTTGCCACCAGACCTCCGAGTTGGCTCGACCTATGGCCTCCGACCTCATATTTCATCCTTTGCTTCCATTCTTTGCATGGCAAGAATACGATTATGACATTATTCTTTGGAAAAACTGTAAACCTTAAACCTCTCTCACCATTAGAAAATGCATTTCAATCAAAGCTAAGTAATACAAACTCATGTCGGCCCAAGTGCTAATTGTGTTCAAAAATCTATTTCATATAGTTTAATCTCCCCTCCCCCCGCTTTGCCCCTGAGTATGAGACTGACAACCTCCAAGTCATTTTTATAAAAAGAAAAAAATAGTTTGATCATCTTCTCTCGTTAAAAGCGGAAGCGTTCATCTATGGTGTGTGGAGACCCCTTGGTTTGATCCCAGCTCATGCCAAATGAGCTTTGTAGTGGACAAACCCTGTGTGTAGGGGTTTTTTCAAGGTTCTCCCGTCTTCTACCACTCACTTTCTACATTCCATCATTTCATTAATTCTCATTATCACTGTTTCCTTAAGCTTGCACAGCATAACCACGGAGATAAAAGATTTCATTTCACTTCATATTAAAAGCGGAATTTTGGGAAGCGCTTTGGCACATGCCCACCTGTCATACATATTGGTATAGATGATTCAACATAACTCTATACTTTACAAACCTCGTATTCATAATTTTCGTTCAAGTTCGAGAATTTATTGACCACAAAGAAATTAGTTTGTTGGTTGATCTGAGAATCTCATACCGTCTGTTTCGAGCACCGACGCTATATGAGACGTGAACTTACAGCTGTAACATAGAATCGAAACCAGGTCACCCGCTCATAAGGTTCATATACAAGCAATATAGCCATGGGGAAAGTGGACAAATTATGCCTAGACATATCCATAATCAAACTATCAAAAATACATTACACTAAACATAGACATGGTGTTTTTCTGTGGTCAGAAGGCTATTCAAGGTGAAAGCAAATTTAGAACACCACGTTGCATAATGTCACAGGCGTAAATACAATTAAAAGTGACGATATGCTTTAAATGGCATTGTTATAGGAATGAAAGTAGAGCTTATATACTACAATATTCAGTGCCATAAAGATACGAGTACTCTACCAATCTCACATTGGTGATCTTAGTTTTTCATAGAAATGAATCGATTGAAACAAAATTATGTTTTGTATTTGAGTTTAAGGTGGATCACTAGGTGTTCTCGGTGCTATGCTAAACGCTGCTTAAATAGTGCGACATTGCCAGATAGTGTCGAGTGTTTACTAATGTCAGATAATAAAGAAAGTAATCATGGAATTCTGTTTGGATATTTACTGGAGACTAGTTTTCGACCCTTACCTCACTTCACAGCTAAGTTCTGCTTCTCAAACTGCAACGCTAGAATCGAGGATTTTTCTTATTATGACTGCCAAAGTAAACGTACAAATTTAGCAACGGCGCATTATGGTGTTCTGCGCAAGTTTCTTCTCAAAATCTATTTCCTTAAGTGTCAAGTAATATTTAAATAAAATGTGAAACATAACACGAAAAACGGTCAAACAATATATCTATTTCGTAATAAGATCGTTACTTTTAAAATACTTTACACATATAAATAAATATTTCATAAAACTGAGCACTTCCAGTAAGATCTTGTGTGCTCATTGTAAAACGAATCAAATATTTTGTTTTATTTGTAACCTTTTTCGATATCAGAAGACACAACCAAATGAATCAATGTCTTGTATTGTAGCTGAAACATAACTCTATCTTATAGTACAATATTTATAATATGTAACGGTTCATTGCGCAGTAGTTAAGGGAATGAGCTAAAATATGTACCAACTTTCGGGTTTCGAACCACCTTAATAGTCTTTCATTGAATATTTAGGAAATGTAGAAGCTTTAATGTAATATAGTGAATTTTTGTATCCAAGGAAATATTTCTCTCTCATTAACCTGCTGTTCGCTCTCACCTCGATTATTTCCTCTTGTGAACCTGGAAATACCTCTTTCTTATAGACTGATGAATGAGACTAGACACGATGTCCATTGGATTCACTACTTATCCAGTGTAGCAGAGAATTACGATTGTTGGTAATTGAGAGTCTTTCGTCTCACGGGATACGTTGAGTTCAAAGTTAGTGTTAAGGACTCGGCTGTTTATCTCTAAAATGTTAGGGTGTTGGTCTGCTAGTAACGGGTAACCATAGATACCGAATTGAATGAAAATAGGAAGTCCTTAGTTCATATACCACGAAAGAGGTAGTACTGAAACGTAGAAAAATGCTACCTGTGGGTCTCAAGGTTCAAATCTCGACGTGTGCAGAAAAATGTCAGTTTACAAAGTACAATTTTTAAATTATGGTACAGCTAAAACTTCAGGATCCTTAATCTCGGTGCTGGTATCCTTAACAATTAAGGGGTGTAAAACATATTTTAATTATCTTTTCCTTTTGTTTTAACGTCTCACGTTTTGCTTAAAGGCTAAAGGAGACAGTGGCGATGATAAAAAGAAATGAAATGCAATCTTTCAGTTTAACGTCCAAAGGCTAAGGGAGATGATAATTAAAACCATCGAATGATGACGGAACAATTGGTGAAATGAGAAAGTGGGAGGAAACGGGAGTACCCCGAGAGAACCCACGGAAACGATGTTGTCCACCACAAACTTACTTGGCCGGGAATTGAACCAGGGATGCCACACATTAGAGGTAAGTGCTCTGCCACAGAGTCACCGTGTCCCCTAGTGATGGAGATAATAAATGAAATGGTATAACGAAGAAAGTGGAAGGAAACGGAAGAATACCGAGATAACCTACATGCACGGTGATTATCCACTACAAAACCCACGTGACACGAACTGGGTTCGAACCAAGGATTTCCACATTAGAAGTAAGCGCTCTGCCACAGAGCCTTCAATATCTTTGCTGAGTATGAGATATCACACCATTGATTGAAATTTACAACATCTTTTCGCAACAATGTGACATTATGAAACTAAATCGAATGCTATAAGCGGATTTTTTTTCTAAAATGACTACTTTGTTGCTTTTTTTCTAAATCAGAGGTTTAATACCTAAACTTGGGATCGAACCTCACGCGCGCAGAAAGATTAGCTACAACTACATTGTCACAAAGAGTACAACGATCTTTTTGAGCAAAAATCTTAAGTGTCCTAGAATTCAAATCTTAGGACATGTTCTTCTACTCCCATGTGTAAAATTCTCAATTAGCAACACTGTATTTAATTGTTATATAGTATCTCTAATATACAGAGTGTTTCAAAACAACATCGACAACCTTTGGGAGCTGATTCCTGACAAAATAAGACGAAAAGTATAGACCAACCTGGGTGCACAAACTACCTTTCGGAGTTATAGGCTGTTGAAAACATGAAAAAATGAACTTTAAAAACCCATAGCTCCAAAACTATGGGACCTACCGTAGTCGGGTCAAGACTTCACTTAGGAACTAATATGTACCCTATCCAAGTTTCAGAATCCTGAGGTACTTCCGCAACAATTTTTATAGAAATAGTTGGAGAGTACTTAAAATTATATGCCCACAGCGAAACTCCTCCTATAAAATTTGCTTCGTAAATACCTTAGGATTCTGAAACATGTGCTTTTGGATAGCGCACATGTTAGTTCTTAAGTGAAGTCTTGACCCGCCTACGGTAGGTCCCATACTTTTCGAGCTATGGGCCTTCAAATTTCATTTTTTTTTTTTCATGTTTTCGGCAGTCAATAACTACGAACGGAAGCATTTGTGCACCCAGGTTGGTCTATACTTTTCGTCTTATCTTGTCAGGAATCAGCTCCCAAAGGTTGTCGGTGTTGTTTTGAAACACCCTATATATATATATATATATATATATATATATATATATATATATATATATATATATATATATATATATATATATATATATAAAGAGAGAGAGAGAGAAAGAGATTATTCTCAGCGAAAGGTGCGAAAACAAAAAGACGAGCTTTTTTTACGAGAAGGATAAAAATACGTAAAGATGGTGCACCATTTGTTTCCCTGAGAAGCCTGCTATGTATAGGGTAAAGTGGAGGGGTAGTGAGACGTCTCTTTAATGTCTGGCTGTGTTCGTCACTCAATATTCTCTCACTCAGCCTCCTTCCCCTCCTTGAACAGACAATCTTCTTTCCACGCAGCTCCCTCTGCCAACAAAAATACTTGTTCTACTTCGTACATCGAAGACAAGAGTTTCTGAAGGGATAGAGAGAGAGTAGGGGGCATCTCTATACATGAATAGTGGAGGAAGATGAAAATTTTTGCAGTCTGATCTTCAACTGTTCATCTTGAGTGGTATGCAGTGGCAGAGAGAGGAGAAAAACAGGTAATTGATGGATGTCTTCGTTTGGAGCTTGGGGAACACATTAATGCACATTAAGCACGTGTCTTTTTTCACCAGCTGTATTATTTTTTTATATATGACATGTGCTTTTGTTGTAATATAGTATTCAATCTCTTGTCTCCCTTATTTTTAGGTGGGGAGGGATATTGTTAATGTTGCTGCTGCTATTGTCTGCATTGTTGATGAAGAACAATAATAGTAATAATAATGAAAACGGGTTGTAATAATAAACGTAAATGCGAAGAATACACTCATTGTTGAATGCTCAGTAATACGTCTCCTGAAATTAGTTTGGTCCTTTTTCTCATAGAATTTACTACTATTCCATTTTCAAATAGTGATTATATTTTTCTTTCCTGGGAAGGACTTTCAATACAAAGGAAGTACGTCCCGCGCGGGGGAATATCTCGGGACCACCTTCTGAGACCATGACTCCGCTGATATATCAATGCTTGTCCAATGGGAATCGAACCTACAGCTCCATACACCAATGGTATTCACGCTATCTACCAGACCAACAGGGGGTGAAATGGAAGTTGAAAACAAAGAAATGAACTATTTCAGTTCAACGTCCCACGATTATGTCCTTTAGGCTAAGGGAGATAATGATTAAGGCAAGTGAATATCCCAGGATTATGTCATTTAGGCTAAGGCAGATAATGATTAAGGCAAGTGAATTTCCACGATTATGTCCTTTAGGCTAAGGGAGATAATGATTAAGGCAAGTGAATATCCCAGGACTATGTCCTTTAGGCTAATGATTAAGGCAAGCGAATATCCCAGGATTATGTCCTTTATGCTAAGGGAGATAATGATTAAGGCAAGTGAATATCCCAGGATTATGTCATTTAGGCTAAGGAGATAATGATTAAGGCAAGTGAATATCCCAGGATTATGTCCTTTAGGCTAAGAGAGATAATGATTAAGGCAAGTGAATATCCCAGGACTATGTCCTTTAGGCTAATGATTAAGGCAAGTGAATATCCCAGGACTATGTCCTTTAGGCTAATGATTAAGGCAAGCGAATATCCCAGGATTATGTCCTTTGGGCTAATGGAGATAATGATTAAGGCAAGTGAATATCCCAGGATTGTCCTTCAGGCTAAGGGAGATAATGATTAAGGCAAGTGAATATCCCAGGATTATGTCCTTTAGGCTAAGGGAGATAATGATTAAGGCAAGTGAATATCCCAGGACTATGTCCTTTAGGCTAATGATAAAGGCAAGCGAATATCCCAGGATTATGTCCTTTAGGCTAAGGGAGATAATGATTAAGGCAAGTGAATATCCCAGGATTATGTCCTTTAGGCTAAGGGAGATAATGATTAAGGCAAGTGAATATCCAAGGATTATGTCCTTTAGGCTGAGGGAGATGATGATTAAGGTAATTAAATGATGATAGAAGAATTAGTGGAATGAAAATGTCAGAGGAATCAGGAGCATCCTGCGAAAACCCACGGACACAATGTTGTCCACGGCAAACTTACTTGGCTGGGAATCGAACTAGGGCTCTACGCACCAGAGGTAAGCGCTATACTACTGAGCTACCAGCCCCTAGAAATGCAAGTTGAGTAATACTAAGTAGGCTCCACATTATTCTTAAGGTTTATGTTGTATTCAGAGACTTGAACTTTACTGTATAAAATTACTTAATTGTGAAGTTGTAGATGTACGGAGCTGTATGTAATAATTGCAATGTAAATTCAACTCATCAATAGTAAAAATAAAAGAAACAAACAGGCTGTTATTCCGTAAACGTACTTTCAAAGAAGTGAAATCTAAAAATGAAAGTGAAAATGTCAAAATAAAAAATCAAAATAAGGAACTTATACAGGTGGAAAGCCAAAAACGGGGTATTTAAACTAAACAAAGGGTTAGTCACTGGGCCAGCCATTCGGTTAGTCCATTGATCAGTCAGAACATGCATTGTGAGTCGACCTGAGATTGGATCCTTGTCAATATGGACCTCAACCTATACCATCAAACTTTCCTATAACTACTTCATTAATTATGCTAAGAAGCAACACATAAGAAGTTCGTGCACCAGGGGCGGATCCGAGGGGGGGAGCGATCGGGGCGATTGCCCCCCTTCCCCCAAAAAAGAGGAAACTTTCTTATTTTATATATATAAATAAAACCCATCCCAAAGTTTGGAGCCCTTAAAAGTAGCAGTATGACAACCCACCGCCCCCCACCCAGAAGTCGGTCCTGGATCCACCCCTGTCGTGCATGGAGGTCTTCCTCCATGACAGGCGTAAATTGTTAAAATGTATAAATTCTATATTTATTAACTTAATTAGTAACCCTTTCTCTATGTAATTTATTTCAATAATAATCTAGATGCATCTGAAGTAGTATTGTCATTCTACCGAGGATAACAATAAGCAATATCCTATAATCATTTATTCAAATTAGCAGCAAATCTATTTATTTTATTATTTTTTTTTAATGTTACGAAACATAATTGAGACGGTCTACGTAAAAATGGCACATAGGTGAAAACTATGTCTCGAGTAAACGCAAAACTCTAGCACACAGAACTCTAGCGGCACTGCTGAGAGTAATGACTATTTTCGATACTCGTTAAATGACGACGTTTTCATTACAAGCACAGCGTGTAATCATTTGTTTCCTCCATCTGTGAGGTGTGACACTGCTTGAAATTTATTGCCAGTTGAGTGCGGAATGTGATGATGGTGTCATGGATGTGTCTAGTGGATGCAACAGTTCAAAAAAGGCAGAACGCCGTGTGACAAGAAGCAAAGACAATCTCAGCTTCGCATAAGCCGATCTGACAACAGTATGCACAGATTCCAAGGAAATGCCACCTTTCGAGGCGATATATTCCACATTCATTCGGCAATTCCCCGAAACAACTTTCCCCACTCGTTCGATCATGTTAGACCGATTTGTGCGAGGTTGAGATTGTCTTGGTTTATTGTCACACGATGTTCTCCTTCTTTGAACTGTTACACCCACGAACGTACATTAGACACATCCATGATACCATCATCACATGTCTCACTTAACTGGCGGCGTCATACCACGCAAATGGAGACGACGAGTATTGTATCAAAAACAGTCATCTTTCTCACCGCTACCGCTAGAGTTGTGTGTGCAATACGGGGTTGCCATTTCTGTCGCGCATTATTAGCAACGAGTGCTCGAGTATTTTAAAACAAACAGCCTGACAGAAGATAATATGACCTCCCATAGTATGAATGAACCAGATCTTACATGTTTGTTCTTAATCGTCGTCGAAAGTCCGTACCTCAAATCTTTAGTTCAAGCACTACAGAAGGACGTTATGAACGGTAATGAACTTAACAAATTAATTTTGGTTTAAAGTAATCTAAAGTTTATCAGATTACTCCCTTGATTTCAGACCTTAAACGGTAGTGAACATATACTTTACATTTTGTAATCTCAAGGTTGCAAGTTTTTCCACAATACCAGCTTTTAAATGGAGGCAAACGCGTGAATTGATTAGTTGAGTTGCACTTTACCGTTCTTTTCAGCAGCAAGGCAATGTAGGACGTGCCCTAGCTAACGAGAGTGCGATCCGAACCATTTGAGCTTCCGCTACAAATCAAACCCAAGTCCTCCGCGCCAGAGACGCATATGCTAACCATATAATCATGAAGAATTTCATTAAACGTGTGAAGTGCTGGATTTAATTTAATAGGAAGTTAACCAATTTACCTTGATTCCAGATTTTGAATGGCAGCAAACATGTGAAACGTGCAAGATTGTCAGTTCTTCCTTGGTTCCAGATGCAATCGTGAAAAGCAAGTGGAGTATATTTTGCTGCAAAATAATCTGAAGTTTTTCTGTTCTCTCGTGATTCCAAACTTTAAATGGGGACAAACATGTTTTGCTTTAATGTAATCAGAAGTTTATCAGTTTTCGCTTGGTTCCAGATACAATTGTCAAAAAGAAGTGGAGTATATTTTGTTGTAAAGTAATCTGAAATTTTCCTATTCTCTTGATTCCACAGTTTAAATGGTGGCAAACATGAGGAGATCGTTTTACTTTAAGGTCATCTGAGGTTTATCCGTTCTCCCTTGGTTCCAAACACAATTGTGAAAAACGGAGTATATTTTGCTGTAAAGTAATCTGAAGTTTTTCTGTTCTCCCTTGATTCCATACTTTAAATGGTGACAAACATGTGAAGCACGTTTTACTTTAAAGTTATCTGAAGTTTATCAGTTCTTCATTGTTCGAGTTTAAACGCAACCTGTAGAATGAAATATGCTTACACTTGGCGGCTTGCATACTCGTAGAAATTGCTTTTCACTAGCAAAAATATGGAACGTAAAATGTACGAGATAGCTAAATTTCTCTCTCCAATATATTACTCACTGTAAATATTACTTTCTAGGTTACAACAATAAAAAATAGAAAGTTATAAAGGGTAAAAAATTGTTTGAAATATTCCAAAATACAATAATTTATTTCAGCTTTTTTAACCATTTCAGAAACAACTTTTGACACTTACCTATATAAGTATATATATAGTTTCAACATGTTGCACTGTCATATTTGATATATAGCGGCAACTAACGCATACTACCTTTTAACAACGAGATCTTTTTTTTTCATTTCCTTTTACGCAATACAGATATTTAACACTTGCTGTTGTTTCTTGTATCCAATTGTCATTCCAGGTCAACATATTTACGCGTCCAACAGTTCAATTGTTTTTAATAATTCTACATAATTATATACTTCAAATCATGGTATGTTTGTTGATATATATATATACTAGCATGATGTACTATGTAGGCACAGAGTCTTATCGGTTGTTAGCGTTTAGTGAAGCGAATAGTTGCGGTGGATAAACCTGGTCATTATATGAAATGATGACTAGATATCCCTTTATTATCCACTCTGATTAAATAGCCGCCAGGTTAATAGGCTGTAATCAGCTAGTTCATCATATTGTTCAAAAACAACCGACAATGAACGAGCTAGTTTTCAATCGATACATAAGCGATTTGTGGTTTTGCTTTATGAATCGATAACATTACATAATAGTTAAGTATTTTTGACGGCTAAAAAGAAAAAAAAAATCATTTTTCTTAAATAACAGGGTGTTTTGTTTACATTGAAATATGAAACAAGGAAGAATATAGTACATTGTAAAGTTTAGTCTCATATAGGTTGTAGGTAGAGCATGTAATAAAAAGAGCGTCCGGAATCGACTCCCACTACCAGTTTTATTATAAAAGCTTCCACTATAAAAGTATTTTCACAAAATACTATACAAAATAATCTCTCTAATATGAAGAATTAGTCCCAGAAGCGACAGTCCTATGAGCGACAGGAACTGTTATCTGTCCTATGAGCGACCAATTCATTTAAATTGAGATGATGGAAGATATGATTTCATCTCGTAATATATGTTTGCCTCTGGCGTTATTAGCGCCCGAACAACCTTAGTATGAAATATACACGTGCCAGTGATACTGTTCGTCAAATATATTTTTCCTCTACTGTGAGTGCAAATAAAACTTATTTTAATTTTGAGTTAGATTTGACATAAACATATCAAATAACTTAACGAGACAACAGGGATATTTCCATGAAAAGTATATTCCTAAAGGTAAAACAATCCAAAAGGTACCGGTACACAAACGCTTTAAACTACCGCCCCCCCCTATTGTAAGCTACTAAAACGTAAACTAATTGCTTAATTTGCCTTCCTCCCTTGTTTTGACTTATACATAAAAGCTTGTCGTGAAGCAATCTGAAATAATCCCTTATGACTAGACGAACTGTTAAGTCCTGCGAGAGATTTGTAACTTGTATAATAATTTCTTCGAATACGCCATGTTTTTAGGTTTCTTTGATATCCTCTAATGGTGAACACCTTTTTTTTCATGGGAAGGCAGGGGGTCGCCCCCCCTGGCTTACAAAAATGTATACGTAATATAGTAAACCACGTATATTAAATACCAGATATACCAGACATGATATAGCAACCATGGAGATGCCCCTCCCTAGAAAATTTTCTTCGGGCGCCCATACCTCTTTCTGATTTCTTTCTTATGCCATAAACATACTCAATCTAAACTTATGCTCCGTATCATTTTAACATGAAATTTTTAATTATATTAGAATCATAGACAAAGGCGGAGCTACTCTAAATGCATTTAGTTAGTTTTGCCCTTGATAGTCAATGTATTCATAGAAATTAATTCAAAAATATAATATTAGGAAAAACGTACAAAATATTGTTAATGTAATGAGAGTATTCTCACGTTTTAAATTCAGGTAGAGCGAAATTTTTCATAGCACATTTTGTTAGGTTCTAGTCACATTAGGATAAAACAATTTAAAGAAGATAGAACCTTATCTTCTTCCATTATCTTAGTATGAACGAATTGGTGACTCATAGGGCAGTTAATAGATCGAATCGGTCGCTCATAGGACAGTTAACAGTTCCTGTCGCTTATAGGACTGTCGCAAGTGGGAAGACACCAATATGAAAGGTTAGAAATAGGCAGTCTTTGACCGTAAGGTCGCAGACAGGATCTCCACAGAGCCCCGTAGCAGGCTAAGCCAGGAGATAGGATAGGCGTAGTCCCGTAGCAGACTAGAGGCCTGGGGTTAGGTTACTCCAAAAGTCCCGTAGCAGACTAGAGGAGGGTCACCAGAAAACTGGTGTCGAGTTGTCTTCGTCCATCCAATTTATAGGGTCCTTTAAATTGGGTGGCGGTGGCGCTGCTGCTCCAATGTCGTCTTCTGCTCCGTGGGAGGGGCCAGAAGCCGTCGTCTGCATGTGACTGTAGATCTATCTGGTGGAAGATCCTCTTGCCGAACCACGTGGTGGTGTTTGTAAACACTGATGCGTAGAATTGTTTGTTTACATCACATAGGATATTACAATATAGAATGGCTCTTATTTGTTGTCGAATGAAAGTATATAAGTCATGAAAGGTTTTCACATTAATATTGTCATTTTCTCATGCCGTTTAGTCACCAAGAATGGAAAAGGGGCCATGCTTCGAATTCTGAACTACAGAACTTACCATTAATGTTCAATAGTGTTGAGGTCTGGAGATTTATTCGGACATATGAGGTGTTGTAGTTCATTTCTACGTTTATGAAATCATGCCTAAAAAGTTCCAGCAGTGTGAAGTAATGTCATCTTGGAAAATTTAGTCGCTAGCCAGAAAAAAAACTTCTTGGCCATAATATATACCTAGCCATCTAAAATGTCTTGACAGTCATTATAAATATTGCGTCTTCTAAGAGTAATAACAGGTTCTACGGAATATCGGAAAACTTTGGCCCACAGCATCACAGAGCAGCCGTCATGTTTCGTGGAAGGGACGAGACAATTCACGTTGTAAACTTCTTCAGGCACCCATTATACATGAACATTGCCTGTTGTTAAAAATAGGTTGGAACAAGGGCGCCGATTTCTCTGTAAATTTGGGGGGAGCATTCAGATGCAGAAGGTATATATATATGAGAATTTTAAGACAAATTGCATTCAAACTATGCCAAATATTGTGTATTCATAAACACAATAGGGGGCTTACAAGAGTTTTGGGGGGCCCGGGCCCCCTCGGTCCCTCAGGATCGGCGCCCTTGGGTTGAAATAAGACCCAACGGATCATGTTACTCGCTTGACACTTCCAATCATTAGGATCCACTTTGCAAGTTCTCGGCACCATTTTCTTCGCACTAGAACGTTATTGACCATGATAAACGGTTTGAATATTATTAATACAACCCAACTGCGGATGTTAAAATTCTGAAACTTGCGCCGGACTGTGATTTCTACAATAGCCTGCTTTAGATGCAGATTGAATTCGGCATCATTTTACCACATTCGTTTCATAGTCCTGGTTGACAATCCTAAATGCTTTCTAGGGGGCGCGGTGGCTCAGTGGTAGAACGTTCACCTCCGGTGCTTGGGGTCCCTGGTTCGATCCCAGCTTGAGTCGTGTGGACTTTGTGGTGGACAAACACCGTGCTCGTGGGTTTTCTCGGGGTTCTCCCGTTTCCTCCCACTTTCTTCATTCCACCATTTCATTCATTTCTCATCATCACCGTCTCCTTTAGCCTAACCGGCATAACCGTGGGACGTAAAACTTAAGGATTTCATTTCATTTCATTTCCTAAATACTTTCCAATCTCTGCTACTGGGGCTTCTCTTTCCTCCATTACTGAAAGTAACTTGACAGATCTATGAGGCAACGAGTACCTCATATTGACAATAGTATTGACATTTGAAGTAGGTTGGACACGTCACTCGCAATGAGGAACAGACCTCTGGATAGACCAAGTAGGAGGTGGGAAAATAAACTGAAGAAGGATCTTAAAGTAAGTAAAAACAATACCGATCTGTATCGAGTTGATAAGGGAAGACGCAAATAGCAAACTTTTGTTTCTGTGGCGAAAATCTTTCTCTGTTAGTTAAAAATCGCAAAATGTACTTCCAACAAACGTTGGAGATAGTGAATCGATAGTAGGCCTCTAGTGCTTGAGGATTTATGGTTCGACATCAATTCACACGAGCTTACAGGACACAACAGAGGTACTTGAAGGCTAGCAACATTTTTGGAAGAGGAAATATCAAGAAATTTTTAAGAAACTACTGCAGTAAATGAAATGTGTATTTACAAATTATATATGCGGCCTTCTATTTCTGTAACATATTGCAGTGTCTTTTTGGTAAAGTTCTTTTTGTTGCATTGTAGAATAAATATTTTGAAAATTAATCCTACGCCTAATCCTCAATCTATTTCTATACTCAACTATTAATCAGTTCGCTATATACCTCTTTGAACCACAGAGGAAGTGAATTGGCTACGGTACTCAACGATTGACCTTTATGTTATGGAAGAACACTGACAAGTGATACACTGGCTTACACGGTTCATATAGACTCGAACCTGGAAAGGAATTAAATTTCAAGGTATCTATCATTTCCAATGTCCTAACCATTACTGGAATACCGATTCTCCTGGAGATTAACAAAATCAAACAGTGCCGACTCTCGTCAGAGGAAACATGGGTGACCACTTCTAATCACCAGATGGATGACCATTGGCATTACGGCATCCGGTGTCGTGAAGATAACGGAGGAAGTAGCAAACTCCGATCTAGAAAATGGGGATTAACAACGTGGAGAGCAGATGTTTTAACTGCAAATCACACCGCAGCATAAGTGTGATATACTGCCTCGTATTAATTGACCTCCTACGGGCTATTACGCCAGGAGTTCATTTTAGTTATATATAGCTAATCGGTATTCCAGTAATGGCTAGGACATTGGAAATGATAAATACCTTGAAATTTAATTCCTTTCCAGGTTTTAGTCTGGAAAGCCAGAAGTAATGGTGTTAGACCAGATGCATTGAGATGCACACTCAGTTGAACATATGCAATGACAGCCGCCAATGTTCCCAGATCTGAAGATTGTGCTCCAATAGCAGCGAGTTTGAACTTTTTGTAGCCCAAACATAAAAATGAATCACTTTGCAACTATACAGGGTGGCCCAAAATTAAATATACACCCCTTGTATTGATCAAGTATAACATTCTAGCTTATAGGTTTATTTGCTTCAGCTGTTTCGAGATTAAGATTTAAGTAAAAAGACATACGAACAGATAGTAAAGAAACTAAGTCTACCTGATGGATAACAATAGGAAATGATATAAAAAGCAATGAGTTGATCAGTATGGGATTGTATACCTACTTTGGGGCCACCCTGTATATTTTTACTTATCATATATATACTAATCATATCATCTAATGGAAACGCCTAGAGTTGAAAATAGTCAAATTTTTGGGTTGGGAACACTTAGTTGGCGACTGCGGTTTCGGGACTGTTGGCGGAGCGTGTTACTGCAAACTCCCTACTACGTCAAGAGCAGTAGGATTGCAGTCTGCAATGAACTAGACAGACAATTATAGTATAGAATGAACGACCTCCCTTATTTCCAAGGAGACATGTTTGCTTAGTGGCCTTTGAAATACATTTTTTCAACGTTTACAGTATGCATTTTTACTATTGTTCCTCAGTTTTTTAATTCATATGCTAAATTCTTTATCTGGAAACGGCGGATTTTGCAAGTATTTCTTGTGCTTACTCCACTTCACTCGTTATGTTATATGACCAGCACAGTAACACAATTAAATTTGTAATGTTCACGTCTACACAACTCCGTTCAACTATTAGCCTGTGAGACAGTAACACGGTCAGACTTACCGTGGATAAGGGCCTGTAGTGACAGAACCTTAAACATCGCCCTATCCACTACTTACAGCCCAATCTGGCAACACTGCGCTATTGTCCAGTGGAATTAAGAATAACTTTAGAAACAAAATTTTTCCATGAAATTCAGCAATTGTGTGATATGATTCAAATGGTTGCGTGAAAATTTTCAGTAAATACTGTCCGTAATCTTTATGGAAATATTGTGTTTGTATTCCCTGAACCAGACATCAAAATGTAAGATGTACTAAAACTATTTGTCTGCTGCAGAGCACAAAAAAGATGAGTAAAGCATTGAAGCTTCTTATGTACAAGAAAACAAATGAAAAAAAGAGAATAAAAACATAACAATTAAATATCCTTAGGACATAAAATTCTTTTAATAAATGAAACTGTTTGCAAAATAACGAAGAAGCACGAAAGCAATTAATAAACAATTGTCAGACAGAGAAATGAGATTTCCTCTTTTTTTTCAACGTTCTTTTTATGTAATAAATATCAGAGCATTTTCAAAAGAAAGAAAACAAAAAAAAGATCCATGAAAGAAGAAGAAAGATCAAAGAATTATGGAAGACGAGACAAACGAAGAAGGGGAAAAGGGAGGAGGATAAATTTAATGAAGAACAGGAGCTGAAGAAAAGCTTAATAAGATGAGGAATGTTTAAGAAAAGACGATAACCGACAGAATAAGAAAATAAAAAATAAAATGCCGTAACTGAAGGGTCTTTAACGACACAAAAGACGCTTAAATGAATGCTTGACATGTGATGCTTCGCGGAGACGTCGCGTCGCATTGTGAAAGGTTTCCTTTAAATAGTCACTTCCTCCTTACTCCAATATATATATATATATATATATATATATATATATATATATATATATATATATATATATATATATATATATATATATATATATATATATATATATATATATATATAGGGTGGTTCAAAAAACGGGAAACGTATCGTGTGACATAATTGTTTCAAGACAGTCTGATATCACCTTGAGCTATAAGCGAAAACTAAAATACAATAGTGTTTCGATAATCAAAGTCTTTTTAATTTGATGTTCTGTATATTCCTAGCTACCCCTGACTCCCCACCCCGGAAAAAAGATCCAATCGCTAACAAAAGGTAATTCATTTGTGGCGCTCATTTTAAGTTACTTTCATTGTCCAATGTTTGGTCTGGGTATATATAGTGATTTGAACACACTTCTTTTCTTTTTGGCCTCTCCAATCAAGTTCTGGTTGTAACACAACATATTCACTTCTATTGCACGTTGTAGTAAATTTTAGTTCTTACATTTGATTGAAAGAATGAGTACTGAAAATATATTTTAAAAAAAGAAAAAAAGAAACAATTTTTGTACGAAGTTAGAGGTAATCTGGAGACTACATTGAAAAGAAAACTTAAAATAGAATTGCTGCAAAATGTGAAATAGTAACAGTATGAAACACGCATTAAAAATGAAATAGTTCTGCTCTTAACAATTATCCGAACATCCAATATATATTTTCTGTAAAGAAAGTACGTATAATACTACTTTTATATATATCGGGTGATTCCGTTAGTCCGTACCAGGCCTTTAAATCGTAAACGGTCCGAGATATGTACAAACTGAAAAACACGTATCCCATTAGTTGCAAAGAACAACAGATCGAAGTAAAAAGTTTCGTCCCAGGATCCCCCGCAGGGTCCCAGACGAAGTCCAACTCAAAATTGTCAAATGGAAAGAGGGGTCAAGTGGTGTATCGCTTGAAAGCTCTTGTAAAAAGAAAGAAGCTACAACAAGTCCCGATTCTCTACGATCACCCTATGCAAAATGGCGGCGGGTCTAAATGTCATCAAAAGTTGCATTGAAAACAATATGGCCACCCCTATAAATCTGAAACGGGCAGCCAGACGTAAAAACTGAAAAACAAGTGTCTCATTATTTCAAAAGTACAACATATCACGGTAACCAGTTCTAGATATCCAAGCAGGGTCCATATCCAAATTAGCAGTTGTTTGATTGTTCTGGAGGGAAGACCCTGAACATTTTGAACAGCTATATTTCCTTGGTATCATACGTTTTCCGGGTACAATACTACAGAGACTGTTCAGTCCTCTTTCGTGACACTATTGAAAAGTGTTGTCTTGTCTCGTCTCGTAATCAACACTGGTAACATACACAGTATGGAAATGAAAGCGTTATGGTGGACAGGCAGTGGCGTATTTACGACTTTGTTTCGGGAGGGGCTTTGCTAACTTTTGGGGGGGCTTTGCCTGGAAATGTGAAAATTCTGCAAGATATTTCATTTATTTTACTATACTAAGTAAGATTTCGGTGGGGGCTTAAGCCCGGAAGCCACCCCCCCTAAATACGCCACTGTGGACAGGTAACTTCCTAACTCAACATCCATTTCCACAATTCTCAATAAAACTATACTTATTTAACAGGAAAATGATTGACGTAGCATGAAAATTTGATCTTACACTTCATCTGTACTCTTTCTCTTATAAAAACAATCTAATTCTGATATTTACAATTACTTATCGTCTTTTCGTGTACACAATAATACCCGTTCAATACTACATAGACGTAGTGGATTCCCCTCTCCCCCCCCCTCAAAGCTTGGATCTCTCCCAACAAAAAATTCTGTGTGCACGCCTGGAACCACCCCAACTCCTCTTTCTTCCCATCTAGATCAGGTTACTTTCTTTGAAAAAACGCTGAAACGCGTGTTTAATAATTTTAAGTAAAAAATGTAAATATCAAATTTCATGGCCCTCAACTTAAAAGAATTCTGAGATATGAACATCTTGTTATAACTTCCGCATTCCACATCGAATATCCAAAAACTTTTTTGTTATTGGTATCTTGTAAATCCTATCTACTGTTCAAAGCTTCAACTTTCTATCTTACGAAGTTTGGCTTAGGCGTTGATTAGTCTCAGCCAGGACTTCCTCTTTTATATGTAGAGATTTTTCATAAAGTTTGTTTACTTCATGAGATTTTTTAAAAACAAAGTTTACTTATTATATGTACTTTTCATTAATTTAGTTAATAATTGCTTACTCTTACATTGCTGACGTTACTAACGTATGCGAGCCAACATCAAGAAGCAAATTTCAGCCCATTATATGTTTTTCTCAATCAACTGACATTGTATTTGTTGGTGTGTGCTAAGTCCAAAATTGCTCCAATGCTATGAAATGATTGTAGAATTACTTACATTGCAAGATATCGAACTCAGGTCTGGAAAGATAGAAATAACGGGTTACATTCATAAGTCGTACAAATTCGAGCGCAACATCTAAATTGTAGCTTTTCTGAGGTGAGGGCTTTTGTGCTTTAGGATTTATGCAGTTAGATAAATTTTCAAAACTTCTGAAGGTAAGGACTTTTGCATATTCTTAAGAGGCCTCATCCCGGCGAAATTAAAATTCCGCTAATTTTACAGTAATTAAGTGATATCTTCAAATAGATAAAAGATAATCGAAATGTGGAACAAGACCGCCCTAGACAATATCATTTTACATGAGATACCGTTATTGCGACTCACTTATCTGCTTTCGATTTCGAGCCATTTTGAAAATCGGCATTTATTTTCGCGTTTCTAAACGGCTGAAAACGGAAAGCCACTAGGCGACTTGTGATAACGGTACCTCACGCAAAATATTGTTGTTTAGGGCGCTCTTGTTCCACATTTCAATTATCTTTTATCTATTTGAAAATATCACATAATTACTGTAAAATTAGCGGCATTTTAATTTCGCCGGGATGAGGCCTCTTAACACTTGATTTTCTTGTATTTTAGGGCTTTTGAACTTAAGGACAAGCGCTGGTAGATAAAATTGATGACTTCTGTATATTGATGACTTGTTGTGCTTGTACGTGTGAGGTTCAATACAGGTTAAAATTTACTGTAGAACCATTGAGGGTGGGTGAATTTTATAACTTCTGCATGTTGACGCTTTTAGAATTTTTGCAATCTAATTGCGGTGGCGGTGAATGCATCTTTGGATTGCACATTGTAATGTGTGGCAATATATGTTTCTTTTTCCTCATCTTTTATTATCAAAAGTTCTATACAGGTTCTTTATACAGGTCTTTTAGGACTCTAGGCCCTACGAGAATGGATGAATTTCGGGACGTTGCATGTTGAACGCTTTAAGTCTCTGTCTGTGGGATTTAATACAGTTTAGGACTTCTGCGCTTTGGAACCAGTGGCAGTGGATGAATTCTAGGACGTTGCATGCTCAACGCCTTAGATCTCTGCCAACGGGATTCGATACAGTTTGGGACTAGTAACGGTGAATACATTTAAGGATGTTGCATGTTGAACGTTTTAGGTCTCTGCCTATGGGATTCAATACAGTTTAGGACTAGTGACGGTGGATACATGTTAGACGTTGCATGTTGAACGCTTTTGGTCTCTGCTTCTGGGATTCAATACAGTTTAGAACCTTTGCACTTTGAACACAGTGACGGTGGATGAATTTTAGCACATTGCATGTTAAACGATTTAGGTCTCTGCCTATGGGATTTAAACAGTTTAGGACTTCTGCACTTTGGGACCAGTGACGGTGGATGAATTTTATGGTGTTGGATGTTGAAAGCTTTAGATATCTTCCTGTGGGATTTAATACATTTTAGAACTTTTGCACTTTGGTACCAGTGACGTTGGATGAATTTTAGGATTTGACATGCTGATCGTTTTTTTAAGGATTTATGTGTGTGAGGTTCAATTCACTTTGTACTTGCGCATTTTATGACATCTGGTGTGATTTCGAAGTAACGATGACGCGTAATGATATGGTTACCAGAAATCACCAAAAATAATAGTATTCTCTGGTCTTTCCTATGCTGTAAATTATTGAAGATTTGCTTTTCTTGAAAAGAAATCTAAACCGGAAGACGAAAAAAAGAAATTAAGGTATTTTTAATGTAACGATACAGTCTTTATTGAGATTAACTAGTTGTCTTTTTCCAACTCATTTTATAATCAAATGTGTTTCTCTCCACCACCATCAATTCAGCTAGTGTCCCTCCCCTTTCCTAATCCCTCAGGCTGTTAAGTCACTTTAAAAAAAAAAAAGAAAAATAAGAGAAAAGAAATACCGTCGACGTCTGGATTGGAGGCTATTTAAACTCCACGAATCTTCCTTTATATAAGAAGGTTTGAGAAAACGACAAAGTAACGCCTCCTGTTCCAGTTAGTCTCACAAAGTTCAAAGATTTTTCCCATCATTCTCTCTCTCTCTCTCTCTTTCTCTACTTTGCTTTGCTTTTTTTGCCCTTTCCTAAATGCTTGTGATTTAATTTCAGAAAACTTTGTGGTGATAATTAAAAGAAAACACTAATTAAAAATTTAAATTCACTTCTTATACATTAAAGAAACGAACACACTCTTTTATTTTCGTTTTTTTTTTTTTTTTTTTTTTTTTTTTTGTCTGAGGAGAAAATCCAGTCATTTACAATGGATCTTCTTGTTGAATTTGCGATACCTTTAAACAGTCCAAATTTTCTACAATAGACATGCAGCTTGTTCTTTTAAAATCTAGCAAATTTTTGGTTAATTTTTCACATGAAAATAAGATTTCTTCCTTTCTTTTAATTAAACGGGGGCGCAGTGCAGGGGCGTCATTTACGGGGGGCAGGAGGGGGCAATTGCCCCCCCCAAGGGTTTGAGGAATACATATACTTTAATCGATTCTCTGCAAACATACTAGTACAAAACGTGAAAGCCCTATGTCGGTGGTGCTCTTGCCCCCCTCAAGCGAAGTCTGAAATGACGCCCCTGGCGCAGTGACTCAGCGTTAATGGGTCGCGGTAGCTGAATGATAGAACATTTACTTCTGGTGTGTGAGGTCTCTGGTTTGATCCCAGCTCCAGATAAATGTTCCTTGTGGTGAACAAACACCGTGTGCGTGGGTTTCCTTGGGTTTCTTCTGTTAGCCGGTGAGTGTAGCCAAGCGGTACGAGGCGTTAGGCTAACGATTATGAGGTGAAACCCATTGGGAGTTCGAGTTCCTTATTTGTAGTAACATGGTCGGGATTTTTAATTGTCCTCGATATTTCTGTGCTCCTGTCCCTGTTATGAAAATGAAATCTTTAAGTTTTACGTCCCACGATTATGCCGGTTAGGCTAAAGGAGACGGTGATGATGAGAGATGAGTGAAATGGTGGAATGAAGAAAGTGGGAGGAAACGAGAGAACCCCGAGAAAACCCACGAGCACGGTGTTTGTCCACCACAAAGTCCACACGGCGCGAGCTTGGATCGAACCAGGGACCACAAGCACCGGAGGTGAACGCTCTACCACTGAGCCACCGCGCCCCCTGTGTCCCTGTTATGTTTGGATTGCATACGAAAAATGAAATGAAATCTTTAAGTTTTACGTCCCATGCGTATGCTGGCTAGGCTGCAGGAGATTGTGATGATGAGAAATTAATCAAAATGATGAGGGAGGAAACGGTGAAAAAAGGGGAGGAAACGAGAGAACACCGACGAAACCCAGGCACACGGTGTTTGTCCACCACAAAATGGATCACGTAGGAATTATTTGAGATGACCATGGAGACCAGTATCGCGGTTGGGACTAGTCAATTTTATTCATTTTTTTTTTTCCGTTTCGGTAATCAGTGAAAACCAGTTTTAATAAGGTTTCTCCTATTCACAACTCCCGCGTTTTACCAGAAAAAGCCTGCAGTTTAAGAAACAAGTGGTAGTTTTCAAAGCTGTTCCTCATCCCGTCCCGTGGGGACGGGTTAATTTTATCACAGATGGATTTCCCCTCCAATTTTTTTTTTTTTTTTTTTTTTTTTGGTCCGATGCTTATTTCTCTAGATATTTTAAAGTGTCAAGTCAAAATCCTGCTGGAGTTTAATGTTCCAGGATAATACACCAAGGCAAAGAGCAAGTGATGATTAGATGGATTCTAACGGTAGATTGACGAAAGTAGGAAGATTTGGGAGAATCTCGAGAAAATTCACACATACAATGTTTGTCCACCACAAAGTTCACTTGGAGGTAGTTGGGATCGAACCCACGTACCAGACGTGAGCGAACTACCGCTGAACCACAGTGGTTCATATAACAAAAAATAACCGATTTAAGTAGATATTATACATCCTATGCATAGGCCTATATGTTACATTCTAATGTATAGACGAGGAGCTGCGGTGGCTCAGTGGTAGAGCGTACACCTCTGGTGCTTGGGGTCCCGGGTTCGATCCCAGCCCCCGCCAAGTGAACTTTGTGGTGGAGAAACACCGTGTGCGTGGGTTTTCTCGGGGTACTCCCGTTTCCTCCCACTTTCTTCATTCCACCATTTCATTCATTACTCATTATCACCGTCTCCTTTAGCCTAACCGGCATAATCGTGGGACGTAAAAAACTCAAAGATTTCATTTCATTTTCTAATGTATAGACCTATATGATATGTTTCAATGTCTAACTCTATATGTTACGTTCTTATATGTAGAACTATATGTTACGTTCCTGTGTATACGTTATTACGTATAGGTTTACATTTTAATTTCCTATGTGTAGACGTATATGTTACGTTTCTACGCATAGGCCTATATGTTACGTTCCTATGTATAGGCCAATATATTTCCTTCCTATGTGTAGTCTATATGTTACATTCCTAGTATGGGCCTATATGTTACATTTCTATGTATAGACCTAAACGTTACGTAATTAAGTTTCGGCCTACATTTTAAGTTCCTATGTGTAAATCTGTATGCTACGTTTCTATGTGTAGGTTAATGTGTTACATTCCTACATATAGGCCTATATGTTACCTATCTAAATACATGGCTACTGCCAGCCATTGTTGTGAGGTTTCCTCTTATTTGAAGGCTGTATGTAATAAAGTGGAAATCAGCAGTTCACCTCGGTTAAGCTGTAATGTCCTTTCATCAATGTACGGCTGACTTAAAAGAATAAATCCCGAGAACAGTTAATCCCACTTTTGGCGGTGTGTGACGTGCCAGCGTACTTTAACAATCTGGGAAAAGCAGAGAAAAATACAATGAGGAAAGGAGAGTGCGAGCGTGCTTTCAAAATCTGAGAAAAGCAGAGGAAAACACAATTACGAAAGAAGGGTGAGGGCGTGCTTTCACAATCTGAGAAAAGCAGAGAAAAAACACAATGAGCAAGTGCTGTAAATGTATGAATAACCATGGATAGTGTGACTATAAAACCATCGCCTATTCTATCGATGTTCTTGTTTGCCTGTCACCACAGTCTGATTACATGCCTACTCCCTCCCTTCTCCTCGTGGTTTACTGCGAAGTGGAGCAAAAAGCTGTGACGTCCCAGAGCATTCATTTGAAAATTACTGTTCTAAAGTATTGAAAATTTTCCACATAAGATTAGGTGGAGCGGGAATTCCTGGTTCGCCCACATTTAAGATGAAACACAGATGATAATGTTTTATAAGTTGCCGGCAGAACACGAAGACATCACTTCAATTATGATATAGATTATAATAGTCGTGATAGTATGGAAGAAGATAAAATTGTCCAGCATTGAGTAAAATTTCACATATGTTTCTCTGCAATAAAGACGTAATTACGATACTACAAAAATTCGCAATTAAGGAAAAGAACAATAAAAAAGTAAATTAATTCTTTTCCCGAACTCGTTGATGAAATATGGTATATGATTTCTTTTTGCCTTTAGGAATATATATAGTAATTGCAAGCAAGTCGTAAACTTTGCCTGACTTTGACTCTAAACAAAGTTATAGCACTGGGACCCGTCACGCTGGACTTCCAGATGGCAACCAAAGTGGACACATTTTATGAGAAGAGTTTTTGTCAGCAGGGATAGAGCGAAAGGACCACAGCATCCTAGGCAGCCAGGCACGTGGAATGTATGTGTGTTTGTGTGTATAAGAGAGAGAGAGAGAGAGAGAGAGTACATAGTGAAATTTGTCTTTCTTTCTTTTTCACATCCGTCGTCAGAGCTTGCTTGCATTTGAAGATACGACAGCAGTTGTGGGGGTCTCGGATGTCTCCACAACTACGCCCTCCCTAAGAAAAACTTTCTCCATTTCGGTTTGGGATCTCCTTCTGTCACACACACTACTTCTTTCACTCGATCTCTTTCTCTTCCTCATCCAGCAGTGTTGCCAATGCTCATTATAGTTATTAAATTGTTTTCGAAACATCTGTATTCCATATGATTCAAATTAAATTATGAAATTAACTTAGAAAACCAATGAAGGGGGGGATTAGGAATTAGATTTTTGGGCTTTCGACATCTATGGCCATGTTAGCCCGTCACGTTTTGAGGGATGACGTCCCTCGGCGAGTACACAATCCGGGGAAAGGGAAGGAAGAAAGGAGTGGGGAGGGAAGGAAGCGGCTTGGGACCTGTAAGTTAGGTACCACCCTGGCATTTGTCTTGTGTGAATGAGGAATACCCAGGAAAACCTCATTCAGGGTGGGTGGGCTGAAAAAGCGTTTTACACTTTTTCGACCAAGTGACCCCACCGGGAATCAAACCCGGGACCGCTCGCACCACACTATCCGAGGAAAGAAAAGTAAGTAAGCGGCCTGGAACCTATACGTTAGGTATCATCCCAACATTTGTCCATTGTGAATGAGGTAAATCCAGGAAAACCACTCAGAATGGCTGACTTGGAAAAGCCTTTAGACTTTCTCCACCAAGTGTTTCCACCAGGAATTGAATGCCTGGTCGCTCGCACCAAAGACGAGAGTGTTACCAAAGAAAACCAATGAAATTAATAGTTTAACTTTAACGTCGTAGTTTTAACCCGTGTGCGCTAAAGGAGACGGATAAAAATGAATCTAAAAAACAAGAAACTGAATGTTTATTAAGTGATTGGTGCAGTGGCGGATCTAACCCGGGGCCGGGGGGCTAGGTCTCCCCAATTTTTGAATGACAAAAAATAATTGAAGCTAATATTTATATATTTTTGAAAGTTTATAGTAAACTTATAATACACCTATCATAGTCTGGGTTCTAGCCGCCCCCAGTTTTTACCTTCTAGATCCGCCACTGGATTGGTGGAATGAAAGTGTAGGAGGATATCAGGGAATTCCAAGGAAATTTACGAACATGTTGTTTCAAGCCAGAAACTCATGTCCTGGGATCGAACCAGGGACTTTTTGCATCTGTCATAAGCGTTCTTTAACTGAGCACCTTTGTGCTCCTTAAATTTTCTTGGTATAAACTCCGAATATTATTTCCAGGTTGTTTTATCGATCGATTGGCTATATTGATGGATTAATTTGCATTCACGTCCTTTTGCTATCAGCAGCAAAACTATTTAGGAGGAAACCTAAGCGTTAAAGAAGGATCTGAAACAATATAGACCGGTCGATACTGTCCCATCTGGAAACGAACAGAGATCTTTGTACAGTACAGATATACACACTAGCCACAAACCAGCGTGAAGAACTAGGTTATTTCATCAAGTTTTGGACAACGAAGAGCGAACAGAAGTTTGATTACAACATTTCACCAAGACATGTGCAAATTTGCAAACAAAATATCGATTTATCATCAAAATAATTGAAACGCATGAAGTTTGCTACACTGAAGATGCGTATGCAGTACTTAACCCTTTAGCAATGATGCCAACCTGTGCGGAAAATAGCATTTTGTGGGATATTTTGACATTAATTTCTGCAAGACGGATAAAAGGAATTTTCTTAGATATATAGGGTGTTTCAAAACAACACTGACAACGTTTGGGAAGTGATTCCTGACACCAAGATAAGACAAAAAGTATATACCAACCTGGGTTCATAAATGCTTCCTTTCGAAGTTATAACCTGCCGAAAACGTGAAAACAATGAACTTTACATGTCAATAGCTTCAAAACTATGGGTCCTATCTTAGTCGGGTCAAGATTTCACGTAGGAACTAGTATGTGCCCTATCCAAATATCCGTTTCAGAATCCTAAGATACTCACGAACTATTTTTATAGACGGAGTTTGGCTACGGACATATAATTTGAAGTACTCACCAACCATAACTCAAAGGAGTTGAGTTGATTTTGAGTTTAACGTCCCGTTCAGCAGCGAGGCTATATGAGACGTGGACCTACTGATTAACGTGGAATCCGAACCACATGAGCTCCCGCCGGGAATCGAACCCGGGTCTCCCACGCCATAGGCGCGTACGCTAACCGCTTAGCCACGAAGGAGCTCATAACTCAAAGGACAACACATATGAGATTTTTCATGTATGCACACATATATAAAGTCCATATTAACGAAATGTACGGGTGAAAAGTAGATATAATAAATCATCAATAGACACGAAATGAATTGAACGTTAAATTCGCAGTCTTTGCACGAAATTTTTCCTTTCCTGTTGGGATAGTGCATGCTAGTGCGGAAGCCGTTTCTGAATTAAGTGGATCATATGCAATGATTCAAAAACAATCGCCAAGGATCATAAGAAATGAAAGAGAAAATAAAACAAATTGAACAAATGAGTGAAAGAGGAAAGTAGAATACCAGCGAGAAACAATCCAAGTAGCAAGAAAGCTTTTGGCCAGTTGGCGCGTGATTGGCTTTTGACTTTCTACGCTTGCCTTTTCAACGCGTGTTTTCATACAATGTGTCTTTTGTTGTATTTGTAAGCAATACTTTAGATCTTTCGCAGAGCGTCATAGCATCACTGGCCGTTCATTGGCTATTGACTTGCCGCCTACGTAAAACAGTTGCGTCAAGCTTGAATGGAACACTGAATGCAAGATTGCCAACATGTAAGTTTGTTACTGGAATCCAGTTTGCGGCATGCTTGCACGCCTTCTAATCAAGCCGAATGCAAGTTTGCCGACTTCCAATGCAAGCTTACAGTAAGCGATTTGCAAGTTGTGTCTGCTACTAGGGAATCAACTTTCAGGATATTCCTCACGAAGTATACGGAGAATAAAGTTTTTTTTTTCATTATCGCTACAGCCAATAAAAGCTCATGGAACAAAATCGTGGTATAGAGACTGAACTTGTGCCAACCAAATACATTTGTTTCCAATTAAGGTAACATTTACTCATAAACTAGTTTATAAATATATCAGATAGATAGAAGATAATTCATTCAGATCTTATAAAAAGTGACTAATTCACAGAAGTATTATTCTCCATATTACATATCATATTTGTAGCAAGTATAACAAGCGAAATTCAAAGGCAAAATGACAATTTTAGCTCCTTGAGATAGGATTTTAAAACATTTCAGATTGGCATCACTGAGTGATAATGTTAGTTGATCGTCAGGCAGGGTAGAAGTGACACGTGTGTTCAAAGGGCACAAAGTGGTGATACAAAATGGTTTCCCCGTGTTTTCCTACATTTTCATTTCACAAATTATTTCATAATCATTTATGATTATCCGTCTTTTATTAGAATAGAGGGCATAGGCGTAGAACGTTCAAATAGTGTTCTTTCTTTTTGCACTAAGTAACCGGACATTGACTACAGTATATTGATTACAGTATACTGATTACAGTATATTGTAACGTTCTCCCTGTATAGGGGTAGATAGAGCTTTGGTAGAGTAAATTATAGTCCGGAATCGACTCCGACTATCGATTTGTTTATAAAAATGTTTTATAAACAGTATTGTGCAAGAATAGTACAAATTTCTCTAATACAAGGTACAGAAAGGTAACCTAAGGCCCGAGCAGCCTAGAGCAGGATCTTCACAGAGGTCTGCAGCAGATAAGGTGGAGTGAGTTAAGAATCGCCAATGCTCCAAAGCAAGCAGAGAGGAGGTTAGGAAGCAACAAAAGTCCGAAGCAAGTTAAGTGACTGAGGTTAGGAATCTCGACAGAGCTCTGAAGCAAGCTAAGCGGGAAGAAGAGAAGCCTAGAGTTCCCAAGCAAACTAGAGGCTTTGGGTTAGGTATCTCCCAGAGCTCTAAAGCAAGCTAGAGGAGGGGTTGACCAGTCGAGAATGATGTCTTTCTTTTGAATCCTCTCGGTTATATAGGCGCTCCAGGTGAGACGGTGGCGCTGCTGTTCCCTCGTCGTCATGTGACTTTTGGTGTCACTGTTGTCTCCGTCGTCTGCAACTGTAGTACTTCATAGTAAGGTGCACGTGCTTGTTGTTTATAAATAGGAGAACGTGTAGAATGTTTGTAAACACAAGCACAAGTTTTGTGTTTCTAAACACAAGCACGTGATATATTATAGTATTGATTACAGTATACTGATTACATTGATAGGACACTGATTACAGTATTTGTCTGTGATTATTGGTCCTACGCCCTAGGGCGTACTAATGACGTAGACCCCAAACAACGACTATGGCTTGAATCCGATGCATCAACCACTACAGTACAGACTGTACGCACACACTGTCTCGTCCCCAAGAAGGCTGGGTCGCATTATCGGTCCCTTCTATCAAGGGCGTCGATTTCTCTGTAACTTTAGGGGGCCCAATCAGATGTGGGTTTGTATATTCATAGAAAAATGCATATAACAATACATATAAAAATACAAAACTTTTTAAAAATACATGGGGGTCTACGGGCGGGCCCTTGCCTTCTATGAAACGGTTGAATTACCTTTTTCTGACACTACAGTGCTTTTTTGTTTGTTTACTTGCTTTTCTCTTATGGAGTTGAAGGACAATATTTTCAGCAAGAGGAAAAACTTGTTAATATTTTTTTAAAAAATTTCAACGAAATTCCGAAAGGAAAACAGAAAACCAGCAAATGTAAAGAGAAATGTAAAGATCTGAGTAAAATAATGCTGGGGGTAATTGACTTCAAAGAAGAACCCAAACACAGTCAATTAGAATTGGAATACAATTATTGACATCAATGATCAAGACTCCATCAACAAACTCAGTAAATTTCAATTTTTCAGTGTGTAAGTTAAACACTGCTTAATCAAAAACAAAAGAGATATACCATACGGTTTCAATGTGAACAACTCGAATCCTGAATGGTTTCTTCCTTAGAGGCAGGTCCTAATCATACTTTTCTTCCCTTTATACTACGGATAAAGTTAATTTTTTTTCTAATTGAAACTATATTTGTACTTTGAGAATTACACTATTTATTTCTTTGCATTTAAAACCAATGAAGCGGTGTCAAACGAGAAGAGATAATGAATAATAAATCTCATCGCTTCAAAGTTAGAAACACTGAAATTTGCTACGAGCAGCGATCTGGTTGTGATTCTAGAAAGCACACTGAATATACAAACCAGTTGTGTGTTGAGTGTTTTCCTATGGGCTATATACATGTGCTCATTGAACAACGTAACAAGAGGAGTGGTAAGCGCTGTGTATGGCGACCACAATATACCACACTAACTTGTACTGGAGTAGTACAGAGATTCCGAGAAGGACGTGTTAATTAGTTCAAGACGACGCTCGTCCAGGACATTCCAATCATGTTATTTTTCCTGACATGAATGATTTGTTCAATATATCTAGCATCCTTCCTACTTGCACAGATATCTCTCCCAACGATTTCTGCATTTTCGGAGAGCTGAAGAGACACATAAATACACAGATGGTTATCAAAATAATGGAACGGGTTTTAAACCACATAATGTGTTACCTGGTAACAGTAAGAGAACGTATCCGTTCGCATGGAATTGTACGTGTATGAGTTGATTAAATTCCGTTAAAACAAAAGTACAGTTAGTCATATGTAGTTTGTGAGACTGTTAAAAGTAATATGTGTCATCTTTAGAAGTAGATAAAAACAACTGTCATTTTTAATCACACACCTTTTAGCACAATAAAATTCGATTTTCTTAAAATTTTTGCATAAATAATCATTATATATATATATATATATATATATATATATATATATATATATATATATATATATATATATATGGTATTCTAAAAATGGCACTTATGGACAACAGAGGACATTCTTCAGATCAAAATAAAGTGAAAATGCTCCATAATGATATACCCTCCGGAGCCTCCGACAGCCGGTATGGAGAATCAAAAGTAGCAACGTCACAGATTAATTTATAACCACGAGTATTGCTCTACGAATCCATCACGCAATTACATCTATTGTTAACGTTAGTACGTGGTGCTAGTGTCAACATCTATCGAATTTAACTATCATTTAAAAAGAATCAATGTAACTATTTGATAGATTGGTAGTTCTACTCTAGGTTTTCTTTATCTGCAACGTTGATGCATAGTGCAATTCGCATCTCCGGACAAGGATCCGACAGGTATATAATTAAATATTTATTTTTGCTTTGTTTTGACTTGCAGAATAGTGTTCTTTAGTCTGCGGTGGCAGTTTTAGAACATTTGATACGTATATAAGCAGGGTTTGTATGTGTGTAACACTTTAATCATCAGTAACTACTGGGTGGATTTGAATTAAATTTGGTGAGCAAGTACCCCATGAACTAGGGAATAGAGATCTCTATATTTCGTATCCAGACTCGGCTCGGTTCAGTTCACTTTATATATGGTACTTTATTTCTTGGTAACTATTGGCCAAATCTGGACGAAATTTGGTGGACGAGTACCCTGTTGTCCGAGTAATAAAGATCGCTATATATTCGGTTGCCAAACTTGGCCAGCTCGGCTTGGTAACAGAAACTTTTGTTTTTGTATGCCAGGAGCTTCTGAGTTCATTTCACTTTCTCTTGTTTTGCTTAGCTTGATTCCATATCATATGTGGATAATAGTGTAAATAAATAAGAGTTTAAGTTCAACAGTTTTGATTTAGTGTACGCATGGAGAGAGCGCCCGCGGCCGTTCTGCCTATTTAATGGACCGGTTCACCCAGTCCGTAGTTACTCCCTCTTGGATGTATATCCTCATGCACTTATTGTTAGTGCACCAGCAAGACTTGTCCCTTATCTTGACTCGCCTTAGCGATGTAACCCCTACTATCTAAAGGTGTGGCGTGGGAGACCCGGGTTCGATTTCCGGCGGTAGCTCATGTGGTTTGGATTGCACGTTAATCAGTAGGTCCCGTGTCATATAGCCTCGATGCTGAAAAGGGTGTTAAACTCAAAAAATTACCTCAACTCAACTCTAAAGGATTGGGATACGCCCACTGCGCGGTCAGACTGAAGTCCTGAGTGCGTACCAATTATCTACAGGTGAAGGCGGACTGCTGGCATGGTGCCCGAGCGTTTTGACGAATTTTGGGCTAAATCTTATTAACAGTCACCTTGCTAGTGTTATAATGACAAGCTTGTTACCGGTCTTCTTCAATATCAGTCTATGTTAATAGGTGGCACCGCTACCATATATCATCACTTTTTAGGAATAAATGAATGAGTACTCAAAATCAAAGCTATATGTCCGTGTCACGAGCATGAACTTTTATTTATTTATTTATTTATTTATTTTTTATATTTTTTTCGAAAACTACACCTGAGGATTTACACTCATACTCACACATACATTTATTAATTTATTTAACTTAATTAGATCAACATCGATTGATATATGATTCTTCTTTTGGACGTTTTTTTAAAGATTTTGGTTTACCAAAACTCCTTTAGATACCTATTTACCTTGTCCGTGTGTCCGTCCATCTGAAAAAAATCTTAAGAACTAATTCATCGATCACCATAAATTCTGCCCAGGATATAGCGTGTGAAAAGTTAAGTCAGGTTCGTTGATGCATATGATATTCAAACCGGAAGTGTTAAAGTAAATCATTTATGATTTTAACGTTTATCAATGTAGAGCACACACGGTAATAGATAGCGAGAAATAATTTCCGGCAACCAATAAAGCGCCTCAAGGACATATTTCATCTCCATTCTTAACTCTCAACTAAAACCGGTAGCGATACAAATGTATCTGTAGTGAACACTTCCGGTTTCAATATTGATCTATATAAACCAAAAACAATAAGAGTCGTGAACAAATTGGAGAGTCACGTGAATAAAAGATACAACGGCCACTCTAGGTCTAGAAAGCAAGGATGTTATAAAAATAGAGGATCTGCCCATATGTATCTTCATCCTATTAAATCGGAGAAGCCAGAAAGCAACCGAGCATCGGCACGTCTGATTGGCTACTCTCGTTTCTGCCATCGTCTGATTGGCTACTTTCGTTTCCGCCATGATTGTTGGCTCAAAACATTGCGATCCTATTGGGCGGAGTGAGCAGAGTAGAGGTGGCGAAACTGTGACGTATGGCTTCAAGATTTTGTTGTAAGGGCAGATCCTCTATTTTATAAGATCCTTGCTAGAAAGCTTCTGATATGTCTGTTAGCGACGTAACGCAATGACTACGTGTTCGTTGCTAGGCTCGACGTAATTCAGGCGATCGCTAACAGGTGGCGTTGGAGTGGCTCAGGCTCATAGGGCTGTCATCCCAGTAGCTTTTTTTCGTTAATAATGGGAAGCGGTTTTTTGAGAATCGATTTAGTATTCTAAGAATAGATACTATGTTCTCTCTTAAATCTCTATTCAAACCGATAATGGCAGAAATCAACAACTTCCAGTCTTAACGTTGATTTCTATAGAGTGAAAACTGTACTATATAGCTGAAAGGGGTTTTCTGTGATTAATTGGGCGTTACAACATTTTATTCCATCTAATAATTATGAAACTGCATGAAGCTCCGTAGAAACCAAACTTCTTCAAATGGTGCACATCTGACACTGCTGTTTTTTTTTTCTTATACCCTAATAATAAAATAGAAATTTGTGTACCTAAAAACAACAAATAATTTTGTATTGGTTGGCAGTTCTGTCTCTCTATCCTGTGTATCCGAGTACATATGTGTCTCTCTGTGGTGGTGTCCTTACTGTAAAGTCTTCCCTAGACGCTTCTTCAGAATTCTCTGAGAGATCATCCTGTGTCCGCTCTATACAGACTCGAGTTTCCAAGAGAAGTGGCATGCATCTGACATGTCAACTCTTCTACCTTCTAGGTATACATATATATATATGGAAAGAGACACGAACAAATTTCTCTCTTAACGTTTTCGCCTTTTGCTTTCACTACAGGAAACTCATCTCTTGTGACGTCAAACCCAGTTTCCTTTAGTTATATTCTTTGTTCTAGGTATTATAATAACTCACTTGCGCTCTTCCTCATCTAATGTATGGTTGATAGTGTACGTGCGAATACACATACATTAGCTCCAACACAAAGAGTTAAGATGCTCCTTAGAGGCAAACATTTACATTTAAGCTCCCATTTTCCTTCGCTTCTCGTTTGGTCAGCTCTTTTGTTGTAGCGTCTCTGCTATCATCATATAATCGTCGGCACGCTTAAAAAAAAAAAGAAAAAGCGTCTTTCTCTTGTTTTAAAAACATACGTGCTATGTCTCTTCATTTTGAAGTGGCCTCTTAGCGTCTAAGGATTAATTACAAGTCCCTTTTCACACAAAAAGGTTCTTATGAAGTTGTCCTGTACATACTAACACTGTAATGTAATTTTACATTTTTCAGCCAAGTTACGCATGAAGGATGTGGAGTTTTGTAAAATACTCTGTAGTCCATCTGTCGACAGGTATCCGAGGAAAACGATAAGGGATAATGAGATATTACTTTTCTGATAGTACTTATCCTTCTATTGTAACCTGAAGTGGTACTAATTTAGTACGCTTCCGCTTCAAATATTGATACCCATACATTAAAAACGGTAAGGGTATTCGTATTCGTTAGGGTATTCGTTTACCATACATAAAAATGGTCAGATATACTCGTACAAAAAACGGTAAGTTATACCCATACATCGGTAAGAGATACCCATACATAAAAAATGGTAAAATATGCCCATACATCAAAAATGGTAAAATATACCTATACATCAAAAACGATAAGAGATTTTTATACATCAAAACCAGTAAGAGATAACCATACATAAAGAAAATGGTAAGATACCCATACCTTGCCATTTTTATGTGTGAGAACCGTGGGAGAATATCGTGGTTCTAATATACAATTCTAATTTACAAATATTATTCAGTCTGTAAACGAATGCTGAATAATTTAAATTAGAATGCTAAATAATCTTAAAATAAGAAACATAGACTTAAAATTTCTTATTCTCTTATGATTTTTTTTTTTACAGAGCTTAGATTTGGTATCTAATACATCAAAAATCTCAATTTGTATGTTGTATTGTAGATTTGTATTAGAAATTGAGAGTAATTATGTAATTTGTTTTTATTTATTTATGTTGTGAATCTAGAAATCTGGATGTTGGCTAGACCACTATTGCACCCAGATCCACAATTACAGGGTGTTAGGGGTAAATTTGAAAGTTGGTTTTATTGCACGTAGATATGAGTGTTCGGAAGGTATTGCCAACGTTTTCACATATTACTTCTCTTTGGTTTCAGATACAGCTGTGAAGTCAAACAGAACTGCAATGGACGAGTGGAAGCCACCAGAATATTGGAAAAGACTTACCTGCAACATGATGATTCGTGCCGGCCAACCAACTTCTGCAATCAAGACGGCTACTCAGCGCTCCTTAAACACTGTGAAAGCGATACGCAGTGAAATGCAGAAGTGCGACGATGACTCCGGTCCTTGCTATACTACTGGGTAGATCCAGAAGTAGTTGCGTGACAATTTGTACGACTTCATCAGTCGCGACATCTGGGCCCCTAACTCCTTTGATTGCAATCCTATGAGTTATTATGTGTGGGGCGTGATAGAGCAATGCACCAACTGCATTGTTAGCAATACAAAGACCAGCTCATCAATATGATTCAGACGGCACTTTCAACTCTCCCTAGGGACACCGTGAAGGCTGATTGCTCCAGATTCAGAAGTCGACTTCAGGCTGGTAGCCACAAAGGTTCTTTCTTTTTTCTTTTCTGATTGAGTTTTCTACTGTACAATTTAAATACAATTCAATACAATTAGTTTTGAGAACGATATTCCCTGTTTTTTCCTATCACCCAAAAGTGTCAAATTTATCTCCAACACCCTGTATGCCTGAAAAAGTCATCCTTATTTAAATGTATCTTGCTGTAAGTCAGATTAAAGTTGAATTCTTAGCACTACTAGTGCAAGAAAAGACAAATTACTAAGAGAATTTTGTTTCAGTACTTTTTTTCTGTTATGATACAAACAGAATATTTCCCCCTATCATTTTCACTGAGTGAACAAGAAATCAGTACATAAATTGTTTTCTCTTGCTTCGCTGTTGACTATGGTGTGGTGTTTGAAGTGAACCAATGGAGGCTCCTCAAGAGGGGGCAAAATGTGAAACAAAAACACATCGCGGCAGTCAAGGACTATTGACAATACCACTAACGTTGGAGTATCAGAGGCAAGTTATTAGTTGCAATGTTACATGTTTCCCCCCTTCTTATATATCTCTTAGAATGCACTCATATGCCACTATGCTTCTTCTTCCGTATCTTATGATATTTCTTTTATTTGCTTCTTTTGGTTTCTTTTTCTTCCGCCAGATGTCTCTGATGATCTTTACAAGAGGTACTTGGACTTCTCGTATCGTTGATAGAAGTACAGGGTTGCCAAGTATAACCTATTCTCTCTCTCTCTCTCTCTCTCTCTCTCTCTCTCTCTCTCTCTCTCTCTCTCGCTCACTCGCTCGCTCTCTCTGTCTACTTTCCTTTTACTTTTTTACTTTGGAAATTAAGTACGATTGAAGAAAAGCCTGGCAATCGCTTATGTAAATTCTACAAAATTCCTGGTCACATCGTGCCCAAGTACGAGCTAGCATTTATTATTTCAGAGCGTGTGGTCCTGGGTTCGAGTTTTGTGCTGGGGTTCTTAAGGGACGCCAAACTGTAATGAATCTATGGTTGCCCTTGTAGATGTAGTACCATGCATAGATTTGATAGTGTAATAAAAGGTTCGATTTCAGATGAGGATAAATTTAACTCCTCTTACCTGCGACCCTTTGTTTGCATTTTACGCCTCACAAACAATGTTTCTTTTCAGGCACATTACCGGGTGACCTTTGCTACCAGAAATGACCAATCCCTTGACTTGGAATTAATATAAATTAAGTTCCGATCACATGTCATCAAAAACGATAAGAAATACTTATACATAAAAAACGATAGATTCTACCTATGCATCGGTAAGATATAACCATACATAAAATTGGTAAGAAATATCCATACATCGAAAACAATAAGAGATGCCCATATATCAAAAACGGTAAGAGATACCCATACATAAAAATGGTCAGATATGCTCGTACATAAAAACGGTAAGTTATACCCATACATCGGTAAGAGATACCCATACATAAAAAATGGTAACACATTCCTATACATCAAAAATGGTAAAATATACCCATGCATCAACAACGGTAAGAGAAACCTACACATCAAAAACGGTAAGAGATTTTTATACATCAAAACTAGTAAGAGATAGCCACACATAAAAAAATGGTATGAGATGCCCATACCATACCATTTTTTATGTGTGAGAACGGTGGGAGACTATCGTGGTTCTAATATTAGTAGTTCTAATTTACAAATAAATTTATTTTCCAGTCTGTAAACGAATGCAGAGCACTTTCTTTACAAAATAGTGTTCCAGTGCAATATTCCAGCACCATATTTTGAATTTTCCCTCCCGAACAATTATTTTCTTCTAGAAGAAACTCTGCTCGGCGCTCTCAACCAGTGATGGAGCAGGCCACGAAGTTGGCTTGTAATATATATTCTCATATTGATAATTGTACCCCTTTATCATATTTAAAAAAAAAATACGGCGATTAAAATGTGACCTGTGACACGGAAGACATGGAAGTACAATACAAAGACCCACCAGATCCGGTGAATTAAAGGAACCCGAGACTCAGAAATGACGATATATCATCATACACATGGAGAGACTGCTAATGTAATTCTAAAACCAAGATTCTCTCTTCTCTATCTATTTTCACTAAATATATATTTTTATTTGTATCTTGGTGTATTTGTGTAAAAACATTGCATTGAAAGATAATTACAAGATCTATCATAGCACAATTGGGTCAGAATCATTGAAAAGAAAAGTTATGTTTCTCTTAACAGGGATAATCGAAGTTAAATTGACCGAACATGGAGAATACAAGAGATACCACTGAGCCCAAACCAAGTGTTTTTGGGTAATGATTTGTAGTCTATGTATAAAACTTCAATATTATTTTTCAGCATGTCAAGACGAATAAGCATTAAACTATATTTGAAACGTGCCTTGATTTAAAGAAATGTTGTATAGAGAATCGAACAACCTGTAAAACTAGTATTTCAGCATTGGCTAGCCTAGGCTCCCAGTTTTTTGACCGAAAAAATTATTGAAGCTACTATTTACATATTTTTTTGAAAGTTTATAATATACCTCTCATAGTCTAGGTCCTGGCTCCCCCCCCCCCGAGTTTTTACCTTCTAAATCCGCCACTGTATTTCAGCTACTTCCGGGTTAATGATCTATCTGGGTCATCGAGTCAGTGCGGATTTTAGGGTCAGTCCGGGTCATTAGCTCAAACAGAATCTGAGAGAACAGACTCAGATCTGAATGACCCAGATAAGAATTGTGATCCAGCGATCTTGTGACCCGTGATTCGTACCATCACTGTTCCCAGCAGTAGGCATTGTTTTGGAAATGTGAGATAATGTTACGATTTTAATTATTGTTATCCTTCACAATTTTCAACAGCCTGAGAATTTCGGATCTCGGTTAAATGAAAATTCAGATTCAAGCTCGAATATGATAAGGAATCTACCCACCTGTCCCGATTTTACGTAAATACACACTTGGGTTACACGTTTAGACAAAATTAAAATGTTCACTAGTGCACAAACCACATCTTTTTTTTTTTATTTTTGTCTGCTAATTCAGAAAAACTATCGCCTGTAAAAGCCACAACACCCATAGCCAAATTACTACGACAGGGTAAAAGAAAATATATTTTTTCTTGGGTAAGGGCTAACTTGAGATACTCTTACATTATTGAACATTTATATTTTGAACCAATATTTATCTTAACTTACATCTAAAAGTTTCATATGCTAAAGATGATCTTAGTGGGGCCGATCTCACCTTGTCTCTTCTAGGGTAAGGGCTAACTTGAGATACTCTTACATTATTGAACATTTATATTTTGAACCAATATTTATTTTAACTTACATCTAAAAGTTTCATATGCTAAAGATGATCTTAGTGGGGCCGATCTCACCTTGTCTCTTCTAGCTACGAGTCTAAAACACAACTATTTTAGAAAAGTATTTTGTAAGACATAGCTGCATGAAAACCACTGAAAATGAATTCTACATTTAGCGCATAACCATACTTTAGCACAAAGAGAGGCTCTTCTTAAGATAACAAACAATCATATTAACCACTCCCACTTAATAAAATAGTTAACGAAACAAGCGTACCAACTATTCGTACTTAATTAAACGATAGGCAGCGTTAACCAAACAAGTGTACTAACTATTAGTACTTAATTAAGCAATACACAACGTTAATACAACAACTGTACTATCAGCACTAAATTAAAAATAAGTAGCGTTAAACAAATAAGTTTACTAATGTGAAAGGTTATACAGATTTGGAGACTGAATCAAAACATTATAATGCATAACCGGGTCAATGAAATGTGCTTGTAAAGTATTTCTTCATGATTTGTAAACTTTTGGAAATAAATCACCGACAACTATCCTTCCCAACCACATTTCTTTGAGGCCAATCACGTCATTGATCCATTCAAGTACATTGACTTACTCCGTCATTGCCAACGCTTTGGATTCGTCTTCCGGATGATAGACAAATCGAGGGTCAGAAGTTTATAGAGGGAATGACGATGCCGGTGTTCGTTAGCGAGAAGTTGGAGTTCGAAGATTGTTCGAAAAAGCCAAACTATTCTCGCCCAAAAGCACAGGCACTATAGGAGAATATTGGTTAAGGTCATCGTTCGTTACCGAATAGTTTTCCCCAATAGTATTCCGGTTTCAATATTTAATTTCCAAAATTTGGAAGTCGGGTGTGGTTTCACATTGTGAAAGAAAACTCACTTGTTTTAAATACGGTGGAAAATGATTAAAGAATCAGATGCATGTAATCAAGAACGCAGAAACCAATTAATCCTAATGTACAGAGATAGCACTTATTAACTAAGATTACCAGATCCCCTCCTTTACTTGCGTGTGTCCTCTTTTTTGGTCCCTAAAAATGATCCGGGCGAATTGTGCTCCTTTCGGAATACTTTGGACACCTGCTCGTGTATTTGTAAATTATTCTTAACAAAGACGGATCTAGAAGGTTAAACCTAAGGGAGGGCAGACAGACCCCAGACTATGACCGGTATATCATGAGTTTACTATACACTTTCAAAAAATTTATAAATAATAGCTTAAATTATTTTTGTCACTCAAAAAGCGGGAGACCTAGGCCCTACGACCTAGGCTAAATCCGCACTGATTCTTAATGTCAACATTGATGGACTATTTAGTTTCCAAGAAACTAGAACGCATGTAGCTGTAGGCACGGAGTAAAGAAATTTAATATTTATGTAATCGGTGTTGTGAAAATTTACTTGTATAAAGTATGTTTTCTTTGTATTCAATTACAATATTTGTTGAGTAATGCTAATATTTTCATGGAATCGAAAAGTGTCTTCTTTTTTCAAAGTCTGGCATATGAAAGCCCTATTATTAACGAAAACGTGGCTCATGTATTTATTTATATTTCTAGGCTCTATAACCTTAAGCCCATCACATAGAGTAAACAAAGTAAGTGGCTTACTTAAAAAACGTACGTTACATGCGTAAATCCTCTAGTTTTTGAACTTAACATACGACTATATGTGACATACTGCAGCAAACGTGTAACTGAAAACGTCCGTATAAGTGTTCCATGTATACGTACTTTCCGTATGTTTTACAATACTTTCCGAATAAGTGTTCCATCTATACGTACTTCCTGTATGAAAGATAGGACTGTATACATGCGGCAAGGATCTTACATACAAATGGACGTACATATTCTAACATATAACTGGCGTATGTAACATATGTATACGTATGTAATATACGGAAAACTGTTAGATGTCAGACATCCTGCAGTGGCTTAATGTAATATCTAAGCCGGAAAATGAAAGTGTGTAAGTAGTATATGGATAACATAATGGTCCGAAAAGATTTCCGTAGTAAACTTACGGGTACCGTATATTTGTACGTACAATATACCGCTGTCCGAATAACGGATTTTTCTCTGTGAACGTATAAGAGATGACGTCCCTTGACGAGTACACTGTCCGGGAAATTGGGAAGGAAAGAATTTGCCTGGGATCTACATGTTAGATACCATCCCAGCATTTGCTTGGTGTGAATGAGAAAAATCCAGAAAATACCTCACTCAGGATTGCTGATCTGAAAAAGCTGTTATATTTTTTTCGATCTAGTCTTCCCACCAGGAATCGAACCCGGGACCGCTCGCAACCAAAGGCGGAAAGTGTTAACAAATCCTGACACATGATCCAGAGATTAACAATCGGTACACAATCTGGCTCGAGCGAGTTCAGGTTCAGTATGAGGATCCAACGAAGTTGATCTACTTTAAACGTTCTAAAAACATATTTTCTGTTGAGTTGCGTTCCGCAAATTGTTGCAAAGATTGATATGGAATGAGGCTCATAGACACGGCCTGGCAACGTTGGCAGCCAAGCAACGATGGATCGGTGAATGATCCGTTTGCGTTTAGATTCTTAGATGCAGGGGTTAGAGACGACGGTGAAGAAAGGGGGAGAAAAGAAGTAGGGCACACCTTATCTTCATCCGGTCCCTGACGAAAAAAAAAAAGATTTAAAAAAAATGTATATAAGATCAAAAGAGCATCGCTTATAAGTATCTCGTTGACATTAAAAGTCTATTACTAGTTTATATATGCGTCAAAATGTTTCGTGTTAAGAAGCAAGAAAATAAACGAATTAAAAGAAAAAAATTCTTCAAGATGAAACGAATGACAAGGGGTGAGAGGACTCGAAAACATGATCCTAATATCTCTTCTTTAGATGGCGGCATTACTTAAGAGCCAAGAAAAGGGGGGAGAAACATATTTGTTTATTTCTTCCTCCACGAGATTTTTTTTTTTTATTCTATAAAGTTATATTTTCTCTTTTAGAAGCTGTATCAAATGAATCCTCTCTTTTTTTCTTCCGTTTTTTTAAAAGTAGTTTTGTAGCACGAATTTCTGAGAAATACTGACAGATAAATGTATATATATATATACATTTTTAGGGGAACTTTTGAAACAGATACGAAACTGTATATGCTAATCAAAGTCCATTTTGTGGTTTTAAGTATCAGGAAGTTTACATTTTGGAATCCAGCCATATTGCATATGAAAGTAAATAAATATGGGTGTGCTTTCAGCAGAATTTTCTAATATTTTTATCCAGCATATCCAGTAGTCCCCCCCCCCCCCCCTTATGTACAAGATGGACCATTTAATTTTGATACAACCTTATAACTTTTAAAATGATAGATACAAAACGATTAAATGTCATATCATGCAAATACCGGCAGGAGGACATATACTGCAATATAACTAGATTAACAGTGCTGTCAACCCAATTTAAAGTTGTCTATTTTTAAAATACGAGGGTCGTCCAGAAAGTAAAGAACTTTTTGGTATGGTTAAATAAAAGCAAAAATGTTAGCACAAAATTTTATTTAGCCTACAAAGCCACAAGATCTTAGTCTACTTATCTATGTAATCGCCATAGTTGTCAAGACACTTTTTACAACGTGGGACAGTTTTTCAATGTCGATGCTATACTCATCTGCTGCCAAAAATTTGAGCCAGGCTGCCACTGTTTGCTTGAATGAGTTTCTTGTAACCAAGGTGCACTGTCAATACTTCATGTAGGAGCGATCATGAAATTTGTGGAAAAGATTCGTGTAACGTGCTCAAAGTGAAACGTTGGTTTTCCTGATTTTTTTTCCTTTGACTTTTTTCCTTCAGTTCTTCCATAAACAAGTGATGGCCTGTCACTCCGATCTTCATCTTGCACGCTGGTCTTTTCTTGATTAAATATAATGCACCATTTCCTCACTGCCGACTCGTTCATTGCACTATCACCCCCTAAACATTCTTTATTTACGTATAAATTTCAATAGGATTAACTTTTTGTGCGTTCAGAAAACGAATGACACTCCGTAGTTCACATTTGGCGTGATTTTTGAATGGCACCGCCATTTTGACTGCAAAAACAACTAAAGTTTATTCAAGGAACGTTCAGTACCTCATATAAACAAATACACGTGGTGATTGTTTCATTTTATTGGTCAAAGAACCTTGGAACATCCATGCGGCAGAAGAAAATAGTCCATTATCAAGTTAGCTGTTTTTGAATGTTTTTGTTGCTTATAAGGCTCATTATCAGAAGTGCAATTTCCTTACAGTTAAATAACAGAAACAACATTATATCTAAGAACTAAATTGAATTAATGCAATAAAAGAGAATACGCATGCGTAAAAGGTGGCTTTGACCTATCTTACGTGCAAAGCACAGTTTACAATGTGGCCGCGTGCGGGAAGTATGTAAAACACGGACAGGATACAAGCACGTGCTTCTTGAAAGAAGCGCTGACCGATAGCCAATCATCTGATGACTGGCGGACTAATACCATTCTGCAATGTTTACTTCTGGATCAGAAGGTTCGTTGATAAACTTTAGTGCGATCGCACAGCATTGATACTCCGCTGACACGGAGCTGAAAGAAGGACCTAACTGCCGTGCATGTGATCGCAGTGATAGAGGGCCGGTGCCGCGCGCCACGTCCAATCGTTCTTTACTTTCTGGACGGACA